>NC_067116.1:13913072-14649947 GCF_021347895.1 Acanthochromis polyacanthus
TTATTTCAATAGTTTGACTTTACTCAACATACTGAACTTCTGGTCTGTGATATGTCATCAAGATATGTAAGTTAGAGATTTCACATGAAAACTAGACCTTATTTTGATTTATTTGGAATTTACCAATTAATAGCGGTTCCCAAGTTCTACTGTTTGAAAGTTTGGGGTCTCTTAGAAATGTCCTTATTTTTGAAAGAAAAATGTAGCAGTCTAGACATTGTTAATGTGGTAAATGACTATTCTAGCTGGAAACGACAGATTTTTAATGGAATATCTACAGAGAGGTACAGAGGAACATTTCCAGCAACATCACTCCTGTGCTCAAATGCTATATTGTGTTAGCTTATGGTGTTGAAAGGCTAATTCCTGGTTAGAAAACCCCTGTGCAATTATGTTAGCACATCAATAAAAGTGTGACTTTTCATAGAAAACATGAAATTGTCTGGGTGACCCCAAACTTTTGAACAGTACTGCATGTTCTTAATATCTAGGGATTAAATTGGAATTTGCGATGTCAGGGAAGGGTTTGTGTTTTCACGGTTGCCAACAGTGCATGTACATGTGTACGTCAGTGTTTTCACATAGGCCTACATCTGAAACAAACAACTTCTAGAGGCTACCTATGATTAATGCCGTTTGACAGACTGCACATGAACTATGATAAAGTCTGTTCTGCACTGGCGACCTTCTGCCGTGAAAGTGGTACTGTGCAAAACAGCCAGCTGATGACAATCAAATCTTTCTGTAGATGCAATCTCCTGTGTATCCATATCACATTTAGGAATCACGGTGTTAGGCTGCCACTAAAGGAGAAGAGAATAATAATAATATCAATGAGTTAGTATGCATGGACCAGTAATTTTAATAATTACATTGAAAGGGCATACATTTACATTCTACAGTATTAAAAAATACACAGACATTAATGATGCCTCAGTTAGGAAATTGTGAAATTGTCTTACATTTCCCAGCCATGGTGTAATTAGAGATACATATATTATGCTGAACCCACAGTAGCCCAACCTAAGCTCGCCAGCAATCTAAATGTAACAGTGAGCTAGCATATCTCCAGCTGGCCCACAGTACATTTTGTTAAATGTTTTTTTTGTAAAAATCAACACGCATCAGAAAATTAGACCAATTTACATTCAGTTATGAAAGCAAAATGAGATCTCCATGTCACTTCCTGACCTTTCTCTCTCCCTGTCTTGCCATCCATCTATCTGTGCCATATGACTGACGAAAGAGAGGTTTGGTCTTCGAGGTAACATTTGGGGAAACACATTTACAATGAAAAGTAAAACAACATGGAGCATCTGATATTTGCAAGTTGCTGCATTTTATATGCGCTATAGATGCAGCTGGGTGTAGAATTATTGTACCTAATACTACTCAAGAAAAGGGTATTTAAGTTATCTGAAATGATAGGATAGAGAATTGTATCTGTCACTATACGCATCATTGAAGATGGAAGTTGGAAAGTCAAGCGTCCCCTGATGACAGCCACGACCTAATTTACACTTTTACATTTAAATATGATCAAGTTTTTGATTATCCTTGCAGGAGCTGAATCTTAAAAGGTTGACTCATGCACAGACTCACTGCTGCTCACTGTCATATAAGCAACTGAAGCCTGCTGCTTTCTGTGGATCACTTGAGGACAGAGGTGTAAACGAGCGCAGTCACATTTTTGACAGAAGCAATCATTTGGATTTATTGTTGATAATTATCAATCAGAATGCCCGAATTGGTCCTGATTGCAATCCTGTGAATCATCCCCACTTTCCTGTAATTTGATTATAGTCTTTATTCTGTTAAATCCATTGATTTGCTGACTACCATGAATGCAGCTGATGGCACACCTGTTCATGCTGTGTTCAAATCCCACTTGTGCACTATGTCTATCTCATTATGATGTTTGTTTGGAGCAACCTGGTTATTTGTTCTTGATTTTTACACAGCAGTGTTGGCTAATAAACGGCAGGGTGACTGAATAAGAAGCAGGTTGATGGCACAACAGTATCAACAACCAATAGAGGGTCCCTGTATGAAGTCTGTCTGTAGTCTCCTCTCAGTGGTCTAGTTTATTACAAAATGAGCTGCAGAGTATTATTTTAGCAATGTAATGTGTACAACGGAGCACAAAGGTTCTTTTTAAAGTAGAAATAGCTAAATTAATTCTCCATGCATGGTATGTATGTTTGCCAGTCCCTTGATTGAAATAGCAACAAAAGACATAGTTTTCTGATATTGCGAAGAACCCCGAGGGACGTATTGTCTTCACCATGCAGATAAAAATTGATCTCATATGACTGGGATAGAAATCACGTTTACAAACTACATTTATTATCTTACGCATCATTCCCATACACTGAGACCAGAACTCGACTCATCTACGCATTGGCTCAGTATTTTACTATCACCGCTTCTGCTAGAGCCGTGTTACCATCTCATTTAAATACAGTGGAGCCACAATTTTGAATTTAAAAGAGGAGCAAAAGCCAGGATAACAACACCACTCCAGATTTTTCATGCACTTGTTAACATGAACACTGGAGGTTTCTGGGTTACCTTCTGTTCATTTGGTGTTAAAGTATAAAAACCTCATTCACACTATGTTTAAGCATGCATGTTTTCATCATGCCATTTCATTCTAAAGAAATAGAACTTACAACCTAACGTACCCTTTGGTAAGCTGACAATACAATTCACTCATGGGGTAGCCCAGGGCTTTCCAAAAATTCATGCTAACATAATCGTGATTCCTCACAAGTAAGCAACCACAGAAGGAAAAAATCGAGCTCACTAGTTCGTCCTTTTCTTTCAACACACTGATGTATTAATCATCATGTTTCTCCAGTTAGAAGGTGAAAATGGGATATATCTTCAAAATAAAATGCACTGCTATATTAAATTAAATTACACTTTACTCTGGTCTTAAACCTGATGCAAACATGTAGAATAATGTCACAGTCATAAATATAACATTGGCCCTGTTGTAAATTGACTATTTAGTATGGAAATGTTGCACATTCTACTCAAGACATAAGCTGACATGGAAATGCAGAGAGCAGGGACAATGTTTTAACAGATGACTAATTTTTAATTAATAATTAATAACAATTTTTATGACTATATGTAAGACCCTTGGTTTCCACACATCATGTTGTCTCCACTATTCAAAATGGACCATTAAAATTAGCTTGAAACAGCCCATTAATGTGAAGGCAGACTTCTACAGCCACTGTCTTTGAGACAAATATGAGAGCAATCAAAAAGAACTACCTCCTCATCAATAAACCACAATGATCCCATCCATCTCTTCAGAGCTATGATGGATAGACACGGACCAGTCTAATTAAAGGATGAATTATGGAATGGATTCAATTCATCACTATTCTGTCAATGCTATTAAATTCACAGTCAGTCCTGTCTTTCCGTATCTGGGTTGCGCTGCTTTTCTGCAACTATCAATCATGAATCAAGAAAAAATTAGTCCCAGCAGGGGATGTAGTTTATCTGGGCCACACTTCTGGTGGAACAACTCTGTGCTTTAGGTATTCATGCTAAAATAGGCCTCATGTGTAAGGATCCCCTGTGTACACTGCTGAACCTTCTTGACTGCATATGGCAGCCAATATGGCGTTAGAACAAACATAGTGGGAGATACAATTGAACGCTCTCACGGTCCACACAAAAATACAAACACACACACACATTGGCACAAAGTCAGACACAGACATGTATTCATGCTCGCAAACAAGCACACTGGTACACACAAAACCCTGGATGAAGACTGTTAGGATATTATTGGTTGAGTTGACTGTGTTGTGCACACTGCACATCATACCAACCAGTGGAAATGAGATAGATTTCAAATAAGCGGCCCTTAGCAAGGACTAGCTTCTGCTTTATGAAGGATTTATGAGTGTTCATATCGAGGTCAATTAACATTTCTGTAAAAAGGACAAGAAAGTAAAAAGAGGGACGCAGAATAATACACCTGGGGCAGATGACTGCAACATACCCAAGGCCACATTTGTCAAAAAAGAGGTCCAAGAACAAGACTCAAAATGCAGATAAAAAGTTAGGAGTCTTGCACTCAAAATGTAACAAGGACTCAAAAAAAAAAAAAAAAATCCAAGCAGGCAACCAACGTTCACAGGAATGGGCTGAGGCAAGATCTAAAAACACATGCAAGGGCAAAGGCATGATCCCAGTCAAAAACAGGCAGGCGAAAAACTGGGAAACTAAGGCACAAGGCATTAAATCAATCTCACATATGAGTAGTGGTGATTATTTGATGCAGTTGGTGGGAAAGCAGGGCTGTTGGTGGGTGGTTGATCTGAAGAGAAAAGACACAAAAACTACATCAATATGAATGACTAAACAAAAGACAGAAAACCAAAACCATGATACCCCTGCTCAAATAGTGAGGCGACTGGAGAGTAAACATATCGTGATGACCTGGCTGCTGGAGAATGGGGGAACTGAGTAACACATAGCGACATTCACAAGGACAGCCTGAAGTCAGAGCAAGCAAGTGAGCCCAGTAACATGAAAAACCTCTCACAGGTACGCAAATGCACGAACCCTAAAAATTCACTTCAGAATGTGGAATGGGCAAGAAGGTGAAGAGAAGCAGTTGTTCCTGTGCTGATAGATTCAGGTTTAGAGTTAAGAACATGTAAGACATCATCTGGCTGGGAACAACACTGGACAGGTGCAGCATTGTCAAAAACCATGCTTCCTTCTGGAGGAATTCCCAAAAAGCTGGCTCCGGGGAGTGTTTGGAAGCAGCCCGATCTCACGGGGATTCGTGAAACTGTCACGTAAGTTTTTGTTTCGGTTTCGTGCGCACCAACACGATTTCGTCATGTTTTTCGTGCCGCTCACCACGAAATGCACACCAATGTATTTTAAACGGCGGACTTTTCGTGCCACTCAGAACGTATTTCAAATGAATGTGTATATTATATTTTTAATGTAAAACCGTGGCGAATCCAACGCTATATTTTGCATGACATCGTCCCTAAACATAACCCTAACCATAACCCTAACCATAACCTAACCATAAGCCGGTGGTACACTTACCAATTTGCATAGGAATTTCAAGAATGTCCGGCGGCCGGCGGCCGCAAACGCGATCACACAAGCAGTATACGCCGATGGACAGCTTAGATCGTCATGAATCCGCCGGTATAAACCACTTTCAGATGTGATTACCACAGCGAAAAACATTTCGTGGTGAGCGGCACGAAAAACATGACGAAATCGTGTTGGTGCGCACGAAACCGAAACTAAAACTTACGTGACAGTTTCACGAATCCCCGTGAGACCGGGTTGTTGGAAGCGGTACTTGGTAAGAAGCTATCAGTTTCTGTGGCAGCAGACTGGATGACTAGCTGTTGACCAGCCAGGCTGAAGCTAACAAGCTAGCAAGAAATGGACTGGAGGTGAAGCAGGCCCAGTGTAATCACCAGCAGTATTGACCACAGGCTCAGAAACTGGATCAGGCACGAAGCTAGTAGATCAGAGGTCAGTTGAATCAGGATCAGGACCAAACGGGGAAATTGCATGCTTGAGGATACTCAACTTAGGAGCTGGACCAAGCAGGAGGTGAACAAACTGATTGCGAGCCAGCTCACAAACAGGTGAATGTCCCAGCAGCTGGCCAATTCAGGAGCAGGGTTGTGGTTAGTCGAGTTTAAAGCAGACTGGACTTTGGTCAACTCATGAGGAGACTTATGGTTAGTCGACCCCAAGCTAGGCAAAGATTGGAAATTGCATGGTGAATACAGAGATGCTTGCAAGATCAGCTGGAGATTAGCAGGATGTCCATCAAGGCATATATGCTGCTGTCTTAAGTTCAATGTCCCTGGTGCCTTCAGTGACTGCATGCGGCCTTTCCAAGGTAAGCTCCTTCATGTAGAACCCAGAGTCTATTGAGTCCATTTCAGGCCAGATTCAAAATGTGATCCAAGAGCATGATTCAAAAAGCAGATAACATCTTTAAAATCTTTAATTCAACAAAAGAAAGATACAGAAATCCATGCAGGCATCTAAAGTACAGAGGAGTAGACTGAGGCAAAATCCAAAAACAAGGACAAGGTCATAAACATGATTAAGATCAAAAACAGCCAGGTTATAAACAGCACGCTGGAATGCCAGGGCACAAAGCATTAAGGCAATCTGGCAGATGAGCAGTGGTAAACTGGGAGTAGTATACTGCAGGGGTTGATTAGCAGAGTGGAAAGAGGTGAGCAGAAAAGGTGGGGACAATCAAGTGATGCAACAGGCAGGAAAGCATAGCAGGTGGGAGGGGTTGTTCTGAAGACGCAAGAGGGAACCATGAGAACACAAAAACCAGGCTGGATGGAAATAACAACTGAAAACAAAACTGTGGCAAGAGGGACCGGTGCACTTCAGTGTCCCTCTCCTCATCAGGGATGTCAGCGGACATAAGTACCTGTCAAAGGGATCAAGCAAACAAGCCAATCGGACCACAGTCTGAATACAAAACAACATTTGGTGGTTGCTATCAATTCATACTCCGCAATACATTTCAACACTTACTCACACAACACTACATATGCGCTTGTGTTTTTGTGAATGTGTGTGTGTGTGTGTGTTCGTCTGCATGTAAAGTGGAAAATCTATTATACAGCAGAACACACAAGAAAGAGGGAAAGAAAGAGAGTGGGTGAAAAATGCCTCAGGCTCCATGTTGTTCTATTAGTGGGGCTGTTGAAGGAGTGGAGTGCAGTAGAATGGACCACTGCAATCCTTTTTTCCCCCCACAAAATTATGCAGACTCCAAAATCTTTTGAATTTCAATGTTTTGCAAGATGTTAACAACTTGACTTTCAAAACAAGTCTGCAGCACCTTGGAAAAGGAAAGTATTTTAACTTACAATACAGGAATTTCCAAATTACACTGTTTGATATTCATTTTCAGGCTGACACTGACATGTCCATGATGAAAAGTGGTGTTTTGCGAGTGTGTTTTTTAAAATGATGTCAGTCAAATGGAATTTTTACCATAGCATCTTTCATTTCAGTTGCAGTGATGAAATGTGTTAAGTGAACTGTGACCTTCAATCTGTGTAGTGCCATTAAACAACCAGCCGCAAATAGAATTATAAACCAATTATGCACCCAGAAGGGGCATTAATTATGAGAAAAGTTTTCCTGTAAAGATGTTATCTTGCTGTAACGTACACTGATAACAACTATTTACCTTTGGATCCTCTAAATGGTCTAAAGTCTTTGAGCTGATATATGATCACTGAAAGGTTGCCGTAGATTTGCGTCACTAACAGATAAATTGCTTTTCACTTCAGTGTTTTGTAATCTTGGATCACATTTGACAGACTTTATGACCATGAATCGCCTCTTGGGAGACGGAGCAAGTAAAATTAGTGTTCATAATGAATGTAATTGCATTACACCTTCTTTCAGGAAAACACGGGAGTGCAATTAGAAACACTAATGAACAAAAACTGCTTACAACCAAAAGGGTTACATGCATCTTTTATGTGTGACTGCATCATGCAATAGTTTTTGGAAAAGATACATATCAGCTTGTCCTAAAATATACTGTAAGCTTTTTTGTCCCTTTTGTAGAATACTTGCTGTACATTCACAACTGCTTTTATTATTGTTTTTATTTATTATGTTTGTTTACTTAATGGGGTGTCGACTATTAGTCATCGGACTTAATTTACACCTCTATTAAAAGATAATGAGTGAATACCAGAACAGTGAAAGACAGAAAGTAGATACAAGAAGAGTAGAATAATAACATCTTCCAAGTTTAAATGAAGCAATCAAGTCAAAAAGCGGATTATTACACGATGGCAACGAGACACAGAGGTTTGATTTATTCATGGTTGATAGAGCTGAGGCAGGATGGCAGTGATAAATAATGACAAAAAGAAAGTTAGCGACGTGTGACCAATTTTTCCATCAACCAGCCCCTGGCGCTTAATAAAAAATACTAAAAACAACAAAGCATTATTTTGAGGGCATTTGCTCTTAACTCTGAATACATAATGCTGAACTGTGTCAGGAATCAGTGCAAAAACACATGCAGGATGATGGAAATGACATCAATGAGATACAAATCTCTTAAGATACAAAAAAAAAAGCATGCATTACCATCTGTGTGCAAATTCACACATGCACAAAAGAGCACAAATACCTCACCACCTTCATAAATAAACTCCTGCATAAACCAGAACTTCTTTGTTTCTGTGTAGATCAGCAGTTCATGCATAGACTGTAGCATCAGTAAAACTCTCACGGGACCCATCTGCAAGTTTTATGCTGTGATATTTAGCCTTTAAGGATGCACGCCGCTGTGGATAAAGTGCTGGATCATTTGAGTGTAACAGAAGAGACAGCGGTATTTGCAATGGATTTGCTGAGGTGAGTCAGAGGTCACACCACATGTGGCTCTGTTCTGCTCACCAGTGAGTCTAACCTTTGCTGCGCTCCATTAGCAACAGAGACTGTCTCTTGGGGTGGAACAGGGTGAAAGAAAATGAACAGCTGGACTGATTTCCTGTCTCTTTGCTGTTTGATGCTTGGGGGCAGATTTGCTAATTTTCATACACAAAGCAAACCAAATGGTTTTGTTGACATTCCACACTTCACATGAATGGTTTTTGTGAAGTTTGTGCATGCTTGTGACTGCACGTGTCCTTTTTGGTCGATATGTCAGGCAAGTTCGTGACTGGAAGGCCACCAATTGAAATCCCTGGACTGCCTGGGAAAATATGGGAGGGAAAATGCAAATATGCAATTCTCTACATTTCCTCGGCAGCTCTTACTGAAGTGCATTTGAGCAATACATTGAAAAGCCAAACTGTTTCTATGAAATTATTCGCATTGTTGCTGTGGTCAGCTCTGGTCAGCTTCCAATGGTTGAGCTGGGCTTCGCATGCAAAATGACATACGCATAACTTGCTCTTCTTTGGAAACCGGAAACCGATGGATTGCTCCCTCCACGTTCGGGGTAGTTGCTTTCCCAAGCGAAGAAGTTCAAGTATTTCAGGATCTTGTTCATGAGTGATGAGAAAATGAAGCGAGAGATGGACAGGTGGCTTGTTGTGGTGTCAGCAGTAGTTGTTGTACCAAACTGTTGTGGTGAAGAGGGAACTGAGCCACAAGGCAAAGCTTTTGATATATCAGTCCATCTATATTACAACCCTCACCTATGGTCATGAGTTCAAGGTAGTGACCGAAAGAATGAAATCACGTGTACAGGTGGCTGAAATAAGCGTCCTCCGCAGGGTGGCTGGGCTCAGCCTTAGGGATAGGGTGAGAAGCTCAGACATCCAGAGGGAGCTTGAAGTAGAGCTGCTGCTCCTTCGCGTTGAAAGGAGCCAGTTGGGGTGGTTTGGCCGTCAGATTATGATGCATCCAGGGAGACTTCTTGTGGAGGTTTTCTGAGTGGGAGGAGATCGCAGGTAGATCCAGAACTTTCTGGAGGAATTATGTATCTCGCCTGGCCTGGGAACACCTTGGGATCCCACAGGAAGAGCTTCAAAGTGTTGCTGAGGGGAGGGACATCTGGGATGACATGCTTCATCTGCTGCCTCCATGACCTGACCCCAGATAAGCAGAAGAAAATGGATAGATGGATGGATGTAATGTAAACACAGAATTTTCAAGGTTGTGTTTACATTTTTGAGGTGATGACTTCAGGGCATAGAAACACTTGATTTTATACCAAACGCTCACTTTATATCTAAATTCATTTCATAATGATAAATGTACATGAAAGACCAAGGGAAGTCTTTAATGTTGCTTATATTTCTCAAACAATCCATCTTTTACAGAAAGCTTCAGTGAGTAAAAAGATTCTCGCTTGGAGGACTGGCTTCAGAGCTACATTGGAATCCAAAGTGAACTCCCTTCGGTAGCTTGAAGAGCTCTTTAATCTTCCTTTTCCCATCTTCTTTCCCCTACAGTATTGTGACTTATCTCTTCATTGTTAGATGATGTGAATAGAGAGAAGCCAGGGTGAACAGGGTCTTGTTCTCTTGTGATGGCACACTTATTGACGGGGCCACACAAAAAGCAGCAGAGAATTAGGAGGTGGCTGGTAAGAAGGCACTCTGTGCTAATGAAGTGTATCCTTCACTATCTATCAACTGTCTCACAGCAACTATCAACGAACAAAATCAATACAGACGTGGTCAGAGATTCAGCAGTGCTTGAATGGGAGTGTTCACCTCAATCTTTACTCTTCTCTTTGTGTCCCTTCTTTGGCTGATGGCACTAAACTCATTCCACATTAGAAGACGCTCCCTTCTGGTGTTTGACTGTGGCTTCCTCTTGTGTTTAACCAGTGTGACCCAGCATAATGCAGCTGCAGTTTCCAGCTTTATTTTAGCTGTCTGGCACTCATCAAAGATTGTGTCGGAGAACTTCTAAAACTGTGTGCTGTAATGCAGATTTTCCATGCATAGAATATGAGAGCCGTAGGTTTTCCCACTATGAGAATTATAATAAGGATGAAATAAATAAAAGCAGCATTGGTGTGACATTGATAAAGCACACAAAAATAAGGGTGTGGAAACTGGTGGGTGGCGACATTTTCCTTTAAGCGAATGTTTTAGTTATTCCCTCTATATCAACGGAAGGCAACTACAGTATGATTAATTGAGATATCAGTGCTTTTAAAATTCTTTCTTTCTGCAATATGAGCAGTGTGCACAATGGGCCAAGTTCATATCTTGCACTAACACCAGCACCCACCCAAAACTTCAGTGTCTCTAACCTATAACTTTCTTCACTCTGCATAAAGGACTCACTATCTCTCGTATTGGATATAACGTGTGAGCTGCAGAACTGTCAGATATTAATGTAAGTCACACCGGTATCCCCAGGGACACAAGGCATTACAATTGAATGATAGCATTTGATGTGAAACTGAGCCCCCCCCCCCCCCCCCCAAAAAAAAAAAAAAAAAATCTGCTTATGAACACAATTCTGGTTTGTTCTGTGTGTGTGTGTGTGTGTGTGTGTGTGTGTGTGTGTGTGTGTGTGTGTGTGTGTGTGTGTGTGTGTGTGTGTGTGTGTGTCCAAACCGAATTCTGGTAGCATTTTAGACTGTGGATAGAGGTATTTGCAGTTTGTGGGCTGACTGGATGTACTTTTTTGATTTGCTAGAAGCTGCCCCACAACATCAACAAACTTTCTACAGAAAATTTCACGATACCAAGAAGTTAGTTGTTGGACTTCCCACAGTGTAGTAGAGTCTGCTGAAACTTAAAGCTTTAAAATGTGCCATTTAAAATGTCGCTTTTGTTGACCTTTCTCTACTTATAATATGTTGGGCTGCATATTTTAACATGTTTTATTACAGCTGAGTCACTCCTAAAGTATTGTCATATTAAATACACATTACTGTGATATGAAGTCACAATTGGTAAAGTATCATATTCATTAAAAAAAAATGTAGCTCTCCTGCTGTTTGTGTGTTTTCAGTCTCATCTGGGTATTTTTAGCTGTATTTTAGATGACAAGCTATAGATGGTAGAGAATGTCCTACAGCTCAGTCAGGACAAAACTGAAGTCTTTGAATGTGAAATCACAGCACTGCAATTAAATCTGTGTGAACAACCGGAAACTGGAGTCAGATCTCTGTTTCGAGCTCATGTTATAAAGTTAAAAAAGAATACATTTTATCGTTCAAAGAACATTGCCAGAGTGCGAGTTTTTCTCTCACTAGCCAATACAGAGACGCTACTACACGCTTTAATTAACTGCAGGACTGACTGTTGTAATACTCTCGTGTTTTGTCTCTCTCGAAGAATATATCTCAATTACAACGGCTTCAAAACTCAGCTGCACATGTGCTGACTAAGATCAGGAGGAGAGAACACATCACAACAACTTTAAAGTCTGCACTGACTACCCATCTGTTACAGAATTGATTTAAGATCCTTTTATTGGTGTATAAAACTCTTAACAGTCTTGGTCCTACCTATTTATTGGATTTGTTTTAAACCTCCTAGAACCCTCAGGTCTTCTGGCAGTGGCCCTTTAATTATATCCAAAGTCAGAATAAAAGCCCACAGTGAGGCAGTGTTTTGTATGGTCCACATCTCTGAAACAGCCTTCATGTAGACCTGAGGGCAGCACGGAATGTTGGGATTTTAAAAAGCTAAACTTGTACCTTTTAAGGATTTAATTCTTTGATATGATTTTTTTAAAATTATTTTTCTCTTCATATTTATGATAGCAGATTACATACAGAACTGACCACCTGGTGAAAAGTACCACATATTTACTTCTGTACAACAACATGTGTGTTGTACAGAAGTAAACATGGAAGCCATTGAAATGTATTGTTGCATTTTTGCAAATCCACAATTTCATTTAGCAGATACTTTTATGAAGAGACTTACATCTGAGAGTAGATACAAGCAATGATCTAGTCAGGAGAAAACAACCTAGATCAGTGCTATACAACAAGTTCAAGTGTGATAATAGGAAGGTGGTGTCTACAGGCAATGCAGAGGTAACAGGATTATTTTTTCTTTTGCAGTTTGTCAAATGCAGTGAAGTTCTGTGAAGAGCTGGGTTTTTAGTCTGCATTTAAAGAAAGTCAATGTGGAAAGGAAGCCAGACAAATTGTAAAAAGCATCCCTTCAAGTCATTACAAGCTCTAAACATGTCGCTATCCCTCCAGTGATTACCTTCATCACAGCTGTCTTCCATGTGTCAGTAATGGATTCTCACCAGCGCCACTCCCATAGCTCTGATGAAGGTCACATCTGATTTAGCACCACATATGGAAGTGGCTGACATTAGAATTGAAAAGATGATACTCTATGTGTGTTGTGCTGTTCATACTGTCACGAGAAAAACAGATCTGAGTCTCATATTAGCACCGTTTAGCCTGCGTGTAGCATAGCAGTCGTTCTGGTTAGGGGTTATGGGTATTGTTAGGGTCTGTACAATAGTAATTTGGTCTGAAAGGACAGGAATTTTTTATTTATTTATTTATTTTAAAATGGGACAGTTCGTATTAATGAACATTTACACGTAAATACGAGAGATTATAGCCATTGGGCTAATTTCCATCTGGAGCCTCATTTGCAGGTTTTTTTTTTAAAAATTACAGATAAAATAATACCATAACTAAACAAAGACATACAAGCAACAAGCGAGAACACATAGTACACACAAACAGAAAAAAGGGACCAAAGCAAGCTACCAAGCAATAATTAATTAACGTTTGTACATGACTTTTTAATAAACCTTTATTGATATAGGTAATCTCATTGAGACACAGGGTCTCTTTCTCAAGAGAGACCTGTCCTCAAATAACATAACAAGACAACACTGAGTCACCGACAAACAACAGTAAGAGACCTATACTAGACAATATAACACAACACCAAGTTACAGACAGATTCATGACAAAGTACAACATAGTCATCAAAGTGGATGTGCAAAAGAACCAAACAATAAAGTTAAAATTTAAAAACACTCCGAACAAGTCCTAAAATATATTGCCATAGTATTATATCACACATATCCCTCTATCACTATTGCACACTGTTATACTACACTTACCCCACTGTTTGCTTAGTCAGACCATTTCTCACATGACCTACAGTTATTGTCTAAAAGCTTTGAGAGGGACCACTCAGCAACTTCAGGTTTCTTTGCAACTTTTTAGATGTGAGTCAAAATATGACATTCACATGGACTCCTCTAGTCGACTGGAGGTTCTGCTACAGGCTTTGCCAGGATACTAGGCAACAACAGATGTTTATTTTTTAGTTTCTGGTGCTGTTTTCAAATTCAGTATTTACATGAACATGAGCAGGAATTTTTATGTTACTCAAATGACACACTTTACCTTCCTTTTTCTCTTGGGAGGCAAAACACGAACAAATAGCTAATCCCACTTGGATCCACTCGTACCTTTGGGGGCAGTGATATAAAATCTTCCCCAAATCTTTGAATCTGAAAGCCACACCATCTCATAAATACTTTAAAATAAATCACCAAGGCATTAGGAATAACAGTGGGTGGAAATTTACAGTTGGGGGACTCGGCTGGGTGGTTGATGGCAACATTTCAAAGGAAAAAAATACATCAAAGTGCCTTTCTGGCTCCTCAGTTCAAATGACGACTGAACCCAGTTTGACGTGGTTCTCAATTTTTATTGAACTATCTATCAAAACCATCACTTTCTTCCTCTTGAACTGCATAAAGCCAGAGGAAATGGAGCCATTAGAGGGTTCCACCACAAGAGCAAATGTCATCACTGGTTTCATCTCCTGGTGCAAGAGAGATGCATTCCTTAACATCACAGTGTGTAGCTTTTATTTGATAACAGGGAGAGAAAAAAAGAGGAAAAGTTGAATAAATTTGATATGGGCGGAGGCAATCAATAACCATTTGGGGCTGGCCTGACAGTGCAATAATTATGTTTTTTCTTGGTTTTCTTTCTCACTTAACCTACCCTGAAGAGAGTTGCACTTTTAGCTATAGAGATTTTTTTCTCCCATTATCTGGTAAAATTAATAAAAATTCAAGCAGCTTCCCTTTTATAACAAATATATTGAAAAATCCACCCCGCTGACAGAGTATAGCATGGTGATATTTGATCGAAGAGACAGTTTTTCGCCTTTATTTCCTGCACAACTTAAAAAGGGTGGTGAATGAATTCTCAGCTCCTCTGTCTTCTGGCGGTGTTATCATATCCTGCTGAAATAAGGCCATCTCACCAGCTCACACAGAGCGAATTGTGAATTGTATATAATTACTGATTCCTATTGGCATATTTCATACTGAGCAAGATAAATTAAATGATAAGAATCTCAGTCTTCTTAGTACTTATTTCCTCCTTCAGTGCATGTAAGACGAAAGCACTGACATTACATTTTTCATTTTTTTATTTCATTTTGGGGCCATGAGAGCACGCAGCGTTTACTGGCTGGAAAAGCAATTATCATGAGCTCTAAGGACGTTTGCAGACAACAGGCTCCGTAGAAGTTTGGCAAAGTTATTTTTTGTCACTATGATGGTTTTAATCTGAAATTTGGTGCAAAAATCCACCCTGTTATTAGACTATCTAACTGGAAACCCAGTATGACTGAACACAAAGGAACATATTTATCATCTTCCCCAGCCAGCAACCCAACATTCAAATGGTGAATATAAGCTGCAGCAGTAATTGTTCCTCTACTAAGAATTTATCACAAACCTGAGAGGGAATAATGAATTTTAAATCAGACGAGTATAACTGTCTTATTCCAGGCATAACTTGAGGCCTTTGTGTCATTGTTAGAAAAAAGTAATGGCATAATTGCTTTGATATTTGAAACATTTGAAATATCAAAGCTGTGGGTCTATTCTGTAGGGGTAATGACTCATAAAAAAATATAAGCGAGCTGTTTTTCGCTGTTGTTCTTGGCTGCGTGTCTGACTTCTCAAGCGATTTTCCTCTCGCTGCCTTTCAGAAATTGCTCGACTTTTCATGATTGAAGGAGTGGGAATTGTCTCTCTGAGTGAGCTATTGTGTCATAAATCAAAAATGTGATGAACCTGAAGGCTTGCAGAAGGGAACTGAATTAATTTATTATCAAGCAAGAGTTTCTAACTGTACCTTCTGACTCATTTACAGATTGATGAGTGTATGAATACATCTTTATACACTGAAGGCTCACTTTGTATGGAAAAGTTGATCCTGCTGCACATATTGGAATAAAACTTTAGAAGTGACAGATAGAGCTAATGTTTTTGTTGTTGTTGTTGTAAAGTTGTAAAGAGGTGGTGTCATGAGGATATAGCGTGTTGTGTTGTTGAAACTTGCTGCTTGTCTGGTATTGGGAATAGTCCTTTTGTTCCTTGGTTTTTAATCGGCCTTCTACTTTGGCACAGACTCAAATATATCAACTTTTCAACATTTTGAACTCCCCCCACCCCCAATCTATCACTGCCATAGTGTTGAAATTTGACCTTTCTTTCATGTATTTTCACTAAATTCAGTCCAGACATTCCTGCAACTTGGTGGACATATTAATCATACATTGGCTCCAACAAGTATTTGTACATGCACGCTATGCTCGAAAAAAGACATTATATTAGATAAGAAAACTGCAAAGCAAATGCTATTGATTTTAAAGAGCACAAGCCCACTTGTGAAGCAAAAAATATCCACAGCAAAAGAAGTTTGATGGGGTTTTAATGATAAAACATTAGATATTTGGATGCCTAATAGTGGTTTCATCAAAGATCAGAGTTAGCTTGCAGAATTAATTAACAATATCTGGGAATGGAATCAACCACTTTTTGTGTTAACTGTTCTGACAGTTTCCTCTATATTTCAGCCAGCTACGCTTTCAGTTTATCCACACTCGTACATCAATGAGCTGATTTTTTTTTTCTTCACGACTCATAGGTGTTCTGTGAGATTTAGATCAGAGCTCTAAAAGGGACATTTTAAGACGCTGATTTTCTCCTGGACAAAATACTCTTTCAACTGGTGGCTGTTGGCTTTGAATCGTTATCCTGTTGAAAAATCCTCTTTTGTTTGAATTCTTCTCTACATGTCAGAGTTCGTGACTCCAGGACTTTTAAGTGCACAAACACCACTGTAGGCAAAAGAGCCTCTTACTTTTCCACTTCTAAGATGCACAGTACCCTAAGTGTAGTCCAGTTGGAATTCTTCCCCTGACTTTCTCCACACAACTTTCTACCAACAGAATCCTGCAGGCTGAATTCAAACTCATCCGAAAACAACACATTTCCCAAAAGCTCTTATCTTTATGTGTAAATTTGATCCAAGCTGTTTTATTCTTTGAGGTCTTGGATGGTAGCCACTATCACTCTCCCTCTGTATCCACACTCATAGATCCTATTACCAATGGCCTGTGACTTCTACCTGGTAACTGTTGTTGATTTCTGAAGCTATCCTTGTGGCTTTTCACTCTTGTTTCTCTTGATTTTTTGCAATTACGCAGTCCAATCTGCCACTAGTCTTTGTGGTTCTGCTTGTGTGCCTTCTGTTCTCAGGCACCAGTTTTCCATTTCTGAACTTTGTGACCACATCTCAAACCAGACAATGTAAGGTTGTGGTTTTTGGTGATCTCGTGAAGAGTGGCTGCTTTGATGCAAGCAAATGATGTGTGACCTTTTCTCTGTGCTCACTTCACTTGTCTTTGCTTCTTTTTTTTTTCTTTTTTTTTTTTTTTTTTTGCAGTCACTTGAAAGAACCAGTTTCAAGATTATTCAGTAAGTGTGTACAACACCTGGCAGAAATTATGGAATCACCACTCTTGGATGATCTTCATTCAATTGTTTAATTTTGTAGAAAAACAGCAAATCACATACATACCACAATACTATGTTTATTGAAAATGCTAACCTTCTGGCTTTAAGAAATATTTTAAAAAGAAATAAAGATCACAGTCACATGCATCAGATTAAATCTGCTAATTAGTTATCTACTAAAAATGAACGCTCCAACCTGGGAGAGCTGTTGTACCAAGGGGATTGACATGAATCCTGGCTCCAACATGAGAGATATCAGTTGAAACAAAGGAGATGATTACACAATTTCTTCAAGACAGTAAATCATTACAGAATGTTGCAAAAGATATTGGTTGTTCCCAGTCAACTGTGTCTAAAATCTGGACTAAATAAAAACAAAACAGGAAATTTTTGAAAGGGAAATATACTGGTAGGCCAATGAAGACATCAAAGTGTCAAGATTTTTAACCTAAAGCTACATGTTTTGAAATGCACCACACAACAAATGAGAAACCAATGGGCAGAGACTGGAGTCAATGTCTGTGTCCAAACTGTAAGAATTGCCTAAAGGAAATGAGATTTACATACTGAAAAGCCAAGCAAAAGACATCCTTACCCCATAAACAGCAACAAAACAGACAAAAAAACCCCAACAACAACAACAACAACAAAAAGCAGGGTTACAGTGGGCTAAAGAAAAGCAATCAGACTGTGGACGACTGGATGAAAGTGGTATTCAGTAAAGAATCACAAATCTGCATTGGGCAAGGTGATGATGCTGGAACTTTTGTTTGATGATGTTCGAATGAAACTGGTGATGACGACTGCCTGAAAATAAAATGCAAATTTCCACAGTCATTGATTATATGGTGCTGTATGTCAGATAAGGGCACAGGGGAGATGGCTGTCATTACATCTTCAATAAATGCACAAATTTACATTCAAATTTTTGACACTTTTCTTTCTGAGGTTTTTTTTTTTAATTGTCCATAGGTGTGCATGTGAATGTGCTTTTTTGTCTCTATATGTAGCCCTGTGATAGACTGGTGACGTGTCCAGGTCCCTGCCTTCACCCTAAGTCAGCTGGGATAGACTCCAACCCCCCACGACCCTATTGAAGATTAAGCAATGTGTAGATAATGGATGGTTGACATATTATGTTTGTAAATTCATCAAAACCTTAATATTAATGTCACTAATATAGGATTAAGCGCTGTATAGATGTTGGATGGACGGATAATGCATCTTGCCATTGAGCAAAATAGATGTAAAAACTTTCCTTCGTGAAAGAGAGTTCAGGTAAATAGCATGGCCTGCAAATAGTTCAAATCTCAATCCAATTGAAAATCTATGGTGAAAATGGTCCATGACAAATCTCTAACCTGCAAAGCTGATCTGTAACAAGAGAAAGTTGGAGCTGGATTGATGAAGAGTACTGTTTGTCAATAGTTAAGTCCATGCCTCAGATGGTGTAGCATTATTTTTCATGATTCCATAACATTTTCCTCAGAATTGCATGATTCCATTCTTCTTTTTCCCTCTGTTTGACCTAAAAAGAAGCAATTATGACCGACTACAACACTATTCTTTCTTTCATTTTTTATTTTATTTTTTTTTAAAGCCAGAAGGTTAACTTTTGAAGAAACTTAGTTTTGTGGCACCAAGAGTGGTGATTTCATAATTAATACCAGGGGTTGTACAACATTTACAAACTGTATCTTCCCACAAATGTCCCCAGCAGAGTAGCCACATGTGTAGTTCATCACAACAATCCAATACTTTTGGAGTATTTTCATGCTCATTCAAGTGGCAACCTGATTTATCTATTTGTAGACTTTTGCTACATGTGTCTCGTGGAAATGTGCTGCTAAAGATAACCCAAGAAAACACAAAATACATTTTTTGAGATGAGGATTTTATTCCCAGCTTCACCTCAGCTATCAATCTAGCAAATGACCAAATTAATTTGTCAACTGGGTTCAGTTTTACCATCACACCCATATATGATTGCTGCCAGGCTTGTTGAATCTAAACATCACTGAATAGAACCTGTCTGGTACTGTGAAGTAGCTAAAGGGTTTCAAAGCAGCGCATAATGCCATGTTCTACAGAGATTCAAGAACGTGCAAAACAAAGTCATTGACATTTATCAGATTGGAGGGTTACAAAGCCATTGCTAAGGCTCTGTGACTGCAGGAAACAACACTGAGAGACATAATCCACAAATGGAGAAAACATGGAACAGTGGTGAACCTTCCCAGGAGTGGACCAATGACCAACATTTCTACTTGAGCACATCGATATCTAATCCAGGTCACAAAAGAACCCAGATGACACCAAAAGATCTACAGACCTCATTGTCCTCAGTTAAAGTCAGTCTACATGAGTCCACAGTCCACAATAAGGAAGACACTGGAAGAAAATAGAGTTTCAAAGCAGTAACCATTATTGAACAAGAAGAGCATATAGGTCAATTTTAAAATGCTTTTATTTGCTTTTAAATCATTACATGGTCTCGCCCCCCAATACCTGTCTGAGCTTCTTCATCCATATACTCCGAGCCGATCCCTCGGGTCAGCTGACCAGCTGCTCCTGAGGATCCCCGAAACAAGGCTGAAGCTCAGAGGGGATCGAGCGTTTACTGTGGCAGCTCCAAAGCTTTGGAATGAGCTGCCACTGCACATTAGACAGGCCTCCTCGTTGTCTACTTTTAAAAGCCTTCTTAAAACCCACCTTTTCTCGTTGGCATTTCACACCACGTAGGTTTGTTGTTTTCATGTGCATGTATATATATCTGGGAGGGGCAGTCCAGTTTGTTTAGTCTATTTATTGCTTTTGGTTTTATTGTGCAGTCTACTTTTACTTCTTATTGTTTTCATCCTAGTTAATGTTTTTATCTTAGTTTTTATTATTATTTTTTAAAATCTTGTTTATGCTTATGTACAGGACCTTGGTCAACTGTGGTTGTTTTAAAGGTGCTTTAAAAATAAATTTGATTTTATTTTATTTGAATTACAGCTCATTTGCATTTACAAAAAATATCTGGATGAGTCCCAGGACTTTTGGGATAACATCATGGAGACTGATGATTCAAAGGTGGAACTTCGTGAAAGACTTGGGTCCGTTATATCCGGTGTAAAGCTGACAGCCATGAATTCTTCTCTCTGTCAGAAAATCCTACCTGAGAATATCCACCATCAGTTCATTGCCTAAAGCTCAACACAAAATGGGTTCTGCAGCATGACAAAGACCTCTGACTTCTTTTCTGACCTCAAAGGAACAAAATGAAGGTTTTGAACTGGCCAAGTCAAAGTCCGGACTCAAAAGGGCAGTTCATGCTGAAAAACCATCTAATGTGGCCAAATTACAATTCTTCTGCCGAAGAGTGGACTAAAGTTCCTTTATGGTGATGTAAAAGACTGATCACAAGCTGCAACAAGCATCAGACTGCTGTTATTGCTGTCAATTATGGTCCAACCAGTTATCAGGTTTAGGGGGGCAATTACTATTTCAGGTGATACAGGTTTTCAGTAACTAAATCATTATATAAAAACAGCATTTTGTATTTTGTGGGTTATCTCTGTGTATATTGACTAAATATCATTAATAGTTTGATGATCTGGAACATTTAAGTGTGAGAAAAATGAAAAATAGAATATTTCTGTTGGGGGGCAAATACTTTTTTTTCACAGCACTGCATATAAGGGTAGCAAACTTAACACGACATGTCTGCTGTCGTAAAGTATGTTTCCATACACATTAGACTGAATGGAATAAAAAGAAAAGGCAGGCTGGTTGGAGTGTCAGGCTAGATCACATATAGCATTGCTCTTGTCTTCCATTTGCAGCTATCAGATAGGGAAGCCAAATATAGTACTCTGGTAAATGGAACAGTATCCAAGCAACCAGAAACTAAATGGGGTTAATCCTCACCTGCTCCAGAACTCAGTTGGTACAGAAATTAGAGATATAAGAGATTTGATGGATATTGAGCATCTAAGGACCAAACTGCTTCAAACCAGATGAGCAGAATCATTGGAAAGTGCAGTTTTTTGTTAATGTTTTCCATTTGAACTGAGTCACTTATTGAAGTCATCAGCAGCGCTGTGAGCGAGTGGCGACAGTCGTGGTGGCCGGTTTACCGTACACCCGTGGTACTCTACTCTGTCTGGCACTAGCCGAAGTGATTAAAGGGCAGCTGTCAAGAGATGCGATTTTATCTCCCCCAAACAGGTGTAGAGCAAAGCTGACAGCAGCAACACTTACACCTCACATGGGATGGACTCGACCAAGACAAATGGAATTATGTCTTTCTCCCACTTTGTCAAGCACCTTATCTGTCTGAATCGATGCAGCTTTCTCCTGCCCGGGGGGAGCGGGAGGAAATGTGAGTGCAGCTATTGCAGGCAGGTATAGTAATTGGACTCTTTCTATCCTCCTTTTTAAGTCTGGAATAAAGTGAAACTCCTTCCTGACTGGAAGAAAATGTAGCGAAGGGGTAGCGACAGTGATAACAGTGAGACAGAGTTTCAAGCTGTGCATCAACACTGTTACTGTATGCACTTTTCACTCTGTCACTGACAAAATGTCACTTGAAATCTGCCTGTGTTGGTACAGTTGAGCTGCCTGTGTACTGTGAAACTTGTAATATAATCCCGTAATCACATAACTCTTGCACAGTATCTTCTGTATATATGAGTGGTGATCAGGTTGTCCAAGTGAGTGTTCAAACAGAATTAAACAGACAGATTTGGTTCCAGCACAAACTGTGTTATGACAGAAAAAATTCAGGCACAAGCAGAGAAGTCTGATAGTTTACCTTCATTATAGTGGCATATAATTTAATTTCTGGTGTATTTTATGCAATCATTCAATGGGTTTTATGACTTTAGAAAATAAAATCGGAATTACAGTTAAAAAAAATGGAAGTCCACATTGCAATCTTGTATCACTTCAGTTCAACTTTAAGCATCAAACTAAACGTGCCTTTGCCGAGATACAGTATATTTGTATCTCTATTACGTTTTTTAAGCACAAAAACTAATTTCTGATCATTTAAACATACACTACTATTCAAAAGTTTGGGGTCACTGAAAAATGTAATAATTTTTGACAAAAAAGCAGTTATTTTTTTGAATGAAGACAATATTAAATTAATTGGAAATACAGTCTAGACATTGTTAATGTGGTAAATGACTATTCTAGCTGGAAACGACTGATTTTCAATGGAATATCTACATAGGGGTACAGAGGCCCTTTTCTAACAACCAATTGCTGATTAGCACATGAATAGATGTGTGAATTTTCACGGAAAAGAAGAAACTGCGTGGATGACCCCTAATGTTTGTGTAGTGTATGTCATAAAATCATCTTGATCTTGATGCAATTCGAACTTCATTGACACTCAAGCCACTGATTGGTTTGACTTTGGAAAAAGCTAGTAATTGAACTTTGAAATTGAAGTATTTTCAAATACATATTCTATTCTAGCCATAATAAATAAATTAAGTCTCCAAATGATATCAACATATCCCCTCTTTAGAGTGTAATATTCGTGTGTAGCCATTAGGGCTGGCCCAAATCACAATTTCTGGGCTCCGGATATTTGGCCCCGATTAATGACGAATGACCAGGGGGCCATGTGATGACACATGTACTTTGTATTCAAACAATATGACAAGGAAATTTTAATATGACAGGCAGCTGCCAAATGCTAATTGTCAAAACAATTTACTGATGCTAGACGAATTTAAAAAGTGTTTCAAGTGACTAAAGTATTATTAACATTTTAATGATTATTTAATGGAAATTCAGTCCAGCTTCTTGAAGTTACAGAAAGATCCTGGTCATATTAGCCTGACTCACTGAATATAGATTGTAGCTATAAGCCTGCTATTGGCTGTGCAATCCTTTTCTCAGTAAAGTGGCCCTGCTATTTACTTTCAGTGAATTTGCCACTAGTATTCACCTTTCTGCATGCAAATGTTTCACCAATACAGTTCCCCTGTCAATACTCAGGGAAATATCATTATTGGTGCATCCAGTTTCACAATGCCCAATATGATTTTGACTGGCTTAAAGAAACACAAACACCGTAGAGCTTTTTTTTTTCATAACATAGCAGAATAATGCTGAGGTGCAGTCAGACCAGTCTACATAGCACTGTGTCAGCGCAATCTACGAGACGAAGAACATATTTTTTTCTGAAAAAGTCTATTTTGACTTAAGGTACGAGGCAAAAACTGTCAAAGATCTTTTCCTATCCTGAACTGTTCCTTTAGTAGAATACACTTATCAACGTGTGGCATGCATAATGTAAAGCTCAGTCTCTGGTGTCAAAAAAAGTTGCACCAAGCACTCTCCCTCCGCCTCTAACTCTGACTTACAGTGTAAGCACTGTAAGGATGTCACATTGACAATATACTGCATAAGCAGGCTGTGTAGGAGATGCGGTTAGAATTCATAATCTCTATTTTCAGTTTTTGGCAAGAACACATAAAATCTTCTGACCTTTACAAAAATGGCTTCTCAGACATTAAGTAGCCAACTTAGGATTCCAAAAGGCCTTTTAAGGATTGTAGTATAATATGTAGTGTTGGCTATACATAATTACAGAATTGTACAGCAAACATTAATCATAAATGTGAGTGTACTTATTGAATGCCAAATGCAAAGCAGAAATGTGCACAACTTTCTATTCCAATGATGGAAGCAGAAGAAGTTTTATTTACTGTATAATCGAACTGTTATCAGGCTCCAACCATGAACTCCTCTGCCATTTGGTTTGCCCTTTACATTTGCCAGAACTTCTTGCCTTTTTAAATGCAGAGTCAAGATGAGCATCCCCAGTGTGTGTGCACACACAGCACACAAACAGGCACAAACACATATTCTCACCTCATTCATTCACATTAGCTGCTTTTCACCCTGCTTATGCAGAAAGCCTCCATTTCCAGGTGTAAATTTTTTTCATTATAAGGGGAATTGAAAAGAAGATGGGGACTACTTTTTTTTGCCTTTCTCCCAGTGATGAGTTCATGCATTTGAAGAGGAGCTTTGTCGCTCGGGAATTAGCACTCCATGCATGCACCCTCTCTGCTCTCCCAGACGGCCTTTACATCATCTGAGGCTGAGAGAGAGCTGGGAAGAGAGGAGGCTTCATGCTCAGAAAAGAAAATACAAAAAGGGAATAAGAAAAAGAATCCTGTCACTGACATACATGCATGTGCAGTGAGGAGTAAAACCAAATAAATCTTTGCCCAACCAGTCCAAATGCAGAGTTAATGAGGGGTTTGTCAACATATTTTCCTTAGATTTATTCTCTTTTCAGTAAGATTGGTTGTATTTAGAAATGGAGCTATCTTAGGAGGGCTAAGACTCTCTGGAACACAGAACCCCAAGTGAATATAACACCCTCGAGGCTGTGCTGCTCCTCCCACACGTCAGAGATGGCGGACAGCCTGTGTCCAAATGAATGAAATAGATCACATACTACATAGGAAATGGAACCTCACATGTGAGTTTGTGAGAGAATGTTTAAATGTGTCTGTGTATTTTGCGATCACTTGAAAGTGAGTGTATTTATGTCTTGTTTCTGTTTGTATAGCTGCATATTTAACCCACGTGGAAGAATATATGTGTGTGCATGTTCATGGTGGATACAGTAGATGTCAAAGCCAGCTGCTTGCTTATGATGGAGCTGCTCATTAGTTGGCTGTTAGGGCTATTCTGGACTCCATGGAACTTTGAAGGGGCAAATACTTCAGAGGATTCCACAGTTGGCAAGGTACCTTTAAGACACCTGGTATGGCCCTATACAGTGTGTGTGTGTGGGTGTTTGTGTGCCAATACCAAAAAATAAGTAGAGAGGGAGAGAGAGAGAGTGAGTGAGAGAGAGAGGAGCCATTGTGGCAACAAATGAAAGTATTAACCTAAAAAAATGCATGTAAAATCTATGATTAGGGTGCCCCCCCACAATGACCTAAAAATCTGGTGAAAGGGTTTTGAATCATCCAACAGCTGCATGATAATATTCTTTTGTAATCTTAACAATCAGATTCCCTTTTCACTTTTTGACAGGGTAATTAGCAACTATGATCCGACATGAATGTACAGATTATGAAGCTCCTGAACTCATAATGCTCAAAGTTCCTCATTTTTGGGTAGAGTAATTATTTGCAGCACATTTGAAAGTTCAAATTCGGAAAAGTACACTAAATACGGAGAAAGCATTAGGTTTTTTTTATTGAATGTTTCTTTGCTTCCAGTGTGGACCCTTATATCAACTTTGCTAAGCCTAATCTATTGATGCAGGGTGGTTTTACATTCATCTGGCATTGACATTATGCTAGTGAAAGGCAGGGAGTGCTTTGTGGATTTATCTTCGACTCCCATGCAGTTCTTGGCTTCTAATTTTCTGATAACAGCAGAACACGAGTTTTCCCCCTAAAAGACACAACTTGAAACTCAAATGTGCAATTACAGCAGATTGAAAGTCTGGGGGCTCTTCTATAACATAAGACCACAATAAAAGCTCTGGGGAAAAAAAACTGGCGGTGTTTTAGTCCAACTGCATTTCTTGTTAAAGGATTGTGTTTGGAGGCTATAGATGTGGTGTTGATTTTGGGGATTTTTTTTTTTTTTCCCACCCGCTGTTACGTGTGAAACTCTTTCCTGAACCAGAGTGGCTCAACCTCCAAATCCTCCAAAAGCGGACTGCTGGAGTCAGTTCCTGCCCCGACTAGTCCTTATCTTAGGATACAGGCTGTTCTAACGTTTGACAAAATCCAGACAGATTAGCCCCGACTAGGACTTAAACGAGTCACCTTCAAAGCCTCAAAGATTATAATCTGTTACCACTGAGCAAAAGGTCTTCGAGAGCGCGAGCTGTGCAGTGCACAATGTTGGAAAGAGATCATAATTTAGATGCAATATTTACTGCTCTGAAAATTATGGATCAGTTACAGATAAAACACAACAGACAGGATATTCAGAAAAATTACAAGGTTTAGAGCCAGGAAGTTGGGTGAGGCCTGTGTTTATTTTGGTCAATGTATCATCCTTTATCCTTCATCATACAACGTGTTATCTTGGCTGGAACAAAACAAAAACTGTTCTCGCAAATAACTCCGGTATGGCTGGGTCGTGTGGTTGCTCACCAAAGATATGTTGTTTTTTTTTTTTTTAACCAACTTCTATTCATCCAACTGTACGGATATTATTTTTCTGTGTTCTTTATAGACAAGGCTGCACTAATTCCAAAACTTGTATGAAAAAAAAGGCTTGTAACAGATTCAAGTCGGTGACAATGTTGGCCTCATCCAACATCACAGGTGGTTCTCAGTGCTAATTGGATAGAATAGAATAGAATAGAATAGAATAGAATAGAATAGAATAGAATAGAAGTAATACACAGACAACTCACAAACACTACAGGACACTAATAGTCATCAGTATGACTATATATTTTGCATATAAGTTAAAGTTAAAAGTTAAAACATATGCACAGCACATACATCAGAAGTTAAAATATCAATGTGAATTGAAAAATCCTGACTGCAGCAGGAAGGAAGGACTTCCTGCAGTGCTCAGACCTGCACCGATGGGTGAAGAGTCTGTGGATGAAGGTGCTCTGTCGAAACACCTTCAGATTGTCTAGTGGGTGAGAAGCACTGCTCATAATAGAGCTCTGCTTCCTAAGCATTCTCGCCCCAGCCAGCTGTTGGACTGATTCCAGCTCAACACCAGTCTTGGAGCTCTACACTAATATTCAAGTCCATGTTTGCAGTACTTCACTTGAATTTCAAATTTAAAAAAAAAAAATGCCCAGGTGACTGTTCATCAAATTAAAGTTTTTCTGTCCGGCAAATCACAGATTTTTAAGGTGAATGTGTCATCTGAACATTACATTTTGAAAGTTAATTATTCTGCCAACTACTTCAAGAGCTAAATTATGGGTGAATGTTCTGGGAAATGATCTGACATTCTTGTGCGTTGCTGAAACATATTGTAAGGGTATGAGAGGATTACATTCTGTGGCCAAAGAAAGGTTTAGACGCTACATACACCGCTATTCTAAGGTTTGGTGTCACCCAGGCAATTCCATGTTTTCCATGAAAACTCACACTTTATTCATGTGCTAACATAACTGCACAAGGATTTTCTACTCATCAATCAGCCTTTCAACACCATTAGCTAACATAATGTAGCATTAGAGCACAGGAGTGATGGTTGCTGGAAATGTTCCTCTGTGCCCCTATGGAGATATTCCATCAAAAATCATCCATTTCCAGCTAGAATAGTCATTTACCACTTTAACAACGTCTAGACTGTATTTCTGATTAATGTTATTTTCATTGAAAAAAATGCTTTTCTTTTAAAATACGGACATTTCTGAGTGACCCATTTGACATAAGTCAAATCAATGCACATAGAACCTTTGGCTGATCAGAGTTTGACCTGAACATGTTGCTCTTGTTACCAACAAAAACTCCAGTCTGCAGTGTAGTCACAGACACCACAACGACACTTTGAATGTCATCAGATATTTATCTCATATAATTATATGTGTCTTTTGCTCATCCACGCAGGTGCACATTCTTACTCTGTTTCTTTTCTGTTTTGGGTATTTTTCTCCCTGTTAGAGAGGTCAGTTAAGCACATCTTAAACACTGGTATCACTGATTTATTTGCATCTCAGATAGAAACGCCAGGCCACTAAAGCCAGGCAGCATAGGACCTGCGTCAGAGATGTATAGGACCAGCTAATGGAAGCAAAACATCTTGGTTCAGCAACCTTTTCTCGCTGGTTGTTTTGACATGTGAGAAGTCACAACTGTTATGCAAGCAATGTCTAGAAAAGCAGCCTAACTCTTTTTGCAAACCTTTGTGCCCAAGCAGAAAGTGCAATAACTTTTCCTCATGCTTTTTTCCACAGTTGGTAAAGAAAAAAACACCCTGAACCCAAGACTTTTTCCTTGTGTTATTAGCTTATAACTTGAGAACTTCTGAGCGAAGTTCACCCTAATTTGAATATAATACATTTTTTATCCTTGGCCAGTGAGTCTTCATCCAGATATCTTGCGGCAATTTTAATCAATATCACACTACTTCTGCCCTGTGAGACATTTAAACAAAAGACTAGTGCTGTAATTTTAATGGAGGGTATGGTGACTAATCATGACAAATGATCTTTTATCAGGGAAACGTGAATATTGGTTGTTCTATTTATTTGAACAACCAGTGCTGTTTTTCTGGCCTTCACTTAATAGATGTCAGTTTTTTTTTTCCTTCTCCAAAGTGCCATTATACGTCTGCCTGTGCTTAGTTCTAAATGATGACCATCTCTCCCTAAAATAATTGATTGCTTCAGTAATTGCGTTGTTAATTACACTAGACTGGAGGCATCGTAACTGCTCATTTTTACTCCATTTCCCTGTAAGCATGAGGAATTGCAGAATTTGGAATTTGACTGATGTCGGTTGCCGTCAGCTCCTTAATCCTGCACTGTGCTTCTCAACTGTATCACACCGAATTACAAATTGCCAGTGTGCTAATGGAGACTCATGAATAATCCAAAAGAATGAGTACTTGACAGTTAGTCCTTGTGCACATAAGCATGTGCCAGACCTCACGTTTAATTTATGGCGATGCAAAATCTACATTTGAAAAATACCAGTCGAAAAGTCACTTACGTAGCGATCACCATTAGTTGAAGCTTTTCCTCCTGCTCTGGAACATTTTAATCACTGGTAAACATGTTGCAAGCAATGGGAAAATAATGAAGATTAAGTCAGGAAGAAATTGAGCAGGATTTAAATTAAGCTGCTGACACTCCTACATTATGGCTGCATAGAACATTAATTATTACAATATAAAAATGCCCTGAAGCTTGCTAAACATTTTATCTTTGCTGCCTGCAATGTTTCCATCTCGACATTGTTCACCGCTAATTCAGCAAGAACCCAGAAGTCCTTCAAACAGTCTGTTCACTAATGAATGCAAAATAATTGCCCGGCACCATATCCTCATGTTCAAATTATTATCTTTTGTGTATGTATGTGTGTGTGTATTCTGAGTGATTGAATTCACAGCAATCTTTTTAATGACTTTTAATGAAAGCTTCATACACTTCATCATGATCACCTGATGTACAAGAGAACAGTAAAAGATTTAAGGAGTATCATTACCACTTATCATGGCATGATAATTTCATTAATTACAATCATGTGATTAACTGTCTTTCAGAGATACAAGGGGGCAGCCAAGAACTAATTTAGAAAAGCTTTTTCACCGAAAATAAATGGGGACCGCAGTCTGGTTCGACTGCTTTTACAAGGTTTCACACTCAAAGAGACTGTATTTAATAGATGTGATGGCAGCTTAAATGTGAATCTCAGAAATATAGTTTTACTCAGAGGCCCCTTTTTTTGTGCTTTTGCCAATTGCTTCTCAAAGTCAACGCTGTCTTTTGCTGCCCATAAAAAAATATACTGAGTCGGTTAGCTCTGTATCAACTGAAAAGAGCACTAGCAGTTTTATATGAAGCTGGGAGACTCGCAGGTGACAGATTTAAAACCAAATGATCAAAATCTATGTACCAGGCACCATCTTTCCTGTTCGTGTGTGTCCAAATGCTGGAAGCTACACTGCCCACAGTGCAACTTATAAGCCTCTTTTTTTTCTTTTTCTTTTTTTTTTTTTTTACAGTAAATGCCCACATTTATAAGATTTCATGCTCCCCAGTTGCTCAGGCAGGCTTAATACTTAACACTGGTGACATACAGTCATTTAAAGTTATTTTCTCATATGTATTAAAGAGGGCACAGAGGACATCTGAGGATGTCTGTACAGGCTGTGAAATGCTCCCTATGACAAGTAAAAAAAAAAGAAAAAAAATCAAGATGTGCAAAATCGGTGGAGTGTATATTTTAATTTGCAATAATAGATTTCAGGGGGGCATTTTGCAAAAGATAAAAGACACACACCTTTGACATCTATTTGCCTTTAAGGGATCCTGTAGCAAAAGCTGCCTAATTACACATTCAGCAGACATTAGCATTTATTTGGAGTGCACTTTATGACCACTAAGTTACAGGAAATTGTGTATTCATTCCTAGTTTTCTTTCTGTATCGAACTGGCTCCTGTTTCCTGCTGTACATGTAGCGCACAGTGGCCTCATCAGGAAATTGGACTGATTCACAGTGAACCCATCCAGAAAACCACAATAATGAGCTAAAAGAAGCTAGAAAGCTTAGTGCAGCAGCAGAGTAGCTGATAAATCTCTGTGGGCTCTTCAGAGTGACCCCTTCACATTACACATAGCTATTTGATCCACTGTTCGTATAAAACGTATTGATTAGCGGAGTTTTAAGCGCTGCCCATTTGTCTTATGAGACTGGGACACCTTCTCCAGATTGCACATCCTTTTGAAACACAAAGGATCAGGTGTAACGTTTCTGTCTCCCTCTGACCAGATATCTTCTCTGATTTTCTCAAAGATTCCGAGGCTGCAGAGTGCCTGACCCCAGGCATTACACTAAAAGCAAATCCATGTTTTTTTAAGTCATTTTCTTAACCCCACCACATAAATTTAATAATTTCCCCTCCTGGTTGATGTGCTTTCAGGCAGTCATGCATGCCGTATGACCCGTATATGACCCGCAATAACTCCAAGAGGCCTGGAAAAGGTGACCTCTGTGAATTGCATGCATATGACTAGGCATTGTCAGTGACAGGCGATAATAGTATGCACAGTTGAATTGTCCATCACACCCAGAGGTATGTATGTGACAAATGGGATGTGTTTAGGATTGGTGAGGCGAAATGGCAGCAGATCAGGACTTACAGTCTGCCCTCTTCAGAACAGCTGACAAATCTCATTGCATTTCATTAGATCAACATGTCACTTTTTACGCAACCACCACAACGACGACTTGTTGTTGATAGTTTCCCCCTTTCAGACAGTTTGCCCCTTTCACACTCGATTACAGCAGTTTAACGGTAAATCACTGTCATTAGGCTTGACACACAACATAGTTATAACTCATTAGAGAGCAAACACAAAAATACCCTGTTGTTTTTTTTTTCCTGTGTCTCACACAACTTTTTTCCAAGATCAGATTGATCCCTGCAACACTTTTTGATGCTTGAGTGATTAACAAAATCTCCAATGTGATAAGGTTTTCTTTTTTGTTCTTGATACTTTTTTATATCAAGAAAGGCCGGCTTCACATGCTTGAGAGCTGCCCAGTTCTGCCACAGTCCTTTATTGCAGGCCGGCTTTGAAATCCTTTTAGTCACAATACGTGCTTCCCTCTCGTCTTCTCTTAGGTGAAATAAATGTTGCTTGTTTGATGTATGAGACTATATTCAAAGCCAGTTATGATACAGGAAAGGACTTCAAAGTTCTTTTTTTAGAGAAAGAAAGAAAATGGAGTCATGCTTCAGTACAGAAATGCTATTTTTTCCTTCTGCATCTCTCTATGCATCAAGTACGTCACACAACAGTGATTCCACCAAGAATGTCTTTCCTGTGACAACTCTCTAGAGTGAAGGAAGTCATGTGCCTCAGACACCCGCCAGCAACACTTCTGTTTTGCAAATTCAGGCTGCAATTATTTCATATTTGCTGTGTGACTCTGCTCCTGCACATTCATTTTGAAATGAATTAATACTTCCGCTAAGTACCAATTTTTGCTTTGCATTCGAGTGGGCTTAAGTAAGTTGCTCTGTCGGGCATTCTGTCTTCAGCTCTTGCTTGCTGTGGGTCTTCTCTGCTGAAGGTCTGCTCATCAGCCAGTGGAACGCAGCTCAATCAGACTGAGAACAGGGGCTCACCTCAGCAAGTCCACAGTACTGCGCCTCTTCATCGTGAAAAGCGGCTCGGTTTCTTTGTCCGTATGTGGAGGAGCGTTGTCTTGCTGGAAAATAAAATGTTGCCCAGCGAGTTTTGATGCCTTTGGCTGAATCTGGACATGCCTCTGTATTCATCCTGTTGCTTGTCTGCAGCAAAATCATCAATAATTGTCAATCTGCCAGATTCTTTGACAGCCCACGCCATAACAGAATTATCATCATGTCTGACAGATGAGGTGATATGCTTTAGTCATGAGCCTGCATTTTTTCCACCTACACTTAGCTTTTTCCATAATTTTGATATTGGTGGATTTTTACTTCAGTGAATATTTATCCCATAAGTATGACTTGGTATTTGTGTTTTACCAGCTTGCCAGGGAATTGCATCTTTTAGTGAATCCATCCGTTATTATCTGTTAGCCGTTTGCAGCTAGAATAGTTATTTACCACATTAACAATGTCTACACTGGATTTCTGGTTAATTTAATATTATCTTCATTGAAAAAACTGCTTGTCTTTCAAAAATAGGACATTTGTAAGGGACTCCAAACTTTTTAATGGTAATGTTGTGCATCAGTAAGTCAGTAAAATATTCTCTATGAAAATTATATCTCATCACCTCAATCAGTAAATTTTAATAGTTCTGTAAGGCTACTCTGGGAGAACACCTAAACCCCAGCTCTGGTCACACATGTTGTTGATACATGGAGCTACCTAAGCGTTAAAACCTTTGCCATGTGCTAACTGGATAATAGCCTGTTTGTTTTTGTAATGAGACCTTACAGTCCAAATGCTTTTCATATAATTCAGGTAATTCAGACACGCATCGTCTTTTCTCAAGTTTGCCTTTCATACCCCGCTGGATGCCTCGTTTCTATGGGCTGCAGGGGTATTCATCACAGTACACAGTATTTGGAGTTAATCTCATTTGAACTTTAACCACTGTGCACTGTGCTAGTGTCCCAGACAGACATGGCACAATGCAAGTTTCACAGCGCAGTTGTGCTGTTGTCACTTTCTGTATGAAAGGACCATTAGCCTCTTTGTTGTGTCCCTCAGCAGTTTTTCTGGGATGTGGTGGTGAGCTGTCAGATCGCTACCGCTGCCGTGGGGTGGGGATGCGCCTATAGCACTTGGTTTGCAACAATGTTTAGGTTGGTGGTGTATTTTAAAGTCCATATAAATGCCACAACTCAAGTTTTCCCAGCATAAGATTGTATAGTAATCAGCGTTTCTTTTGTTTTTTTTACTTCAGCTATTACTGTTCTGACTGATTGGTGTAAACTGTAAAAGCTGTCTTAACTAGCCATTCAAAAGGGGTTTTTCTTTACCATGTAAATGATTTTTCAATCAAGGCTTCTATTTTTCCTATGTTGACCTGCTTTTTTAGAAAATAAAATACTGATCGCTAAAATACTGATTTTGAAAACTACCTTATATATCGCTCCAGTGTCTTTGTTTGAGCGTTACTATTATCTTCACTTGCATGGTCACCTTTTTAGTTCTAATGCTGACAACTCCAACTGAGTCTAAATTTCATATTTCCAATTATTCTTGAATCCTTGTGATTTAGGAACTAGGTGTCTAAAAGCCTATATCTCATACACAGCTCTTTCAATTTTGGCGTACAAACGTATTCAAATTAAAATGGCAACTTGGCACTTGGATGTCATATCCATCATTTTAATTCAAATTGATTGAGCTGAAGGACAGAGCCTGAAGAACAAAAATGTATAACTAACTAAAAACCTGTGGTGTGGACTGAATTGATTTTTAAAATCAGTAGAAGGAAAATGGATAAATTATTATGAGTGACCGCTGTGCTACATGTGAGCTTCATTAAAGAAAATCCAAAATATGTACCATTAAATTCATCATGCATGCCAGCATGATCTTTCCCAGGAAGACATTAGTGCTGGATTCTTTTGAAGCCTAACTTGTGATCATACTAACAGCGTGTACACAGAAAGTGGTAGCAATTTCCTCCTGATTTTTCATTGAGGTTATAGTGTCCTTCGTGACGATAATCCATTTAGCTGTTAAAGAGTCCTTATCAGCCATGCATGCTTGAGTGGTACATGGTGTATGTGACTGAGTTTAAATGAGAGAAAATGGCCCTCATTTCAACTGGAACTTCAGCTTGAGCTAAAGAGTCAAGAGTCATACCAGTGACAAAAACAACGCAGCAGGGCAAAGTTGCTCTCTCTGAGGTATTGGTCTAACTACTGGCTTGACAAAAACTGCAATGAGTCAGTGACCATGACACAGGCCCTTTGGCTGTTTGGTATTGTTTTGCACTATCTCTGCAATTTCCGCTGAACTTCCTATATTCAGTGACAGTCCAGTCAACATTTGTGAACTTCAACAACTCTCACAAACTGAACCGAGAAACCTGAAATTCTGTAGTAATTAAGAAAACTTTATCAATTCTACCCTGCATTACCCAGTCCATTTTGTTATTTGGAGGTGCATTTTCCTATTTCTGTAAATAATAATCCAAAGCAGGCATGATGAAATGTTTCTACAGCAAGTAAATAAATTAATGACTGGAGTGGGTTTGACAGTGTGAACATCCACAGAAGTGAAGCAAAATGGCTTCTCTCTAGACTTGCTGTTTTGCAAATTCAGAGGTCATTCAGAGATAAATTCATCACAGATGAGGCAGGAAAAAAGAAGGAAACAAATCTACCAAAAGCAGACTCAACAAGCCAGAATGTAATACCACCCACAAGACATCTGAGTAAGATGCAAGGGTCGTTTTGCGACAAGAAACTCTTGCTGATTTCAAGATTGCTCTTTTCACCTAAATGTGCAGTAAGACCTTCCGGTCAGCTCAGTTTAAATTTCTGGGGGTTTCTGTGAGGCATTTCTGAAAATATATTCAGCAAGTGAGCTGGAACTGAGAGGTAGAAGCAATATGGGCAACCCTATAGCAAAAATTTAAATGTAACCGGGAGGTTATTTCCAACACTTTAGGTTTGAAAATCTGTCTGCAGGCGATCGTGCTGGTACAAATTCTAGGCCCCCTGGCAACAGTTCAGCAGAGTCTTGAAACACTACAGTTGATATCTATAATCCAGCTCTGGGCCCCTGAATCATTTGTTCGATTTGCCTCCCCTTTTGCTCCCATTCTACAAGAATGGTGTGTAAAATAGTGTTACCTTTAAGCAGAAGTGAGGTTGTCAGGTGGATTTAACATTTAGGGTGCAGTCCCATTTCCCATGTGCAATTGCTTGACTGTAGCAGATACTCATGTAACTACTAGGTAGCTATAATGTCTAAATATATTTAAATGTTAATAAGTGTATGCCCAAGGATTTTTTAACCCATGAAATGGTATATTTATTGAACTTGCCAGGTAATATTCCTCACTGTGACTCTTACAGCACTTTTATGTGACTGAAATGTGGCAAAGACAAGATGCTGAGGGGAACAGCTACTCTGTGTTCAGTAATGTCTCATATCATGTATATTTTCTCGTGTATATATTATATGCAAAAATTATTTTAAAAAACAGCTTCGTAGTTTAATGAACACTAAGCTTACATATCAGAGTTGTTTGCTGACAACTAGCAGCTGGTTGAGATGAGAGATTTTTTTCTGCTCCTTTTTTTTCTGCTCCAACCACCCTTTTATTTCCCCACAAGGCAACTACCACCGTCTGGTAACAACAGAGAAATATCACATCTCTCAAAGCCAGCCTTGAAGGCACCGGCTTTATTGCACATACAAAGAGTAGAGGATGAAGTCGACTGCAGAGGATACTCTCTAGCAGGTCAGCAGTCGGGTCAAGAAGTGTGTCAGGAAACAGGCTGGTTTGATACTCAGTCTCTTTAAAGTTGAGGGATAAGAGTCTTAAGAGTCTGGCAGTGTAACAAAGGCATCAGCATCTCTGTGAATGAAGGCTTTCATATTAAGGAATAAGAAGGTCTGCTGAACAATATAGAGTGTGTTGTCATGTTTGTAAAGGTGGTTTTCATACTGTTCATTCAGCCTTCTCGAGCCTCTATCTTCCAGTTTCTCAAATAGTGACCTAACGTCTAAATAAATACCCTCCAAGTTTCTGTTGTAGAGGTCATTTTACCTTTGCTATTGTTTACCAGTAAAATCTGGGCGACTCTCATGCTCTCTGCCAAGTCATGCCCGAGACGCTACATATATTCATCAAAGTCCACCCACTCTTCTTTCCTGTTCATCAGAAAAGATGGACCAAAATCTGTCATGTTGACAGGAAGTCTAAGGGTCCTACCAAACATTAGTTGGCACATAGCCAGTTTTTTCATGTGTCATTGTGGGAGAAGCTGAAGGACATAAGAGTCATTTGCACGAATAACTTCAAACAACCTTGTTGACATTAAATACCAAATTTGAAAGAAGTGGTACATTCTCAGACTACTGTTGAGTCTTCAAACGGAGATCATGATGGATGGACAGGTGTACAAAAGATTCAAGGCTTTATGGCCTTTAGTTGTCAGGGCCTGGGAGCAGGATTAATACTTCATCTTCTACAAACAGTTCAAAGCTCTTTTATTATTGAACTACAGCCAAAACTGTTTGTTACTTATGAAGAGACTTATACACTGATCAGCCACTATATCAAAAACCATCTGCCTAAAATTGTGTTAGTGCCCTTCATCCACCAAAACAGCTCTAAGCTATTGTAACATGGACATGGGAAATCTGCACGTGTTCTATGATGTGTGGCACAAGGACATGAGCAGCAAATCCTCTGGGCTATGTGGGTTGTGGTTGCTGATTAGTGTGCATTGCTGGAACTGACTTTTTATTGTCATGAATCAGAGCAAAATCCCAATGATTTCAACAGCAGTCATTCAATGCTTAGCCCCTATTCACTATACAAGTCTAATTACATCAGTTATCTGAGGTGATATTATGAAATTGTGTAATGGTTAAAGAACAACATCATGGGTGCAAGAAGCTTAAATGAGTTTCCTTTTTTAGGGCGGCTGGACTCAGCCTTAGAGGTAGGGTGAGGAACTTGGACATCCAGAAGGAGTTCGGAGTAGAGCTGCTGCTCCTTTGCTTTGAAAGGAGCCAGTTGAGGTAGTTTAGATGCCTCATTCAGGTGTCTCCTGGAAAATTTCATTTGGAGGTTTTACAAGCACATCCACCTGGGAGAAGATCCTGGGGTAGACCCAGAATTCTATGGAGGGATTATATATCTCATCTGGCCTGGGAACATGCACTTCAAAGTGCTGCTTGGGAGAGGGACATCTGGAATGACCTGATTTAACTGACACTTCCATGACCCAGCTCCAGATGCAAAAATAGCACAACACTTTAGACACATTTGACATGTAATTCTGACACATTTTAAGTTTTTCATGTTATTTTACTACATTAAGAGAGGGGAGTGTTGACCATGGCAACTACATTGCACAAAAAATAACATGAAAGACTAAAAAATGCCTTGTGATAGCACACAGGTTGACTTGGTACGTTATGCATACACTACTTCACAATACGAGGCTAAGTTTTTTTCTGCAAAACACTCAGATGACTCAGATGATAATAGTCATGGTCACGGTTATAATAGCTGATGGTTGTGTTTTATTGTGTGATAACAATAAGGTACCCTAACAGAACTTGTCTGAGCTTTGGATTTCAAAACTTGTCCAAATTGACTATTTCCTCAATTTCATCATTCAAATCATGGTGCAAAGTGTAGGCTTATTTAATCAGCAACATACTTATGCTCATTCAAATTTTTCAGCCATACCCTTATTGTCCAACAAACTGATTATCTTAAATCATATTCGAAAAGAAAAAAAGATCATGGTAGTTGGGTGAAAAGATGTGTAATAGACTGAAAAGATCATCTGCTCCGCAATAGTCACTGCAAGTTGAGACAGAAAACTGGAACTTATGAAAAAGTGGTGGACCCTATGAGGTCACTGTCTCCAACTGGTTAGTGCAGTCTCAAAAAGCCTTCCCATTACTCACTCCACAACATTGTTTGCAAACCACAAATAATGAGCCATTTTTCTATTTTGTCATTTGATGCCAGTAGTCAGCAGGTATCAGTGATTCCTGGCTGCCATGTAAACATAAGCTGTGTGTGGACTGTCCACTCGCTCGTTCAATCACCTGCTATATAGCATTTGCAGCATAGAAGACTTACTAGGGGATAAGAACAGATAGCGTTTTGGACACAACTTGAGTATAATGCTTCCAGTTAATTATAGATAATTGTAATTGTTGCACAAATGGCAGAAAATCTGCACCACATTTGAGACCATGGACACCAATAATTTGACATACTTCTCCATGACACTGAAATGAAATCTTATTACAGAATTTTTTTTGATTGTTTTGTATTCACCCACAAAAGAATGCTGAAGACTGCATCTGTATCTGTGGTTTGTATGCAGATCTTCAATATATTAACATCGAATAAACAATACCCATGCAAGGCAGTCGAGTGCTTTTTTTTCCCAAAGCAACAGTAGCCCTATTTACATTTTAGCTTGTGTGTGTTGTAAATATATAATAAGCAAAACACTTAACAACAATTCACGAACAGTCTGAACAACTATAATCTCAAATAAGCTTCTGATCGGTGTTTTAAGATAAAAAAAAGTGAAATCTTGCTGTTGAGGAGGCAAGTTACTGCATAGTTGAGATGTCTGATAAGTATTATGCTTAACAGGTAAGAAAAACCCATTAGTTATTACCTAACCTTTATCTTCTTCATCATCTCTTCACAACAGAAAGACTGGATGGATGTAGCATGTAGCTCCTGTACACTACATTTTGATGTATCGCATGACGATTATAGTGGTGCAAAATTTATAGCAAGAGGATTCAAGCGGCACTGTAAACTGGCTGATTCACTGTATAATTTAGTTCAATTCTGTTTTATTCATATAATACCAATTCATAGCACAAGTCATCTCAGGCCATTTAGATAGTAAGATGGAGAACTTACACAATTAGATTAGACAGAAAGCCAACAAATCCAAATGATTTCCTTTGAGGAAGTTTATTGGGTCCAGTGGACAGAAAAGAAAAAAAAATCCCTTTTTGGCAGAACCAAGCTCAGGTCATCTGACTTGACCGACTGGGTGAGGGTAAAAGGGAGAGGGCAAACGATAGCAGACTGAAACAGACAAGCAACATGTAAGAGAACAGTGAGCACAGGGGAGGTTAGTGAGGCCAGCAACTGCTGATCAGAAATGTACAGCTCTGGAGCCAGAGATACCTGCAGATATAGTGGATTATACTGTCAGTGAGGGGATTTTCAAACCGGCCAGTGAATCTTGGTTGTGGGTTTAGATGGGAATATAGGGTGGCTACCATTTTTTTTTGCCATACAACAAGGCAGTTTATAATTTTGTAGCTTTCTTAGCCTTCATTAAGACGAAACAAAAAACTGGCATGACAATCATGCGACATGCTTCCTTGATAACCAATTATAATTACCACAATTTTGAAATTGCTGAACACACCCTGGATTGTTCTCTTGACTGAATTTACAATGAAACCAAAACCATCTCCTCTCATCCAATTCCTGGTAAGAAGCCCAAAATGTAAAAATTATTTAGAACAGTTTATTTTAATCTTTGTAATAAATGGCTTTGGATGTGAAAGCATCTGAGTTTCAGGGATTTTAATAATAACTTTTTTATTCATTGGTTGCACAACTTTTATATTATAGGCAGTGCAGGTTATGCAAGTGTGCAGAATTTAAGAAGGGGAGTCAGGAGTTACACACTGATAGTAGAATGACCCCCAACATGGTTCTCAGTATGAGCTTAATTATCATTGACATGTGTACAGATGGCAGAGTTGCTCCGTGTTAACCTCCTTATACGCCCAAAATGAAGTGGGATAAATTTGCACCAAATACATATTTTTAATAGTGCAGCTGGTAGTTTTCTGAGCATGACAAACACACATTGCTGTGTGTTTATGACATATTTGGAATGTAAGAAAATGATTCTGCTTCCTTTTCAGCATACACACAGGCTAATAAGGAAACAAACACTCATTAATCATCCTCATGCAGCAGATTTCAGGGTGTGAGAGGAAAATATAATGACAGTCATGGCACCTGCCATAATTCCAATATCCTTTATAATTTACCTTGACCGGGCTGTTTTGAGCAGAGAATCTGTTCCAGTCATGAAGTTGGGCCACCATGAAACAGTTTCAAATTAGTATTCCTGAGGAGTTCAACCACATTTTTTCTGCCTGGAAAGTGATAATCAGAAATTCAAGATGCATATTCTGTGTTTGTCCCCTTGACAGAAAACAATTGTCCTGCTGTGCCCTCTCTGTTTAGAAAACAGCAGTCCTCGGTATACAGGATTTGAACTCGCTCGCTTTCAATCTCTTGTCACTCCACACACAGATTCAGTCACACACAAGCACGCAAACACACACACTACAATAATCTATACAGTACATCACAATAACAACCAATCCCTCTTTTACTAGATCCTATTTGATAACAACCCTGCAAGCTGCTCGTCATGACTTCAAAATGAGTGAAGATTATCGCCCCAACAAAGACGCAAAACAGAAAGGAAGGAATACAGGAAAGACAAACAAATGTAACACAAGAGCAAACCTCAAGCCTGGGGGTAATAAATCACAGTAAAGAGGATAGCCTAACTTCCTCTCCTCCCTTACAGAGGACTGCTGCTAAAAATGCTGGCGAGGCTATTCCCAGCAGGAGGAAACTTGTGGAGATTACTGTGTAATAAGCCTGAAACAGACCGTGGGTGAATTGAGACTGAGCGTTCACCCTTCTAGCAGGGTCACAAGACTCATTCTCTCACAGGAACAGCCACTTGTCTACCAATCTCTGGTCAGATGTGTTGGTGCTGAAGTGGAAAAGAGGAAAAGGGAGAGGGGGTCATTTGTGAGCCTTCAGGCTATTGTTTGCCTGCCTCTGTATCAATGAAATGATGCCAATCCATAATGCTGGATGGAGAGCTAATTTAAACAACAAATATGTGTGCAAGCCTTTTAATTTAGGCCAAAAATATGACTTTTCCAGACTGTTGTTGAGGATGTGTTCACCATCACTAAATTTCCCCTGTGAACGCTAAAAATTTCAGACTCATTTAGCTTGAGTGTTTACTCAGTTCCATGGTTTGAGGTGTTTTGAGGTCATTGTAATATTACATTTCACTGCATTAAAAGGTGTGTCAATTTTTTTTAACAATCTCATTTACATGTTTGGAAAAACAAAAGTGAAAAAAAAGAAAAAGACTGTATGGTGATATGCAAGTAAAAACACCTTTCAAAATGAGCAACGACTACTTCCCAAAATGCACCATGGCAGTTACAGTGCTCAGATCTCTCTATGCAAATTAGGTTAGCTGAGCTGGAGAAGGCAAACAAACATAGTATGGCTCAGGTCAAGGTTCCTATTTCCTTCACTTTTTTCTTCTTTTTTTGTTCATTTTTTTTTTCTGGGCACCTTGAAATGAAATGAAAAGGCATGAGGAGTTGCGTGACCTTCAAACTTTTGTGTTTCTTTTTCCTTTGCTTGTAAACAAACGTTAAATTATACACCAAATTTAGATGTGATCAAGCTAGAGGCCAGACCATCCTCTCATGTGGGAGCTTCTAAGTGGTATCCATGTTGATTTCCTTTTACCCTGATAAGATATTTACAGCACTCTTCTAAAGTTTGCGGTCACCCAGGCAATTTTATGTTTTCCATGAAATCTCACACTTTTATTCATGTGCCAGTATAATTTCACAAGGGCTTTTTAATCATCAATTAGCCTTTCAACACCATTAGCTAACACAATGTAGCATTAGAACACAGGAGTGATGGTTGCTGGAAATGTTCCTCTGTACCCCTATGTAGATATTCTATTAAAAATCAGCCGTTTCCAGCTAGAATACTCATTTACCACATTAAAAACGTCTAAACTGTTTTGTGGTTCATTTAATGTTATCTTCAATGGAAAAAAAACAACAACTTTTCCTTCAAAATAAGGACATTTCTAAGAGACCCCAAATGTTGAATGGTAGTCTACATACAGATCATAGTTACACTAGAGTGTCAAAAGGCATGGAGTCCAGCAAAACATTAATTTAAGCCTCTGCATTCACTTATTGTGTACAATATTTGGAACTGCAGATGGAAATGAGCTAGTACGCTATAATCTGGTGCAGAGCATCTTTACCTTCAGGTTCAATGTTCCTCTGTACATGGTTATTGTCAAGTAAACTAATAAATAATAATGAATACTTTCTGGAAATGTGCCCCTTGGTTTAGCTTTTGAGGCCTAACCACATACGATTTTGACTTCCACATTGCCAGTGTATTTGTTTCCTAAAGCTCTACAATGGGGATGTGGAAAGTTAGCATGACCCTGTGGTCAGAGTAGCACCAATTATTACACCCACATATTAAAAATACCTGAGTCTTTCTTAAATAACCAGTTTAACTGTAGTACCAGTGTACAGCACACAGAGACTGCATCTATAAAGTATCGATGAAAAATTATTTGTTTTATTACCATATAAAGTGTGAGAGGCATTTAATTTGTTATCTCAGTTAATGGTGTGTTTTTCCCCTACCCTTCTTTGTTTTCTTGTTTATCTCTCTGCACTTCATTCTTTGTGCTAGCTTTTGCTGCTGCAGTAACTTTATCTTCCCTCTGTCTCTGACTGTCTCGGTTTAAATCTCTTGCTTTCTCTACCTGTCACTTTCTCTCTTCACAGCATATATCATGTCAAACCAAGCTACCCCAGCAAGAGGTGGTTTGAGCGTGCTTCTTGACAGATTCTCAGTTATAAGGTAGATTTCCTGGTCACAGCAGTTGACATTGCAGAGATTTGTCATGCTTTAGAAACTAACTTTCTGCTTTCTGGTTTTTATTGTCTCTATCATCAGCTGCTGTCTTGAGTGCAGTTTAAAGTAAGGTTTAGAAGTTTTCCGAACACTGAAACATCCTGTAAATGTGCTCAATGGGAAAGTGACTTGTACTTACATTTTCTTCATGCAATCATGGTACTGACTTCCATTATTGGAGACCAGTTTGAGGGACTCATTGACATTTAGCAAAGCTAACAGGCCGTTTGGAAATACAAATCCAATTTGAGGACTTCAAATAGAGTGAGGCAATACATTTCTGAGAGAGAGAGAGAGAGAGAGAGAGAGAGAGAGAGAGAGAGAGAGAGAGAGAGAGAGAGAGAGAGAGAGAGAGAGAGAGAGAGACTGATTGGTTGCAGGGTGAAACATACACCAACACTGATTCATTTGTCAAGTAAAGCCCACTGGAGCTGATAATGTCTTTTCTTGCCAGAAATGTCATTCTTTAGATGTTCAGAGGCATAGCTGCAGGAACAGTTGTTTTAATTGTCTTCATGTTGACTCGTACAAATTATAATGCTTTAAATGGTCTTTGGCCATATGAATAAACATCAACAACTACTGGATTAATTCTTCTACTTATGTCTAATGTCAATAAGAAGCTTCTTGACTTAAGGCCCTAAAGCTGAGTGCTTGTGTTTTGTTCACTTGAAGCTGTGAAGACAATCTTGAAAGGAACTCACTGAAGCCCAGGGCTTAAATCAAGGACATTTTCTGCCCCTGAAATGTGTCCAGGGGTTAGTAAAAAAGAATAAAAAGAAAGAATGTCACAAAACTAAGAAATGAATAAACCAAGGCTGAGGCCTTTCTGTGTGGAATTAGCGTGTCTCCCTGTGTCTACATGAGTTCTTTTTTTTTTTTCTTTCTAACTGCTCTGCCTTCCCCTGACAGAAAAGATATACATCGCAGGTTAACCGATGGTTATCAGTTGGCCATAGGTGTGAGAGTGAACGGGCAGTGCCATCTCTTTTTGTGTTAGCCAAACAGTGGACTGGCCACAGTGCAGGGTGTACTTCATCCAATGTCAGCTGCAATAAACTTCAGCTCCCCATGAGCCCAGAATAAAGCTTGCTATACCTAATAGATGGATGAATGAAAAAAATATCCCCACAATAGACACAGACAATCAGGACAAATAAAAAAGATGTGAGTAGAAAAATTACAGATGTTTAGTGTCTTGGTGGTACATACACTACTGTTCAATACTTTGGGGTCACTCAGAAATGTCTTCATTTTGAAAGAAAAGCAGGTTTTTTTTCAATGAAGATAACATTAAATGAATAAGAAATCCAGTCTAGACATTGTTAATCTGGTAGAGAATGAATGAATGAATGAATGAATGAATGAATGAATGAAATTTATTCGGTCTTTTAGGAATCAAGAACAAAAACCAAAACAAAACCATACATTAAATCTTTATACACCTGAAAGGGTTATAGGCAGAAGCAAAAGCTTTTATTTCTACGCCTATCCCTCTTACCCTACTAAACAAACAACATATATCAATATTATCACATTAGTAAATGACTATTCTAGCTGGAACTGGCGGATTTTTAAGGGGAATACTGACATAGAGGTGAGGAGAAACATTTCCAGCAACCATCACTCCTGTGTTCTAGTGCTACATTGTGTTGAAAGGCTAACTGATGATTAGAAACCCTTGTGCAATTATGTTAGCACATGGATAAAAATGTGAGTTTCATGAAACATAAAATTGCCTGGGCGACCCCAAATTTTGAATGGTAGTGTACATATACAGACATATTCTTACTATGTAAAAGTTAAAGAAAACATTCTTGCCACAGACTTTTAACCATTACTTTTCCATATAAAATAGCCTTTCAAAAAACTTTAAGCCATATGAAGCCCTATACAGAAATATACTTTGATTACATGAAATCACAAAGAGACATACTTCACACTATACCATACATAAGTACACTGCCAATTTTTCTGTTAACATTTTGGCAGTGAGGAGTGAATCTTGTATTGTTGCCTCACAGCCTGACTTCAATGAGAGCAGAGTCCTATTTGTGGGGTTTTGCATTTTCTCCACTGTTGCCATGGATTTCTTCCACAGTCAAAGGCACTCATGTGTCCAAAGTCATTCTCTGCTTCCAGCCAGAAAACGACTCTGGGACACTGGGATAGTTTCAAAACCCATAACACAGAACAAAAATAATTGGTATAATAAATCAATGAAAAACATGATGTACTAAGCAGTTTATCAGCAGATTTAGAAAATAAACACCGTCTCCTTAGGTGGATGACAATTATGTTTATGTTTTTCTTTATTTTAGTGGCATATTTAGAGAAGCTACTGTCCCTGGGATAGTGTTTATCACTCCATTTCCCTGTGATCACTTGTCAGAGAGTCACAGCGGTTTGACGCCACTGTATTGACAGTAAGTCTCCAACCCAAAAAGTGCATGTTAACTGCTCTACTGGGAAATACTAGAATAAGACAAGTTCCAATGATGCTAGAAAGTAATAGTCTGTTGGAGATGCTATCTAAATTAATTAAATATATCAGGAAATGAACACTATTATTGCATCATCATCATCATTTATATCAATGGCAGCAAGGAGATGGCGGCCAGCGAAAGAAATTAAAATGCTGGTAATGAAAGTTCAAATATCACACCACACACACACACACACACACACACACACACACACACACACACAACACACACACACACACACACACACACACACACACACACACACACACACACACACACACACACACACAACTATTCACATTCAGTGTTTGGTGGAAACATTGGTGTATTGAGTTCTTCTCCTATAATAAGAAAGCGTATATCAAAATGCTAGTTTGTTTTCTGCTGTCTATAGGCCTGTTGTAACTTGCTAAATTGCTCCAAGCTTGTTGTTTCTTACTTAAAAGGAAAGAGGGTGCATGTGTGACTGTATAAAAGAAGCAAATGTAGCCACCTTGTTGTCTTTGTGTTGTCTTGATGTTTTGGAGCCAGAAGTACAATATTTGTGAGTGTGGCTGTGCAAGCGACAAATCTCACTGAGAATGCTAGAACAGCAGAGCTTGTAGCTAACACTAGCACTAAGTAGCTGGCTTTGTTTGCATGTTGCATTTGTAATTCACAGAAACTGTGAAATTATTGGGAGGCCTAATCTTGGTCAACAACAAATGGCTTCAAACTAAATAGGCTGTTGTAATGTAAATGTCTTAGGTGGCTGCAAAACATTCTCTAGTTTTGTTGAAATTTATTAGCAATGATACACAGACTTCTGTATACAACACATCTGTTCATTTAGCTTTCTGAATTAGCCTCTTATGTCTGACTCACACTGCAGTCAAACTCTTTTGTTCAACTAACAGAAGAACCAATAAAACATCCCCATCTGACTCCTGCCCAATTACAGCTGCACTATTTCACATCTCATATTCTCTGTCACAGGTAATACAAATGACTTGGAGGTACCGCATCCTTTAAGCTTATTATGTTTAAATCTCAATACATCTTAGCAGTACATACTAGACTGTTTTTAGCTTAGCTGAGTTATTCTGAACCCAGTGACTTCATGTGGGGGGACAATTAACTGTCAAGAATTCCAAACATTCTGTGAGACTGCTGATGAAAGCACAGAGCTCCATGGATTTGTATTGTTTCCTTTAACCTAATTAGTAGGTTGCATAGTGACTAGCCAGAAGATAGCCACACTGTACGTCACACCTGCTTTATGGTCTCTATATGGGATCATAATTACAATCCTCTGCACTGAGGAAAACTTGGACTAGCAATTGCGATTATAAAGGTATGGGTTTGCTGATGTAATAAATTAAGTGAGAAGTAGGGTCATTTTCTCATAAGTTCTATAATTTTTATTATTTGCTTATTTATTTATTTTTGTAATGAGCGAAATCGCCCCAGCTCACTGTCAGAGAGAATGCAGGTTTAAAGGCCACTTTTGAACTGGTGTCATATTTCACATTAAATGCTACGTACTACAACTTCTTTTGTACAGTCAATAGTTGGTTGTCATTTTATTTTTGCATAACTTTGGAATTTCAATTTGCACAATTACACAACAGCTGACTTACCAAATTATGACTACACTGAAATGAACAAGGAAATGTGAAAAGCGTCAAGTTACTGAAACAACGCGTATGCGTACCTAAACGCACTCTGACCAACAAACAAGCACCAAATATATGTCAACAGTTGACTGACTTGCAGTTTAATATTGGCAATTTAGAGTTAATTGGGATATTAGCTTGGATGTAATTGCAGTTTTTGTCTCTTCAGCCAAGGTTGCTATCATTTGACCATATGAACTATGCAGAAGTATCTATAACCAAAACAAACTAATAAGATAATTCCATCCATCATAACAATTGCATTCTGTAAGTAGATGGACAGTGACTATAGATCTAAACAAATTCAATTACAGCTAGAAGTCGAGATTTATTACCTTAGTAACGTTTAATTTTAAAGCCAAAAATGTTCAGTGTAGACCCAAAATCTCAACTAATTACAGATTGTGTTGCATATAGTACATTAACTTAGATGCAAGTAATTGTCTCTAAATAAGACCAGAAGAACACCCAATGTTCCATCCTTATAATTACAGTCCAAAGAAGATTCATGCAACCACAATTATCAGTTTAATTACGTCTGATAGCTATCAGACCCTGCGGCTTTATCAAGAGGATCTACATTAAGAGGAGTGGTGGAGGATTGGCTTAATGAATTTCACATTTGTGGCTGAGCAATTATCAGCATGACATCCTAACATCTATAATCCTTTTAGAGAAGGTTTTAAATGAATTCAGTGCTACACCTGAGAATAATACAGAACATATTTGACTGAGTAACTCACAGGTACTGTTGCATGGTATATATCAGGAAAACAGCACAGGTAAAACCCACCCCTTTTCTCGTTGAAGTGTCTTGATATGCTGATGACTGATTACTGGCTTTAGGGCATCTCAAGTCATCCTGTAGCACAACGCATCCACGGATGCCACACAATTGACCCAGACACAAGTGTAATTATATAACAAAATGAACGCAGGTTATGCTGCATCACCAGTGTTCCTTACTTATTGCTGTTTTATGTATGTAATATATTAGGACTCTCATCTGCCAGATAATTGGCCATGCTTATGTGTACTACAGAGGAAAATAGCATATTTGTTCATGTTGAAGTGCTCTTCCATTGCTGGGTTGTTTAAGCTCTTTGAGTAGCAGAACTTTATGTTGAGCGTAATTCAGGGATTAAAGTAGATAAAGCTGGATCTCTATGCTTGTGGCAATGCACAGCACTTGGCGCTAAGTTTAATTGGAGCCCACTGAAAGAGAGCAGAAAGCTGATGTCATTCAACAATGACTTTTATCCACTGACCTTGTTTTCGTGCTCTCCGGTCTTGCCTCCTCTTTCCTTTGCATTCCCGTTTGCAACTCACTCAGTGTTGTGCTGTTCCATTTCTTTTTAGTTTCCATTTCACACTCACATATAGTACCTCTCCTCATCCTCACACTCCGTTAACCAGGATCTGGGCAATTTGGCTATTCTAACACTCCTTTATTTTTTGGGGAAAAAAAGTCATATATTGTAAGGGCCAGTAAGCCAAGTGCCAGCCCTAAGCTGGAGAAGACAGAATTAAGTCATGGTCATTACTTAATTAAAAAAGCTCCAGAGGGAAACATGACCTGCTCTATTTTCTTAAATCTTTTTTTTTATACTTAAATAGGGTTATGTTATGAATAATTTAAGGGCTTCTGAATAACACGCACACTTACAGTTTTTTTTCTCTTTTGGCTACAATTTAGTCTCACATATAGAATTTTCAATCCATCCATCCATTCTCTATACACTGCTTGATCCTCACTAGGGTCGCGGGGGGGTGCTGGAGCCTATCCCAGCTGACTCGGGCGAAGGCAGGGACACCCTGGACAGGTCACCATTCTGTGGCAGTGCTACATATACAGACAAACAATCACACTCACATTCATTCCTATGGGGAATTTAGAGTAACCAATTAACCTCAGCATATTTTTGGACTGTGGGAGGAAGCCGGAGTGGCCAGAGAAAACCCATGCATGCACAGGGAGAACATGCAAACTCCATGCAGAAAGATCCCAGGCCCACCCCGGGATTCGAGCCAGGGATCTTCTTGCTGCAAGGCGACAGTACTAACCACTATACCACTGTGCAGCCAGAATTTCAATGCTTAACAAAAACATTACAAGTTAAAATTACATATATGTATAAATATCTGTGGTTATGCAAGAGTTGGCATCATTTGCAGGAGCTGATCTCCCAGAACACCAGTCAAACATGCATTAACATAAGCAAGCCGTCAGTTTAAACACCCAATGGCATAAACCTAACAGCTATTAGGTGACCACTGCTGCACTGCAAGCTTCGAACAAACCCCCATCCCCCAGCCTTAACTCATTGCTTTAAAAAAGGCTTTGTGTGAACTGATGGACTGTTTAGTAGAGCACTTTGGGCATTTATAGTAAAGCAGATGTTTATTACTTCTTAATATCATTAGGATGGTTTATGTCTTTTGAAATTAGTCATTTACACCAAAGCCAACTTTGTCTGGTGCATTTTTTAGAAGAGGACGATGACTAATGACTCATTTCTTGTCATCTGCACATTATTCTTTTTTGGATGGAAAGATTTTAATTGCAGAACAAATCAGATTGTACTATGCAGATGGCTGGTTATTGTCAGGGCACTGTGAATGCAATTATTATAGTGCAAAGTCAATAAAGAGATCAGTCGTAAAGACATATCCAAGAGAGGAAAACAGTGCATCCATCACTGATATTAACAGTGAATATTAATCCCTTTTGAACAGCACCCTTTTCAATTCAACAACAACAGAAAACAAGAGGAGCTTTGCATGGACATGCTGAGCTCTCTGTCTCATCTTTGAGCTCACTGTAAAGCTTCAAACATCTGCCTAATACACATCTAGTATAATCCATTTTGAGCTGTGTGGAAGAAAATATCAGTGAATGTAGAAATTAGTATTGATTAAGTAAGAATTTCACTATCTAGAGAATTCTAAGTTACTCTCTATGGTGAACATGACTAAATGGGGTTAATGAGCATTAATTAAATTAACATTGTATTTTATTTTTTGCAAAAATAAAATCTACCATTAAACACTATTGTTTTTTTGGAGTGTCTCTTGCCACCATGTAACTGTCCTCTTAATTTTCTGAACAGCATCTTGCTACCCTCCGGGCTAAGAAGGCTGCTTAAATCACAAGAAGGAGAATCTGCAAATGTGCAGCTGCAATGCATCAAGAAGAGTTGTTAGTGTCTTCTCGTTATTTAAAAAGTTTGAGGCATGATTCAGTGTTTGGTTCTGTCTTGCTTTCGTATCTGGAGTCTGAGAGTCAAGCCCCTAAAGCAGGGGTCAGCAACCTTTAACACTCAAAGAGTCATTTCGACCCGTTTCTCACAGAAAAGAAAACACCGGGAGCCGCAAAATCCTTTTGGCATTTAAAATGATGACAACACTGCATATATCACTTTTTTACCTCTATGCCCTTGTTAATCAGTCGTGAATAATTAATTACAAAGCCTCTAATTAGATAGATTCATTTTTTTAATTGTGTCCTACCACTAATATTTATCTTACTTGGTAATGTCATTTTTGCTCTTGGACCTCATATGTTACGTAATGTTAGATGGAAATCAATATTTTACGAATGTCTATTTAACTTGTAAAATCTATTTATCTTAAGCTAATAACTTTTCTCCGGTAAGTCGCTGCCCTGTTTTCCAAGACGACCCTCATCTGATTCTCTGACATGCTGTCTGGTTGCTGGACGGGACATTGAGCCGTGCTCTCTCGAGTAACATAGTAGTAACCTGCCATATCAAAGAGTAGATACTGAGCAAGACAATTATCTGTAGTTTACCTTAGTACTCACAAGTACCCGACACAATGCAGGACTCTTTGAAGGCGGAGGCGTGCGGCGGTGGTGTATTTGCAGCAATAAAAACTAAAGAAATTTGAAGGAGCGACGACTAGGATTTAGGAATGGCTGCCCGCTGCTGCTGAATGAATGTAGAGCAAACACTGGGGTCCGAAGATCAACAGGACTCCAAATGAATACACGCAGGCCAGTGAGTGTCGGAGATTGACGGCTGGGACGCATATTTTGACAGACAAAAAATTAAGACGTTTTATTTTGATGTTACAAGATCACCATAATCTTCAAATTTAGAACTGAATTTTAAAAAATAAACTAAATAAAAAATAATAATTAAATAGCCTGCTGATTATTTATCAGGCATGTCAGTGGGAAATTACCAAATAAGTGAATCCTTGGAAGCGGGGGTGGGGGGTGGATGCATTCTGGTGAACTCTGACACCTAGAATTCTTTAAACATGAAGGCTTAAAAAAATGTCTGTATGGGACCTTCTAGGCACCCCCCATAAACAGCACAAAGTCATGTTAATGTGATGAAACCAAATATTTATACTGGATTCAAATTTGAATGAGCCACATGAAGTCATCACTATGTGTGCTTTCCGATCGACCATGGGAGTGAGCCTCTTCTGTTGAAGAACTTGTGTGGCAATGCCACTGGGTTGTTGCACGTACACACTACTGATCCCGTATGTTAGGGTGACCATACGTCCTCTTTTGCCCGGACATGTCCTCTTTTGAGAGGCTGTCCGGCCTGTCCGGCCGGCGTTTATAAAGTCCTTCAAATATCCGGGTTTTTGAACTGAAAATTTTTCACGCACGAGCTGGAAGTGTGTCCTCTTTTCAGAGAAACAGAATATGGTGACCCTACCGTATGTTTGGTCCTATTGTCGCGTCTCTTCCCTCCGCCGGGTGAAAAAATTGCTGGGCATTTGGTGGTTAGAGCGCTTTTCGTACAATTTCCTGGCATGATTTTTCGTTTTCATGTGGTCTATCAGCGCTTGGCATCCTCTGTCGCTGTATTTTGTCTCATCGTCGCACACCATGCATCTCGCTTTCCCAGCTACATCTAACTTTCGATAATGCTCTCCAATCGTTGTTTCCAACTCGTGCTTTTTGGGTTTCGCCAACCACTCCCAATTCCACTTGACGCGACACCCATCGTCCACTTCCCTTGATCTATTCTCCTCTTTCCTGTCAATAATTCTAGCCATATTCCTCTTCTCCCTGTCCTCCTTCTTCGCGCGACCACACACACTGCCTTCCACTCTCGTAAAATGGTAGTTCTCGTGTTACCGAATTTGAACACGATGTACGTGAAAGTAAACATTGCAAGCCAGCGCATTGCTGACAACTACGTGCGATCCAACCCTATACCCCTTACACCCCATATTTTTTTCTCATCGAATTTGGGCGATTCACGTTGGGTCTCAACATTGACACCTCGATTCGCGAATTTTCGCGGATCCGCGACCAAATAACATGCCTGATTTATTTTCCAAAGTTACAGGGAGCCACAACAGAGGGATGAAAGAGACGCATGTGGCTCCAGAGCCGCGGGTTGCCGACCCCTGCCCTAAAGTATTACATTGCAAGTTAATTAGTCAGGGAATTGTGCCTAAATTTAAATACATACATACATAGTTATGTGATGATCGGTATACGCTTGTCCATCTGTTTGTCTGTCTGTCTGTCTGTCCGTTTGCAACATTTCTCTAAAATGGATTTAGGTGAAATTTTCACGGAAGGTCAGAAATGACACAAAGACCAATTGATTAGATTTTAGCAGTGATGCGGCTTATAGTCTTGATCCACAGATTTGTTAAATATTTCTGCTGTTGGGAAGTGGTGTTGTTATAGGTGATACATGTCAAAGTAACATCTACATGGATGCCAGAACCCAAGATTTCCCACTGAAACACTCTATTGTACAATAATTTACCTGTCAGTGGTTTTTATGTTGCAGCTGGGTGGTGTAGGCCATAAACAGTTAGGTTACTGAGGCTAACTGGTGTCCCTTATGTTATACAATACAAGTGTTTCCCATTGTGCACCAATGTGCTCATTCAAAGGTTTGAATCCTGTCTAATTTCTTCAAAGATGACTTAAAAAAAAGAAATAAAATCTTTTTAAAGATCAGAAAAAAGTGATTTTCAGCAGCTCCAGCATCCTTATAGTGTATATTTAAGAGGGGCAATGAAATCCCAGTTACATTTTAAAACTTTATTATTATCTATAGTTATTTTTACAGCCTACTCTCTGGACTTGATACTCTTCTATTATATTACTCTTTTATTCCTTTGCCTTTACGCAGAGCATATTCAGGTAATGGAAGGTCTTATTAAAGCAGACAAGTTCATTTGTTCAAGTCATTTAGGGCACATAGGTCCCTAATGGCTAATGATTTATTACAGGAAAGAATTCAGCATTCTGGCATCCTTGGACCTACCTGCCCTGCCAACTACAGAGATGTCATGTTACATAGGAAATTAGTGTCGGAGGAAGTTACTGTTTTGGACTTGTGAATTAATCACAGAGAAGACAGTGAAGGAGGAGTGGAAGGCCCCGTCACATTGCTCTCCTGCACTCAAGCTATGCCGATTTCTGGAGAATACATCAAAGAGTGAATAAGGATAGTAAGGAGAGATGGGAGCCCTGAGAGTTGGCAGGGTTGGAGAGGTGTGCAATGGGATGGCAGGTCTGCTCTGGGTTGAAGGGTGATTAAGAAGGGTGCTATGACAGGGAGGGGAAGACAGAAGGAGACAGGGAAAAGTCGTTGTTCTACAGCGCTCATCTCCAACTTTGGATTCATTACAACTGCTCTGTACAAACCCTTTGAAATTCCACTTTTCAAACAATACGTTGGAAGTTGCCAGTGTCTCCTCAGAGTGAATCTTTGATTACCATTACAAAAGGCAAAGATAGGAGAATAGTGAGACACAAAGGCGAGCTTATGTCGTCTCCTGGCTCTTCGTGCGTTGTAGCAGATGGGCAGTGCAGCTTTTATTGGTGCCCTTGTTCGGAGAATTGACACAATATTCATGTCTCATTAATTCATGTCTTCTAAGTCAAAGGTAGTTTGGATGTTTTACTCTGACAAAGTCACAAAGTCACATGCTCATTTGTCATGAGCTTGTCACCTGCTGACTCAGCAGACTGAGCAGACTACTGTAAATCCATTGTGTTGCTTATTTGCTTACTCATTCAAGATGAGCAAGGTTTTTTTCCCATATAATTTGGTGAAAAAATTTCCTCCTGGTGTGTTAATATGAGCAGAATTTAAGGTCAACACTCGGAAGGTATTTGAATTAGCGCCAGCATTTCAATTGAAGCATGCAGGGAGATGATATCGTTTTAATTAATTTTGCCTTTTTTAAAGAAAAAAAATATCCCCTTAACTTTCTGTCCGCCTCAGTCGCTCCCCAGCCCCAACTTACATAAGCGTGCTCATGCAAAATTCAATTCATCATTTACTGGCAAAATACAGAGACACCAAAAATGTGAAAACCGCTCAGCAGGAAGATTCAGGAAGACACACAAAAAACACAGAGCTGGTAATGTCTCCCCTCCTAAAGGTGATGTTCTATGAAAATTTGATTTGTGAAGCGGCGAGACTTTTTAATGTGTAAATGACGCAGGCCTTTTTTCTTGTCAGAGCCTCAGTGGAATCTGACCAGGGATTTGTAAATTATAAGAGCTGTGCAAGTTTGATCAGAACTCAATGGCTTGTTAAAGAAATTGGCTAATTCGGGGGAAAAGCAGAGCTGATTGGACTGAATTTAGTGAGACGTTGCTGAGAGCACATGATCCCCTGTCACTCAACAAATACACTCATATTCATACATCAATGCGATTTAATACACAGAAACTGATTTCCCTCACAGTATATTCTCTCCGCGAGCAGCGTTTTATTCCAGGCTCTGGTTTGCCCCCTGCTGTGTGCTGGCCTGAGCTGCTTCACGAGTCTCTTTCACTGCCAGACTGCTACTGTATACCCCTCTACAAAGTCATGCAAGTATGCACCAGACTGAAATTCTATCTAATTTGGAAAGAAATTAGATTATTATGTTTTTATTGTATTGCCTCAACTTTGAAATTTGAAAACAGAAAAACACAGTTGTGATTCAGGATGATCAGTTAATTGGATATTCTCTTAATTAAAAATCTGAGGAAGCATAGTTTTGGGGTTTTCCTTCCTTAAAGATGTGATTTCATACATCCTGACAACATGGGTAAATTATGACTTCAGTATTTTACAGGGTGATCTCTTATTTATGGAATACATCACTGTCAGAATGAAGATGCCGAACTTCAACTGTGAGCAGCTAAATGGTAAATCAACACTGCCACCCTTAGGCCAAATGAGAATAGCACACAAACAACACTAAATTCCATTGCAGAAATTGGGATTCTTGTGTGCACTGCAATTACAACCTGTGGGTTTTTCTCCAAAGTTGCACATGCAGATGATGTGAGAGGTTAAAAACTGAGCCAACAAATGATCACATCAGCAGAGAGTTTGACTTTTTATTGGGTCAATGTCCAGCATTGCTGTGAACCCAGTTTGAAATATCGATAAACACAATAAATAAAACAAGCAACTGCAACAATAAGGCAATCAAGCACAAAGCAAACCCAAATAACATTATTAACTCTGTACAGTCCTCAAGTAACATTCATCCGTGGCACAAGTTTGTATCCTAACTCTGACAGTAATTACAAAACGAATGCATGAACAATGCTGGCTACATATTTCTTACTGTATTAGAGCTGAGACCTTTATTTCATCTGCACGGCACTTAAGAACTACATCACCACTTTGATCCATTTGCTACCAAAGAAAAAGTGAGCACACACAACAATAGAATATTTTAAAGAGTGGTAAGCTGGTGATTTAAAAGCCAGGAGAAATATTTATAGGACTGCACTCTATAATTTTGAGAGTTTAATGCTTGAATCAGGACAGAATCAGGACAGTGTTAGGAATCATGTGGTACCCTCTGTGGACTGACAGTTTTCATTATTTTCTCTCTGTGCCCCCTCCATTACTCACTGTCTCCCAGCCACCTTCCACTCTCACTCTCTCTTACTCACTCACACACACACACACACACACACACACACACACACACACACACACACACACACACACACACACACACACACACACACACACACACACACACACACACACACACACACACACACACACACACACACAATGTCAAGAGTCCAGAGACATAAACAGATTGTTGCAGCTGACCTGAGGGCATCTTGGGATTCGGAGAGTAATGACACCCAATGCCACATGATCAGCGAGGTGAATGTGTGTGTGCTTGTGTGTGTGCATGTTGAGTGTTTGTATTCCTCTACCCTAAAAATGTAATATTTTCTAGCTGGCACCACACATTTTGATGAGCTAATAGGTAACTGCCAGATGGACTTCTATTTGTATGTAACAATAGTAATTGGAAAATTACATTGCAGACTAATATAGACCACAGAGAATACAATATGTAAAGGTTCATGTAGTACCAACTTCATCTACCTTGTTCAAAAATCCAAAATGTATACTTTCTTCATTCCAAATTTTGCGTACAACACACAAGTCGTTTCCTACTACTGGCTACATGTCATATTGCAATCAAGTCAATTAGAAGCTTCATTCCTATAGAACTAAACTGCAGTTCTAAATTACATTTTGATAGATGCATTCCTGCCGCATTACATCTGTTTGTGATATGCTTCATATCAACATATCTTCACCATTTATTTCATTGCTTACTGTTGCTCCCTTTCAGCCACCCAATTGAATATTGGATTGACTCATTGCTCTAGTCACCCAGAAAATGGCAGACATGTTATGTTAGAGGCTGCACAGTGGCACCGCACTTTCACCCTGCAGCTAGAAGATCCCCGGTTTGCATCCCTACCTTCCTAGGATATTTCTGCATGTTCTCATTGTGCATTAGTGGGTTTTCTCCAGGTATTCCGGCTTCCTCTCACAGTGGAAAATCATGCTGAGGTTAATTGGTGACTCTGGATTGTCCATAGGTGTGAATATAAGTGTGATTATTTGTTTCTATATGTAGCCCTATGAGAGACTGGTGACCTGTCCAGGGTGTCCCCTGCCTTCACCCTAAATCAGCTGGGATAGACTCCAACCCCTCTGGAACTAAAATCTGGATTAAGCAGTGTAAAGATAATGGATAGATGTTATGTGAGAGAAAAGCGATATTTTATCCCATACCATGATCTACTTTTAAACCTAACCCAGCAGTTTTTGTTTCTTAACTTTGGAATAATGGTCACACATGGGAAGCAAACCCTGCCCTCCCAGGTGAAGGTCTGGTTGGTAACTAGCTGTAGCTGTTTCATTTTAGAATGAATTACATTTTACTTAACATGTAAATGAGAATGCAGCTCATTTAAACTGGAATTAAATTTGGTGGAGACAGGATTGGTGGATAATGGGGCTCTATTAATACAAACTTAACTCAGACATTGAATCTCAGTCCGTGTGCTCTGAACATTACACTGATTGTGATACAGGGCAGGTATCTCTACATTTTGAAGTCAGATTTGAGAGCAGGGAAAATTTCTGCAGACAAACTTTCAATCTTCAGCACAGAAATTTGAGAGCTATATAATTTGCACAGAGAAGATCTAAATCAAGCAACAAGCAAAAACTTTTTTTAAATGGACACTATAATACACACTAAATGTTTTCTGAAAATGAGGTGAACAGGCACCATTTATTGTGGATTGAGAATACCAAGAACACTTTTTAATGGAATTATAGACAGGCTGGGTGTTTTGAAGACTACATGCTTCTTTCCTGTCCCCTGTTGTTTAACCTTTTGTGTTGAGAACACACCAGCAGCGCTTCACTTATCTGCCCTGTCTGGTTTTGATAGCATGAGGGACCTGGTGTATGTAGTAAATAAACCGGATGTTTTTCAAATGTCAGTGGCCGCCCTCATGAGACCCGATACATGGGTAAGTAGATTCAGGAATTTATCCTACAGCAATTAAATTAGGAAAGACCGTGTTTTATGGTGTGTAGTCAGTCAAGGTGTTTTATTATGAGGTTTATTTTTTTATTGATTCAAAATGAAAATAACACTTTGGCATATATGTATCTTGCTTTACTGTACGGTGTCCATTCATTTGGTCATATCCCTGCTCAGTTTCCCTTGAGACCAATACAAGTAAAGCAATGTCCTCTCTATGAATTTATACATGTTCTTTTGAAAGGGAATTTGAACCATTCTGACATTGGAACAAGCCCCGACTTTCTCTGATCTTTCTCTTCACCTCATGACCCCACCAGGCCCAACTCAACTGTGTCATCCTCCTCTACTATCCTGGTCAATGCTCTGGAGAGTTCCAGGCTAACAGTGGGTTTATCAGTCCACGCCTTTACCTGCCCTCCACAGTACAAAGCTCCTTCACAGAGTGTACTGCATGGCAAAAATCAATAGTCGTATATTCCCTGTAGCATACAACTTTGACAGGTGTCCTTCCACACTCTTCGTCACACAGTACCTTTTCCCTCTGCTTCATGAATCCTGAGCCGTGCCCGTCTGGTTTAGCATTCTCCTCGGTGCGTTGTGGACAAGATAGCCCACCATTCATATAAACTGAAAACCTGCATGGAAACGTCCTCGCAACAAACAAAGCTTGAATTATGAGTTCATGTTTTTAATCTTGGTTGATGCAGCCGTACCTCCTTCAGTATTCTGCAAATTCTGTGTAAATTTTGCAAGTTAGGAAATGTCCAATGTAAATATTGGACTTCCACCAATGAATCACAGTCCTTTGAACTGCAGGCTATCCAAATTTTTTGTTTTAGGGTCCCATTAGTTTTGGGCATGTCAGGTAAAGTCATGCTGCCTGACACTGTGTAAACCAACTTCCCACTCAGGGATGAGCCGCCTGACTTGGGTCAGCTCCAGCTCTTCCGGCTCACAGGGCTCAGTGTCTAACACCTCTCCCTGCCACGACATGTCATCTGCTCGCTTTGACAGGCTAGGAGTCAGGCTGCTTTTACCAGAGGGAGGCTTTGCTTTCTGGCAGCCACTGTGCCAATATTTATATGAAACTCCTTCAGCTACAACTCCAGTACTGCAGTCAGTAAAATATTTATCATAAACAAGGAATACATAAGGCACGCTATAAGAATGGTACATTATAGTGAGTAGTGCGGGGAGTTGGATCCTTGTTACAGTCAGGATGGCTGCCAAAGTAAGTCCTATATCTCATTCAACACATTGAGGCCTCTTACTAGTGTTTTGGCACCAAGGAAGCAAGTGCATTGAGAGGAGGCATTGTTAGTTCTCAGCGGCTCTGTTTATTCATCATAATGAGAAAATGCAGGTGACACTGTCGAGCACACAGCTGAAAGGCAGGGTGTGAAGGCTGCATACGTTTAGAGTGATGGTTTTCATTGAGGCCATTCAGATAATGGACTGCAGAATAAAGATGACTTTTCTCACACTCCAGAACCCTTTCAAGAGGGTGGGCTCTTCTCACTCGGGTCTTGCGAGTATTTAACCACACGTTTCAACCTTCAATCAGCATCTGTTACCATTGCATGCATACAGTGTTTGGATGATTGAAAAACTGCTAAACAACAAGTGAAAGGTCACTTTTCTCTCGTTACAAATCAGTTAAGCGCTTGTAGCTGAATCACAAGCTCTACAAAGATATGCCACTTTTCAAATAATTCATCCTCTTCATGTGACCTGCTTGACTTTCTATTTCAGATTTTACACAATGTCATCCAAATCCATTTGGAATATACAGTATTGCACCATTGCTTTCTGCCTGTGGCAGACTGATTTGCTTTAAAGAATGATAACAAAGAAGATCAGTGGTCATTTTGGTGATAAGAACTGATCCAGTTTTGGCTTCTTTTTAAAGGTTGCACCTCGTATTACCCTCATTAGCGGCCGTGACTTCAAAATCTGTTTCATATTGCAATAAACCTTTCACATCTTAGACCCCATGCAGGGAGGATTTTATTACAAGTCTTAGAAGGTCGCAATGCGCTCGCCCATTAATTACATTGCATATCAAAGATAATAATAAACACACCAGTGGACTGGACTGTTTGCACCTTTGTTCAAGGACGGTTCAACATGAAGTCAGCTTTAGATGGATGGAGATCTGCAGGCGAGCCAAATGTGCTTGGACTTGGCTTGCTGTATGTTTTTCTTTCCTTTCCTTCTTTTTTCTTTTTTTTTTTTCGCTTTGCCACATGCTTTGTTTGCTCCTTTACCATAACAGTAAGGACAGATGGAAGGAGGAAAAGAAAAAAGAAAATAGGGCAGAATGAACAATAACAAATTGTTCTTTCTTATGGCAGGTTCTTTGCAGGTCAGTTTAGAGCTAACACACAGCTAAAGGCAGATTTTGTCTTTAATTACAGCGACTGAGAAATATGAGGCTCGTCTCACTGGGTGTTTTGTCAGATGCCACCACACTCTGTCCTTGGTGATGATACAGAAGAGCTCAGCTCTGAAAATAACGGCTTTGGTTTGCTGATCTGCCAGTTGGCTAATTGTAAGTAGGCCGCCAAAGACACAGCATGAGGCCTGTCGCATCATTGTCTTTTTTTTAACTATTGTGTGGGTTGTAAGAACAAGCTGTGAGCAGTGTGTACGCAGTGACACAAGCATGTAGGAAGTCTTTTCAGCCTCCATAGTAGATGGGTGTGTGTGTGTGTGTGTGTGTGTGTGTGTGTGTGTGTGTGTGTGTGTGTGTGTGTGTGTGTGTGTGTGTGTGTGTATCCAAGGGTGCTTGTGTATGCTCTGACGCATCTAGAGAGTGTGCATGTGTGGATGTGCTGCGCATGCAGAATGATAACAGTGTGTGTATGTGTGCACAAGTGTCAACTCTTTTTTGTCAACAAACACCTGTTTATTCCCTGCTAATTAATTGTTAACATAGTTTCAATTTGTCAAGCAGTTTGCTCTTGGTGACATTAGCTTGCTAGCTTGCTGACGCTAGCTAGCACACCTCCTAATCAGTGTCCAGATGAATTATAAGCGTTGATGTGGCCAGATGTTGCTCCAACGTACATCCTGTAGAATATAAATAATTAACGCTACGTGCTTCTTTGGCAATGTAAAGCCACAGAAAAAAGCACAAAAAACAGGAAGGAAAAGGAGACTTTAAAATTACAGAGAAATCTTGATACCTTCATTGGTTTTGAATTAGTGTTGGCACCAGTTCATAGTTCATTGCAGCTCTTTTTATATGCACTCAAAGGGCAGATGGGATATTTGAAAATATTTCAAGGTTTTCACATTCCTTTACAGCGTTGTTGAAATATGTTTTTGCACTGATAGTTTGTTGTCATAATAACAGTGAATACTGTGTTGTCCCAGAGAGGGGCACTGCAGCAATGCAGACAGCTCTGTGTCTGCTAAAGCAGCACTGCATCAGTACAAAATATATACACAATATAAATGGAGCTCTCATAAGCATAAGGAATCCAGATGCTAATGATACTTGAGTTGAAACAACAGTCTACCATTAACACAGTTTAACTATCAATATAAAACAAACACATTGTGTGTGTTATATGTTGTGTTTAATAAGGTCTAGGACGTTCTGTTGGCACAAATTGAGAAGAATGTGTGGTTATTTTAAACAAAAATATGTAAGAGCATCTAAACCTTCTCTTAGTGCCTCGTTTAAGTTGCTTGTCAGAAGAAAATACTGTGGTACACATTTCACACTTACAGAAGTTTCTCTCTACATTATTTGACCACTCTTTCTCATTATCTGGTGACACTGCCAAGTGTGATGGCTGTGTTGACAACGGAGGCTAACCTCTCTGACTTCATTAGAAACAGCATCCCTCCATCAGTCACATGTGTTGTGTCTGTCTTTTGTCTCAGCTGCAGATGTTAAGGTGTCATCATTTAATAGCACAGTCCTCGCCTCTGTTGTGAACAGCATCTATCACCATCTGCATCTTACCATGCAGAGAGTTTGGTAAAATGATCTTTGCTTATGTATTTATTTTATCCTAAAGCAAAAAAATAAATAAATAAATAAATAAAACAGTTATAGATTAGTGTTTAACTGAATTATTTTTTTTTACACTTTTCAAAGATCAAGCCATACTGTGCTAGAGCACATAGGACAAGAGATGTCAAGCATATACAGCACATGCAATTTCTCTTATTTTTTTGTTATCTTAATTTATTCTGTCCAGATGGTTAGTGTCTCAAAGACTCATCCCCATCAGTAATGAATGCTGAGTATGCTATTAAAGACAGCTTTGTTGGCCTCAGGGGAATCCAGCCCACTGCAGTTTGCATAGTGCCTTAAAACTAATCACCATACCCAAAAACAGACAAACATGCCACGTGAGTGAGAGCGACATGAAAGCAAAACATTTTCATGTATCACACTGATTTTAGACGAATAACTGTGTTATTCTGGATGCTGAGTGTGCTCCTGAAAGGAAGTTGCTTTTATTGTTTGGTCCTATAAGATCAATATTCCTCTTAGTGTTTCATTAAATGTACAGTGTAGGATGCCTAAGTTTAAATAGCTTATATTCGTCTGCTTGTTAAAGAACATTTCACCATTGCGTGATCCATTTAGGAACGCCATACGCCTTCAGTTTGTAATTGCTTTACATAGCTTGAAGGACTCGTTGAAGGGTGTCAGCAGTTTCACAGTGGTAAATGGAATGAATTATGATGCTACATTTTCATAATCGAGATCAGCATGCTGTGTAATTGGTAATTATGAGTAACTACGTAACTCCTCCCCTCCTCCTGCATGTACTCTGAAGTATGGACAATGGTGGACAGTATGTTTTATATCAGAATATCAGAATCAGAATCAGAATACTGTACATACACTACCGTTCAAAAGTTTGGGGTTGCTTAGAACTTTAAAAAAGCTTTTTTTTCCAAAGAAGATAACATTAAATTAATCAGAACTGTCTAGACGTTAATGTGGTAAATGAGTATTCTAGCTGGAAACGGCTGATTTTTAATGGGATATCTAGAGGAACATTTCCAGCAACCATCACTCCTGTGTTCTAATGCTACATTGTGTTAGCTAATGGTGTTGAAAGGCTAACTGATGATTAGAAAGCCCCTGTGCAATTATGTTAGCACATGAATTAAAGTGTGAGTTTTCATGAAAGACATGAAATTGAGTGACCTCAAACTTTTGAACGGTAGTATATGTCTTAAAAAATGATACAAGCTTATACAAACGGCAACACATAATTATCATACTTTTAAATAAACATATCTCTAACACGGGCTGCACAGTGTAGTAGTGGTTAGCACTTTCGCCTTGCAGCAAGAAGATCCCTGGTTCAAATCCCGGTGTGGGTCTGGAATCTTTCTGCATGGAGTTTGCATGTTCTCCCTGTGCATGCATGGGTTTTCTCCGGATACTCCGGCTTCCTCCCACAGTCCAAAAATATGCTGAGGTTAATTGATGACTCTAAATTGTCCGTAGGTGTGAACGTGAGAGTGATTGTCTGTCTGTATATGTAGCCCTGTGACAGACTGGTGACCTGTCCAGAGTGTCCCCTGCCTTCGCCCGAGTCAGCTGGGATAGACTCCAGCACCCCCCGCAACCCTAATGAGGATAAAGCGGTGTATAGAGAATGGATGGATGGATATCTCTAACACTGGATTGCAACAGATAGTAAATAGCTCATGGCAATTTAAAATCATCTTGTCTGAGAACATTTCTTGGCCACAGTGTTTGCCCACTTACAGCAGGATCTATATATCATTAAGCAGTAGAAAATGGCAGTACATAATGTTGTGTGTATGTGAATTTTAAAATTCCAAGATGGTAAACTATGCTGTGTCTGCTCCAACGAGTATGTATATAATGCCAATTAAATGCAACTGTGCACCAGCAGCAGTCCAGAGGGCATATATCGTCAACACCATCAGCCTTTATTGTTTTCTAAGACTGGTATATGAATATAGCCCAGAAAACATTGTTAGCCTTGGCGGAAAGGTAGCATCTGTTACCTGTAATGTAAATCACTATGTACACAGTGTGCAATCACACCGCATGTAGTGGTTTATTATACTGATACACAAAGCAGGTCAACTGAAAGAAGAGGAGGACACACTCAACCATTTTCTACAGATTTTAAGTGTCAATGCCAACAACCTGAAAACACTTGTGTGAGTGAGAGCATGTTTGATGTAAACAGCATGCTCCATTAGTGATTGCAGGGAGCCTTTTGTGAATGCGTAAATCCCAGCGGCAGGCTCAGTAATTCTAGTGTCATCGACACTGATCAACAAACTCACGATTCCCCTGATCATACATCACACACAGATCTCTTTCTTTTCTTTTGTATTTATTGTGAGGAGACAATAAAACATTATGTTTATCGTATGTTTAGGGTTAACTGATATGAGGCAGAAAGTACTAATAAACAAGATTGAGGGGGGAAAGGAACTGAAAGTCCCTCATCAACAAACAAACATAGAAGCACCTGCTCAGCTTCACAGTCTCTGGGAATATCTGAAAAAGAAGAACAAACATTGGCATCAGATGATACACCTGCATTGACCAGCACAAAATCAGCACATTATTGACTCTTCTTGTGAAACACAGTGTGTGAACTCTACAACAAGCATCTCTACAGAGCTAAAATGAAAGCCAAGGTTATTACCCCTGTGCTGGGCTTTGGGTCTCACATAATAAAGTACAAAAAACAGAGTAAATCCAATGAGAAAAGACATCAAATTCAAATTAGGATTAAAAGTTCGGGACTGTTGTAATGTAGATACAGTGCACACATCAATGGGGAGACTTAATATGTCATCAAATACTGGAACCCACTCAAAGCATGGTTGGTATTATTCTAAGTGTAAGGGTAAATATACAGAGAGACATTTCACACCTTATTTTATTCAGAACTGTATCAGTTTTAATTAATCAGAATTCAAATCTCCAAATAAATCTTTTAAATGTTTTCTACATTCCTTCGGGCAACGAGCACCATTAGTTTGATTAGCAACTTGCTAACATAGCACAGCAGGACATCATGTATTTGCTTATTAGAAAGCAGCTGCTAATAGATACAAGATGTTGGGTGTAATTGTTTTTCGGAATACACATTTAAACTTGCTCATAGGGAACAGTATGTTAAAGTATAGCAATCAAACCCAGAAATAAGTCTCACCCAGTGTTGATTTGCTTGAGATCACTTCTACATAAGGACAGGTATGAGACAAAGACCTCTGAGTACAGACATGTGGAAACCCCCTCATCTGTCACATATCGAAAGACAATGAAAAAAAAAGATTACAAACGTGTCTCTTTGTTGTCATGTTGTCTCGTTGCACTCTGGTTGCACTTGTTTTGCATCTCTTTCAATTTGTTTAAATCCCTTTCTGGTCATTTTGTGTCTTTGCAGTCAATGTGCAATTATTTGTGGTCATTTGGCATTTCCATTTTGGGGCTTGTAGTTATTTTTTGCATCTTTCTGGTTGTTTTGTGTGTTTGTTGCAGTTTGTTGTCTCTTTGTCAGCCTTTGGGGACTTTTTTCTGTTCTGAATTTGTTTGAGGTAATTTTGTGTCTATTGCAGTCTCTTTGCATATGTGTCACCGTTTTGTGTCCACATGTGGTTCTTTTTTAGTTGATTTGAGAAACTGCATTTAGTAGTGATGTTTTAACTTCCAGTCCTTTTTTTGTAGTACAGCAGTAATTTCACATGTTTCAATTGGATTTGTATTAATTATGCTACATGTAATGTTCTTTTTGCATGTCATTATGGTTGGTTCTGTTTTTCTGTGGTCAGTGTGCAACTCATTCTCGTTTTGCTTGTCTATTTATTTTTATTTGGCATCTCTTGTAATTGATTTGCATGTCTTCCTGGCCTTTTGTATTGTTTTTGCAGTTCATCATCCCTTTTTGTTGCCGTTTTGTGGCTTTTGTGTAAATTCGTCTTTGTGGTTGCTTGATTGACATGCCGAAAAGAACTGTTAACCAACACTTCAAACAGACTCTTTGGTCTCCTGAGCCCGTGCCTGGTAGGCCTGTTCAGTGATCCATCAATGCTTCTACATATTTTAGACTGTCACAGCATTGCCAAGAATAAATCCAAAGGGGCAGCAAACACGAGCATCACGTCAGTCAAGGGATCAAACAGGCTTCAAAAAATTCCCAAATTAGTCAGCTCCACCGCAGTGTGCCAACTTGGCCCAGCATTAACTACCGTATACTTGCATTGATGGTTTTCCAGTAAAATGGGGTATTATTGGACTAATACCTTTAAATGCAGTGATAGTTTGACAATATTTGTTTCATTGCTGGATGTTGTAGCTTCTTTTGGGATCTCTGCAATTCGTTGTTGACAGATGAGGGTCAGAGCTACGTACAGTAGGTCCTCGATTTATGATGTCCTTGACCTAGGACGTTTCATGGTTACGGTGCCATCTACCATAAATTTATGAAGAGAATCTTGTTCCATCATTCTGATGTAAAAAAAAAGAAAAGAAGATTGCATGGGAAATAGTTGGCAAGCAGAATACATTGTCACACAGCGCCATATGAGGAAGACTGCTTTGTCTACATTTGCCAGTTGTACGCCACATACATCACAGTATGTGAGTTCCAACTTGTGGCAAAAATCAAGTTACATCACGGCATTGGAAGAGACCTCCTGTAGATAAACCCCAAGTTGCACAGATGCAAAAGTTTTCATTTAATTATGAAACCCAGTGTTGCTCAGGGAAAGTGTTGTGGAGTGCTGAACCAGACGTTCCCTTGACATATCGTAGTCTGGTGTCATTTTAGTATAATGCTGGGAGTCTGGCTGTAAAGCTTGATTACCAGCCCTTTCATCCAGCAATTACACCTACGTTTTCTCTCTCTCTCTCACACACACACACACACACACAGCCAGTGATCTAATGAGGTTACATGGGACAAGCTTGCATGAATTAGTTGTTACACTGAAAGGTTGAGGAGCACATAGGTCAAATGTTAATTACAAACTGTCTCAGTTCATAGAGAATAAAGATTGTAATTAATCCTGGATGGGACAAATTTATAGAAATTCATTGCATTAATGTACCTGTGTGGCCCACAAACAGTGTCTGGCACATTTGTTAGGAGCATAATTAAAAAGTTGTTCACCCCCTATTAACGCTAAAGCCAAAAGTTGAAAAGAAAAAAAAATCGTATCCATGACATCATCTACGGCAGCATCATGATTACATATGAACTTACATCGGTAATATCATGGTAATTTGTGGCATAGAAGGCAAAAAATGCATCATAAATGAGGGATGCAAAGGTTCCATGTGAAACAAAGAAATCAAAAAATGAACTGTCGCTTTTGTTTCATTGTTTGGTAGTATCAGATGATCGCAAATAGCAACCAAGTGCAATCCAAATCCAAAAGAGACAGAATATACCACTGAAAGGAATCATGTCAAGACACCTTTGAAAACTCAGTGAAGAGATATCATAAAGATAGGAGCAACTAATAATAATTCTGTCTTTACACAGCTTTTTTCCCCCTACAGACCACTGTATCAGCCTGTCAACTTTTTTTTTGCCTTTTGCCTTCCTTTGCTTAACTCTGGAAAACAGCACAAAAATGACTTTGAACGTTCTTCTCTTCAATTCTGTATTTACACCATGGATGCAATATTGAAATTTTAGGGGTCACAAAGTTTGCTGAAGCTCTTACACCCAAGTGACCTTTTTATTTTTTATTTTTTAGCTCAGCAATAGAGAATTCATCCCCTCACATATCTTACCCTGGAAATGCCCTGGAGACTCTGACAGTGTCCACAGTGTGGGTCTCCTCTTGAAGGTCAGTGGTGCTGCTCTGGAAGGTGGCTTGTTTTCATTTGTAGCTAAGACATGGGCTCATAGATGCCCACAAGTCTGTGCTGTGTCCCATCACCCCGATGAAAAACACAAATATGTTTTCTGTAAAAATGCTGTAGTTAGGGCAGGGAAGCTGTGCCTTACAGCTGTATGTTGTAGCTGGAAGGGAGCTAATTTTCAGTGACCTTCAAAGTTGCAGCTTTGCAGTGTAAGAGCATAATGACTGTAATTATTACAACGCAACCAAATGACTAATGTGACCATTAGCGCCAACAACGTGTACAGCCATCTTCAAGGCAAGCCTACACGAGCGTCAACAAAGTCTCACAATGCGGCAGCACACTAATTAATATACAGCAGAATCAATGAGTACACAACAACCAGCTTCAACCAGGCCGAGTTAATTGAAAGGGTTCTCATTTTCAGTGCCGGCCCTCTCAAGGTGACGGAGCATGTTGTGGTTAGATTAAATATTTATTGAGGGGTGTCATTACATTGCCATTATCATTTAGATCAGTTCATTAAACAACAAGATACACCAATGATGAGACAATTACGGTTGTTAAATAAAACAGGATAAAAAGAGATAAAAATAAGACTGCTGCAAACATCCAAGTGTGCTACAGAGGTGTGTTACGTACACGAACGTACACACACGCACACACACACACACACACACACACACACACACACACACACACACACACACACACACACACACACACACACACACACACACACACGTACATGCTCTGCTTGCTTTTGAGGTCATCGAGCTCGGTCCCAAGGTAATCACTAAACAATGCTTTTTGGCTATGCTTGGAAAACAATGAATCTGTTAACCATTAACCCCTGCTGGGAAGTCAACTGGCTATAGAAGTCACACAAATTAGACTCTTCTTAAAATCAAAATTACTAAAATTCACTGACCTGGTTCATTTTCAAACTGCACAAATAATGTACAAAACAACCAATTTCAAGTAAATGTTCAGAACCTACTTTTTTTGTTTGTTTGGGGTTTTCTGACAGAGATAGGCGTTATAATTGAAAGGGGGATTTAAAATTAAAACACGGTAAATTATGCACAACACTGAAGTCATTTTGTCTTTCAATATGTGGAATGAGTTTATGGAACGGACTGGAGGTGGGGCTTACGCAATGTCCAGGCACCACCCAGTTCAAAAAGCACTACAAAAAATATGTACAGGGAGGAGGAGGGGCTTTGACACGAGTATATCATTGATTATTTAATATGTGTTAATTTATATAATTTATTTTCTATTTTGTTTGTAAATATGTACATCAATAATTACGAAAGTATGGTACTGAGTGACTGATAGTGGAGATGGACAAGGGGTAGGAGTAAATGAGTTTATGCTTCATCCTACTCCTTTTCAGATAAGTTAGGATTTTTTTTTTTGCTTTGTATTATGTTTGTTTTGTTGTTTTGAATATTTTTATTTGCTTCATTGCTTTTTATCTCACAGATAAAAATATTCATTCATTCATTCAGTTGAGAAGTTGAATCAAAAAATGTATGAATAACATAGAAAATAGCATTGCATTAAACGTTGTCGTTGGCTTACATTTTGTAAGATATTCAACAACCTGTAGAAACATCGGTGTGGAATTCTCTGTAGGATTACCTGGAAACATGAGGTAACGTGTCAGTTTGTTTAGTCCGCCAAAGAGTTATGTGACAGTTGGCATACGTTTGTCTGTCTGTTTGTCTGCTAGCAACATTACTCAAAAACGGACTAATGGATTTGGATAAAAATTTTAGGGAAGGTCAAAAATGACACAAGGACCATTAGATTATCATCACCGCTATAGTGTGGATTCACAGATTCGTTAGATTTCTGTATCATTGCAAGATAGCAGCACAGTGCCACTGTGACTATGACAACAAGTGAACACTACATCAGTTGCCTGCTGATGATAGCACGATTACAATCCTTCTACAAATCCACCTCTGCGGACATATCTGGACTTACCTGGGGGTGTTACCTAGTCCCATCAATTCCCGCCGCCCGCTACATATTTAAGTTCAGTATCCCTCCATAGCATACACATGTTTAACACATGCCTGTGCTCAGTGCAAGGCTGTTTTTTATTGAGGATTTCATCCATCAGAAATGATACAGATACTGAGAAGGATTGGTGGAGTACTGCGCTCTCTGATTGCTTTTCTTATTAAAATGGCCCAAAGGGAGCTAACTCATGTAAAATGTTAAGAACCATCGGTTCTATCGGTTTATTATCACAGTGATGGAAAAAGAGTTTTAAATACATGATATAGAAACATCAGCAGTAACCATGTGGTTCTGGTGTCAGTGAGCACCATCAGGATCCGAGACAAATCTAACACTATAGACAGAATGGACTGCAGCCAGTCAGTTAGAAGTTTTCTTTTCATTGAAAAAAGCGACTTGTAGTATGACTAATGCTCTTGCCCACAGTATACACAGTAATACATTCAACCCATATAGTAGGAGTCAGCTGTCTCAGCATTTTCAGTGGGGTTACCTGGTCTTGCGCTACTCTACATCTCATCTTGTATGTCCTCATTTTACACCTAGACCCCTCAGACCTGAGAATCAGCTGTTAGCAGTACCACAGTCCAGGTGTAAAACAAATGGGTGCTATGCTTTTACTGTTTTAGCCCCAACGCTCTGAAACAAGCTGGCTGTTACTGTCAGAGCAGCTGCAGGTGGTGCTTAGGTTTGAAAAACTTAAAAAATCAGGTATTTGTGTAATATTTAATATGCCTCCAATGATGTTATATTTTTGGCCTTTTTGATGATTTATTGTCTTTTTTTAATGCTTCATTTTGCTCCAGTATTTAAAAGTGCTGTAGATATAAAGATTCTTCTTATTATTATTTTTTATTTTGTAAATACAGTCCTCCTCCTGCAACTCTTCCCTTGTGCCTGTTTTGTTTTCCGTCCCTCCATCCAGACAAGCTGGTCAAGCTAAAAGTCAACTTTCATTTGCGGGATTCAAACCCAAGTGAAAGTCCTCCATCTAACTGAATGAGCCACCACATCCCACTCTTTGGTGCCATTTATAGTATCTCATCTGATCGGTGAAAAACCCTGAGACTGGATGAAATCTCCAGTCAGGCCGCTTTCTCTAAAGCCTGAAAATAAAGCCAGGAGGAGTTTTTAGAGGTCTAACTTCTTCTCAGACCACTTAGAATATGCTGAAAGGTTAGAATGGAATTTTTGCTCAATGGTGCCTAAAAGTATTACCTGCCTCTGCTTTGACAGGGCATTCTGGGAAATATGGGGAATCACTTGTATTCACCACAGACAAGTTTGAAAGTACATTACATTACAAGACTTGAATTGCTGGTAAAGTGATAGAGTGTCAGCCCTATTCTTGAAATGCAAAATATATGCTGGATTCCCATCACAGATTGATGACAACAGCGTAAAAAAGCCTCCAAGTGTGACATTTCTCCTAAAGTAACAGTTACAGAGTTGTGTCCTTGAACTCCTCTGCCTGACTGGAGGCTGTTTTGTTCCTTCTGAAGTCACACATTTGATCTCTTGCAGTTATAAGTGGAAAGTTTGCATTAATGTTTTTTGTTTTTTTTTTCAGTGAAGGCATTTACAGTGGGGGAATATGAAAAAGTGCAGTGATCTATAGACGATGCTGTTAAAAAGAGACTGAAAGATGTCCTCTGCTGCGTGTGACAAGTGTTTAATGTGAATGATTGCTTAGCTATTTGCAGTGGATCTCTGGCAAGGGCCCTATTTTTAGAAAAGTACTTCTAAATGTCCACCAGTTTGATGTACATCTCCTGCAGAGTGTGGGGGAACGGATCACTTCATCTTTATAAGTACAGCCGTTTGATGGAAGTTGCGGAATGTAACACATACACTCACTTACACTGGATAAGTATGAGACCTTAGAGATGTCTGACAAAAGAATAATGTCAAACATATAAACAGGATACTTTCTACTTAAAGTCAATGAAATGTACAGCATAAAATATGGTTTTATGCAAGTATTCAACTTGGTTTTATGCAAGTATTCAACTTTTTAATGATATTCTGTTGTTTGGCTAGTTGTTGAAAATGGCAGCACTGTGGAAAGTAAAAGCATTCTTTTTGGAAAGGAAGGACATTTTGATTTGTCTGAAGTATTTCTTTGACCTTCAGAGCAGACAGTAAGGATGCTATATAAGATGATGGCATATTAGTCAGTCCACAGTTTCCAGTTTGAGTTTCAGAATAATATTAGTTTATTTTTGAAGAGAGGCACCAAAACAAAAACAATGAAAGATTGTGAGATTCTTATGTAGATATTCCATTAAAAAACAGCCGTTTACAGCTAGAATAGTTATTTTCCACATTAACATTGTCTAGACTAGATTTACAATTCATTTCATGCCATCTTCATTGAAAAAAACATAACTTCTTTCAAAAATAAGGACATTTTTATATTATCCCAAGTTTTTGAATGATAATGTATATTTTAATGTTCCTTTGGGGAAATGTGTGTCCACCTCAAAGGTCACTTATGGATTTTTTTTTATACATGCAATCAAAAAGTTCAGAGACTATGCCAACTACAATCAAAACAAATAATTAATACAAATTTGGCCACAGTCTGCCTCAAAGTAGTCTCCTTTCACAGCAGTGCAGAACTGCTATTGCGCCTGTCACACTTTGAATTCTTTGAAGTCCTGTTATGTACGAATGTGACGCACCATCTGCAATGGGCACTGAATCTCCTAAGCTGTGTCAAAGTGGCAACCTTCAACTTTAATATGATTTTGGGTAAGGGAAAGAAGAGGGGAGCTGAATCTAGTAAGCATAGCAGGTGGTGGCAATGACCGTCTTATTAGGCCAAAAAAACTTGTGCGTAGTCATCCTACTGTGCTCACCAGGTACACAGCACAATTAGAGCACTCACATGCCATTGTACCACAGTCTAAGATTTTTACACCAAATGTTCTCCTTCAGATGCCTCCAGACGTTACAGTAGAACTCTGCCTCGACAGTCCAACCCTCTTCCACTGTTAAAACTGTTGTTTGGTTGCTAGATCTGAGCCACTGACCCACCTGTTGTCATCAGTGATGATCCTCAACATGAAGTTTGGCTCATCCCAGCAGCTAAATGACTCATTGTAATGACTGCTCTCTGTTTTAGCTGAAGTCAATCCAGAAATTTCAGACGTAGATCTGTCAGTGGTCACAAAGATCAGGCCATGTACACGAACAATTGCTGCTGGCACATGCTGCTGGACACACCTTTACATTTCAGACCTTCAAATCTGAAGGGGAAAGACTTTTTGACTTTAAAAAACTGGACAGTTTTAGAACATTTTAGAAAGGGACAGTACTTTACCCTGTCCTAGAAATTTGAGGATTGAGCAAGAATTGAGTGCAGTTCTCTGAAGAGGCAGTTTAATTCCCCATATGATATTGTCAGAAATGCAGTATTTTTTATTTTTTATTGGAAATGCAGCCTTTTGTTTATTATTGATGATCAGAAATCACGGCAACATAGAATGTGGCAACATAGATGTACCCACAAACAATATGACACAGGCATGTGTTATGCATGTGTACGTTATGTACGGATACCAACTCACGTGACCTAAATATGTAGCAGGCGGCATGAATTGATGGGACTTGGAAACATCCCCACAATTTAATCAATTGTTCATTGTATCATTTCCGATGGATAAGTCCCGATAAGTCCGCAGTGACTGATTTTTAATAGGACTGCAGTCATGTGATCATCAGCAGGCAGCTGATGTAGTCCTCACTTGTTGTCATAATTACAGTTGCAGCTGTGCCGCTGTCTCACAATGATATGGAAATTTTTAACAAATCTGTGGATCCAGACTATATCCAGACTATAAGCCGCATCACTGCCAAGGTTTAATCAGTTGGTCCTTGTGTCATTTTTGACTTTCCCTGAACATGTCATCCAAATCCAAGTCCGTTTTTGAGTAATATCACTAACAGACAAACAGACAGACTGACGGACAAACTTACACTGATCAGCTTGTAGCTCCACTGTTCCTTAGCGGAGTAACAAGATGATATATTTAGAAAAGCTTTGCTTCTTCTCATTTTTTCACAAGGTTGATTTGAGATTCAGATTTGCTTTTTTTTTTTTTTTTTTTTTTAAATAATGTCAGAATTAGTTTAGGTTAAATAATAATAAGTCACTACCTCAGGTTGGCACCACATATTGCAAAATGGTAGGACTGGCCCTTACATTTGAGTGTGAGAATGAGTTGAAACACTGGAAAGCATTACCTCCCCACAAAGCATTAAGGACAGCTAATCCAGGCCTAGTGTTAAATAATGTAGCGTATGCTGAAATTTCTACTGCTTACAAAAACTACTGCAATCCACAAGCAACGTCAGGACAACTGCAGCAATGATCCACAGGAGATGTATATGTTTAGTCATGTTGTATCTGAAACTTCTTGAACATAACCGAACACGAAGCACTGAATCCAAAAGCATGGATTAATCAGTGCTGTAGAAATATTCACATTTCAGAAACCGTAGTTATTTTTAGTGCGAGAGGTACTAATGAGAAAAATGAAAAGCATGCACATTTAAAAGGGACAATAATTATTCGCCTTTGAAAACAGAAGCATAATCATATTCAGGATATGCTGCAGTCATTAAAGGAACCGCACATGCTGAGCCCACATGGCAACGCAACTGTTGTCAATGACTTTACTTTTTATTCGTACAGATTGGGGAGCTTATGACCACATTCAAGGTTATATTTTAGCTTAGCGTTGTCAGTCCGGTTTTCCGTCACACCAGGCATGATTCGTTTCCATTTTAATGACCCATCACACTGAGTGCCAACAATGACAGCGTAAATAACAGGAAGAAAATGAACGCTGTACACTTGAATAACTATATTTGTGTCATGTGAAGGTCAAAATATGTCCCTTAAACAGAAAAAAAAGAAAAAAAAAAACATTACAGCTTCCTAAAAAGCTTTTTGAGGTCACCGTAAAGTGGAGAAGGTGATCTTGACACATTTTACACATTCCTCAAAAGCTGCAGCGCCAAGGGAGACTAGATATCATTTGTTCAGAGTGAGAAGTGCTCACAAGTGTTTCTCTGCAAAAGATGGGGGCCAGAGAGTGTTTCATGCTATGGCCAGTCTCTTTTTGATTTAGATATGTGGTCATTGGAGGCTTCTCTGACCCAAATGGGTTTCCAGAGGCACTAGAGGTATGAAGATGTAAGCCTGACCAGGTAGAGAAAGATCTGTAATTGGAGTTACTTTAACAAGGCTGTTACTTTGCCATAAATCATGACAAGTGAGAGTCCTCTGCCCTCTATTCAGTGTCCTGAAATAGTGCAGGTGGAAAAATTAACTGTGCTCTCTTACAACTTTCCTCCTCAATCCAGTTGGGTTTTATTGGATTTTATCCTATTGGGCTTACAACGTACTGCGTGCTTTGCAATGAAGCGTGAAGCTCTATGGTAATAGTCACTCTTTTCATGTGTGAAAGAAACCAAAAGCATAATTGCGCGTATAAATCATAGCAAGATTTAGTTAACTGTGTGTTTTTTATTTATTTTTCTTTATTTTAAATAAAGATCTAAACCAGACTTTGACAGCTGGGTGTGCAAACACCCCGAGTGTTACTGACTGTCTGACTTTGAAACTTCGGAAACTTTTTCAGTGTGCTTGAATTGTGTTGAGTAGGCAATTTTCCTAGTCAATATGAAAAAACAGTTCCTGTTTTCTCCCACTACTGAGCAGTTGTTAAAACCCATCCAATCAGAGCAGTTTTGGATTTGACAAAAGGCTGCTTTTTCAAATCTAAACGAGAGCTTTAACAGACCAGTGTCTCCACTTGCACACAGGCATTCCTCATTTATAGTTGTCCTCTGAGTTTGGAATTACTGAGAATGGGACATTAACATCTTACAAAATCTATTTCTAAACTTTAATTTTACTTTAACCTGCAGCTCATGCATTTCTGACAATGGTTCAAATTAATTTTCATTGCACAATCTCCAGAGGAGTATTCAACCAACAACCAGGATTAATGGGTTGACAAGGTATGTTGCCTAAACTGAAGAATTTTTAGTGTTGTGAAGGTAGCTGTTGTTTAAGCTGCTAGATCACCATGGTAACTGATGCTGCACAGCTGACTTGCTCTGGAGGAGGTTCTTAAGGCCACTCCGAGTCATGAAGACATCTTGTGAGAACAAAAGCTGCTGTGTTTAAGAACTGACAAAATACTCACGACTGGAGTTGGTGCGTCAACTAGAATGTGTGATATTATTGTATGACTGTGGCGGTAGTCAGCAGTTGCTGGTGAAGGGAACAATATAGATGGAGACATGTGAATCCTATAGGAAGAGTCTCTTTCTCAGGACATGACGACAACCGATTGGAGCAATTGTGTGCCAAAAGGCGGAGGACATGCCTGTGCACCAGCAAGAGAGGGCTAAGTCTAAACGACGGCTCCTCTTCAACAGATTTTTTTTAACCAAAGATTGCAGCATATTTAATAAAAAAGACTCTGTATGGTGTGAACCTTATCCATTCCTGGGAAGACACCTACAGATTGACCTTTTGTTGACAGTAGCCCTCTGAACAGCAATGGTCCTTGATGTCAAGGTAATTTTACACTGCATAATAGACAACTTTAACTGAGAGAAATTGCTTGTCTTCCATCATAGAAAACGAACACACTCAACAAGCTGAACACTGGCAATGACACTAAATAAAGTTGTGCAGTTACAGTACGCCAAGCAGTATGCATCAAAAACCCACATGCTTTCAGTTGGTAATGCATAAAGCACATAAATATGTTTTGACACTTGGTTCTGACTTGCCTCTAAGTCTCTTTTACACAGGCATTTCAGCTAATAGAACACAGATTAGAAAACTGATCATTCTAGTGGTATTTATCGTAAAGGATGTTTAATCAATAACAGTATTTCACTTTGATTTTGGTCAAAGATCAATGTGATTTCCACATATCTTTAATTACGGAGCTGTGTCAGACCTAAATGTACTTCTGGAGAATCTTTTTAAACGGATCAAAGTTAAAGCTGAAGGGCTCTAATATGCAGCTGTCATGTTTGGAATAAGCAGCTGAAATGAGAGTGCGCTAAGTGGTAAAATAAATATATGATAACTTACATCATTAACAGTCTTCTACAAGCATTTCTATCTTTCGTGATTTGCAGTAGCAGTGCTTTTTACTGTAATAAATATTTAGATGCTTCACATCTGCCCATCATAACAATGTGTTTGCTTTGAATAAAATGGGCAGCGCACCATTTTGTACAAAAGAAAAATTGCACAATAAGTTAAACACCCCCTTTTAATTAGACATGTACAGTATCTTAATGAAAAACCGGGGTGAAGAAGAAAAAGTTGATAACCACCATCAACGAAGCTCAATATGTGTGAGTGGGGTTTTAGGTTTTATTGAGCTGAACAGTATTACCTGGTTATATCAAACTTTCCTTGAGATTCACCTTCCGTTTATATATTTAATTTTTCTAAACTGAGTTTAAGCGTTTTTTTGTTTTTTTTTCATGGACAAGCATTGAATTTGGCTTCCTGTAAGGATCCTGATGCATGGTTTTCCCTTTGACAGTAGCAGAGACTGCATGGCGTCAGGTCATGCAAGGTGTCAACAAAGTTCTGCGATGACACACAGGGAATATGTAGGTGCTACAGAGGTGAGATATCTGATGTAAGCACAGCCTCACGTCTGTTGGGGCTATACATAAAAACTCATCTAATCTGACGAGCAGTTTAAAGAAAAAGCTTGTCTGTAAATGCATCTCAGGATCCATCCTCTAGAAACCAAATAATATAGCGTGATTCTGAGAAAAACACAAGTGATATGACAACATAAACTGAAGAAGAAATGCAAGATAAATCTGAACACCCTTATTAATAATTATCAGACAGGTAAGTACAATCATTATTTTTCCCTTTTTCATGTGAATGATATTTCATCGAAAGCGATATTAAAAATGTATTAAAAGAACTCTAATGATAGATTATGATACTGTAACTGACAAGTGTAGATGAGAAGCTCAGATGAAAGTGTTTTTGTGCATATGTGTCATATCACACTACTGCGAGTCGAGGATTAGATTCATTTTGCTTTAATAAAGACTCTTTTGAATAAACTGATCATCATGAAGAGCATCATCCTCATGCTGTGCTGTAAAACATCTGAAAATAAAGTTTTGAATGTTGGATAATTAAGCGCCCTTAAGTATGGGGTTCGTTGACTTCAGAGACCCAGGAGCCTCATTTATCGAAACCTATTCAAACCAATTAACATTTATACGCAAATACAATGCCACATGTGCAGAAAATTGTGGACACCTCATTAATTGTAAACTCTGAAGCAGAAATTCCCTGTCAGCTCCTGGCTTGATGCCTTTGTGGTGTCAGAGCTAAGGTTTGTTCATCACCTTGGTAGCATCTGCACTAATTATTGCAGGCGCCTACTGCAATACTATATATATATATATATATCTGTGCGGGGTGGTTCATATTGTCTTTTATGCAGTACCTCTTGTGTACACATGTACTCGTGCACTGCATGAGGGCAGTGAAGAAACACTGTGACTTTCAACAGCATAATAGCACAGCTGTATGAAAACTAACGCAGAGTGACTAGCTCATTCACACTCAATTAGTCTGATTATGCAATCTAATAGGTCTGATGATGAAATTACTTCTATGAAAATATAATAATTGTAATCACAGAGGCTTATTAATTAGTTGGTTAAACAATTAAAGGATGCACAGAAACTGATCAGTCATGATGTGTTGCACAGCTCAGTTTGTTTTTATGAGAGCGAATAATGAAGAATAAGACATAAATGAAAATTCAGTCTTTGCATGAGCTGAACTGATTTCTCATCTTAAGCAGGATGGCCTTACATCTGCCCAAAGCTTAAACTGTGTACATCTATTTGTGTATTTTTATTAATTATTATCCCTGTATACAGGATCACTATTGTTATGGTACAGCAATTACATCCAATTATTTAACACTAGGTCATAAAAATAAGATTTATTTATGTTTTCTGAAAGGTTGAAATTATGGTAGGACCTTGCATAGATGAAGCCCATTAATTGTAGTAAATTCTGCATCCAGTAATGACATGTCATTTGTATGCTGAGAAAGTCATTAGTGACTGTTGCTAGTTCTCCTCCCTTTACTGAAGACATTTGAAGGGACGTGTCACACAGTTCCACAGTTCTGTGAAAAAAAGGGATTCTAAATGCTTCAGCTAAGATACATGAGCTCTTGAGCAGTTCAACCCTCAAGATATACCGATGAGTGTCATCCAGAGATTTAAAGGAGAAGAATACTTTTCTTGTGCAGGCATGGTGGACATAAAGAAACTGGGCAAAAAAGGGCAATAAGTAACACAACTGCCAAGACCAGACACCAATGTAATTTAGTTAATTCTGACTGAAGTCTCATAAACTTACTTGTTCAGTGAAGAAAACTGCTTCAAAACCAGTATGGGGAGAAGTAACAGCATCAAACACTATCTGTGCACAGTATATGTCAGGATATGTGATGAGGATAAGGGGAAAAACAAGCTAACTACAAAATTAAACCATTCTGTAAGACCCTCTCTTCATACACTTCTGTTCAAAATTTTGGGGTCAATTAGAAATTTCTATATTTTTTTTTGAAAAGCATTTTTTTTAATGAAGACAACATTAAATTAATCAGAAATACAGTGCAGACATTGATAATGTAGTAAATGAGTATTCTAGCTGGAAAACACATGATTTTTAATGGAATATCTACATAGGGGTGTATAGTGTATCAATGACAGTATGAAAAATATAGATTAGGACTTTTAAAGTTGGAATATTCATTCCTCGTCGAAGTTGTGGAAGTTTTTCAACATGGACTCATGGCCAATATAAGTTGACCATTACAAAAACATGGTCTTTCATGTAAACAAGAAAATAAATTACTTCAAAAGAATTTCACATATAAACTGTGTAACAAGTGATTCACCCACTTCAAGTCAGCATTTACTGACACAACTTTATCCACAATTACAGCACTGAGTCTGAGTGGGTAGGTCTCAATATGTGTTGGAGGCTGCAATTATACTCTATCCTTCTTCACAAAACTGTCAGGTGTACGGCGATTATGAACGAAAAGCCTTTCAAGTCCAGCTACAAATTCTCAGTTGGATTAAGAGCTGACTGAGGCACTCCAGAACATTTATCTTCTGTGTAGCTTTGTCTGTATGCTTCAGGTCTTTGTCTTGCTGGAAAACAAATTCTTTTCCTAAGTTCCAGACTACGTGCAGACTACATCAGGTCGTCTTCCAGGATTTCCTTATACTTTGCTGTATTTATTTTACCCTCTACAAGTCTTCCGGGGCCTGCTGCAGAGAAGGCTCGATACATCATGATGCTGCCACCACCATGCTTCACAGTGGGGACATTGTATGTGTGATGATGTGCATCGTTTGGTGTCTGTCAAATAACATCTTGTCAGATACAGTAAAAGCTCAACTTTGGTCTCATCAGACCAAAGAACCATCTTCCAGTTGACTTCACAATCTTCTGCAAGCCTTCCGGTAAGCTGTAGGTGAGATTTAAAATGAGATTTGTTTTATAGTGACTTTATCTCTTTTCAACTCTCCCATAAAGCTTTGCCTTGTGAATGATTGCCGTATGCACATTTATATCCTACTGTCTCTTCCATTTCAGAGATTCTCACTCATTGAAAATAGTCATAGTTGTCTAGGTGGCCTCTTTCATTCATCTTTTTCTTGTACAGTCACTTGGTTTTTGAGAACAGCCATAGTTCATCACTTTATTAATGATGCATTTAACTGCATTCTAAGAGATATTCAGTGACTTGGGAATTTTCTTGCATCTATTCCTTAACTTATGCAATATTTTTATGATTTTTTTCACTATTATTTGCAGTGTTATTTTGTCTTCATGGTGTAGATAAAGTCAGGAGTACTGATGCACCAGTGACTGGATCTTCCAGGTGAAGTGTCTTTATGCTAAAATCATGCGAGACACATTCACTGTATCAGATTATCTCCATATCAACAAATATGTGACTTCTAGCACCAGTTTGCTGCATCTGTCTCAAATGAGGTGAGTCACTTTAACAGGGGTCAACACTTAGGCAATCACAATCTTACATTTTCTATTTTTAAGTGACATTACTTTGTACTTTATATTGCTTTAACTTTGTGAAAAAACTCTGTTTTGCATAATATTGTCAAAAATTCCAAACTGAAATGATCATGGTTCAATGTTGAAAAGCAACATAAGGGGAAAACTTCCAAGAGTGGTAATTCCTTTTTATTGGCACTCAACATAACAAGCCAAAGGAACCAACTCTGTCAGCTTTCAGAGTGGGGCTTTTTGTTTCATTATTCTTCTGAATCAGTTTCTGGTTAGAATATGTTTGGCTGAATTATTTAAATATTATACCTTGCCATAGAGACCCGAGATTAACTTAACTTTAGTTGATAATTTAGAAGTAAAAACATGTTTTTTGTTCATTATTTTCCTTTTTTTTTTGTTTAACCTTAGCTTGTGGTTGCTGTTCCCAGCAGCTTAATTTTAAGCTTTGTGATTGAATTTTTCTTGGCTTATCTTCTTACATCATCACATTTTTTTAAACTTGTGTCTTTCTTATATATCTATCAGCCTGACATTTTCTGAGACAGCTGCTCATCTTCTGTACTTATGAGCCTTCATGTCCATCCAAGTCATGGAAGCACTTCAACTGGAAGTCACTGAATACTATCTATGCCAAAAATGTAGTTAATTTATATTTTGGGAAGTTTGGAATCCCAAAATAACCAGTTTTAAACAACTCAGTTCTGAAGCATTGCGTGGATATATGCAAATTCTCTGTTTAAAATGATATTTTGTTATAAGATGTGATAGAATAGGGTTCATTCATTTGCGAAATTGTTCATCATTTCACACTGTGCAAAAATAGTCCAACCTCAGCTTGTGCAACATTCGGCTGGTCACTGTGTTGTGTACGGTATGTTGATACAAATAGGAGGCAGTGAACCCCATGCCTCATGCGCCTGCCTGTAGGCCATAAAGCTGCATCTGTGGACCGGTTTATTGAGCCATCATGTGTCAGAGGATGAGGGTTATATTTCAGGAGAAGAAAAAAACGAAAAAGAAAAAGACTCACCATATTGCACCACACTGTTCAAGCCAAATCACGAAATCCAATGACCTTTTTCCCTCTTATCTAATTATTTCACAACAAGTGTACACCCCACCATAAAGAATAGTCCGTAAATGCAATCATGATTGCACAACAGCTCACCCTTTAATTTAGCTTTTTGTTATGGAAACATGACTCACTATAGATATCCGGTGTTAAAGTTCAGTTGCTTCCAAGCTGGATAAATAATTAGCAACTCAGTGGGTAGTAGCAGCTAATACAGTAATTACCTTATCCAATACCTTGATTATCACCGAAAGGTTCCTGCAGGTTCAGAGGGAGTGCTGCCGCTGAGAACTGCTCCAATTTTCTATTCATTGACTTCTTTGATTTAGGCACCAGTCCCAAGCTAATTATAAAAAATGACTAGTACATGTGAAAAAGGGAATATCCATACAGTATCTCCACTCTGTTATCCACTGGTTTTAAATCTTTCAAGAATTTTCATAGGCCTTCAAACTTGATGATGTTGGGAACATGAAATGAATATTTATAACACAAAGGGGGTATATAGATACATACATTGTGCATGTTCTACTTGGAAATAAAAGAATCGTGCAGATGATGTCAGGCATTGCTGCATTAGACCTTCCTGCAGCAGGTGTGGTTTTCATTGTAAGAACTGTCTTAATTGCCCATTCACTACATTCCTACCTGCTGCATTTCACAGGATAATGGCTTCTATTTTTGTGCGCATCAAGTCGCCTTCATAGTGCCATAAAATAACAAAAAAAAGTCCATTTGAAAATTCCTCTAGCAGTACGGCACCACAAGTCTCTTTCCTCATGCCCATTAGTATGTGTTGTTCAGTTAGTTTTACCATAATATGGCAAAAATACACAACGATTGTCGGAATCCTCGAATGCAGGTTTGTTGTGCTAATAAACAGACTTATTAGCAACTCTGTCCCAGTACACAAACACTGGAGTTCTTTGGGATTAAAGTACTGCTGTATGCATTCAGAAAGCATCCAAATTGTTTTGCCTTTTTGTATACTGTATGCATACACTACTGTTCAAAAGTTTGGGGTCACTTAGAAATGTCCTTGTTTTGAAGATAATATTAAATGAATCAGAAATCCAGTCTAGACATTGTTAATGTGGTAAATGATTATTCTCGCTGGAAATGAATAATTTTTAATGGAATATCTCCATAGGGGTACAGAGGAACATTTCCAGCAACCATCACTCCTGTGTTTTAATGCTACATTGTGTTAACTGATGGCGTTGAAAGGCTAATTGATGATTAGAAAACCCTTGTGCAATTTTGATAGCGCCTGAATAGACGTGTAAGCTTTCCTGGAAGCATGAAATTGTCTGGGTGACCCCAAACTTTAGAACAGTGGTGTGTGTATGTAGTACTTAAAGCTAGAGTAGGAAGAAATCTAGAAAATCAAGCTAAAAGTTAACATTCATCTGTGGCTTTACACAGGAGCAATACTCTTCCTAACCCATTGTGCCTCTACATACTACTTTGAATGTGAACTTTGTTGCTCCTCTATTACCTGTGAGTGCAAAGACCTCTGAATGAGATTTTCTTTCCCTCAGTCCTTAACCACATATGTACCCCACCATCGCCTCAATTTCTCTCAAATGCTCAGAGTTATGTGGTGTTCAGGTTTAGACCAGTAGCATGTGTCTGAGTCACAGTTTGAGCACTGCTGGTGTAAATCACAGAGCTTGAAAGTCAAAGTGTGAGGTGGTTAACTTCAGCATCTGGGATTCTCACCTCCTGACACTTATTCACCCAGCAAGGACTTTCTGATAGAGAAAAAAAGTGTCAATGTTTCACATCAGTGGGGCACAAGAACAGGGCAGACATAGAACATGTGTTTATAATAGATGTGTGACATCCGATAGCGGTACCACCCTGTTTGTCACCACATATTACTCTAAATATACTCTCATACTCACATTCACAAACACTGATCCTGACAAGAGACTTCCTCAACAGTTTTCCCTATTTTAACTTTTTGTTCTTTTTTTTAATCTTGTCAAATTCACAATGTTGCAAAAAGTCTCTTCATTGGGCTGCAGTAAACTATCGCGCCCAGCACATCAAAGTCTTACCTTGGTGAGATTTATCAGAGCAGCAAGCAGCTTTTCCCTCCTGTGTATCGTGAGACATGCCTTCCGGGACACTTCCATTTGCTCCACCAGACCTGAATGCATTGTGACAAGCTGTAGGATCAAAGACAGGCTCAGCTTGACGTCTTGAACAAGTTACCATGACGTATACAACGCATAAAAACCGGATTCTGACAAGTGGCCAATGGAGAATTGGTGAAAAGAGTGTATTTAGAGATATGCAGATCTGGATCTTACATGTATTTTATTTGCGGAATCACATGCAGAGTAATTTGAAAGATTCAGCATCTTCTCTTTAATGGAGACTCTGTAATACTTTGAGTCAGTTCGGATTTTCATTAGAATATTTCTGCAGTGTACCCGGCAGGTAGATTCATCCTCATAGTTTGCAGTTTTAAATGATAGCCTAATAAGGTCTGTTTTAAACATACACAGCATTTTGTCTCTGTGTTTAAATATATCTGCTTCACAGTAAACAATTTCTTCAGTATAGCTCCGTAATGAGCTCCTCTTTTGTTCTTCTACTTTCTCTCAAATGTTGCTAGCTGCAACAATTAATTTGTCCCAGCGCAGTGTTTATAAGAAGAGATGACTACAGACTCCGGCATTCATCATTTGTGCTTTCCCTCAGTGCCCCCAGATATAGGTCCCTGTTAAATTTATAGACTATCTGATATCTATAACACTGCAGTCCCTCAGGACAAGCTGTTCTCTATACTGATGATTAATCGACAGGTCAGCCATTTTTGTGTGCGCATCAAGGGAGTTATTGCTTTTGAGACACATATATATGAAAGGCAACTTCTGTAATTGTGTTGAAAGGACAAAGATTTTGCAGTGCAGCACCTTCTTGATAATTATATCCATTTATAAATGGCTCAGGTTTGCTATCAGCCATGCAGGCTTGGCCTCAAAGACAATTAGCACGAAAAATAGACAGACAGCAAGCTCTGAATATCTCAGAGTGCTTTAGCTGCTATCAATGTCTTGGCATTGCTATGGGATAAATAATGGCAAAGGGATTTTACTCTTCTATTTCTTCCATTTAAATTAATTTTAGTAATCCCATTGGTAAGCATCACTGTCAAAATATTAAGCTTGATAAGTCTTACCTGGAATACCCACTTCAAACTTGCAATGAAACGTTGAATTTGAATTGACTGCAGCAGCTTTTCTGAAAAAAAAAAAAAAAAAAAAAACTTAGAGTAATCTGGATTAATGGAAACAATTTCTGACTTGTTTGTTTTTTGACTGAAGTTGGCCCATGGTTCAATAAGCTCCTGTCTCTACTGTACACAAGGTAACAGAACAAATACAAACACTTGTTTGTATGAGTTAAGGGACTGGATTGTGATTGGAGGTAAATTGCACCAATTATCTGTTTAATGGTAATGCTAAAGGTCATGAAGTCAATTATTACATCAAGACAGACTACATTATATGAAAAATTAAGCTTGTTTGACCTTTAATTTCCCGTCTATTGTATATTACATTAGCTCTCCAGTGCATGAGTGTGTAAGTCCGCAGCAACCATCCAGGATTGTTATTACTGAGTAATTAGTTTTGTACCTCAGCGGGACATGCACTACTGAGCAGAAGGCAAATTTTCCTATAAGATGTCCCACTCTCTCTGTCCCATTCATTCAGCATGTTGTCATTCAAAGAGGAAGATGATGATACATAATAAATGAAACCTCTGTATCATCTACATGGAGCCATGAATCATGAGTGATTGATACAGATGGATGACAAATTAAAAAAAACAAACATGAAATTTCTAGTAGTAGGGCCACTATGTACTGCCAAAGCAGCCTCGGTGTAACCCCGCATTGATTCTCTAAGTCTCCACTGGACCGATTAACACCATCCTTTAAAAGCAACCCTGTCTCCCAACCATTCTGTTTGTGTCCAACTAAACTGCATCCTCAGTTACTTTTAGAAGGAAATGTATTTTCAACTGGATTAAGTTAGTTTTTGACATATCCCAAATATATTTCAAACCAGCATAGTTTTGCCATTTGTTTAACTGCCTTACTGTGAGTCCTTGGGCTGCATGGTAGCTCAGTTTTTAGCACTGTCCCCTTACAGCGAGAACATCCCCGGGTCATATCTCTGCCTTGGGCCGGGATTTGGGTTCTCACCGGGTGCTTCGGTTTTCTCCCACAGTCCGAAAACATGCTCAGGTTAATTGATGATTCTAAATTGTCTGTCGGTGTGAATGTGAATGTGATTGTGTTTCTATGTGCAGCCCTGTAATAGACTGGTGACCTGTCCAGAGTGTCCTCTGTCTTCACCCTAAGTCAGCTGGGATAGACTCCAGCCCCCCATGACCCTAATGATGATTAAGCGGTGTATAGATAATGGATGGATGGATGTCCGTTGTCTTGGTAGAGACCACTCCCTTCAGGATGTTTCGTCACAGAGATGAAAATGATCACTTACAAACCACTTTGTATTGATTTGCAGTGACCTTTCCCTCTCAGTAGACATAAACCATGTCAGCAAACTACTGCATACGTCCTCACTGCAGGGGTCAAAGGTGCAACATCTTTCCCACCTTTAGCCTTAATTTAAAGGTGTCAATTCATATAGGATGCAAACTGTAGTAACTGTAGCCATTTTACTACAAATATGTAAATGGTTAAAAATAATAAATATATTCTGTTGTGTTACATTATGCACTGCATCAGAGGTAATAATTTGTTGATTTTCGTGCTGTTCAAAGGTGGTATGCTTAAGCATTGTTATTACATACCATTAGAGCACTTTGATTACGTTCATCTGTACATTCACCTCAAGTGCTGTCAATTTGTAGTCATTTTGTGGTCATTAAAGTGCACATTTTGCTGTTAATCGCTTATTTCACATCCTTGGAATTAATCTGGGAACCTTAGAAGCATTTATTTAAATCAAATGCAAATGAAAAAATACAACTTGCTTTAATAAAATTCCATCAGCAGTGATTTAAAATGAATGACATGAAGAAAATTCTATTCAAAATGTGGACCAAACTCTATCAAATGCCCGACCGATGGTTAAATGTTACCTTGATAACAGAGGTTATGTTCCTCATCTGCTCTCCCACTAAACAAGTGTGAAGTTGTTGCGAGGCCACAGTGATGGGAGGCTTATTGGACTCCAGGCCAGAGCTGCCTCAGTTCCACTTTAATCAGCACTTCACCAAACAGGAAATCTTGGTGGATGAAATAGCTCAAACTTCAACTGCACTGCACAGCTATCTGGAACTCCTCACTTTCTCTGAATGAACTGTGAAATTGTATTGGGAGGTAAACTAAGGCCAGCTAAGGATGCACTCACATGGTGCTCACACTTCTGAACGTTGACACAAACTGCATAATTAAGCATTTAAATTGTGTCATGAATCGAGTGAGCTCTGCATCTGACATGTTGATCTTCCAAAAAAGTGTGAGTTTTCCAACCCTATATGTAGTATGGACGTATGGATGTGTTACATATGTGTTAACCATGCATGAAATCCCCATTCACGTATATTTAATCACCTCAAACAAGCTTCAGTATTTTGAAACTTTCTGTGATACAGTACTATTATCACTGTCCTCTTTGGTTAAAGCTATGAAGTCTGATTCACCTCTGACCACACTCAGAATAACGGGGGGCGATAGTATCACAATCACAGCCACCCTCTAAACAGGGGAACTGCATTGTAAGCTGTTGTTCAATGATGTGAGAGCTGTAAAATTTTAGAGTTGTAAGAATATAATACAAAGCAATACAAGTCCTGCATTAACAGTGGATGACATCACATTGCAGTGGACAGAGAGGAAGAAAACAACATGTTGGCATAAAAGCTTTTAAGATGAGTGGATGTAACCCCTCGACCAGTTCAGTATGTGGACAGTATGTTGGTAATAATAAGGTCTAAGTCAATTGCCATTGCATTGCTGAAACTAAAAAATGGGAGTTTTGTTTAGGCACAGACAAAGTTTTCTTTTGGCGACATCATTGCATGTGCTGCGAAAATGGCCTGACTAGTAGATTAACAGCATCAAAGTGTTTTGAAAGCTCCTGTACACTGTGAATGTTTAAGATTCACATTGTTTGATGAGATCAACATGATTTACATGTACTTTGTACAACTGATGATACTGTTTACAGTGAACACTGATTGTTAATAGCATGCAAGTGGTTGTTCTGCTGAAAATATTTAGTTAAACATGTCAACATAAGCATTTTCTAGTGAATACATTTCAGTAGCCTGTAATTATTACAGAAGTAGAATGTCAAGCTTGGTATATTTAATAGGACAGTATGTATTATGCTAATGACTACAAGTTTTGTACAAAGAAGTCACAGAGAAAGCGTTTGTGACAGAATTAGTTTCACATTAGAGTGAAGTTGTGCTTTATTGAAAGTGTGAGAAAGTGGAATGCAGTGATGGACTTCAGTAAAGTGAGATGAGTAACTCAAGCAAGTTTGAAGAATGGAAATGTGTAGAACAGAAATGTGTTTAGAAGTTTTGTTCATGATTTTTCGGTGTTTAATAAAACACACAAAGACACTGGATCTGGAAAGAAGTGCGGTGCACTGTGATTTCATTCTTCCTGCTTTATTCACCTGATACATCCTGCACACATGTATTTGTTATCGTGGACTCATGGCTGAGACTCGTAGCACCTACTCATTGCACAGCTCTACCTAGTCCCTGCCTCTCTGCATCTGTGACAGTTTGAGCTCTTTAGCAAATCTACAACTGTGCTCAAACACAAGAAAGAATACTTTAGACAACGCAATGGCAAGTTGTACTATTGGAGTAATTCAATTCTACGGGTTTGAGCTGAAAGTAAGGATAAAGAATGATACACATGACACCCTGGAGGTCTGAATTTGTATTTTTGAGACTGTCACCAGGATGCTGAAGTTTAAAAGTGTAAATCCTCTACAACAGCGTTGACTGGTTGTTTTGCTCATAATTTGTGAGGGAGTATTTCAGGCCAGGCCTCCAAAATCTCCAAATCCCAATTTGATCAAGCATCTTTGGGATGAATGGAGGTCACAAAATACACCCTAAGAAGACCTGTGTCTGGGTTCCAGCTGTTTTATCAACACATGCAGAATCTACAGGATATTGTACAGGTGGTTTTATTGTTGTGGCTGATCAGTGTTTCATATTTTAACTCTTTATTGAATGACCTTTGGATCAGTACATTTCTATCTTTCTTCCATCTGTTTGTGCATGGTTGATGATGTCATTTTTTTGTTGTCAGCTGTATTAAAAGAGACAAGCCCTTCGCCCTTCTTTGCTTGCCACTCTTGGATTTTTTCTCATCATTCTGAACATGTGAAAACCAGCGATGGTATTGATGGATGTGGAATAATTAATGCATCCATGTATGTAAGAAACACTTAACATACACTCACAAATTTCATCTCCATTCCTTGCAGGGATGTTAGTTTGTCTATCCATTTTTCCAGTGACCTCAAATTGTTCATTGGGTTCATTATCATCTTTTTTTTTTTTAATTTTACGGCGATTTTAGTAACAAAGAAACAATGTTAAAAGTGCCGTTTGTACTGCTGAACCCAATGAAAACCATCAGCCAAATCTAGCTCGAACTTCACTCTTTTGACTCCATTACTGCTTCAGTGTTGTTTGTGGCATGGTAAAAACAGCACTGGAAGAGAAAAATAAACCTCCAACAGCTCACTCTACCTGCTCAGCAAATGATAGATGGCATTTCTGTCATTTGGAGTTTATACCTCGAGTCTCAATATAAGCTGACAAACAAAACAAGCATAAAAAAAACAAAACAAAACAAAAAAATTCTCGAAACAGTGGCTAGTGAAGCTCTACAGAAGTGTGTTTCAGAGTTCTGTTCTAAATACTAATTTGGAGGTCAAATACATGTCAGATGTAATCAGCATCAGTTATAAATTGGACTGGAGATTAGCAGCATGCCGAGACTTTTTTGATTTTTCCCTTAACAGCGTACCATTACTTCACGCAGCTTTCTAATGAATGCTGCTAAGGGGCAAAATTGTTGTTTTTTTCTTCCCAAACCAGCTCTGAAAGGAGGAAAATGTATGCTTCTGCTCCCCTGCTGTCTGTGATGCAAATGTGGCTCAGCTCAGCCAGCTGCTGGATATGAGTTTAGACTTTTGCTCTTGCTTCCAAAATCCTTTGTGGTATGCCATCAGTGCTGAGGTGGCAACAGTAGATAGGGTCAGTCACCGGGGGATGTGAGCTAACATTACTCCTATTTTATCCACATTCTTTCCTCGAATTTTCCTTCACCTTTCAGATTTGTTTTTTTTTAGATGTTTATTTAATATCATTTATTCCACATTTAAAGGTATTCTAACTTTCCCTGTGTAAAAATGTGCTAAATAAATAAAATTCCCTTGCCTTGCCTTTTGAAGCTGCCCCATAAATCTTTGTGAAACAAATTCATGGCGTACAAGATCTAACTCACAGGTTTTCGTAGACAAAAGATATCTTGGAATATAAGCGCACAATATACCGAAAGTGACATGATCTAACATGAATGTGAAAAATAATACATACCAGATCCCATACATTATCATTAAAGCAGGCCTAATGCTGCAGGAAATACTCACGTATGTGTCTGGCATTTAAGAACAAAGAGAACACTTTCTGACCCACACAGCACCATACAGCACTTATTCCACAAAATAAAATCCTAGAAGTGTAAATCTGGAGAATGAGACTGAGCCAACATTATGTGCAATCCAAAGAACATTTGCATGTCTCTGTTTTATTGTATTTGAAAATGTTTGCGTCTGGAAATCACCGACCATAATCTAAACACAAAGCCCATATTTATCTAATGAAGGCAGACCACGGAAACATCCTTTCCCCATTAACGCTGTGTCTGCATCCTGTCCGTGCTGCTGATGTAGAATCCCAGCTTTCTGTTTGAAGCACTGGTGTGCAGCTCTGTGTGTTCTTTGTATTTATACACTGTGTGTACAGGTTTTTCAGCATTTACAGATAATATTTGTCGATCACTATCTTAAACAGAATGATTTTAAAGTCCAGTAGATATTAAAGAGAAAAAGATACAAGAAAAGCCATTACTTCTCTGCCACCCATAAAACATTCTGCGTGTCACTCTGAGAATGACAGTATCTCAAATAACACTGACCCTTGTCAGAGTTCTAAACGCTAAATATCTAAATTTCAAATTCTGACAGGCAATAACAGCTCCTCCTCTCCAGGTTTGACACTTTTGCTTAAAAGTTTGTGAACCTCGTTCTAAATCATTGCATAAATATTACTTTACACTTTGTCCAATTTTCACACAAGACATAAGGACAGATAAGGGAAGCCAATTAAACAAATGGAAAACAAAAAATACATTACTACCATTCAAATGTTTTGGGTCACCCAGGCAATTGCATATTTTCCATGAAAACTCCTATTTATATTTATGTGCTAATATAATTGCACTATCATCAATTAGCCTTTCAACACGATTAACTAACACAGTGTACCTTTAGAACACAGGAGTGATGATTGCTGGAAATGGGCCTCTGTATCCCTTTGTAGATATTCCATTAAAATCAGCCATTTCCAGCTAGAATAGACCGCAGTACTCTGCCAAGGCTGCCTCAGTCATATTATTTCGAACGGATAAGTTCCAATAAGTCCACAGCGTTCAATTGTAGTAGGATCATAATCGTGTGATCGTCAGCAGGCAGCTGATGGAGTGTTCACTTGTTGTCATAGTTACAGTGAGGCCGTGCCGCTGTCTCACAATGATACAGAAATTTTTTACAAATCCGTGGATCCAGACCATAGGCCGCATCAGTGCCAAAGTCTAATCATTTGGTCCTTGTGTCATTTCTGACCTTCCCTGAAAATTTTATCTAAATCTGTTAGTCCCGGGTGCCCGGATAGCTCAACTGATTGAGTGGGCAATCCATGAACAGGGGGTAGTCCCCGATGCAGTGGCCTGGGTTTGATTCTTGCTCACAGTCCTTTATTGCATGTCTTCTACCTACTTTCATGTCTGCCTCTCACACTATACCTATCTTAAAAAAGCCCAAAAACAAAAACTTTTAGTCTGTTTTTAAGTAATGTTGCAAACAGGCAGACAGACAGAAAAACGTATGCCAAATGTCACATAACTCCCCCGCATTCCTTGGCAGAGTAACAATGTCTGGACTGTATATCTGAATAATTTCATGTTATCTTCACTGAAAAAAAAAAAAATTACTAAGTGTCCCCAAATTTTTGAAGGGTAGCGTATGTTTACTGATGAAAATGATCCACTGAAATGTAAGTGACAGCTGTGTTTATGCATGTATGTTTTCAGTCTGTGGGATTACAACCAGCTGTGATTAGCTGTTATAATGCAAGCGGAAGTGCATCATGTCACGATCAAAGGAGACCTTAGAAAAAGAGCTGTTGATGCTCTTCAGGCTGTAAAAGGTTACAAAACAACCTGTAAAGAACTTCAACAGCAGCAATCTACAATCGGACAGACTGTGACAGAGAAAATTCAAGACCATTGTTATCCTCCTCAGGAGTGATCGACGTACAAAGATCCATCCAGCGGTGAGGGGCATAATAGTCTGCAAGGTCACAACAGAAGCCAGAGTAACTTCGAAGCAGATGAAGGCCTCTGTCAGACTAGCTGATGTTCATGTTCATGAGTCAACAGTTAGGAGACCTCTAAACAACTCTAGTGTGCATGGCAGGTTTGAAAGGACTAAGCTGATGCTCTCAAAATAGAACATTACTGCCTGTATTTAGTTTGTTAAAGATCAAGTGGACAAGCTGGAAAAGTTTTGGCCCCACTAGAACATTCTGATTAAGGAAAACACAGCATTCAAGCATAAAAACATTATCCCGACCATGAAACATTATGCGGCATCATGGTTTGGGTCTGTTTTGCTGTATCTGGGCCAGGACGGCTTGCATCATTGATGGAACAATGAATTCTAAATTATAGCAGAGCATTCTAAAGGAAAATGTCAGGACATCCGTCTGTGAAGCGAACTGGGAGACAAAGTGGGTCATGCAGAAAGACAACGACCCTGAGCGCACAAGTCATTCTACCAGAGAATGGGTAAAGAAGAATAAAGTTAATGTTTCGGAATGGCCAAGTTAAAACCCGGACCTTGATCCAACAGAAATGTTGCGGAAGGACCTGAAGCGGGCAGTTCTTGTAAGGAAACCCACTGAAGTCCCAGAGATTTTGCTCAATAAATCAATGAGAAAGTGTATAAATTTTGTCACATTTGCTGAATTAAAATTACTTTTTCTACTTGTGTGAAAACATCTGGATCTTTAAGGTGAAATCTATGCAGTAATACAGACAATTATAAGGGTTAATTAATCTAAAATCTAAAAGAGCATTCTTCTTCTTCTTCTTCTTCGTTGTTATTATTATTATTACTTCGCCAAGGAACGCAGCAGAGTTATGTGACGATCGGCCTACGTTTGTCTGTTTGTCTGACGGCGAGCAACATTACTCAAAGATGGACCAATGGATATGGATGAAATTTTCAGGGAAGGTCAGAAATGACACAAGGACCAAGTGATTAGACTTTGGCACTGATGCGGCCTATTGTCTAGATCCATGCATTTGTAAAAGATTTCTGTATCATTGTGAGACAGCGGCACGGTGTCACTGTAACTCTGACAAGTGAACACTACATCAGCTGCCTGCTGATGATCACACGAACACAATCCTACTACAGTTTGACCGCTGTGGACTTATTGGAACTTATGCGTTCGAAAAAATATGACTGAGCAGCCTTGGCAGAGTACTGCGGTCTATTTTAGCTGGAAACAGCTGATTTTTAATGGAATATCTACATAGGGATACAGAAGTCCATTTCCAGCAACCATCATTCCTGTGTTGTATTTTGGCATTGATGCAACTTGTCGTGTGGATGCATGGATTTGTTAAAGATTTCTGTATCATTGCGAGATAGCAGCATGGTGTCACTGTAACTATGACAACAAGTGAACACTGTGTCAGCTACCTGCTGACGATCACGATTGCGATCGTACTACAAATCGACCGCTGTGGACTTATCGGGACTTATCTGTCGGAAATGAAACAAGGAACAATTGATAAATCTGTGTGTGTGTGTGTGTGTGTGTGTGTGTGTGTGTGTGTGTATGGGGGGGGGGTTCCGAATCCCATCAATTCCCACCGCCTTTACATATTTAGGTGACGTGATTCGGTATCCATACATAACGTACACATGCATAACATACAGTGCCTTGTGAAAGTATTCGGCCCCCTTGAACTTTTCAACCTTTCGCCACAGTTCAGGCTTCAAACATAAAGATATAAAATTTTTATTTTTTGTCAAGAATCAACAACAATTGGGACACAATCGTGAAGTGGAATGAAATTTATTGGATATTTTAAACTTTTTTAACAAATATAAACCTGAAAAGTGGGGCGTGCAATATTATTCGGCCCCCTTGCATTAATACTTTGTAGCGCCACCTTTTGCTGCAATTACAGCTGCAAGTCACTTGGGGTATGTCTCTATCAGTTTTACACATCGAGAGACTGAAATTCTTGCCCATTCTTCCTTGCAAAACAGCTCGAGCTCAGTGAGGTTGGATGGAGAGCGTTTGTGAACAGCAGTCTTCAGCTCTGCCCACAGATTCTCGATTGGATTCAGGTCTGGACTTTGACTTGGCCATTCTAACACCTGGATACGTTTATTTGTGAACCATTCCATTGTAGATTTGGCTTTCTGTTTTGGATCATTGTCCTGTTGGAAGATAAATCTCCGTCCCAGTCTCAGGTCTTTTGCAGACTCCAACAGGTTTTCTTCCAGAATGCTCCTGTATTTGGCTCCATTCATCTTCCCATCAATTTTAACCATCTTCCCTGTCCCTGCTGAAGAAAAGCAGGCCCAAACCATGAGGCTGCCACCACCATGTTTGACAGTGGGGATGGTGTGTTCAGGGTGATGAGCTGTGTTGCTTTTCAGCCAAACATATCGTTTTGCATTGTGGCCAAAAAGTTCGATTTTGGTTTCATCTGACCAGAGCACCTTCTTCCACATGTTTGGTGTGTCTCCCAGGTGGCTTGTGGCAAACTTCAAACGAGACTTTTTAAGGACATCTTTGAGAAATGGCTTTCTTCTTGCCACTCTTCCATAAAGGCCAGATTTGTGCAGTGTACGACTGATTGTTGTCCTATGGACAGACTCTCCCACCTCAGCTGTAGATCTCTGCAGTTCATCCAGAGTGATCATGGGCCTCTTGGCTGCATCTCTGATCAGTCTTCTCCTTGTTGGAGGTGAAAGTTTAGAGGGACGGCCGGGTCTTGGTAGATTTGCAGTGGTCTGATACTCCTTCCATTTCAATATGATTGGTTGCACAGTGCTCCTTGAGATGTTTAAAGCTTGGGAAATCTTTTTGTATCCAAATCCGGCTTTAAACTTCTCCACAACAGTATCTGGGACCTGCCTGGTGTGTTCCTTGGTCTTCATGATGCTCTCTGCACTTTAAACAGAACCCTGAGACTATCACAGAGCAGGTGCATTTATACGGAGACTTGATTACACACAGGTGGATTCTATTTATCATCATCAGTCATTTAGGACAACATTAGATCATTCAGAGATCCTCACTGAACTTCTGGAGTGAGTTTGCTGCACTGAAAGTAAAGGGGCCGAATAATATTGCACGCCCCACTTTCCAGTTTTTTATTTGTTAAAAAAGTTTAAAATATCCAATAAATTTCATTCCACTTCAAGATTGTGTCCCAATTGTTGTTGATTCTTGACAAAAAATTAAAATTTTATATCTTTATGTTTGAAGCCTGAAATGTGGCGAAAGGTTGAAAAGTTCAAGGGGGCCGAATACTTTCGCAAGGCACTGTACCTCTGCTCAGCACAAAGTAATTTTGTTTTTGAGTACATCCATATTAAATTGCCACATTCTATGTTGCTGCAATTTCTACCACAAATTTTTGCAAGATTTCATCCGTCGGAAATGATATGGTTGAGCAGCCAGTGTACATGAAGCCGTCTTCATGTACACTGTGTTTTGGCTAGGGTTAGGGGTAGGGGTAGGGCATATGACAATCAAATTTTTATTATTGTCAGTATGTGCTAGATGATTCTTATCAATGATCAGTCATCCACAACTAATTAGGATGTGTATCGCTATGTACTTTCACTTCCTTATCTGCAGCCATCATCATGCGTTAGCAGGAATGGTGTGCATTCCATCTGTGGTCTCTAATTTCAGAGATCTGCCATGTGTAATTATGCTCAGGTCAAGCGGCTACGGTACCTCCATTTATTTGTCTAATCTTCTTAAATGGCAACAGGATGTAACACAGTAGGTACATGACCCTCTGCTTTTCTTCACTGCAAAACATGAAGCTCCTCCACACACTCTCCTGTACTAAAAGAAACAATCTGAAATGCAGATTCCACACAGGAGCTCTCGCCGTTTATTTTCTTTCAGCGAAACTGATATTTCTAACAATAAAGACATTGTGCATGCAAATGTAATCAAGTATGACTAACAAAATACAACTTGTTTAATCATCTGAAATAAACTAATTCCTAGCTAATTTAGTGTACTTGTAGCCATAGTGCGCAGACTGTCACAAGCATCCTTCACGGTGCTGATTCTGGAGTTGCTCCCACCATGATTTGCTCTGGCAGGCTAGAATCCTGATGGCATGACTGAAGGTTTTGAGGATCGAACACAGAACTACTATGCAGTGTTATGTTTTAACCCTAGGATGCATAGGTGGGGTCAAAATTGACCCCAGAGGTTGTTATTCCTTAATATCTTTAAGATTAAAAGTTTGAATATTTTCAAATTCCAGGTATTCCTCATAAAACATGTTTGTGACATGATGCCATTTGCATTTTTATTCATTTTTTCATTAATTTTAAAAAAATTCAGTTTTTGTATCAGTACCCCACTCTTCCATGGGCAGGGTCAAAAATGACCCCAAGTATTTCCAATGGGATATTTCACTTAACATTGGTTCTTGGCAACTGTGAGTGTAAATAAACATTTACTGTCCCTCATACAACTGATGTCAGCAGTCCCACCACCTAGGAGGTCATTTTTGCACAGCATTATACATGTAAGTATTATCTCCATTTATGAACTTATTTTTCATTGACAGAATATGTGAATTTTATGTGAATATCTGTGAAATTTACCTAGTTTGTGGTTAGCTAGCAATACTGTTAGCTAACAATACTGTTAGCTAACATTATTATTAGCAAACAGTATTGTTAGCTAACACAATCACACACACACACACACGCATGCATGCACGCACGCACGCATACACATACACTCATACGCTGTTGTTGCACTGTTATTACACAGTATCTTAGCTAACAGGATTGATAGCTTAAGTATTGTTAGCTAACACAGACACACTCTCTCTCTCACACACACACATACACCATTGAATAATCGATGATCATATAATAGGCTACCTAATGGGTTAGTGTGTGCGTGTGTGTTTGTGTTAGCTAGCAATACTTTTACCTAACAATCCTGTGAGCTAACATACTGTGTAATAACAGTGTAACAACAGTGTGAATGTGTGTGTGTGTGTGTGTGTGTGTGTGTGTGTGTGTGTGTGTGTGTGTGTGTGTGTGTGTGTGTGTGTGTGTGTGTGCGCGCATGCCCGTAGATTTACTTACAAAGCTACAAATGATTTATAGTTTTGTGCATTCAAACAGTGTATTTTCTCTTGTTTTTCCTTTTCTTTTCAACCTAAGGCAACATGGCTGCTAGGGCCAGCTAGGATCCCTGTGGACGTTGCCCTAAAAATGATCATGGATGGATGGGATGAAGAGCCTATTGGAGGCATTGACTTAGGATCTGACATCTCAGATGTAGAGGACTCAGACTATTGTCCACCTGGAGATGCCAGGCTGCCTGGAAATCAACCTCCTTTATGTGTCCCTCTGTCAGGATTCTGTATTTGTGTATTGGTTGATACCTTTCCCTGTTTTTCCTTCTGTGGTTTTGGTCTCTTTGTCTCCCTCTGTCTGTTGCTTTCTGTTTTTGGTTTCTGATTGTCACCTGATGCAATCAGCTTGGATTCATTGCACCTGTTTCCCTCTGTATTTAAGCCCGGCCATTGTGCTCAGTGGGCGCTGGCTCATCTCGTCCTGGACTCACCTTGTTCCCATCTCTGTTCCCCTCTTTCCCCTGGATTATCTGCTCACAGGATTACACCATTTTTCCCCCATTTTTGGATACATTTCTGGACTCAGTGATTTTCATCTGGCCTTTAGTTTATTCTTGTGTTGTGAGTATTTCCCTCTGTTCTGTAGTTTGTTGCTGTTTAGTTTAGAAGCCATCTCAGTCTTGTTTTCAGTTAGCCGTTGTTTAATGTTAATAAACCTTTTTTCATAAAGTAAGGCCGACTGTCTGGTGTGCCTGCATTTGGGTTCTCCACACGCCATCAGCCCTGACACCCTCTGTCTGTTTTAAAATACGGAGGAAGATTAAACATGTTTTGATACCGTTTCAGTGATTGTTATGTGATAAAATTTGAATTAAAAGTGAAGAAAGAACATATCAAAACTGAAAATACTCTTTTGTTGAACAAAATATATAATGTCTAACCAACATGAACGAAATGTCTCAAGTTTATTGCAAAAATGCATTGATTTCAATTGGGGTCATTTTTGACCCCACCCATGGAAGAGTGTAGGTATTGGTTGGCCATGAATCCAAGGGTTAAGAACATGGGTCCTATAGTGCTACACTACCAGTCAAAAGTTTCAGAACACCCCAATTATTCCATTTCTTTTAATTGAAATTCAAGTAAGTTCAAGTCCAATGTATAGCTTGAAATGGTAAGTGGTGAACTGCCAGAGGTTAAAAAAAGTTAAGGTCACCCAAAACTGAAAAATAATGTACATTTCAGAATTATACAAAAAGGCCTTTTTCAGGGAACAAGAAATTGGTTAACAACTTAAAGCTGTTCTGCAGCAATGGAGGTTGATCAGGCCTTGAAAGTTGCTGCTACCAAATCCTACAGGTGTCCCAACTTTTCTTGATTACTTACAACCCCCGCTGTCTGCATAAAAGTAGTGTTGGAACACAACAAGGCACCATACCCTCCAGAGCATTATGACTCTGCCAAGGAATGCGGTGGAGTTCTGTGATGATCAGGATTTCCTATTGCGAGATACAGCGGCCGGCTCGGTGTCACTGTAACTACGGCAACAAGTGAATGCTATGTCAGGTACTTACATCAGTTCACTCGCCTTGCTACATATTTCAGTCACGCAGTTTGGTGTCTGTAATGTACGCATGCACAACAGATGCCTGTGCTCACACAAGGTAATTTTTTATTTATTTAGTTTGTGGGTCAAAATCTATTAAATGGCCAGATTCTATGTTGGCGTTCTTTCTGAATACACAAATTGCGGAATGAACAGTCTTGATGGAGTACTATTCTGTGTGGTTTTCTTGTTTGAACACTACTGTACTGCAGAAAGTACTGTGTTGCTTTAAAAATGGTGAAGGAAAGGCAATTAACAATAGAAGAGAGACACACCATCATAACACTTAAAAGTGTAGGTCTTTCCTACAGAGAAATTACAAAGAAAATCAAGATGTCAGTGACTACAGTTTTCTTCACCATCAAAAGTCACTCAGAAACTGGAGGAAACTGATGGGAAGAGGTCTGAAAGACCCGAAGCCACAACAGAATCAGAAGACAAGTGTCTGAGAATCAGCAGCTTGGTGATAGGTGGTTCAAAGGACAAAAGCTTCTAGCATAGCTTAATAGTGGCCGTCGTAAGAAGTCTAAGTTTCAACTGTGAAGAGAAGACTTGGATTTGCAGGTTTGACAGGTGGAGTTGCAGCAAGAAAACCATTTCTAAAGTGTCAAACTAAGAAAAAGAGGCTTGTCTGGGACATGAAACACCACTAATGGACTGCTGAAGACTGGAAGAAGGCATTATGAACTCATGAATCAAAATTTTCAATCTGTGGTTCATTATACCGGACTTTTGTACACTGTCGAGTAGGAGAAAGGATGGTTCCTCAGTGTGTGACATCAACTGTCAAACATGGAGGAGGAACCGTGATGGTCTGGGGCTGTTTTTTTTTTTTTTTTTCTGTCTGGTCACTGGTCTGGGGCTGTTTTACTGCATCCAGGGTTGGTGACTTGAACAGAGTGAGAGGTACCTTGAACCAAAACGGCTACCACAGCATTCTGCAGCACCATGCAGTACCCTCTGGTATGTTCCTAGTTGGTCAGGGGTTCATCTACAGCAAGATAATGACCCAAAACATAAGTCCAACCTACGCCAGAACTACTTTATGAAAAAAAGAACAAGATGGTAAGCTTGAAAAAGCTTGGAGTGACCCTATGGAGTTGGTCTGGGATGAACTGGACAGAAGAGTGAAAGCAAAGCAATTTACATGTGCCACACATTTATGGGAACTTCTGCAACAGAGTTGGGAAGAACTTTTTGAAGAGTATTTGATTTCCATTGTGAAAAGAATGCCATGAGTGTGTTCAGCTGTTATATCTGACAAAGGTGGCTACTTTGATGAATCAAAAGTTTAGTATAGATTTTGGTTTCTAAATTGATTTACTTTTTAAAAACTTTGTCTATTTGTTCTGTTTTTTCATTTCATTCCAGAGTACAATGAGATACTAACATACATAATTTCCAATAAAAAAGTGGAAAAAGACTTTTGTCTGGTAGTGTACATTACAGATGTTTGTGAATCTCTTCTAAAATAACTTTGTGCACGTTGTTGGACAACAACAAGAATTTCAGTGTGTTCTCAACAATAAGAATTAAAAAATAACTAGAAAAGCACTCGGAGAGCGCATACCTCCGTCAGGCCATCTGTCTGTCTGTCTGTCTGTCTGTCTGTCTGTCTGTCTGTCTGTTAACAGCATAACTCAAAAAGTCCTGGACGGATTTTCACCAAAATTTTACAGGATGTCCGGAAGAGCAAAAGTAACAATCGATTAGATTTTGGAGGTGATCTGGATCACCGTCTGGATCCAGGATTTTTTTGAAGGACTCTGTACAATTGAGAGATGGCCTGGCGGCCATCTCTCAATGGTTATGCTGTTAGTTATGCTGTTAACAGAAAAACAGACAAACAGACAAACTGACAAACTCCAGTATATAACTCCTCCTGGCAGAGGTAATAAATGAACCATATTTAGAGTGCAGTATACAAACATTTGGGCTGCTGTATATTTGTGTCTCCAGAAACAGTTTCTTCCTCAGCAGTGGCCTCTCCCCGAGGCTCAGCAAACTGTTTTTAAAGGGGATGAGAGGATCTGCTGTGATTGCTCATTAGTGGCCATGTGGAATGGTGTCATGCTGTATTTAGAAAGTCAAACACTCAACCTTGCAGAAACGCTTTTTTTTTAAAGCATGAGTTGATTTTTCATGTGGAAATCTTTCCTCAGAATTAAGATTAATAAACACCTGGGGTTAGTTAAACCAAATAACAGTGAGGACACACATCATGTTTTGAAACCATTTCACGTTTATGACAGTATTTGTAAATGTGAGTGCAAAATGAGCACAAAAAGATGCAGACATTGCCATGCCAGGAATACGGATGCATTTATGGAAGCATTATCCACGATCCACCTTTATGATCAGACTGTGCTACCTAGAACATACAGCTAGCCCAATATCATTCAAAGACCTGACATATTTTTTCTTTATTGTTTTCATAGTGTATATTTTGTAGTGATTTTTATTCTATTTTTTTTCCCTAACTGGAAATGACATAAACAGTGAAAAAGACAACAAGGCATTGTGTTTATGATGTAAAAAATACATTTAAACTATTTCAGTTTTGGGTTCTTTCTAACTCCAAATAAATTATTCACACCCTTTCACGTTGTCCCTGATGACAATCAAATAGTTCTTGTGACTGCTTACCATCTTTCTCCGTGTCTCCACTGGGATTTTGTTGTTTTTCTGCTTTTACAACAATCTCCAGGTCTTTGATGCTTGAGGCTTCCTTGCCATCTGGTCTTCCTCCATAGTTCCTCGATGTGAGTCAGGTCTAGACCACTCTGGCTGTATGTTTCATATGATTGTCTTGTTGAAAGGTGTTATGCTGCCCGAGGACCAGTTTTTCTGATTTATTTATTTATTTATTTAAATTTTTCTTTTTTATTTCTCATGGTGCTCTTTACTTTGACAAGGCTGACTGGCCGGCTGGTTTGAAAAGTCACTCCAAGCACTACATTCCCATTCCTGCTTGACTGTGGGGAAGGAAAGCTTGGAGTTGAATGATTCTCATTTCTTTTGCCAAACAAAAGCCATGCCTCTGTCTCCGTCTGACCATGGAATTGATGGCCAAAGGCTTTTCTCGTTGTCCAGGTGAGCTTTGCATACCCATCTTGGAGAATCAGGAGTCCTCCTTGATCAGTGTCCATGGAGACCACCTTTGTTCAGTGTCTGCTGGAATGTCCGCCCTGAGGTGCCGGTACCAGAATTGTTAAAGATGGATGCTTCTTGGTCTCTCACACTTACATTCTTACCTGTGCAGGGGTCACTTCTGGCTTCCTACTAAACCTTTTGAGAATTTTCACAGAGTGGAACTCCTTGTACTTTTTAAGATGTTTTGAAAGACATCCAGTGGCACTTCAAGACATTTGGAAATAACTGTACAGCCTTTCCTAGTTGTGTGAGCAGCCAGAAAGTACAACTCTGTCTCAGTAATTAACCCTAATATCCGCTCACTCAGTTTTTGGTTTTAGCTAAGACTTCTATTTGATTAGTAACTGACTGGAGAACTATTGCAGTATCTGATCTCAATTTATGTTGTAATCGAATGCTACAAATCATGGTAGACATTAACTGAAGCATTTGGAATAATATAGTACCTGCATTTCTTAAAGCTTTGGGACAATTTCAATCTCAAAATGACTTTTTATTTTAAGACATGTAAAAATAAACAGCAAAAAATAAACAAACAAAACTACAAATGAATTAAGTCTATCAATACCTTTTCAGGGGGCTGCACAGTGGAGTAGTGGTTAGCACTTTTGCCTTGCAGCAAGAAGATCCCTGGTTCAAATCCCAGTCTGGGCCTGGGATCTTTCTGCATGGAGTTTGCATGTTCTCCCTGTGAATATGTGGGTTTTCTCCGGGCGCTCCGGCTTCCTCCCACAGTCCAAAAATATGCTGAGGTTAATTGATTACTCTCAATTGCCCGTAGGTATGAATGTGAGTGTGATTGTTTGTCTGTATATGTAGCCCTGTGACAGACTGGTGACCTGTCCAGGGTGTCCCCTGCCTTCGCCCGAGTCAGCTGAGATAGGCTCCAGCACCCCCCGCGACCCTAGTGAGGATAAAGCGGTGTATAGAGAATGGATGAATTATCTTTTCAAGCAGAAATTATTTTAACTTTTTATCACTTGTTCATGTCATTCTTCAAAAAGAGGAAACCTTATGATAAAATCAGCACTAATATGAATATCTAACTGTAGGTTGACTGATGTAGTTTCACTTTAGTGCACAATATGTTGTGTGTTTTGCTCAAAAAAAATGGAAGTAAGTTCGGTAAGCTTTTTTTCTTTCTTATATTGGTTGAAGTAACAGTTTATTTTCTTACAACTCCGCCATTCTCTGTCAGAGTCTCATGTAGGTTTTAATAATGACTTGATGCTATCATTTGTCTGATATTTCTGTTTCATGAATTAAGAAAAAAGTATATTTTTGTGACTGTTCCCATAACTGATGTGACATCTTGTTTAGCCTTTCTGACTATCACAAATTAAATGTCTGTCATTTCCTCAGATCACTTTGGGCATTTTAAATTTTGAGAGCAGAGGGCTCAAAGACTCAAAATTGCAGCTGTATTTGTTCCATGTTCTAAACTATGATCAGTGGTGTAATACAAAATAATGAATGAAAACATCTGTAGCATAGTCGGTAAACATGACTTGACACGTTGCGTAACGACATGAAGCTCGATCTGCATATACAGCCAGAGGGCCCAATGCCGGCAATACATAAATGAGGCTGTTTCAAATTATGCACATACTGAGCTGTTATGATTGCATAGACATATTTCTCTTGACCTCATGTCGGCTACAGACACTCAGGTTTTATTTTTGAAACAGTATATGCAGTAAATATCCTGATATCAGGGCCTTGAACATTTGGACATCAGTTTTCACTAATACTTCTATGGACTTCTGTTCCAGTTGTAGGTTCGTAACTATGCTAGGGATGTTGTGAGGTCACTGGACTGTAAGTCCATGAAGAAGGATAGAAAAATTATCCAGCACTAAAGGACAAAGAAGGTAACAATAGTGAAGGTTGTTCTTACCTAACCATTCATCCATTATCTACACACCGCTTAATCCTCATTAGGGTTATCTCTATCCCAGCTGATTTCGGGCGAAGGCAGGGGACACCCATGGACAGGTCACTAGTCTATCACAGGGCTACATATATAGACAAAGAATATAGACAAAGACTTGCATTCATATCAAAGGAAAATTTAGAATCACCAATCAACCTCAGCATGTTTTTCAACTGTGGGAGGAAGATGGAGCACCTGGAGAAAACCCATGCATACACAGGGAGAACATGCAAACTCCATGCAGAAAGACCCTAGGGAGGCTGGGACGTGAACCAGAGATCTTCCAGCTGCAAGGCAAAAGTGCTAACCACCAAGCCACTGTGCAGCCCCAATACCAACTAGTTCTGGTAAAATTAGTTTTATCAGCCACTTTCAGACGCATTCCCTGTGTGGGTTTCTGATGGGTTTAAAGTCACATTCTGTGCTGCAGAATGGTCTGACTCATCATTCTTCTTCTATCCGCAACACACTCTTGTTTGTGCATTTTTAGTTTGAACCAATCATGGCAGTATTTGACAAAGCTCAACAAAACATGCAGCAAAATGTCCTCTCAACATATTGACGGATGAGATTGCTTTGGTGGAACAGGGAGAAGAGCGTTGCCATTAAAATGACTAATTCACTGGAAAATAAATAAAAGTAACTAGCAGAGCTGCCTTTGCTGCACAACTCTGCAAAACATGACATTTTGACCTTCTACCTGCAGCCTACATCTGGTGAGTCAGACTATGGGTGTGCAGGTATCCTGTCTGAAATTACAAACTCCAAATTTGGCAAATCAACTTTTATTTATTGGGTTTTATGTGTGAGTGGTTGTTTGGCATGTATGCGACAATAGTTTGAGCGGATGTCTTTTCAAATGTTCCTAAATTGTGACTGACACACAGACATTATGAGACATTCTAGAGGTTTTGTTATCCCCCCACCGAACCTTGTCTACTTTGAACCAAAAAAGAAAAGAGGAAAGAAAAGAAGATGAAAAAAAGTACAGAAATCTCTTTTGCAAAAACTGCTGGCTGAAACTCACTGTTAAGAAGAAGTCTGAGAAATGTCTTTTAATGGTCTTTCAGGAGGCTGAGTGTTCATTAGTAATAGTACAAGAGTAAATACATTTTTATTAAATATGTTCACATACATTCAGTGTCATCATTTGCTTGTGTTTATCAAAAAAACATTTCTTTTTTTCCTTTGCATGCTACACTTCCCATGAAACTTTAACAGGATAATGTAAATTAAATTGTAATATAGTTCAGAGGAGTGGTGCAAATAGGGAATGCTGTTCCAAAATCTGAGTCATCCATATTTAGATCTACAATTTATTACAACTTCTGCATCCTTTATCACTGTTTTTTCTCTCACCTCTTTTGAAGCAGAACTTCACAGTCTACTGCTAAGCTGTCAGATCTTACAGCTTGCAACGTCAGTCTCTGTGGTTCGACCAGTAAAAAAGACAACAAAAACGTATCAAACGCCACTCTGATCACTGTGTCTGCACAGGACTCATGATTTAAAAGAAGTTATGGTATTGTTTTGTTTTGTTGTGCTTAACCGCGTTTGATGGTCTTTGACTAGTCAAAACTTTTCTCATATATATTACAGAAATCATGCTTCACAGTGCACTGAGAAACTATACAGCTTGGACAGACTTTATTTTATTTATTTGATTTTTTAAAATAACACAAGGGCGATGAAACAGCCAGACACAATGGAGAATAATCAAAATGATGATGCATTTTACATTTTCTTTAGAGAGGAGAACGAACAGTGCCCATAGGCAACTGTTCTATTGCAGTTGTGCATCTTTTCAGTGGCCAGATGACCTTGGGATGCAATTCAATCTGCAATTCAATCTGTTCCTTTTGTTTTTGGCCTTCAATTAGACTTAAAGCACAGAGGCACAAAGTAACAGTGACTGACTGGAGAAGGAAAAAAGGGAATCCAATCTAAAATGGCCTCCTGTGCTCCATGTGTGTCTGACATCTGTTGTCTAAATTTAACCAGTTCATCATTTATATCTTATGATGGATTAACAGAGTTGTTTCCCAGAGCATGAATAATACGTGAGAACTCACATTTTCAAGGGTCGATTCAGCTTCAGTGAGCAGCACGTTTGCTCTTGTAACATATTGTTTTTTCTATTAAAAAAATAAGGAGTCGTCAGGGCAGTGTTCACTCTAGCCAGAGAAGATTATTCCTCTGAGCTCCATGCCAGGTAACTTAATGAGATGCTTACTCCACAGACGAGACCTCGGCATATGCCGGAGTGTCACTTCTGTTTCGGGAGGCAATTTTTTTCAGAATGGGAGATTGTTTCAACTTAAATCCAATGCATGCATTCTGTGAACCTTTAACAAATACTTTATGATGTAAATATGCATCATACACTGCATATAATACGATTTTTATTTTCTCTATGACGACAAATACATCATCCGTGGGTGTACTGATCGCCCAAGGATAATGTACAGAATAAAAAATGCCTTGATTTAGAGCAAATAGATTACCATAAATTCCAGTGAATAACAACAAAACACTTGAATTTGATACAATTCAAAACAACTGCCCTATAATACATGCCATACATTATTATATATAAATATTAGATAGACTTTAAACTGTCGAAAACCAAGCAGAGTAGACATGGAGCCTCTCTGACAGTCTCAAATCTAACAGCACAAATATACTAAACAACATAGAGAGCAGTGTAGAAATATTGCTTCACATTGTATTGATTTTGCTTACATAATTCACACTTGAAGAAAAGACGAGATCTTGCACCATGTCTGTACAGGATTACTGCCAAGTAATGCATCCTCTTGCCCAGTTCTCAGCTACCCATCTTACACATCCAAGAATCAGACTTGCTTCTTTTTAAATCATTGCAGTGTCACACAGGCTACAAGGTTCATGTTTTCCTTTTTTCATACATAACCAATCAGAAGTGTATGTATATGTTTCTTTATGAGCATTACTGTAGTGACTGCATGTGGGATGTGTATCTAATTGTTTCCATAGTGATCACATAGCAGTAGTGTGTATGAATGCAAATAAAATAAAAACTGAACTGAGGTTGCTGATATACTTTTTTTGTTTTCTGTTGTTCAGCTCAGTTATTTGTTTATTGCAAATTACAGACGTCAGTTTGATGTAATAATTCTACTTCCATAACATTTCTTTTTTTTCTGTTCAGGTATAGATGGACTTGGTTGCTACAATTCAGTTCCATCATAAATGAGTAAAAGACAGTCTTCTTATTAACTTGTACAGATAATTCAGCAGTAGGTGCAAGGAACTCTAACACTAATTCCATTCATCCAGTCGATAACTACTTTGTTAAAGTTATTTTCCATTTAACTCGGAAAGAAAACAACAACCAACAATACAAGACATGGAACAATCAGCTCCACTAAGGAAATAAAACAGACAAAAAATGCCTTCTAACTAAAGAGGTAAAGCAATATAATTAGAATTCTCTTGAAAGTAAAGTAGCTTCAGTTTCTGTAAAAATCTTGATCTCAGTCCTATAACAATGGCAGAGTAAAGGGCCCAGCTGCATTAATATGTAGGCAGGTTTTGTGACTTTACTGATTTAGTCCTGATCTAAAAACTCTATCTGAATGCTGCTTTTGAGACCCTTCAAGTGCAAGAATTCAGTGAAGTCCAAGGTTGACTATTTTCCCCTAGTTTCTACCATTTCTTCTTTGCCTCCCTCAATGAAGCGGCTCTTTTTCTTTTGCCAGGTTGAGTCTCCATAAATATCCCAGCTGTTCCACCATTTCAGCTGCCTGGGGAAGCTACCTGTTTTGGTTGCACAATGTCAGATGTGCTCACTTGTGCCATAAATTGAGCCTTCACTTTACCAGGAGATTTTGAACCAGGTTCTAGAGAGCATTAAAAAGTGAAGGCAATGTTTATAGATAATCAATTTAATTGCAGAAATTAAGCTCTTTTCAGACATTAACTTCATTGTAACTGTGACGAGGACATTTGTCTATTTTCAGCCAAACTGAGACCTTTTGCAAAACCTAACCAGACTAATTTTGAGCCTCAACCTAGCATAGCTTGGACTTACATTGTGGGTCATTATCCTGCTGTAGGATGAACCCCTGACCAAGTAGGAACATACCAGAGGGTACTGCATGGAGCTGCAGAATGCTGTGGTAGCTGTTTTGGTTCATGGTTCCTCTCACTTTGTTCAAGTCACCAACCCTGGATCCAGCAAAACAGCCCCAGATAATCACACTCTCTCCTCCGTGCTTGACAGTTGATGTCACACTGAGGAACTATCCTTCCTCCTACTTGACAGTGTACAAAAGTCCTGCGTGATGAACCAAAAATTTAAAATTTTGATTCACCAGTCCATATCTTCTTCCAGTCTTCATTAGTCCATTGATGGTGTTTCATGGACCAGACACGCCTCTTTTTCTTAGTCTGACACTTTCATGGCTTTCATGCTGCAATTCAACCTGTCAAACCTGCAACTCCAAGTCTTCTCTTCACAGTTGAAACTCAAACTTCTTATTGCAACGACTATTAAGCTGTGCTTGAAGCTGTTGTCCTGAGCACTGTCTATCACTAAGCTGCTGATTCTCTGACACTTGTCTTCTGATTCTGTTGTGGCTTCGGGTCTTCCAGACCTCTTCCTGTCAGAGTTTCCTCCAGTTGCTGAGCCTTTTGATGGTGAAGAAAACTGTGCTCACTGACGCCTTGACTTTCTTCGCAATTTATCTACTGGAAAGATCTACATTTTCAAGTGTTATGATGGTGTGTCTCTCTTCTATTGTTAATTGCCTTTTCTACACCATTTGTAACAACACACTACTTGCTGCAGTACAATATTGTTCAAATAATGCTCTAGAGGGTATGGTGCCACAGTGTGTTCCAACACTACTTTCATGCAGACAGAGGGGGTTGTAAGTTATCAAGAAAAGTTGAGACACCTGTGTGATTTGGTATCACGAACTTTCAAGCCTTGATCAACCTCCATTGCTGAAGAACAGCTTTAAGTTGTACGCTATTTTCCAGTTTTGGGTAACCTTACGTATTTTTTTGTGTTTTTTTTTTTTTTTATCTCTGACAGTTACCACTTATATTTTTACCATTTCAAGATACTCATTGGACTTGAACTATTTGAATTTCAATCAAAAACTGGAAAAATTGGGGTGCTCTAAAACTTTTGAGCAGTAGTGTATATAAATAAATATTTTGCTTTGACATTGTACTAGTTGTGGCTGGATTAGTGTTTGTATGCACTAATGTACACAACCTATCTGAGTGTAAATGAAAGGAATATGTGTTTCATACTAAATGAGTAAACTTTACTTTTAGAGTGATCTCAGAAGAATCCCAACAGTTTTAAATGTTCAAATCTTTCAGTGTTTTTTGTTTGTTTTAGTTCATCAAACTGATTTTGTACATTAGTCATTACAACTGTTCACCATATGCTACCTTGGTATCACAAGGCAGAAGAATGTACACTATTTCTCCCTGTTCACTCTTTCCCTTGCTCTGCTGTAACCTTCATATGACAACATTCAATTCAGGCTTGTGTCATGTTAAGTGAAATGGAAATGTTACAAGGTCTAGTCAAATAAGAACGTTTTTCTGATTTTTACGGAAGAGCGACTGAGGTGTCTATTCACCCATATTATATTGCAAAATTGTTAGATTGGTGCATGTCTGAAAGGAGCTTCGGTGTTTTTCCAACACAGCTCCCAGCAACCAGTGGCAGCAATCAACAGAATGTTGCTAGGCAATGCTCCAGTCTGAGTGAGGTGAGCAGACGTAACATTACATAAATGCAAAACAAAAAACAGTGACGATTCAGAGTGGATTTCAGAAACAATTTAAGTTTAAGTTTCTTTAACATTGTATCATGTAGTATAGTATTTATACTTTGCTATAACAATAGCAGTAAAGAATTTTGGCCACTTAAAATAATCCCTCAAGCAACTGTCTATATCAAACTAAGATGATGATACTTATTAGTCATTTGTTAATTGAAACCGAAAGAGCGGAACTACAGATTTGTCTGACGCAGGAGTTAATCACTGTTTCCGAACTACAGCAAACCAAAGCCAGACGACTGCCTCCTATGAGCAGAGATTCAGAAAGCTGGTCTCTCCAGAATTAAAGAAAAAGAGATGACAGTTTGAAAGAAATGGGAAATAAAATAGATGCTTGTGTTGTTTTATAGTGCTGTTCTTTTGCCCATGCATAAAAGAATTTAAAGTGACCCTATGCTCCGTGTTCTACATGCTGTTCTTTAAAGCTAATATCCTGTATTGTCAGTTGTAGTTCCATTTAACCCTTGTGTGGTCTTAAGGTCCTGGACACTCCCCTTGTCCTAAGGGTCAAAAATGACCCACCTCCACCGAGCCTCTAAAATAGAGCAGTTTAATTGACTTTTCAACCATAAATCTATTTTAAATGAAGAAACAACCTGTCATGCATCACACACTTTGTGAATGTCTGTTTTTATTTTTGCTCTTCAGAGGGCAGGAGGACTGTGAACACTACTAGTTTCTAATACATATATATTGCATATTTTGCATGTGAACTTGAGTCATGTGGAGTCATGGATAGGCAATAATGCACCCACAACTAGAAGTTTAAGTTTATCTGAGATCAGTCAGTCACATGCATAATCTAAAATTTTCACTGTGTGTGTGTGTGTGTGTGTGTGTGTGTGTTGTGGATGTGTATTTTAGCCCTAAGTGACTTTAATTTTTAACTGCCAGGTCAAAAATGACCCTAAGATAATCTTTCTACCCTGGTGATGTACAGCTTTGATGAAAATATAAACGAAGACAATGCTTCGCTTTTTCTAATGTTGGAGTCACTTCAGGAAAAGTCATTGAATTTGAATTTCAAGTGGGAAAAAGGTAATTTAGGGGGTTGATTTCTATGCTATAAAATGCAGTGTTTGGGTCAATTTGAGCCTAAGACAACATGAGGGTTAAACGAATGGTAATCCAGATTTAGTCTTTGTATTGAAGATCCAGTTCAGCATTGCTTTAAAAAACCTCAAACATGGAAGATGAATTACCTGATCCAAAATGCATACTCGCTGTGAAGCAGAATAAACTGCATTAATAATTGGAACCTGTTGATCTGAATAGTGAGACTTACCACTTCATACTTCACCCTACTTTGTTGTTGTATTTGTTTTTTGTTTGTTTTTTGATAAGCCACAGCAAAACCGAATGAATTTGCTATTGTCATATTCCAGCTGTCTTTCTGAAGCTAAGCCTGAGCGACTTAAATTGTATTTCCTGTAAAGGGGATCTTGTCTCAGATTTCTGTCGGCTTTTTACTCCCATACTACAACGTGTTTGACCAACCCAGATCCTGATGTTTGCAGTTTGATCTTAATCACTGTGACATCCAAACACTGAGCTGAAAACTGCTATTCATCTGATAGTGATGGAACATTTCTCAAATTCACCAATTGTGAGTAATATGAAAACCTGTCTAGCACAAATAACAAGCACTTCTCATTAGTTGTGTGCGTATAAAATGAAAACTGCAACAAAGAACACACTCTCTGTTTTTGAATGATTTCGTAAAAGCCTGAATGAAATCTGACCTTGCCAGTGGTACAGCGTGTTCTGGTTCCACTGAAGCCCATAGAGATAACAACCATTATGCTTCAGGAAAACGACATGGAGCCCTCACTACCAGAACTCAGCATGCATTTTTTTTTTCAAATTTTAATGCTCCCTGAACATTTTTTTAGATCTTCCTAATCAGTAATTAATTTGAAATCAGAACGCAAAAAAATGTCATCCAAATTAATAAATGAACAAAAAATACTAATCAAGCAAAGACAGAAGAAAAGTCAGCACTGTTTTATCTCTTTGTGTGGGTTAGTTAATATTCTAAAAGGCGCAAAACCTTACCAGCAATGAATATTAATATAAGGGATGATAAGAATAAATCAGTAATTGAGTGCATTTTTTCTCAGACTTTGTTACTGAGTTGCTGTATCACATCACAGGCTTAGGAAAAGTCAGTTAGAGTTTGAGTTCATTTGGCTGTGATTCCTCAGAAGAGGGTGTATTTTGTGGGATATTCAGTTTGTCTCTGGGGCCCAGATGATATGAGCAGGCTGTATGAATGTACCGTACAGTGTGCATCTGGACCCAGTCAGGAGTGCTCTTCACTATCCCTTCATGATGAAGATTAAGATGAGCGGGAAATGAACCTCATCTCTCAGTGTGATTAATGTCCACCAAGTATAATTAAAGACTTTTAGTTAATTCCCCTGTCTCTGCTCCTCGGTAACCATTTTTAATCATTTCCTCCGTTTGCCTCCGTATAATTGAATGTCTTCATTATATGGACCGGAGCAGCTGGAAATATATGCGTGAAAGGTTTTATTTAAATATGCTTACTTTCATGTTTTTGAATTGAGCTGGCGCTATTGGAAGCCAATAAAAACTCCAGAGTGGACATTCTAGCTACCTTATGTCTGTATGTCATGGCGATTTACAGTGTCTTCATTGGACGTTTTGTAGAATATTATAAGTGCTGTATTCTCATCAAGGTGGATTTAAAATAGGATTCTCACAACATCGTATTCAAATGAGACTATAAATAAGTGAAGCAGCTGAAGGTTGTGATAAAGTTAATGTCAGTGCAGGCAGATGCATTGCTATTTTTCAGAAATGGAAAATTAATTCCATGTGGCTGATTGTCCGTCACCAGTTCAGCCTCTTTGTGTTTAGCGCAGATTTGCCCATTGTATCAAGATGACATGTTAAACAAGAAAAGCACTCAGAGAACGTGGTACTCCACCAACGGTTGAAATCACAGTACCATAGAATGTGGCCATTTAACATAGATGTACCCATAAAACAAAATGACTATGCGTTGAGCACAGGCGTGTGTTATGCATGTGTACATTATGTATGGCTATCGAATCATGTGACCTAAATATGTAGATTGATGGGATGTAAACACCTCTACAATTTAATCAATTGCTGTATCGTATCCTGGTAAGTCCGCAGCGGAGGAATGTCAAGGAATGCCGGAGTTATGAGACCACTTGTTTCCCAGACGCTGCCCGGCGGGTCATGGGAATAACGCCGCCGGATCGCTAGTTGGCATCGTTTATGATCGGAACTATGACGGTATCTGATCGTCTTCGAACCTCCGACTTTCGTTCTTGATTAATGAAAACATTCTTGGTTCAGTTGGACCAGTTGGTTTGTCTGTGAATCTATCTGTCTGTCTGTCTGTGTGAAACATTACTCAAAAACGGACCAACAGATTTGGATGAAATTTACAGGGAAGGCCAGAAATGACACAAGGACCAAGTGATTCGATTTTGGCAGTGATGCACCTTATAGTCTGGATCCACGGCTTTGTTAAGAATTCCCCATTGGGAGATACAGCTGCTGGCACAGTGTCGCTGTAACCATGAAGGGAACACTGTCAGTTACCCGCTGATGATCACGTGATTGTGATCCTACTACAAATTGACTGTGATTTGTAAGTTGGAAATGATACAAGTAGCAAATGATTAAACTGTGGGGTGTTTCTGAGTCCCATCAATTCCTGCTGCCCACTATATATTTAGGTTGTGTATGTAGCAAACCCCAGCCAGACAATGGTGAAGCTCCTGGTGTTTCACAAAGTCTTTATTTACATTCAGCTGTCAGCCTTTTTTCAACACAAATTCACCTTTCTGTCCTTCTCTCCTTTCTTCAGTAAACACTGTCACAGCTTGTCTCCATTCTAGCTAGGTGCTATAAGTTTAGACACATCCTTTGCTAGACAGCAACAGCTAGGAACTGTTTTTTTTTTCCATCTTTACAGGAATTTTCGCACTTTTCGGCAGCGTCTTCGTCATATCAAGAAACCGCTTATTAGATCAGCTCTTCCTGTGCTGCTGGAATGGTGACAAAATAAAAGGCCATAACAATAAAAATACACCTTCAAAATAAAAGCATGGAGGGAACGGTTATTTTAATGCTAGCAAAACAAAGGCTTGCCAAAAGTGATGAACCGATCAACAGACCTTTATAAGAGTAATTTATATGCAATTCTGTATCTGTACATAATATCCAAAAGCATAACACATGCCTGTGCTCAGCGCAAGGCCATTTTTTTATTTCAGATTTCATCCATTGAAAATAATACGTCAACTGAGCAACCTTGGTGGAGTACTGCGCTCTCTGAGTGCTTTTCTAGTTATTGTTATTGTTTTTATTATTATAATTTATTGTTATTATTTTATTGTCAGTATTATGAACAATACGCTCTTTAATTATGTCCACATATGTGGACGCCAGGTCTTAGGAGGATAAGACAGAAAGCAAAAGGACCAATTTTTCCACTTCTCTTTTTATCTATGTCATTTATTTTTGTGTTGAATTTTTTGTGACTACAGAGCTACAGTTTTTAATACTCTAAACTTTATGTTACCTTTACAGTGTTACATACGGTGGCATTACTTCTGTTGTGGCCACTGCATACAAACATCATTTACAGCATCAAGTCAGATATGTCACTTTTACAGCTCAACGCAGTGACAATTGTAGTTTTCAAAGACTGACAGCTTTTTTTTCTTTCCAATTCCAGCTTTCTTTGGTGTATCTTCATCAAACATAGTCTGAATGTAGTTTGTGTGCCTTAAACTGCTACAAAGGCTGCTGCTGCTGCTCATTATTCTAGCTCTTCAAAACAAATACATTTGCAGGGGCTAGGAGACAACAGTCTCTGTGATAGCAAGCAGCATTTATTCATTGTCCACAATTGCCATTTTAAAAAAAAAGTTTCTTACTTTGGCATTGACTGATATTCAACAATGAAAAGCTTTTCATTCCTCTACATGCTGTAAGTTCTATATGCATCCTGACATTGACTTACCACTCTGTTCTATACTGATCTATACTTGCACAGGCTTGCCTCAAATCCTCCAATTGTTAATATGAATTTAATATTTCATGATAGAAACTCCGCAGCCCCGCAGCTCTCTCATTAGGATGACTGTTCCTGAGTCCTGGTGAGAAGCACGACGACAAAATGTCCTCGGCTACCTGTTCTCCGACTGGGCAAATTACCACATGAAAAGTATTAGGCCCAGCTTAATTACATTCAGCTCACAGCTGTAGGGCTATTTCTCAGACACTCGTGAAAGTAATGTATGAGAGGGCTTCTTTTCTCTCAGACTTGAACTGCATTATTGTACACGATGTTTAAATAGACACTTTGTTTGCTATTGAGTCATTAATTGAAATATTTGGTATGCAGCTGCCTAAAGCTTCAAATTATTTCCTTAACAAAAACTAAATGAGCTTTATTGCTTTTAATTTCTTTTCGCTTCCTCCCAGGAAATCAAGGCTGTAGTCAATTACAGTGACATTTTTCCTCACTTCAACTACTTAGAAATCCTTTGTAATGGCAAACACATTTGCATCAGATCCCAGCAGAAACATGCTTATCTCAGGTACACAGCGTCGTACATCTTGGCCTCTATGTGTTTTCTCCAGGATGACTAATTCCATAGTTTATTTCACCTGTCAGATCACTGGCATTACCATTATGTTGGATTAGTTTCATTCAACATTCTGTTGTCGTCTGACAAAAAAGTAAATCTTGTGTAAGCTGTGCATGCAGGTTTCAGAGACAGTTGGCTAATTAAAGTGAAATGGGGCAGATAATAGCTTTTAAAAACATTTCAGCCATTTAATGAGCTTATTATTTACTATGAAAAGAAATGTGTCACCACCACCCCACCTCCACCGCCAGCGAGAGCTGCCACCCACTCGAATTCCGTCCTGCTGCGTTGAGACTTGGCATCCATAAATTTCAACGACTAAAGAAATATTATCGCAACTAAATGAAATAATGCTTAGCCCACTCCAACATTCAGGGGTCCCCTCTGGGCAAATTGTCTCAAGTCATTCTAGGAAGATGGTAATTAAAAGACAAACTAGAGCCCGGGTGGAATGATCATTTGCAGAAAAGAGATCCTCCACAGAATGAAAATTTAATTTTAAAAAAATTAAGTAATTAGAGTTTTATGGTGGTGTCAGGGTTTTCATGTGGCATTGATGTTTTCTTTTCCATTAGGAGTTTGAAATGATGTTCCAATGTCAGAGTTAAAAATAGGGTCACTCATGCATTGGCTTATTGGTTTGAAAGGCTCTCTGTACCCCTTCAGTGGCGAGGCGCTTCTCATTTACATTCACAGACTCAGAAAATGTCAATGATGTTGACTTAATAAATTATGTCCATGCGCTGCATCAGTGTAACAGTAAATTACAGGCTTTTTTTTTCTCCTCTTCATGACCAGAACTTTGTTTTCAAAGCATGTAAGGTAACCACATTCATTTTCTGTGTGTGATCCTACCTTATCTGTTTATCAGGTGACACCAGAAAGGAGTATGGGAAATGACAATGAAGAAAGATTCTGCTGCAGTTTTAATGGCCCAGACCCCAGAGTTTCATTTCCAGATGACTAAAGTCAGGCAGTTTACTCAGCATGGATAACTGGGGGAGAATACCGTATGTCCTCACTAATGAGAAGGTTCAGGTCATTCTGAATGCAGCTTGCTAAACCTCCGAGAATGTGGCTGCTTGGAGATTTATTTTAGGTGATACATGAACTGAAAAGTGCCAATTAGCACAGGACAAACTGGCCACATTATAGACGGCGAGAGCAGAGGTTGCAACAGTGAACTTGACCGTTGATGGCTCCATCGATCAAGTACGGATTTTAGTCTGACAATGAATTATGCCACCACTGTGTTTGTCACCAGAGCATAGGAGAACTGGGTCAACTGAATGACTGAGTGTGTGTGGCACTGGGCTTCTTCGGGGATTGCGTTTGAAGCTTTTGATAGGTCGAAACAGATCACTGTCATCGTAGTATACCATCTTGGTTTTGATCTCTGACTTCAAAATGACAAGAAAGCCAGAGAATCAAAGGTAATGCACAATCAATCTGTCCCCCTGTGACAGCTGGAAAAAAGCTGTAGTTGAGCAGAAACAAAGGGCTGTACACAGGATTTATATAAGCTGCCTTATCTATGTGCCGTTTGCCTTCGAAAAGAAAATCCGTGGAATATATGTCTCCAGGAGTGCCAGGCAACAAAATCTGACCTTGTCACATTGGGAACAAGCCAGCAACCAAGTGTGGAGGTGTCACCCAGCGGCAGCCTTAACCTACATTGAAATCCTCACACTTCTTTTTTCAACACCCACCCTCTGATGGCCGCCTTTCAGCTCTCCCAACCCCAAAACAGCCCCTCATTTGTATTTATCATCCAGCACTTAATTCATATTTTCCCCTCTTTTCACCCACACATGGAAAAAATAATGTCTCCTTTGGAGCAATTAATGCTGGTATGTTGTTCCTGTTCTTTGCTATGCACACAGTGTACTGAAACCTAAAGGTCAGTGGAGGCATTTCTTCATTACTCATTATAAGTGTGTAGTTTGACACTTGTGTCCCTCATGAGCCCCAAGGGACTCATTTCTCTCTCCAAAGAGATGCAGCCATGCAAACTTGCAGCAGGGCAGGACTCTTACTGCAATCCGAATGCTTCCATTATAAGAAGTCGGCAGGGGCTGCCTGTGTGTATTGATGCAATTCGTCATGAAGAGTTGCTTCTTGTGAGGGCAGATGGCAGGTGGTGTTGATCAAGTGGGTGCCAGCGATCTGGCGATGTGATTATCTAGTTCACAAGTGGGAGGCGACTGCCACTTACACTTTGTGACAGAAACAGAATGACCATTTGAACAAAAATGCAAGTACGAGCTCAAAGGATAAGCTTGGCAATAGTCAATACTTCATTTTAAAAAATTGAAAAAGTTAAAATCAACAAGAAGTCAGTGTATTTCTAAATGCTGTAAGGGGTTCACACCAATGTCTGCAGCTTTCACCTGACACCTGCCAGGCATAATATTATGACCAACTGTCTGATATAGTGTTGGTCTCCTTTATGCTGTAAAAACCCCTCTGATCCAGTGGGGCATGGACACAGGACCTCTGGGGATGTCTGTGGCACCGGGATGGTGGCAGTGAATTCTGTGGGTTGCAGGGCGGAACCTACCTAGATCATGCTTATCCTGGTACGTCCCACAGATGCTCAGTAAGAGTTGGATCTGGAGAGTGTAGAACCCAGGTGAACATCTTAGCTCTGTCGTGCTCCCTGGGCAACTCCTGGGCAGTTATTGTGGTGTGTCGAGGTGCATGGTCCTGCTGAGGGTGGCATCAAGGACTGCCGTTGCCATGGGGGGTTGGGGGTTGGGGGATTGCTTGACCTGCAGCGTTTAGGTGGGTGGTACATGCCAAACATCCGCATGAATGTCAGGACTTAAGATTTCCCAGCAGAACTTTGCATTACACCAAGATGATCGATGTTATTCACTTCACCTGTCAGTAGTCGTAATGTTGTGGCTGATAGGTGTAAATGTGCTTTATGAACCGACTGAGGACAAATCACAGATTCATATTTAAAACAGACAACGTTATTTCTTTAAAGAGGTGTGCTTTGTGTGGCAAATATTCCTTATTAGGTTTAAATAGTGCCATCTGATGTGTTGCTGAGTAATTATTGTAGCAGGACAGTGTTTGTGCTATGGTCTAAAAATATTCCTAATGAAGAAACACTTCACCCAGTGAGACTGTCCTTCCAAGAAGAGCGACTGCATCAATCATTTCTGCAAACGTCCCAACACAACATATGTTTACTTTCAGGGGACAAAACTAGATGTTGCTGTCAAAATAGGTCACAGAACAGGAGACTTTAGCGTGGGAGACAATTGTGTTTTCCTTCAAACTGTCAGTCAGCATTGTTTTAAAGCATAACCACTGTCAGCATGGCCGTAATTAAACCGTAAACGCAAAAGTCTTCTAACAATATCTAGTTTTATAAATGCTCATCAGTGATTTTTTCTTTTTTTTTTTTTCATTTTATTTTAGTGAAATAAAAAGTCAATGCCATGACTGAGCAACTGCAATGTGGTGATGACAGTCTAAAAAAAAAGATTCAGACTTCTGGGGTTTAGTATGTAACAAACTGAGGAACCAACTTGCATGGTGGGATTTTCTGACAGTTTTTTATAATTATTATTTTATTTTTCTTTAGAATCTGGTATGCAGCTCAAACATATTTGGCTGAATATTACAAGGAGGAGTGGGTTAAGAAAGAAGTAGGGACTTTGTAGACCTGTGCATTCCACAGAAAGCAATGGCATCGAGTTACATTTAAGCCAGACAAAAGTTATTTGAGGCTTTGACTACACACCTACTAATTGATCACTTTCTTGTTTTGGTGTTTTGTGATTTGGTGTCACAGAGATGTACATCAAACTTTTAATTTCATGACCTTCACTTCAGTCACATTTTTATGTCAATTTTGTTGGGTTGAGTGCTTATTTCAATTTTTTTTTCTTGAAATAAGCAATGCTGTCTTCTAAAGACAGCATTAACGACTAAATAGGAGAAGGGGGAAAAAAAACACCAACAGTAAATACCAGTATTTTTTAGCCTGCTCTCACTTTAAACTCATCAAACACAGATGTTTTGTCAGAAATAGGAGACCTTTGCTATATATTCTCTGTTGATGTTGTCATTGTCACTTGCTTTCAGGCAACAGATCATATCTCAGATGTGTCAGGAGTTGTCACAGTGGTAATAATGAAAATGGAGCAGAAGATTGTTGACAAAGGGAGAAGTCTGTTTGTTAAGATGTGGTTAACTTTGTGAAAGAGTCTATTTCAAACTCAAACCACATTTTTTTCTTCAACCCAACAAAATAGTCTGGCACCTAAACTTTACCAAAGAAGTGCAGAAAATAAAAATGATATTAAAAGACTCTAAACAATAAAGGCATGAACCCAGCAAACTGGTAGACAGATTGATACCACCATTAAACATCCAACTTCCTTATGAAGACTTTGTTTGGTTTTATACCACCTGACCCACAAATCTTTAAAAAATGACGCTAAAGGATTGCCCACTGCACCTAAAACTGACGTCAAACAATCATTCATCTGTATATGATGATGGGGGAGTAAGAATCTGTTTTCTCTGTGACATCTTTCAAATGATTTTGACGTGTTTCTATTTTAAAACTAATTCATGCAGATTAAAATGCAGATCCCGAGAACACCCCAACTGAATAGGAAATCAAACATTTGGATACAAACTTACATTAAAAATTTAACAAGGAAACGGGCCCCACATAGAGAATATATTATGTTGCAATGGGATGTTTGGTATTCGTCAAAAAGTGGGGAAGCTGTGAGCGCAACATGTTCTTTGCAGTGTTTGGTGTTAGAATCATGGCATGGTAATTCCTCTTCATTTACACTGCATAAATTACATTTTCACCGTGACAGCAGCGCTCGCCCTGCATGGCAGCCCATAGCCAGTCTAACAATTAATTTAATATCTGGGAACGCAGTTCATTTGTTTGGCAGAGAGGGAATTGAAATCCAAATGAAATGGCTCCTTTTGAAAAGCTGTCTGAATTATACCACACTACATTTGTGTGTTCATGCAGATTTTTCCAGTTATGAGCTTACCTGAAGGACCAGGTGAGGATAATTTGGGGTGAAGATGACGAACAGATCTAGCAACACAACCTACAGTAAGAGATCTGTTTATTCCAATCAGGTGGCGGCGATGAAAAACAGGAGACATTTATCCACAGAGAGCTGCTCACATATTGATTAATGTTGCCAGGCACAACAGCAACTGTGCAAATAAGCAATTGTAAAGGGATTACACAAATCCATTATTCTATATGCCAGAAATCCTTACATTGTCAACACAATAGATAACAAATCCATGAAGAGGCTGTGAAGAGGTAGAGATTGGCTTGTTTGTGACACTGCAGAAGTGGGATCATGGATGTCATCCAGACAGTGATGCTGTTGAAATCAAAACCCGTAGGTGACAGATGAATAGACAGTCTAAGTCAATCCCACCTAAAACCAGTCACCTCCCTGTAACAATGGGTGCACGGCTTATGAGTCACAAAGAAGGTTGCCTCTGTGTTTGTAAGTGTGGTTTTATTAACTTCAGGATCTGAAAACTTTCTCTGCCACTGCTCATTTAGTCACCAACAATATATTTTTTAATTTGTATTGCTCATCTCTCCTTTTGTGCATTTTTTGAAGTGAAATTACTGTAGCATTAGTAATTTATTCAATTGCATGGAATTACTTTTTGTTATACATGGAAAATAAAAATAAAAATCCCTTTAGGATCCTACAACTACACCGGTCAAAAATAGTTTCATATATATCTTCAAGATCTACCATCGTGCAAGTCTGCCATGACATATTCTTTAACATACTGTAGTGCAATTTTTGAAGTATTCTTATTTGCTTTACATCAATACAACCCTTATATTCCAATATTACGATCCAACCTCTAGGGTTAACTGGATGCAAAAAAAACCAAAACAAAAACAGATGTTATTTGTTCAGGTGAAGGGATTTATTGCTTAGTGGCAAAGGAACATAAAAGTGACAACAATGAACACAAGACTGGTGTGTTGCTAAATCAAAGAATAGAATATAACAAAATGAAGGTTAACAGAGGTTGTAAACTATCTAAACCCAAAACAAAGTAACTAAACTCCCTAGCCAAACTTAAATACAACAGCAACACCCACCACCAGTAACAGAAACTAATACAAAGTGCCAAAACGAACTAAACAAAACTGGTGCCTCACATTCACACACATTTGACCACACAGGCCACAAACACACACTGACCACACAGGTCACGAACACTCAAAAACACAAATGGCTTTTTCACTAAGCCCGAAGTAGCTGTAGCACTCACCAAAAGCGTCTACAGACCAAAGTGTCTGCGGTACCCACCAGCCCAAACACACGTATCTACAGACGGACACACATCACAATACAAACACCTTAATATGCACAAGGAGGCACCAGGGTGGACTGGTCACAAATACCAGCCGGCCCAACTAGTAACAGAGTGAGAATGTGTGAGTGAATGAGTAATGGATCCATTGTGAAGCACTTTGAGTGCCCGAACAAGCGCTATATAAATCTAATTCATTATTATTATTATTATTAACATGATGGTAGATTAATAGTCTGCAAGTGTGGTGCTGGCTGTATCCGATTGAATAGTGGTGGAGGGTGGCCCAATCAGGAAGGTCGGGAGACGGGGAGACCAAGGTTACTGTGCAGGTCGTCAACTCTGGTGTCATCAGCTGGAATGGCTGGCAGCTGGGGTTCCAGAGACTCTGGAAACAGCCACAGCTGAACCCACACATGCAATTTCCCTACACAAAGGCCTAACAGAAAACCATCCAGAAACCACCAATACTGGTAGCCGTAACACCCCTCCCCTTAAATATAAACCCCAGGTTTGTACACAGGTCCATCACCCTCCTCAAACTGATTACCCACCACCAAACAACATAATCAAGTGACCTACTAAGCAATAAAATCACTTTACCTTCTTTAGCTGCGGGACCATTAAGATCCCGGACGAGCCCCCAATCTATGTTACAACCAGCCTCGGGGTCACTGAATGTAACATGACACTGTCATCCTGTTGAGGCCTCAAGCAGAACACACCACAACTTTTTCCAACGGAATTAATAATTTATTTTCCATAAACAAACATAAACAAAGGTTGTATTAAACAAAACTAAAAGTATGGATGAGCTTGAGCCAAAACAATAAACAAAACCACACTAAGCTTCCCGAAAACAAGGGGGAACAAACGAAACACAAGGTAGCAGCTCGATTTCTTCTCTTACAAAAGAACCTGGGTTGTTAAACAAAGAATGAATGAATGGATGGACTGTGCTTCTATGTGCTGGTCAGGACCTCGCGCAGGATGAATCGCCTACCTGGTCCTCTCTCTCTGACCCCCGGAAATGACGCCATCTTTCCGCTTTTATCTCCGACCTCCTAGCAGACCGAGCCAATCCGGTGTCAACCGGTCAATGTGATGTCCAGTCCTGGCCGTGGTGCAGTCCTATTTACATATTGGTCTGGCTAAATACATAGGACACACAGAGCACAGAAAAGGAAAAAAAAAAACAACACAACCACAAACGACCACAGTCGTAACACCAAGTTTTAATAATATGTATTGACTTATGTCTTCACTACTACAATAAATTGCTTAAAAGTACAATAAACCTTAAAACCTTTTTTGTTTTGTTTTTTCACATAAGTTTCCCTCAAGTTTGTAAAGAAGTTGCACAACATGCCTTGATCTCGTTTATCAGGATTTTAGTTATGTGCACTTAATGTGTATTTTTACAAACCCATCACTGCAACAAAAAAGCGCTGTGAGACTTGGTGAATGTGTGAAATATTCATGTAACTCCCCAGATTTTATATGCAAAAAGAATGATTTATCTGTCTTATCTGGTTTCAAATCTACTGCCAATCAGAAATGAATATGTAATTGTAATGCCTGTGCTGGGCTCTATAGGGTTAAAACAGACAACTTCATTTCTTGAAATAGCTAGGGTTGCATATAGCAATGTTTACTTCAACGGTTATAAATAGCGCAATTTAGATTTTAGAGTATTTATGGTTGCAGGACATTTTTTGTGAGATTGACTCAACATAGCCCCTATGAAGTAACACTTCACCCAGTGAGACTGTCCTTCTAAGAAGAACTACTACTTCAATCATTCCAGCAAACATCCCAAAACAACACACTTTCAGGGGACAAAACCAGATATTGTTGTATTAGTGGGTCAACAAATCATAAGACTAACATGGGACACAATTGCCTTTATCTTTACACCAGTAGTCAGCTGAGCATTCTTTTTAACCTATATCCACAATCCTTCTCCCGCCAAAATCACATGTTCACTGTCGTAGCCATAATGAAACAATCCTCAAACCTTCAGGAGGATTCCACTTGGCTTTTCCACGATGGCAAAGGTGGTTAAAAAAGCTTAAAGAAACAGGCAGTGTCCTGAACAAACCCCATTCTGGACCGACCACAAAGAATAAATCATGGCGGAAATTTATGTTACCCTAAAAAAATCACTTCCCTAAACCTAACCCTATCTGTAGATATGCCCATCCTTCACTGAGAAGTATCAGTTCAACTCTTTCTTCTTTCGACAAAGCTGTATTTAATCTGTGGAGGCACAAAAATATAGTTAGTGAGATTTCCTATGTGTCCTGACTTTAGGGACACCCTGTATATCAATATGTGCAATATGTGCTCCGCGGTAGGTTTTTAAGGCCCCCTCCAATGAAAATCTCTTTTTTTCACCATGTTAACATGTCCATATGGTGTTTTTTTATGTGATGGAATCATGACCACAATAAACAGTCAACACTATGGTCGCTGATTTCTGCCTTAAAACTGCAGTGTACTGATCATTCTCAAAAAACAGGTTCATACTTCCTGAGTTTTACACCAGCAAAGCATCTTAATGACCAATGTGTCAAGTCAGAGACTTGCAATGACAAATCAAAAGAAATTTCCTAATTACAACAAATGAATATTAAATTAACACCTCTGTCATGCTGCAATGCTACAAAGATGAATTAATTTCTTCTTGAGATACCGAAGTGTTTCAAGCACTTGACATGTGTGCTGCTTATCGCCTTTGTTGTTTAAATATCACTACATTAACCTTTTGATTAAGATAAACAGTCAAACAAATGCTAGTGGGCCCTCGGGGATCCCTGTTGTAAACACTTGACTGCTGTGTGCGAGCTGCTGGAGCCATTAGCCTCCTAGTCAGATCTATCTTCGGCCATCAAGGGACCAGCAGACACTCGCTGTCAGAGGCCACGGCAAAACTGATCCATTGTAATTGCGTCCTGTGTGAAGTTAATGACTTTTTAAGGCAAAGTGGCCATCATTGTTTCAAATTCTGACAGATATGTAAATGACCTTGACATGCACATATGCTAATTGGCAGGTGAGACAGCTGTCTGAATGGATGAGCTTTTCCACGTACCTAAATGTCTGTGGAATGCGGGGGGATTGCTAAGCTCGTAGAGGTGAACTGATTTTGAGATTAAGTAAAATATCCTACATACTGCAAATAGTATAAGACAGAGAAGAGTGTGCTGCATGGCCACATCAGTTATGCTGGGAGCTTTAAAAAAATAAATAAATCACTCTTTGCATGGTAGCAGCTCATGCTGAGCAAACGTGATCAACGCTGGAAATGGAAGTTTGTTTTTTTCCTACAGGCTGAAACCACCGGGGTAACACAGCTGTTTTTCACACTTAAAGGCTGTCAGCCAATCCATTTTGTCCTCTCACATTGCCTGTTGACATTTCTGTTATGAATTAGAGTTGTATCTGGTACAAAAGTTAAAGGAACTTAAAAACACAAAGTATTCTGTTTCTTTACAATATCCAAAGATGACTAATTTGGATTGATGCTGTTATATTTTATTGCATTAACAAACAGTTATTTAACTAAAAAAAAAAAAAAAAAAAACAGCACATGAAAACCCATTAAAATGTCAAAGAGATGGGAGTGGAATAATAATTATTATTTTTTGTATCTGGGTCAGAAACGGTGGCTGAGCAAGACAATACTTTATAGGGGTGGCCAACGTGAGAACATCACTCACACTGGGGGTGGCACAATGCCTTGTTATTTTATTATTTTTTCCAGCAAATCATGTATTTTTTCTTTCAATCACTTACTCTTGTCATTTACTCCAGGCTTCACTGCAATGTAGAAGTACATGAGAGCTCACACACAGTATCAACATCTTTATGTACCTCTCAACTCATTAAAAATCTAGACTGGTTTCTAAAATGCTGTGTTGTTTGGTAAAACTCAAAAGATAACTGCAGTTTAAATTACATGAAATAAGTGCATGCGAGATGTCTCTGTCAGCGTGCTTGTTCTGCTCAGGATACAGGTTTTAAAATGTAGCCTTTTGTTTCTTTCTTTTGGCTGCAGGTTCTGCATCAGTCTTGAACTGTTCAGCAGTGGATCTGAAGAAGATTTCATCCCTGCAGTCTTTAATTGTCTGTACAACAGTTTTAACTCAATCCAGAGATGAATCAAATACACACTCGTCTCGCATAGCCATTCCATTCTCTTGCACTAACACAGCGCTCGTCAAAATTCTGCTATGGTGAAAAGTAAAAAATGGCAGTTTTGTGTTCATGAATCCAGTTGTAGCTGTTTTGGGCGTAGCTAAAAACAGGATGTAGTAATGGGATTCACTCCAAATAGTTGCTTTGGTGAAACATTTGCATGCAGGGAGGTGAGTAGTGCCAAATAATAGAGACATCCCAGAGGAAACTAGTTAAGTAGGGTTGCCTCATTAAACGATGCAAACCTTTAGGAAGATTGAACATTTTAACCCCATAAAACCAATTGTATCATATTTGCTACATGAGTGTTTGAGACCTCTATCTCATCAACATGATAAATAGTTAAATAAATAGGACAAAGCTGGTTTTTGTTTCTAAAATCAACATTATTGTGAGCTAAAAGTTGCCAACTGCCCAATGTATCACATGTGATACAAAAATATATCATGAACAAAATGATATGGCTTTTTTTGTGGATTTTGTTAAAAGAGTTAATAAATATCTCAGTTCCAAAAAAATATTTAAATTTTTGGCTATTTTTTGATGGGTCAGGCTGTACAGGGTTGAGCATGTAGGTTGCTGCCGGGAGGTTGCTGTCTCATGGTGAAGTGGATTTTGAAAATGGTAACACGTAGACAGCATAGAAAAAGGAAGAAGAAGCTATATGAAAAGATAATTTTAGACTTATCCAGAGTCTCCATCTGGTGAGTCAGACTACACTTGTACAAACAGATTATTTATTTAGAAAAGATTATTATTATTATTTTATACTGATGACACACATTTCAACAAAAATGCAAAATATCTGAATTGCTACAAAATCAGTGTTAGAACATTTCTTATTGGCCAGAAGTGCTTGGGTACAAGTAGGTGATTGTACTGTTAGAATGTATCTGAGAAGGAACAATGATGATTAAAAAAAAAATGGTTCCACCAAAAAAATGCATATGTGTAGCCTTCTAGCTCGAGTTTCACCATTGGTTGTTTGAGGTGGCCTGACTTTGCCTATTGATAATTAGCTGTCATTGACCATCCATCCATCCTCTATACACCGCTTTATCCTCACTAGGGTCACGGGGGGTGCTGGAGCCTATTATTTCTAGCTAAAATGCTTGATAAAATCTTTATAGAAAACAAGAAAGGGAAAAATGAAAAAAAAAAAAAAAACACCAACTGGGATTCCAAGAGTCTGAGAAAACAATTGCGATGAGCCTCACTGATATTTTTTTATATTACACAAAACATGAATAGCAGTACATCAGCTTGATGAAAATCTGCAATACAGTCTGTTGTGTGTTGTTTTTCACAAGTTGCTGTTACCTAATTTATATTCATATTAGAAATTTACAATTTTTCAGTTTAGTGCAGCTATTGATTCTGTGTGATAGGAGCTCGTCATCCCAATTTGACAAAGTGACACAGCCACATTTAGTCATGTTAATTGTTTTGTGGAAAAACTAAAACAGTGAAAGAGTTCTATAACTTGCGACTCGCGTACACATGCTAATGTGAGACACGGAATAAGACTTTGTTCATGATGAGACGAGATTTTAGGCAGCTCTCCAGATTTGCTAGAGGTCGTCTTTAGAAGTGTCTGAGAAAATGTCATCAGTCATTAGGATACAGTCCATGAAACACAATGCTCCATTTCAGCTGGAGTGTTTCCTTCAGGGAGTCACAAGGATCGTTCAAGTTGACTGGATGCAGCAGACAATGGTAAATTGTTTGCTCTGAGAAATGAAGCAGTGGGGCCGGGTGCTTCTTTAGGCTTTAGACTGGGAGGGAAATGTCACCAAAACTGCATCCTCTATTGGACATGAGACTCCATCTGCTTAAGGCATCTAATTTCCAAATTCTCAGTTAATGGGTCGAAGCCACGGACTGTTAGCTTACACAAATAAATAAATTACGCAGACTTGGAAGGCCAGATGCAAGCCTCGGAGGAATTCATTTTAAAACGTCGTCTTTGAAGAAAGAAATAGCCTGATATCCAAGTCTATAAAATAATCTCATTTTCATACTCAGTCTGGCCTTGACTCCTTACTTGGTGCAAATACATTCACTTTAGGAGCCCTCTGGACATTGAAATTTATGAAAAAATATTTGGAGGTTCTTTGGGAAGGACACTGGGTCTTTGATTTTCATACAAAAAGTCTTATTTTGAACTGTACACTGAAGGCTAAGTAATTTGAATAATCAAACAACAAAAACAATTAAAATTGTGCAAATCTACAATACTCCGAGTGGGCTCCTGTTCTGTAATTCAGTGCACTCCGGCCTTCTCGGCAGAATGATTATGTTCTCAGTATTTTAAATTGAAATTCTGTTTTTACCTTAAAGGAATGTGGTAATTATCCATTTTGTCCTTCTACAGATTTTTGTAACTACACCTACTCCAGTTGTTGAAGGGTTTATTTTTCTTCTCAGTTCAAATGTATGCCTGCCCATGTTACCAATCTCCAGGGTCCGAGTGTTATATTAGTGCCATCCCGACACTTCCAGGTTCAATGCCTGCCAAGGTCACTTGGCCTGAGCTGCAGTTGACGGCTCCCAGTCAGCCAGGCCAGATGGTCCCCTCTGCACACATTACCTTCTGCTGATACCACTGTGAAGGTGAGGACATCACAAGTGACATCCGTAAGCCAAGTATCCGGATTTTCAGCTGTGAGAGGTAAATCTAGAAGACTGAATGCACTGTGACCACTAAAAGACATGAAAACAAATGTAAGCAAACTTCTTTCCCTGACAGTTAAGCTCCTAAAATATTTATTGGTTCATTGAATGATGCCTTACTAAATGTGCATTGTGCAACCTCACATTATTCTGTTCTGAGAATATATTCTACAATCCAAAGTCCTCCAGGAAAGTCTGTTTCTGTCTAACGGTGCACCATTTCTCCCATAATCCTTTTCAAAATGATATAATTCCAACAGCTGCACCATTTTTGTGGTAATATATAAGAATAGAATATTTTTTGCTCTTTTTGTCTCAAGTTCAGAATTGATCAGACCTTTAAGTCTTCACATTTCTGCCTGCACACCCAGTGAAAATACCATACTTGCAGGATCTGTATTGTAAATGTCACAGTGATGACAGAACGGTTAAGGAGAGGCATGAAAGCAGCTGGAACTTTCTGCAGCTAGCCTTACATGTATCATAGACAGTGACATTCGGCTGAGTCACAACCTCCTACCCATGTGTTCGGCTAAGTCTTTGACAAATTTCAAACATGTCTGCGTCTGGGCTGCTGATGTGTGTCCTATTCCATCTCCAGCTTCACAGAAGCTGTAGGTGCACACACAGACAAGTGAGAACTTTTCTTTTCATTTAAAATAGCAATTAATTGGTCTGCTTTTTTAATATTTAATATGATTATCCTGCCCTTACTCGGATATTGAGGTGATTTCTAGCTTGGCGGATAGCTAAACAGGTCCTTCAATAAACATCCCAGAGTCAGCAGGTAAGTTTAAGAAGTTTACTGTCAGAAGCACTGTGAAACTGCAATACAGAAATAAGAAAAATAAAATGTGTGTTTCACTGTTTCTTTCACATCAACAGTTGTTGAATAATTAATTATCATGCACAACACAAATATACACAAATATGTGCTGAAATTAGCATCAACTAGCAAAGTACATAAAACTTGCAATTGGCATAATGCTAACTTAACATTGAAAACGCCATAGATAAGCACATTAGTTTCACTTCCTATTTTTTGTTAAACTTTTTCAAAAGACTGGTAAGGTTAACAAAAAACATAAGTATTATGTACAGATATATGCTCTTTAGGGTTCAGCAGAGAAAAAATGTGGAATAAAAACAACACTTTGCTTCTAGATTTTCTTAAGTGGAAACCTAAACTATGGCTAGTCTGCATAGTGTCTTCCATGTCTTCCAAATTACAGTGGGTAGGGAAAGTATTCAAATTTTTCACTCTGTGTCATTGCAGCCATTTGCCAAAATCAAAAAAGTTCATTTAATTTCTCATTAATGTACACTCAGCACCCCATCTTGACAGAAAAAAGACAAATGTAGAAATTTTTGCAAATTTATTAAAAAACAAAAACTGAAATATCACATGGTCATAAGTATTCAGACCCTGTGTTCAGTACTTAGTAGAAGCACCCTTTTCAGCTAGTACAGCCAAGAGTCTTCTTGGGAATGATGCAACAAGTTTTTCACACCTGGATTTGGGGATCCTCCGCCACTCTTCCTTGCAGATCCTCTCCAGTTCTGTCAGGTTGGATGGTGAACGTTGGTCGACAGCCATTTTGAGGTCTCTCCAGAGATGCTCAATTGGGTTTAGGTCAGGCCTCTGGCTGGGCCAGTCAAGAACAGAGTTGTTCTGAAGCCACTCCTTTGTTATGTTAGCTGTGTGCTTAGGGTCATTGTCCTGTTGAAAGATGAACCTTTGGCCCAGTCTGAGGTCCTGAGCACTCTGGAAGAGGTTTTCCTCCAGGATATCTCTGTACTTGGCCGCATTCATCCTTCCTTCAATTGCAACCAGTTGTCCTGTCCCTGCAGCTGAAAAACACCCCCATAACATGATGCTCCCACCACCATGTTTCACTGTAGGGATTGTATTGGGCAGGTGATGAGCAGTGCCTGGTTTTCTCCACACATATCGCTTAGAATTAACACCAAAAAGTTCAATCTTGGTCTCATCAGACCAGAGAATCTTATTTCTCATAAGTTGGGTTTCCATTACAGTTTTTTGCAAAATAAAAGCGATATTTCTAAAATTTCGACAAAGTACATTTGCGCTTTGAACGTGTTTCCATTGAAGGTTGTTCTGGGCAGAAGCATCGTAACTCTCGTAAAATATCATCCCGCGAGATTTCACTGCAGGAAGATGGACGCCCAAAACCTGTTGCATGTAGGTGTTGTTATGTTTACATCGACTGCGGTTTCCTGTCTAGTATGGCAGTGATGTTTTTCTCAAGAATAATGGCCAAAAAAATTCTCGGTCTCCTCTTCTGTCCACACGTACCGCGCCGTTTACTCCGAGAGAACTGGTTATGTGACCAGGTACGTCACGTGACGTATAATTGCGGAAAAAGTGTTTCCATTGCACTTTTGAGATATTTTTCAATATCAAAATGTCTGAAAAACCACCTCATGAGAGCGTAAAAACTTTTTAGCGATATTTTAGTCCTTTTTGGAAATTCAGGTGTTTCCATTTCCAATTTTTTATTGCACTATTTTCATTTTGCGCATATGTAGGGGTAATGGAAACGCAGCTATTGTTTGGGAGTCCTTCATGTGTTTTTTGGCAAACTCTATGCGGGCTTTCATGTGTCTTGCACTGAGGACAGGCTTCTGTCAGGCAGCTCTGCCATAAAGCCCCAACTACTCCATTTCCCTCCAGTTCCAACATTCAAAGTCCCTACTGTCAGTCCGAGACTCTCGGTGTTCCTCTTCTCTCTCTTCCTACGAACACACCTTCCTCCCCTCCTTCTTCGACCAACAGTAGTCCATTTTCCACCAGCACCCGTAGGTCAACAGCACTGATGGCGGTCGTTGGCCTCGATCGATCCGGTATGGAAGTCATACATTTGATTCGCATGTTTGATTTGGCCAAAGTTTTACGTCGGATGCCCTTCCTGACACAACCCTCTGTATTTATCCGGGCTTGGGACCAGCACAATAAGACACTGGCTTGTGTCCCCTTGTGGCTACATTTTCCTAATCAAGTCCAATCAGTTTAATTAAACACAGCTTGACTCCAATAAAGAAGCAGAACCATCTCGAGTAGGATCAGAAGAAATGGACAGCATGTGAGTTAAATATGAATGTCGCTGCAAAGGGTCTGAATACTTATGACCATGTGATATTTCAGTTTTTCTTTTTTAATAAATTTGCAAAAATTTCTACATTTCTGTTTTTTTCTGTCAAGATGGGGTGCTGAGTGTACATTAATGAGAAATAAAATGAACTTTTTTGATTTTGGCAAATGACTGCAATGACACAGAAAGTGAAAAATTTCAAGGGATCTGAATACTGTCCGTACCCACTGTATGTCATTTAAGCAGCCACGCCCCCTCACACAGCCCTTCTCAAGCAGAAAATTTCCACATCATGAACCTCCAAATTTTTCTAACTACGTGGATGGAGACACGTAAAATACTGGCAGAAGAACAGAAGCTCCTAGCAGCAGAAGTGTAGAAATACAGGCATTTATACGATTCATCACACAGAGATCACTGTGATAAAGAGGTTATGAACATTTCATGGTGTGAAATTAAAACTAACTGTTGAAATGTTACTATTCGGTAAAATGCCATGTTGTAAGTGGTGTAAAAAAGTGGTGGCCAACTTCTTCTACTCCACCTTAGTACTTGAGTAGACTAGGTAGACGTGTGTTTGCAATACGGTGCCCCTACAGTTTGGGAGCAGATGTCACATGGAGGATAAAGTCCCACACAGTCACTCGAGTGGATTTCCAGGAGTCTCATTTCCGCGTAACTCATTCGTGTGGAAAGCATAACCCAGCCTTAAAGCTGGAAGACACTTTAATCTTTCACCTCTTTGGGATTTTTTTTTAAGTAAGAAAAAATGAAGTTGCCATTGACTAATTACGTCTCTAAATATATCAAAATACAACAATTAAAGGCACTCATAGTTACTCCACCAAGGAACGAGGCAGATTAATTATATATGAGTGCCTTTAATTGATTTGGATGAATTTTCAGGGAAGGTCAGAAATGACAGAAGGACCAAGTGATTAGATTTTGGCAGTGATGCAGCTTATAGTCTGGATCCATGGATTTGTTAAAGATTTCTGTATTACTGTGAGACAGCAGCACGCCATCACTGTAACTATGACAACAAGTGAACTCTACGTCAGCTGCCTGCTGATGATCACATGATCGCGATCTTACTACAAATCCACCGCTGCGGACCAGAGCCCTAGAGATAGTAAGAGTTGCGACACTCATGCTCTCGCAGCGGGGCGGTCACGTGGTTCATGTAAGCCTGAGTAGTTCCAAACAGGCAGCGCTGTCATTTCCTTTTATGGGACTGAGAGCAGCGATTATATTTCACGGTAAAAAAGGAATAAAATCACACCTCCAAGTACTTGTTTGATTATTAATTCATTGGAGTATGTATGTAAATGTCAGTTTTACATTTTGAGCCGTAAGGTGACATATTAAAGACACTTTTGGGGTTTTGGAGGGAATGTTTCACATTCGTGTTAGCATGGGGAAAAATAAAAAAAAAAAAAAAAAAAAAAATCGACCTTTACACAGAAATGTAAGATGATTGAAGATGTTAATTTTTGCCCAGCTGGATTATTGTATTTCCAGACCATGTCTATATTTCTCTGATTCACTTACCCGTAGTCCGGGAGTTATTGAAAAGCAGAGTAACAACAGTCCATTCAGCAGATAGTGTCCAGCCACTTCTGATGAGGCAGGAGTTGACTCACTATAACCATTTTAAGACATACACAAAATATATATTCAAGAATAACAACTCATTATGCTTTGATGAATGAAATAGTATGTTTTATTGACAATGGGAGAAACTCTTTGATGAGGGTCTTCGTGTCTTCAGTGAGGGCTCTCGGGATACTGGCGGATAGATAGATATTAATAAATATATTTGTTAAATACTTACAAGTATAAGTTTATGCATTATAAAGGGTCTCATATAAAGGACGTAGTCTTGACAATTAAAAAGAGGTAGCGATGTAGCTAGGTAGCTTTCAAAGAAGAGCTAACAAGCACATGGCAATGCCTGAAAGTCGGTCATCTGCCAATATTCACAAATACAGATAAATGTATGCACCACAAAGGGCTTCTGATATAATATAAAGACGTTAAAATTAAAAAGAGGTAGCGACTCATCAATTAATCCATCAATATATCCCTGGAGATAACTTCACAGCTAACAGCAGAGTCGAGCTAAAAAATAGTAGCAGAAATTCGGTTGTCTACCAAGATAAAAAATGTATATAATTACGCTGCTTAAATACAAATAAAGCTCAGCATATGCATCATAAAGAGCCTCTGATAAAATATAGGCAGTTGACAATTCAAAAGAGGTAGGCATTTCATCAACTTACCTCCACATATACTCAACGACCTGCAGTGCAAATGAACGGTGTCTATCACTGTTGAAGCAGTGCTAGGAGCTAAACAAGCCTCCACAACCCGGAAGTAGACCGGAAGAAAGCATACAACGGCACCCTATGGGAGTGTCACAACTCTTACTATCTCTAGAGCTCTGCTGGTGACTTATCCGGCAGAAATCATACAATGACTGAGCAGCCTTAGTAGAGTACTGCACTCAGTGATTTTCTTGCTTCATATATTGTTGCATATATTATTTGCTGTCACTGTGCAGTGTATAGTGGGCAGCTGTTGTTGAACTGTTTTTTCCTCTTTTTTTAATTGAGTTGAAAAACTGCTCAGAAATTTTACATGCTCCACTAAACCACAAAGAGCAACACATAATGGTCTTGTGCTGGGTCTGAATAAAACAAATTGGTACTGTGACTCAATGAAAAGTAATGAGCAAAAATGTTATTTGTAATTGCCAGCAGAGCGACACATAAGGTTTTTCTAATGTAATGTCTCAATCGGCAGGATGATATCATTTGCCTTCCAAGCAGCAACCTCTGGGGCTGAGAAATGAAGCCAAAATGGAATGCCAAAAACTGCAGTTCCTGGAATGGCCACTTGAGGCTTGCTCCAAAACCGAACCATGTTAAAATGTCCAACAAAATAGCACAATCAACATTGCCAGCTTGGTAGAAAATAGCAATTCTCGTCTCTGTAGATAATTTCATCCTTTGTGAAAACTTTTGTAGTAATGCTTTATAATCATACATAATTAGGGGCATTTTGAGTGGCAAGTAGATCCCATCATAGGAAAGTTCATGACCCACAGACGTCTGCATAATCAGTCTCAGCTCCATGTATACTCCACCTCAGAGACAGTGCAGTCTTGTCTCCGATGCCAGGAGTTATTATATTAAGCTTCAGAACTGCTGAGTGATGGATAGTTTTAGGTGGATTGTAGGGTTTTATAATGATGCCCTGTACAGTTGCTAAACGTAACTGTTTGCTGATCTGACACTGCAGCGCTTGAAGTAACTGTAATTCATATTTTTGCCTTATTGAAAGGGGTCTACTAATCCGGGGCTTGTAGTGACAACCTACAAACCAACATTTCATTCTGACTTCAGTTTGTATCTCTGTTCAGCTCTAAAGAAGTATATTAAAGACTATTGATTCTGTTTTATGAACCAACACTTTTGCTGTTCATTGTTTTCAGCCACTGAAGATATCAGTTTCTGTCAAGAAGGTTGTGCTATTCACTACATCCCAAATGGCAAACTTCCTGTAAAGCAGAACTGGAACAGGAAAACCAGGTGAATATCTGTCCATTTTGAATTTTTAATCTGGTGTCAACAGTTCTGCCCTGGCTCATCAGTAGATTTGCTTTATTGCTGTACATACACTACTGATCACACGTTTGGGGTCATTTAAAAATGTCCTTATTGTTGAAAGAAAAGTGTTTTTTAATGAAGATAATCAGAAATCCGGTCTAGATGTTGTTAATGTGGTAAATGGCTATTCTAGCAGGAAACAGCTGAATTTTACTGGAATTTCTCTATAGCGGTAGAGAGGCCCATTTCCAGCAACAACCACTCCTGTGTTCTAATGCTACATTGTGTTTGCTGATGGTGCTGAAAGGCTAACTGATGATTAGAAAATCCTTGCACAATTATGTTAGCACATGAATTAAAGTGTGGGTTTCATGGAAAGCATGAAATTGTCTGGGTGACCCCAAACTTTTAAACGCTGGTGAATCAACCTGTTTGAAGAGCCCAACAACCATGTCGGTGAAGACAATGTAGGCTGGAACTACTCGTCGTGCTTTTCATTATGTTAACTTGTGTTTCTAAGTATCCTCTTTCCTCCAGTAACTCAGAAATTGTTCCCATGATGGAGGATCTTCCAATCTCTTAAAGAAGCTTAGAGCAAGGGAACACATGTGTAGTCTTTTATCAAGTGCTCTGACGTATAAATTCTCCACTGTTGTGGGTGTTGATAGATTTGGAAAGCGATACAGCTTTGCAGGAAGTCATAAGTACTTAGCGTTCTGCTCATTCTCATTCTGCAGCTTCAGTTCCATCATCCTCCTGTTGCTCCTTCGTATCTCTCTTACATCTTGGAGAAGTTAAAATGTAAGGAAAAGGCAAAAGCCAGCCAAGCAAGCAGATGTGTTGCCATAATGAAGAGCTCTATCTGTGTGGTGGCACCAGTTGTGGAAAAAATGGGAGCTGTATTTGAAAAGCCTTTTGGTAAAAGACACAAAACAAACTTTCAGAGGAAGGATCTTGCCTGACGTGTCAACAGTGATATTTTTTTGTTATTCTCACTGCCAGAAGGGGGAGACAAAAGTTCTGTACAGCACATTTAAATCTAATTGTTACACTAAGTCTGGAGGTGTATTCCAACACGGTCTCACGGGGATTCGTGAAACTGTTACGTAAATTTTTTGTTTCTTTTTCGTGCGCACCAACACGATTTCGTCATGTTTTTCGTGCCGCTCACCACGAAATGTTTTTCGTGTTGCTCACAACGAAACCCGCTGTGGTAATCACAGCTGAAAGTGGTTTATACCAGCGGATTCATGACGATCTAAGCTGTCCATCGGCGTATACTGCTTGTGTGATTGCGTTTGCGGCCGCCGGCCGCTGGACATTCTTGAAATTCCTATGCTAATTGGTAAGTGTACCACCGGGTTATGGTTAGGTTATGGTTAGGGTTATGGTTAGGGACGATGTCATGCAAAATATAGCGTTGGATTCGCCACGGTTTTACATTAAAAATCTAATACACACATTCGTTTGAAATACGTTCTGGGTGGCACGAAAAGTCCGCCGTTTAAAATACATTGGTGCGCATTTCGTGGTGAGCGGCACGAAAAACATGACGAAATCGTGTTGGTGCGCACGAAACCGAAACAAAAATTTACGTAACAGTTTCACGAATCCTCGTGAGATCGGGCTGTGTATTCACACGTAAAAAGAATATGTTGAGGGGTTAATGAGGAACAACAAGATAACTCTTAATCCAGGCCCTTGAGGTATTTCAGGCATAGTGGACTTCATTTTTTTTCCTTTTTTCATTCATGCAATTTTGTCTACACTTGTCACCATCATTTAGTGACACAAAGTAGGAAGTATAAACTCTGAGGCAAAATGTGCAGAAAATGCAGCAGCCTTAATTGAATCTGTGAAAAACAAGGACATGGTAATGGTCTGCATGAAAGAATTGCATCTAAAAATGTCCTCTCAGGTCTCAGCTCATTATGTTGAGATCTTTGAAAGCTGTATGCTGTTGTAGGCAGAACCTCACCCCGCAGTGCACTGCACTCTGTTTAAATGACCATTCTCTATGTCTACTCTCTGTCTCGGCCGCTTTGGTCCAGAGAAGAAGAGATGAGATGTGCTTTTGAAAGTCCCATAATTACCACGAAGTAATCAGCCCATTTAACATTCGTCTTTCCCTTTGTCCAGCATGTACAAAGGCTCAAGGATGGCTAATTGGGCAAGAGGGCTTACCCAAATGGTGCAGACTTAGGAAGGAAAGTGGCTTTCAACATGGAGCGATATGAAGGGCCTACGTCCTGTACTGAATAATTTTCTGATAACATTGAGACTACTCTTTTAGTTTTTGGAGAAAGGCTACAGAAAAGAAAAAAAACCTGGCTGAGCACAGCTTGCAGTGACTGCGCTGCTTTGTGAGCGAGGACTGCCTGCAGCCCAAGATAAAATGACAGGAGGTGACAAATTCATAACGGCTTTGTGTTCGTACAATTCAGAGGGATTCTGGGGTTGGCTGGGAATAAGGTGACACGGCTGACAGGGATTTCATCTGGCTGAACTTGCCACACACTGCAGCAAGGAGACAATCCCCGACAAGATGCGAAAGTCAAATAGTGGAAGGTTTTTTTTTTCTTTTTTCTCATGCTGACTCAACCAAAGATAGGTTGTACAGCAGAGTGAATACATTAGAAGAATTATTAAAAACAACTGCAGCATAAAGTACACGGCATGCTGAAAATGTCAGTAATCGAACTGGAATTTTCACTGAAGACTTCAAGTGCTGAACAAAGAGAATATACACTGTAGTTTACTTCAGACGCTACAGACGTACCGACATGTATAATAACTCATCATGATGTACTAAGGATGTTGTTTTGAACTCTTATTGCTTGTTTATTTAGAGAGGGGAGAAACAAGCAGAATGTATTTATTCTGCTTGTTTATTTAGAGAGGGGAGAAACAAGCAGAATGTATTTATTCTCGTTATTTAGTTTTTTTTATTTATTTGCAGGTTAGAGTAACATTTTATGTGCTTCAAATTTAAAACCAGTTATAAAACCTGGATTTGGAAAGAAACATGAGCATATTTCACCAGTATTGATCTCCCTTCATTGGCTCCCGGTTCATGTCAGAGCTGATTTTAAGGTATTACTTTTAACTTATAAAGCGGTAAATGGCATTGGGCTGTCATACTTAAAGGAGCTGGTCACTCCATATGAACCAGCAAGGTCCTTGCGCTCCCAGGGGACGGGTTTGCTGACTATCCCAAGGGTTAAAAAGAAGACAGTTGGTGCGCGGGCTTTTTATTTCTGTGCACCATCTTTATGGAACGCTCTTCCCTCTGACATTCGGCAAGCTTGTTCAGTAGAAGTATTCAAAGCTAAGCTAAGACCCACTTGTTCTCTGCTGTGTATGAATCCTAACTGTGAGGTTCTTGATAGTCAGCCATTGTTTCTTAACCATTGTTTTTAATTTCTTAGCCATTCTTTTTATTTCTAAAGGCCCTGTCACACTCTAGCGTATAGAGCCAGCGTATGAGGAACGTATGGACTTTTTGGGAATACGCTGAAACACGCTAGGGGTACGCTGGAATACGTTTCTAGTACTCTGGGGTATGTCGGTGTATGCTGGTGGACAAAATTTTTATGAACATGCACAAAAATTTTCAGCGTATGCCGACGTATGAATTTTACGCTCCTCATATGCTGAACACGCTAGAGGTATGCTGAAGGTACATTACTCATACGTCGAGTTCGCTTCTCATACATTGAAATTGAGCGAGTCAGGAAACCTAGCGTTAGAGGAGCGTATAATGAACGTGTGTCTGACGTGTGTCTAACGAATGGCTAACGTTATGATGGTGGTTCTAACGACAGTCTAACGTACTCAACTTATGCCTAACGTGTTCTGAGCGTACAGCCAACTTATCCCATGTGTATTACATGCGTATTTCCAGCGTATGGGGGGGTATATAAAGTCTCACATTTCCAAACCTGTATCAGTTTGTACCAGCCGTTCAGAGATGGAGGTTGCTGTGCTGCAACATCACCAAGATTTGTTAAAGTTGGAAGTTGAGTATGCTGAACACAGAAGAAGGCGGAGAATGAGACGTGCATTCTGGGTGAAACCTTGGATTGGAAGGCGGCGTCAATTTGGCCTTTATGACCAGCTTATGGTTGAATTGAGAAATGAAGATTAGAGAGCCTTCAGGAACTTCCTACGCATGCCTCCAGAAATGTATGATGAACTGCTGGACAGGGTTGGTCCCAACATCACCAAGCAACATACTAAATACAGGGAACGCTCCTCATACGTTAGGCTGACGTTCCGCATACGTCGGAGGTACGCTGATATACGTTACTCATACGTCGGTATACGTCCAACTCAGATACACATCACATCACATACGCTATGCGTATGCTACTCATACACTGACGGTACGCTAGGCTCACGTTACTCTAACGGTCATTAACCGAAAATCGACCTCATACACTGAAAAGTTGTGCGTATAAACAATTTTTCGAAATACGCATGTAATACACATGGGATAAGTTGGCTGTACGCTCAGAACACGTTAAGCATAAGTTAAGTATTATTTTAACTGATCATTCACTAGACAGGTGAATCCAAACATCCAGATCACTGTATACAGAGGACAAACTAATTAAAACCAAGCAAACACAAAAAAAAAAAAAAAAATGCACTGATATAAAAGGTCTCCTCTTCCTTCACTGTTCACCAAACTTTCTTATACGCTGATGTCTTTCCTGTGCAATGTGTTTTTAACGCATTATTTTTTCCATAATTAATTAATGTGTTCACAAATTAATGTTAAGTCACAAAATAAACGCACATTAATCCCTCATCATGTTTAATGGGCAATGTTTAAGGGCTTTTTGGACCACTGGACCTAATTGATTCATAGATTAATTAATAAACACATGTGCAAACAGATATTTTAAATAATACTTTTACACTGTCTAACACACTATCGACAGTAATATAAAATCTTTGAAATGTTACAAATCAGTGTAAAGATTTCCTAGCTTAACTAGGACTATTTGGTTACATGTGGTTGAATGAAATGTGATTGCATTTGTAAAGGAACATCTGTACAGAAATGAATGAAACTTTTTAGTCCAATGAGAATGTGCATAGCCTTAGGAGATTTGTTACTGGCTGTGAGGGGTAGCCAGCCTGTACTCTATTATCAAACCTCTGGGCTTTTTACCTGAAGAATTAAAAAAAAACAAAAAAACACCACACTCAGCCAAGAGTGCAAATACAGAAAAGCCCCAATGCATTGTCAAAATCCTGATGCTGGGTAAATTACAAATTTAAATGTTATTCATAGAGTACCATTAACTTAACTGCTACATTAAATATTAGGCCAAGTTGTTTATTGTTTTTCATCTTCTAATTCTAAATACCTTGATAATTAAGTTTACATGAAAAACTGCTTAATGATGAGGAAGACCAACAACTACGAATCAAATATTTAGAGCAACCCTCACTTATCTGTGCTGCAGCTAGATAGGATTTCATGTTAAGATAATTACGTACACTGCTACATCACCTGACTTTCAATTTAACATGTGGAAACCATTCATTGAAGGCATCAGAATATTGGAAGGGGGTGTGCAGGAGTGATTATGTTTGCAACTCAGTAAAAGTCGCTGTGTCTTTGAAGTTGCCATCTCCAAAGTATTAGCATCCCATGGCCATACTGCAAGGAAATAAATGTGGCTCCATTTGCTCCTTTGAATGGTGATGTTGATTACAACAGGCTTCTGCTGTAATTCGCGTTTGTGACAGTAATGGAGGATCTTCCAGAGAATGGGAGGGTTTCTTCATTCTGTGCAGTGTCCAAAGTGGCAGCTTTATTGTGGGTTTAGGTCCAGAACCTAAACAAAAGGGGGTCTGTTGCCTGAGTTAACCTCTCCCTTGGCGTTCCAAAGAAGGCTAAGCTTGGTCCGTTACATTTGTCAAGTGAGACTCTTACGGTCTGTCATCGCCATCAGCCAACATCAATGTGTTTCATGGTCTTCTTCCCGAGTGAAAGATAATTTATCCACGGATTAAGGAACTACAGACATCTCCATGACATCAAAATTCGTCTTTAAACAGTCAATCAGAGCGTTCGAAACGAGAAGTTGATTGATAGTTTTCTAGTTTTTTTGAAGAAAAGATAATGAAAGTGCAGATTATTATTGAATTCCTGTGTCAGATAAAATGTTTAGAACTCACCTTGAATGCATGCTGTCTGTATATTTTTTTTTCTCATTGAAGTCATCAATAAAGCCATTTCTCTCCTGTCAGGATGTGGTGGTGAGACTCTACCTCAGTAGGGAGCCACTGCAGAGGACCCCCATTGTGCATCTCTATACAAGTGCATTGTTGAAAAGAAACAAAGAAATAGTCACTGCTTCAATATCACAAATGCTCATCAGTATTGGTAGTATTTTGGGAAAATTAATTTACTTGTGTTGTGAACTTTGCAAGGAGCAGAAACTTTGGAGTTGCCAAACATCCAAATTCTGATTATTTTGGAAAATTAAGTAGATCAAGGTAACATTTTCTTTTTGCTGATAATTATCACTGTTACTGTGCTACTGAAGAAATCAATCATAAAAATAACCTTATAAATTCTCAGATAGCTTTTGTAGTGTTAAATTTTGCCTATTATTCTATAATCATGTACAGAAACAAAAACAATACAGAAGTTACTTCAATCAGATAATTCAGTTAGATTTATTTATTTATTTTTTTTTTCAGCATTTGTTAGGGGTGGTGTTTGAACCCCAAAAAGCAGGCACACGGACAGGCGGATGTTTAATATGGATTTAATAATAATAAACACAAAACCCCACCTGGGAGGCATGGAAATTAACAGGGCGGGGAACCAACTAAACTGATGGCGATGAACCAGACTGGCCGTGGTGAGGGCAAAACTAAACTGAAACTGACTTACTTAATAGTCCAGGGGTCAGGAGCCGAGGCAGGGATGGAGGAGCTGGGCAGGACAGGACAGGGCCGGCAGGGGTTGATGGCGGAATCAAGGCAGGGACTGCGGGGTAGGTAGAACCAGAGCAGAAGAGCAGACGAGAAATTCCAGGGCAGAAGGGGAAATGGAGCAGACGAGGGAGTCCAGGGCAGGTGGGGAGACTGGAGCTTGGAGCAGACTGGTGTGTCTCTTGCAGAGGAACTGCAGACAATGACCCAGCACAGCATAGTGGGGAGAGCCAGGCTTTATACCCTGGTGATTGTCGATTAAGAGCAGCTGCGCTCCTCCACAGCCGTTCCTAATCATCCAGAGCACAGCACAGGAGAGGGAGGGGCCATGACAGCGTTGCAGTCATTGAAAGGTAGTTGTCAGCAAAAACAAACTGATTTGCTATTCTGCAAAGTGCAAACATGAACAAAATGTCTCACTCATAATAATAATGGATTAGATTTATATAGCGCTTATTTGGACACTCAAAGCGCTTCACAATGGATCCATTATTCATTCACTCACACCTTCACTCTGGTGGTGGTAAGCTACATTTGGAGCCACAGCTGCCCTGGGGCAGACTGACGGAAGCGTGGCTGCCAATCCGTGCCTATGGCCCCTCTGACCACCACCAACATTCACACACATTCATACACCAGTGTGAGAGCAGCACTGGAGGCAAGGCGGGTAAAGTGTCTTGCCCAAGGACACAACAGCACATGACTAGGCGAGAGCAGGAATCAAACCACCGACCCTTCGATCATTGGACAACCCACTCTACCACCTGAGCCGCAGCCGCCCCAAGGCAACTGTAAGCTTTCTGCTTCTTATCAAATTCACAACACAAGTAACGATTATCAATGTCAAATTTTCCAAAACACTTATCAATACTCAGGCAACATTATCTCCTCTAGAATAGTGATGACTGGTAACCATTAGCTTGTTGAATACAGTGTGTTTCTCTAATTCCTAATGGACTACTTCATGTACACTGTAAGAACAGATTTTACAGTTACAGCTGATACACTGCCTACAGTAACAGTTATTCAAAAAGAATTAAAATATCACATTGCTCATAAAAAAAAAATCTAGATGGGGACCTTTTTAAACATAAACTGTTGGTAAGTAAACGGAGCAAAAAGTGCAAAGCATCCACATTAAACAGGGAAAATGCAAGACTTCTATAGTGGCTACGTCAACATGAATGATGGCCACTTTTCGTTACTGTTGATTTGTTTCATATCTTAAGCGTGGATTACGATGACCTGTATCTGCTATGTTGATTAATTTTTGAATGTCATAATGAAATGAGTTATAAAAGGTTTGCATACTTTGAGTTTGCAACATTATGATCTTACAGTTCAACACCACTATGATTTTCAGCTTGTTGTTATGGTCTGACATGCGGTCAGGCTAAGTTTTTGCCTATTAGTTTGACAATTGAGAACCTAAATCAGTACAGAGAGTCTACTTCCAACCAACACTTGAATAAAAACTAACATGCTATGAGGTTATTGATGCAACTAAATTCTTTCAGTTACAATTTTTCCAGTTTTACTGCTTTCTTATTCAACTTTTTGCTTGGAAAAATAGTGATTGTTTAAACTTCTGGAATCACACTGTATTCACAAAAGAAAAACTGAACACTGTACAGTAGTGATCACCTCTATAATAAAGAGGAGTAGTCCCTTCATGTCAAAATCTCTAAAATCTAAAGCCTGTTGCATTTTTGGTACATTCGTGTAGTTTGTTGTTGAGCATCTATACATGAGAGGATGATCTTCATCCAAGGCAAGTCACAGAGCATTTCATGAACTTCCATCGACTGGATGATATGTAGCATCAGCTCCCTCTGAACATCTGAAAGTATAGAGGAATAGACAAAAGTCAAACACAGATCACAGAAATCCAGTTACTTAACTTTTTCTTTCATAATTTTCATTCTCATTACATTCACCGATGTGATAGTTTTCTGACAGATCTCCAGGCAACAACTGCTGTTACAACAGACCAGTCAACAGCTATTTATTATTCCCTAGTATTTCTGATAAATGGCAAAGCACACCTGTGTCCTTTAATGAGTGATTTTCCTCATGTGCAGGTAAAGATGTGTGAGGACCCGACAGGTGACAGGGGCAGGAGTCATCCTTACAAATTCAGCTTCCACCTAGAACCATAAAGACCACAAGCAAAACACATTGGTGTCTTCACAAACATTCAACCTTGTAGCCTCATGTAACACCCCATAATATCTTTTGAGGATGTCCCATGTTTCTGAACTGAGTGCAACCCCAAGACTGCAAAAAGCATTGACAACTTTTTCTTACAAGACTGTGAAAAATGCAGCCTGTGCTCTGAACTATTGAGAAGTTTTTCTTGAGTGCCGTTTCACAGGTCAAGTTTGACATAGTCTGGGTTTCTTTGTGTAAATTAGCCCAACAAAAACTAAAGCCAAATGGCTTGGGTCCACACGATCTGTTAATTTCTTGCGTCCCATTCATTGTCTATCTGAAATGTAAAGCATTGCATGCTGATTGAGTTGCAGTGCATTTTGAGCTACATTGTGACACGTCACTATGGAGCTCATTTGCATAAAATAGACTTGACATCGACTTCATGTAAATTCAGTGCAGAGAGCAGAGGTCTGATGCCTGGCAAACTTTCATAAAACGTCTAAACTAGCCGTCGTTGAACTAAAATGAGGACAGATTCAGCTACTGCACAGCTTATTTCTCACCTCAAATGCTTTTCTCTGAACTTTTTTAGTACTAAATCAGAAAGTTTGCGACCGAGCCACCATGTCAGTTTGAAGATCTCTAGGGCTGTCATGTGGGCACCTAATGGCCCACTAGTCCGAGAAACTGTGTCAACCACTGTGTTAACCACAGTGGTAGTCTACGTTAACCTCCACTGTGGTAAACACAGTTCTACATACTCTGATACCTGAATACTCCTAAAACTTGGCCATCATTAAACGTAGTACGGTATGTGGTTTAAATTAAACTCTCAATTTTGATGTGTTTTCACGGCACAAAAACGATGCAATCCAAGTTAATTTTTTTCCTGACACTGTCGGTGTGAACAATTTGAAGCATTAGAATCACAGTGAGAAATATGACATGATTTGACTTGTTCTACAGTCAGAACAGACCATTATTCAACTGAATGTGACACACTTTTAGGAAGTCTTCAAAAGATCAAAACCATATCAAATAAATAGCAATATCACATAAAATACTGAACCCTACTGGTTTAAAACACAGACACAAACAGTATATTGTATAGCAACAATATGACTGGTTTTTGACAAAAAAAAACATAAATAAAATAGAAAATAAAATCTTGTACTGTTCGCATTTCATGCTAGCAGTCTTTAGCAATATGTCATTATGTAGATGTTTACCTTCTCAGCTCTCCATCATGTGTCTGTATCGGACCAATGCTCACATAGAAACATTTGCTCTGTGGTCAGTCTCAAATTTTAGGCTGCATACAAATGTCTGTTGAGGTTCTGTTAAGACACATGCAGACAACAAATCTCACACTTTGTAGGCCTTCATTGCTTCACTGACATGGAAACCATGGATTTGTCTTGAATTTGGCTAAAGGAAATGACATATTTCTGTAGAAATAAATTGCCACTCAACAAAGAAACTTTCACGTTTTGGAAAAGCATTAGTACATTGTTTTTAATCTCTGTATATTATACTTTAATCATCGTTTATTATGTGATGATCATTTAAGTAGTGTATATTCAGGAGTTTGAGATTTTAAGCACAAGCTTCTGGGATGTTGAAATTGTCATGTTTGCTTTGGTTTCTCAGACACTGGCAGGGTTTTCAGCTTATGGGGACAAGATGAAAAGGGCTTTCAAGCATCAAGAAAATAAATATGGAAAACAATTTTTTTTCTGCACCTTAGAATGTCTTTTATTTTTGATACAACACATCAAACCCCAGTTTACAAAAGACACACACTAAAATATAGTCCAGTTTAAAACAGTTTTTACACACAAAAATATCTAGATGAAAAATTGAAAAAATTCTATATATGTTCTATTGCTGCAATGCCCCTCCAAATACTAATTAACTAACATTTTAAATCTGTATGCCTATGTAATTATCCTCCTCATGACTACATTCTGCCCATTTGTCAGCAAGACATTTTGTAAAGAAGTGAAATTCATTTAAAATATAATTAAAATGAGTTTGATAACGTGTTTGTGTTTATTTTAATAGGGTGTATATGGGGACATTGTTCCATTCTGACATGAATATATCACCATGGTTACACTAGGTGAATGTTAGCCTTATTAGTGTGTCCTCAGTTTCTTTAGAGCTCTTCTCCCATCAGCGGCTGTGCCTGGCAGCATCAATTGTGATGATACCAACAAAAAGAAGCATTTCCACCTGCTGCTGTGCACCTTCCTGGAACATGTGCTTTGAAGACTTAGAAAAAAAAAAAAAAAGAATACTGAACAGAGAGAAAGGGAGAGACAAAGATAAAATATCTACATTTGTCAACCCTCAGCCCTTCACGCCTCCATCGCCTTCCTTTCGGCACATCCTACCCCGAGCTGCTCCCACCCACATGTACATGTATTTCATCATAACGGTTCATGCGTACACTCCGAATGATTCATCATAGGTGGAGGGGGGCACTGAACATACATCGTATGTGAGCGAACAAATTGAGAATTGCCTTTTTCTAAATTCCCCTCATCATCAATTCTCATGTATAAGTGGGAGATGCTGTTGCACACAACTGCAAGTAATCACATCTCTCCACCCCACATCTGTCCTGCGTGAGGACAAGAGAAACTTTCCCTGCAATTCCTCCTGGGAGTGGGCTGACAGTGCAGTATGCACATAAAATATGACTACAAATAGACCACAATGTTAGCGCGTGTGATGTAGCTTCCCATAGCAGAAATTGGTCAAATAAAAACATTTTTAATGAGAAAACAACAAAAGATGATCTTATAACACTCCATTAAGTTTTTAGGAAAAAATAACATTCGTTTCACAGCGGCTTAGTGGTTAGCACTTTCCCAAGATCTTTCTGCATGGAGTTTTGCATGTTCTCCCTGTGCATGTGTGGGTTTTCTCTGGGTACTCCAGCTTCCTCCTACAATCCAAAAACATGCTGTGGTTAAATAGTTGCTCTAAATTGTATGTAGGTGTGAATGTGAGTGTGACTGTATGTGCAGTCCTGATGACCTCTCCACGGTGTCCCCTGCCTTCACCCTAAGTCAGCTGGGATAGACTCCAGCCTTCCGTGACCCTAAAGAGGAATATGTGGCGTATAGATGGCTGGATATTACTGCTAGATTTTCTTTAATCCTCTGAAACCCAAAATATGCTAATTGGTTTCCAAGGCATGTTTTCTTCACTACTGTCAAACCTGCACCATCAATTAGAGCCAGAAACTGTAAAAAACATGAAAAAAGTCCACTTTTCAGATGATACCGAGTTTGTCATGTGTGGTGCTTGACTCCAGCAGGACAATAAAAACAAAAACAAAAAAACCCAAAGCTTGAAATTGTGATATTTCTTTAAAACTGCTCTCTAAAATGTTCTGGAAAACTGTTGGTACCAGAACATTTTTGAGTAAAGTTGCGAACAGAAAGACAGACAAATTGACAAACGTGCGCCAGTCGTCACATAACTCTGCTGCGTTCCATGGTGGAGAAATATCACTAGTAAAAATCTGTCCTCCTCTGGCACAACTGAGAAACCTTACCTGACTAACCTATGACCAACTGTCAACAAAAATTCAGATTTTTGGGCTCAACTGCAGGCTGTGTTTACACGGAGCAAATAGGAGATGACGAGAGAGACTGAGGGGAGAAATACAAACATACATGATTAAATTAAAACAGTAAGGTTTAAAAAAAAAAGTATACAGACAAGCAAGGTTTTAGAATATACTTTCTGCACAGTGAAATATCTTTCTGGAATGTGTTAAATGCCAAATGTGTAGCTGATATAAACATTTAAATACTCTTCATCCAATAGCATGTTGAAGACATTCAGGGAACAGGGAACACCTGTGCACACAAAAAGTTGTACATCATGATAACATTAAGTCTTGCAAAACAAACAGTCAAAGAAATTCAGCTTTGATTTAGTCTTTTTTTTGTGATTTATGGCAAATAGTTTCATACTGCACAAAAGACATTTTTGAATTCTACCTATTTGTAGCGTCGCCTGTGCTGTTTCCTTAGAGGTGTGACACCTTTTACTGGAGTAAAAAATGAGCCTACAGTGAGGGGAAATGTGATGGGGACAAAACAGCATGATAAGGAACATTCAGAGAGTTAATGGAAGAAAAGCAGCATTATGGAAGTCCCACCATTAATCACTGCAATTTGTTAGAAAATGATAAGCTTGTTTATCATTTGGCATGGGTTTTTATTTTCACTGTTGTCAGATGTGGTTAAATTTAGTTTGTCTATGAATCATCTTCAATATGTAAAGACCTAATGTCTTTTTAATGGGCTGCTGCGTATGTGCTCATGTATGATTGCTAAATAATTACAATTCTTGAAAGTTAGAAACAAGTCAGCTTCTCACATTGTGGCAACAGATGAATACGTTTAAGCTGTAGTAATTGGATCCCCGCAAGACTAAATTAGACTTCAAATTGGAGTTGATTTCATTATTTACAAATTACTCGAGAATAACAGCGTGTTGTTTTGTTCTCCTCGTCAGCTTGTCGGCCGATCAAATTTTTCTTGGAGCTTGTATACATTCATCAATTCATTCAGCAGGGTGCTGTGCTTGAAACACAAAGGCCAACTGTGTGACTTTATTAGTTTGCTCTGGAGGCCAATCGCTTACATCACTTATCAGACTACACCATCTCAGTCTTCTCTGAGCTCAGACGTTTGTGCTTCCGCCGCTTTTATTCCCTTTTCCTCTCCTGTCATTACATCTGAAGGACAGATTTTTCCCCATTGTCACTGCGAGGTGTCCTTATAAAATAACAGGTCCATGTGGGGGTTCATGCCAGATGGGTCACCTGTCTTCTCAGCCACCTGGAGGTAGGTGAGAGAACACAGCAGGCTGTCAATCAGGCATAAGAGCAGAGCGGAGGAGGGAGGAGGAGAAAAAAAGAAAAAAGAAATTAGTGCTAACGGGGTAGGGGTGCAGCATGACATTTCTGTGGCTGTAGGTAAAAAAAAAAAAAAAAAAAATAGAAAAAAAGGTCTCGCTCCATGCACTGGCGATGCTTTTTCCCAGCTTCTCCACCTCATATACACAACTATATGCAACACTCTTTTATCATACGCTCTACACAAGTCTTTCAGTAGACGTGGAGCAATGAAGCACAGCTGGGAGCAGCATAAGGCTGCTGTACTGGCACAATAAAAGAAAAACGTGGATAGCTGTGCCTTAGTGTATGTGACATGGTTCTCATTCTGTCTCTAAAAAAAAAAAAATCTAAGTTGGCTTCCTTTACCTCGTTATGGTACAACCTTATCACAAGAAAAAATGATATCTGACAATTCCACAAAGCCATTCAAAAACCAAACCAAAGCCCACCTTTCACACACTTGCTTTCCACTTTGCTACACATTGTTTTCCTCACAGGAACTGAGTGATTGCTGTGGATGTAAACCGTGAGCGACACAACTGTCAACATAATTTGTAGTGGTTTCGGGCTGCTGTATTGTCATACTATGTAAAAGGGATGACGGACAATGCTATGTGATGAGCAATCAAGGTTGGGTACTTTGGTAACATGCAACTGGACTTAAATGCACTTGGTAAGGGAGAGGACACAAAAGATTTGACACTCTCCCAAGGCTGTGCACATTCCTGGCCTGGAGAACTCCAAATGTCTCCAGGCAGCTGGGGTGCTGGCAGGCAAATAGAGATCTGGATGGTGTTGGAAAGAACAGCGCTGAGACTACTGTCCAATGTGGCTCTCACTGAGGCCTCAAGACAATGTGCTTTCAGTGGTGGAAGCATTCAGACTTATACAATGATTGATGCCAGCCGCTGCCTACTGTTCATCATTCTTTTCTCCAAATTCAATCCCACTTACCACAGTGCCACAGGTGTGCCATTGGTGTGTTTCTGCTATAGTCTTGTTACATAAATTGCAAAAAAAAAAGAAAAAAAGTTTGTCCAAGTGAGTTGCCAAATGCATCTCTTTCCTGATTCAAAAGATATGGAAAGATACAAAAAGTGTCCTTGCAGCTGGGACGGCACTAAATCTGTGTTTGATATTCGTAGGTGTGTATTTTATTACAGTCACCACAGTAAATGGTTCAAAGCTAAAGATTCCCTTTGAAAAGCAAAGGTGAAAGATGCCATGCAATTTTCACTTTTGAACAGCGTGATCTACAGGAGGTGCAGGACATTTGAATGTTTATTGCACATGTAACAGTGCAAGCCCAAAAGCAAAGGTTGAATCAATCTGTCTCCACCAAAGAAATCACTTGGTCTTTGTTCAGACACTCAAACTGACCAGAGTTGAACCCTTCTCTTTCAAGTGTAAACCATGTTGCTTTCCCAACTGTGCCAGCCTGAGGTATCTTTTGTCATGGCACCATGACTTTTTAAAGCTTTAGAGATGTTTGTACAGTATTTACTAGGGTAATTCCTATGTCATTTCTGTCTTTTTTGTATTTTGTAGGTACATAAGTCTATTGTGCAGGGTGGTTGGGTTTCTCTTTAGAGTTGTTTATTGCTTGTGATTGCATCTAAAATGTCATACTGTCACTTTATGTCAAAAATCAATAAGCAATGTTTGAAAAAAGAAGGACTTGGGTTTACATTTTCCCAGCAAGCCACCTTTTATCTACAACTTATTTTATTTTTTTCTCTTTCTCACCTTTGTTTGCTGGACTTTTTCACCCCAACTTGTTTGTTCATATTCCACTAAAAAAGCTGAGATGATGTTCAGTCGTGGGAAAGGTGCAGCTTCTCTCAAATGTAAAATGCCACAGCGACCTGAGAAATCAATGTTCTGTTTAGCAGCTTTATTAGAGTCGTAGGGCCATATATGTTGATTTGTTTGCTTTCTCAGTACAAACTAATCACACCAGAGTTCACTTAACAGTAACCCGAGACCCACCTCTTCAAGAAGTCTGAAGAGATGGGTTGTTTGGTCTGCGTTAGAGTTCAGCTGTCAGCTTTCACAGCAGCCTAAATGAACTATGCTAGCAGGGCAAACAGAGATGACTTATTTTTAACCAAAGCCAACAGGTCAGGTGTGAAACAGCAGCGCTCACTGTAGATGCAGAATATTTGCACCACTTTGTGATCACGCTGTTTCAAGATCATTTTTAGAGTACTTTCACTACCTTTACTTTTTAGCTTTATCTTGAGTATTTTAAGGGCTATCCATATGTAGCATATCTTCTTTTTTTTGCTGATCAGTTTGTTTGTTCTGTTCAGAGTTGTCCAGGCTATCCAGATCTTCCATCATCTTCTCTCATTTCTCCACACCTGTAAATAATTTTTCTATCTATCTATCTATCTATCTATCTATCTATCTATCTATCTATCTATCTATCTATCTATCTATCTATCTATCTATCTATCTATCTATCATTGTTTTTTTTCCTATTCTTATTTTATTGTTATTCTTGTTTCCTTATTACTTCACCAAAGAAGGGTGGAGTTATGTGACGATCGGCCTAAGTTTGTCCATCTGTTTGTCTGTTAGCAGCCTTACTCAAAAACGGACAAACAGATTTCGATGAAATTTTCAGGAAAGGTCAGAAATGACACAAGGTCCAAATGATTAGATTTTGGCAGGGATGGATTCACAGATTTCTTGAGGATTTCTGTATCATTGTGAGATAGTGGCACAGTGTCACTGCAACTATGGCAACAAGTGAACACTACATCAGCTGCTGCAGACAATCACATGATTATGATCCTATCACAAATCAACCATTGCAGACTTCTTGGGACATATCCCTCAGGAATGATACAGGGAACAATTGATTAAATTGTGGGGGTGTTTCCGAATCCCATTAATTCCCACCGCCTGCTAAATATTTAGATCACGCGACTTGTACATAGAGTGCACATGCATAACACACACCTGTACTCAGCACAAGTTGATTTTGTTTGTGGGTACATCTATATTAAATGGCTACATTCTGTGGTGAAGTGATGGAAATGATACAACGACTGAGCAGTGTTGGCACAGTACTACACTCTTTGAGTACTTTTCTTGTTCCTAGAGTGACACCAATTCGGTATATCTACTTGACCATTAAAAATTATTAGGATCCTGATTGGTTTTAATAATTGCAGATTTTTCAAATGATAAATCAAAAAACTATATCCCATACCATATAAATCTTATATTATTTCACATATCTCAGCATAAAATGCTGGAATGAGGCATGTTTTACTATTGTTGTGTAGGACAGGTGGTTTGGAATCTGGAAATTTCAGAATTAGGATTTTGGGATACTGTGTGACTAAAGTTTAAGTAAATAAATGCCATTTTTTTATTATTCACTGAAGAGCTGACAAACAGTGGTCTACTTGCAGAGGTGGTAAACCAGCACAAAACACACAAGGCAACTTACAATTACTGGTGTGCAACTACTTCCAACAATGGCACCAGATGTCAGCAGGATGGGAGGGTAACGGCAGAGGAGGGAGATAATCAAATTGCCTCCTTTTGCCAGTAGCAAATTGTTCATGAATCCCATTTGTCTTGGATTTAAGTTTGTAAAATGAGCTGGTATAAAATGATCAATGTAGACACAGGTGTTAGTGCTGATCCTCAGCTCTCTATCAGTGTCACACCTCACAAAATCAGTCCACCTCGTCTTTATCTCATGACTCCTAAAAAAAATGTAAGGAGACTGACCTCTTTGGCAAATCCTTGCATCCAGGGTAAATGCATTTGCATTGCCAGATTCCAAACTGTAGGCTGTAAGTAGGTGTAGTAACCCTTGATCTGATACTAATGCACTGTAGTTTGTATAGTGTTTTATTGTGGTGATCATGGGAAGTATGGCTCCTGTCAAACCAACCACATTTTTTGGCACACCCAAAAAATCCTGCACCAAGAAATGAGGAAAACCTGTTTAACAGCAACTCAATAGTCCAGTACTACACATTCCATTTATTTCCTGCATGTTTTTAGTGTTTATTTTGTGACCTGTAACGTGTTTAGAAACAACTCTGAATTTCCTTTACTAGGACTTTTAAACCACTTACATAGAATTTACATTACCTCGGAGTTAAAGCTGTAATCATGATTAGTGCTTGGTGCACAAACAAACACAGTTCCATCTGTTATCATAAAAGCTCTGTTCAGTTTTGAATGTATGGAATGCCAATACATGCAATTAAATGGTATTGCCATCAACCTTCTGCAAAGTATTGACATCAGAGGCAGCACACCACATGTCGACACATTAATGGATTTTTTTTTGCACTTCACCCAAGGGTCTGACATAGAAAAAAAAGGGAGAAATAAACACACGAAAGTGGAGCTTAATTAGACCCTTCTCTGATAAGGGCTCAATATATATTGAGTAAGCAGAGGTCTTCCAATACATTCTGGGTTGTTCCAAATGAGAAAGCAGGAAACAGAAGTGCATCTGATATAGTCAATCAAGTGCAATTAATCTCAGTTGTGGGTGAAGGTATGGGTTGGTTGTAAAGTGCCTCACACTCCTGGCATCATTACACACTCGGATGCCTGCTGCCTTTTAAGAGGCATGCCACGGTGGTCTATTTGTGCATCGGACCATGCAGTGTACAAGCAAGGCCGGGGACATTACCCTCGCTGTGTGTCGCGACACTGTGGCCTCATCAAGGTACCCTGCAGGGAGGCAATCTGTGAATGGAGTTTATCAGTGCTGTAATCCAAATGCCACTTGCTTTGCATTATATTAGAAGCGTTTCTGCAAAATTGACTTGCATTTTTGATATACACATGAGCGCAAGCTGATGGAGTTGAGGGATAATGAGTCTACACCAGCAAGGCCATATGATTAATGGCCGATCCTTTCTACAAAGTGAGCTACGACCGCAATTCTCACTAAAATTGAATTTTTATGTTTCATTCTCTAATGTAAGGAGATGGGAACTGGCCACAATCTTTCCCTAATTTTAACTTTTCCCTCACCATGGATGTCAGTGCACAGCTATGAGGTGAGTTAAAAGGGTAGTTTAGAGTCACTGAAGTGGGGTTGTATAAGGTACTTGTTCATAGCAGTTTATTACCTACGAAAGATGGCAGTTGGCATGATACCAGTTTGGAGAAGCAGACAGGAGTACCTGCACAGAAGTTGAATAATCTACAGCTACACATGGGAGCAACAGCAAAGTATATTTTAGCCAGCTTTAAAAAAAAAAAGGCTGACCTAAAAAAAAAACAATCTCTAGCAGTGTAAGGGTACAAGGAGTACATCCTAACATGGAGTTAAAGGTGAAAGGGACCTTTTCCGGTGTGCTTCTGGTTGGTTTACAACAGTGCTATTCGTGGGACTTCTACCAGTTTTTAGAGAGTTTAGAGGCATTATTTTTTGTAGAGATCTATTCCAAAAGGTGTTTTGGTAGCATGTGAGTATCATTATTGTGTTCCAATCCAAATTCAGCCTTGAATTATCTTTAACAACCAACTCACAGAAAGTCTTGGTACCAGGTTCGAAAAAAAAATCTACATGGTGTGTTCAATTATGACATGGTGTCACAGGTGTACAACATGACTGAAATAAACTGACTGCAAAGACAAATTTTCATTATTTCTTTATTTATTTTCCACGGAATGACCTCTATTCATCAGATTATTAAGCCTCTTCAGACTTTTGAATCTCAAACTATTTACCAGATGTGCTGCCTACCTTGTGGACAAAAACAACATGATTAGATTTGTCAGACAGTCTCATGCCAGTCATATAAACTATAGTTTGACACGTGGACCTTGAATGTATCATCAATAAAGTCAATCTATCCACATCCATCAGTTCACCCATTTGAATTTTCATCAATACACCAAAAGATGATGCACACATGAACTTCTATGAGTAGCTGGTAATCTATCCACGGTAAAGATGGAAAGACAGATAGATGTCTTCACACCTACCAGTCCATCAATGATCAAGGATGGAAACCAAATAGCAAAAACAGCAGATAGGCAATATGCACATGTACTGTCTTCTCTGCACTCAAGATTCATAAACAGTCAGCTAAACACCTTCTTTTCACCATGACTCCACAGAGTGTTCCTAAGAAGTATTAGTAGCCTGCACTAGAAATAAAGTAGCCTGCACCACTTTTGCGTAACAGCGGCGTTGGGGGCATGTCCCCCCAAGAAAATTTTGATGTTTTTAGTGCTATTTGGTGGCCCCTGGTGCATTTTATTTGTGTAATTTAACATTTTTCTAGCACTTGGTTTTGTCATGGGATTTGTGTATTTAAGTACATTTCATCAAAATGTGAGTTTTAAGTACACAATTTTCATGCAATCTGCACTTTCACCAGTAGTATGTGTGTCTGGTCTCTTAGTAAACCTCTGTAGTATGCTGTCTGGCTTGTAACATAACTGCATGTTTAGCATAGATGTTGTGCATCTTTCTGTATGTTTGGTTGTGGGAAAATATTAATTAACCTAATTTAATGACTATGTGTGAGACCTTAACTACGGGATCATAGACTGGCTGAGTGACTGCTAGCTCTGAAAACAAAAAGTCATTGATTATTATACAGCAGATCAGAACATAAATTAAAAAGTCAAAATGCCGAGAATATTTTTTCTAAGTCCAGATGTGAAAAAAAAATTGGCCATGACTTCCCTGTATTTTATCATTTCACTCATCTTACAAAATATTTACAATCATTTAGAGCATTAATGAAAAAGGCTAAATTAGATCTACAAACGTGGACAAAATTGTTGGTACCCCTCAGTTAAAGAAGGAAAAACCCACAATTCTCACTGAAATCACTTGAAACTCACAAAAGTAACAATAAATAAAAATTTATTGAAAATTAAATAATCAAAAACAGCCATTACTTTTGAATTGTTGATTAACATAATTATTTAAAAAAACAAACTAATGAAACAGGCCTGGACAAAAATGATGGTACCTCTATAAAAGATTGAAAACTATTTGACCAGAGTGACATGATTAACTCAGGTGTGTCATTTAATTGACATCACAGGTGTTTCCAAACTCATAATCAGTCAGTCTGCCTATTTAAAGGGAGACAAGTAGTCACCCTGCTGTTTGGTGAAAAGGTGTGTACCACACTGAACATGGACAACAGAAAGCGAAGGAGAGAATTGTCCCAGGACATCCGAAAAAAAATTATAGACAAACATCTTAAAGGTAAAGGCTATAAGACCATCTCTAAACAGCTTGAAGTTCCTGTGACAACAGTGGCTCATATTATTCAGAAGTTCAAGACCCACGGGACAGTAGCCAACCTCCCTGGACGTGGCCGCAAGAGGAAAATTGATGACAAATTGAAGAGACGGATCGTTGGAATTGTATCCAAAGAGCCCAGAGCAACCTCCAAAGAAATTAAAGGTGAACTCCAAGGCCAAGGTACATCAGTGTCAGATCGCACCATTCGTCGTTGTTTGAGCCAAAGTGGACTTCATGGGAGACGACCAAGGAGGACACCACTGCTGAAAAAAACTCATAAAAAAGCCAGACTGGAATTTGCAAAAATGCATGTTGACAAGCCACAAAGCTTCTGGGAGAATGTCCTTTGGACAGATGAGACCAAACTGGAGCTTTTTGGTAAGGCACATCAACTCTATGTTCATAGACTCAAAAACCAAGCATACGAAGAAAAGAACACTGTCCCTACGGTGAAACATGGAGGAGGCTCAGTAATGTTTTGGGGCTGCTTTGCTGCATCTGGCACAGGGTGTCTTGAAAGTGTGCAAGGTACGATGAAATCTGAAGACTATCAAGGCATTCTGGAGAGAAATGTGCTGCCTAGTGTCAGAAAGCTTGGTCTCAGTCGCAGGTCATGGGTCTTCCAACAGGACAACCATCCAAAACACACAGCCAAAAACACCCAAGAATGGCTGAGAGAAAAGCGTTGGACTATTCTAAAGTGGCCTTCTATGAGCCCAGATCTGAATCCCATTGAACATATGTGGAAGGAGCTGAAACATGCCATTTGGAGAAGACACCCATCAAACCTGAGACAACTGGAGCTGTTTGCTCATGAGGAGTGGGCCAAAATACCTGTTGACAGCTGCAGAACGCTCATTGACAAATACAGAAATCGTTTAATTGCAGTGATTGCCTCAAAAGGTTGTGCAACAAAATATTAAGTTATGGGTACCATCATTTTTGTCCAGCCCTATTTCATTAGTTTGTTTTTTTAAATAATTATGTTAATCAACAATTCAAAAGTGATGGCTGATTTTGATTATTTAATTTTCAATAAATTTTTATTTATTGTTACTTTTGTGAGTTTCAAGTGATTTCAGTGAGAATTGTGGGTTTTTCCTTCTTTAACTGAGGGGTACCAACAATTTTGTCCACGTGTGTATATGGGTAGCACCTAGAATATTTCTAAGTCCAGACATGAAAAAAAATTGGGCAGCATTTCTCCTGTATTCTGTCATTTCATTCATTCATAAAAGGTAATTGAACAAATCTATGAAATGTTTACATTCATGGGATTTGCTTCAGTAAATTTTACTAATGTCAAATCATAGTTTGCAAGCAAAAAAAGTGGTAAACACCTGTTCTCTGTTTTTTAAGGAAGCCCAACATGGTCTGCTGGAACTTCCCAATGTCCTTCTTCCTCTCTGAGGACATTCTCATTCATAAATCAAACAATCCCCAAACAATTCCCTCCAGAAATGTTGCGATCGTGCAAAATCAACCAATCTCCGCGACTTTTGCGCAACCGCAAACAAAGTGTAATCATAATCAGCCAACACAGACAGCTTTAGCGCAGGCAAACATTATATGCATCGACATACCATACTCAACTCATAACATTACTATCTGTTCCAATACTCATGTAAGAACGCAGTTAAACATGAAATAAGGTATACATACTGGCGATGCTGCCACAAAATCAAACGCTGGAGCAGATGGATGCAGATAACATCAGCTTGTCTTACTCATAGACATATATAAAGAGTAGGCGCTGCATCGACTGCTACTGCCTATTGGGGCTGATGAGCGGTGGGGCCGCCATCTTGGTCCAGTCATCCGCTCCAGTCAGCACTGTTTGACAGCGCATTTCATCCATCTTAACTCTGAATATTAAACTGATTTTCACGTGTTTTTTATTTTTTATTTTTTTGCTGCAAACGTCATACATGTAGCTATGATAGAGGACAAATGGTTCAGCGTATTTTAATATTCATAGCGGGAATAATAGATAATACTAATAATAGGTAATAGAATATTCTGATATTAAGCTCAACTGTAGACAGGTATTTTGCAAACACTGTAAACACACACACACTAATACATGTTAGAGAAGCAGATAATGGCAGTAAAGTCAATTATTTTAATATTTGAAGAGACAATATATGATTACGCTATATATACATATATAAACAAAATACTGACTGAACACATATTTCTATATACAACAATAGATAGAAGTCATATATCAGAGAAAATGAATATATATATATTGATTGATTGATTGATTGATTGATTGAGATATTTATTTCGAATATGTAAACACGAGTATCAGGTGAGCAAAGAATGGATATTATATATCCATATATATACTGCATATGCATACACATACAAACAAATACATATAGACATACATACCCAAGACTCCTATACATAAATATCCATACACATGCATACAAAACAATTTCATGAAGAAGAAAAATTATGCCACACTTCTGGACTAGATCTACATATTCAAAAAGGAGTCAGAAGAAGTGAGCAAACACTTATTTAATCCCACCCCTTTTCCATAAACTATTGATTGATAATTTCCAGCTTCCTAAAATTTAATTATATAACATTCAATTTATATTTACACATGTAAGATACAATAAAGTAATATGATATTATCTATTTATATTTATCTCTATAAATACATACACCCATATACATGTTTATATAAATACACATATACACACGTTTATATATATTTATACATACACACACACACACACACACACACACACACACATATATATATATATATATATATATATATATATACATATGTACATACACATAGATACACACGTGGACAAAATTGTTGGTACCCCTCAGTTAAAGAAGGAAAAACCCACAATTCTCACTGAAATCACTCGAAACTCACAAAAGTAACAATAAATAAAAATTTATTGAAAATTAAATAATCAAAATCAGCCATCACTTTTGAATTGTTGATTAACATAATTATTTAAAAAAACAAACTAATGAAATAGGGCTGGACAAAAATGATGGTACCCATAACTTAATATTTTGTTGCACAACCTTTTGAGGCAATCACTGCAATTAAACGATTTCTGTATTTGTCAATGAGCGTTCTGCAGCTGTCAACAGGTATTCTGGCCCACTCCTCATGAGCAAACAGCTCCAGTTGTCTCAGGTTTGATGGGTGTCTTCTCCAAATGGCATGTTTCAGCTCCTTCCACATATGTTCAATGGGATTCAGATCTGGGCTCATAGAAGGCCACTTTAGAATAGTCCAACGCTTTTCTCTCAGCCATTCTTGGGTGTTTTTGGCTGTGTGTTTTGGATCGTTGTCCTGTTGGAAGACCCATGACCTGCGACTGAGACCAAGCTTTCTGACACTGGGCAGCACATTTCTCTCCAGAATGCCTTGATAGTCTTCAGATTTCATCGTACCTTGCACACTTTCAAGACACCCTGTGCCAGATGCAGCAAAGCAGCCCCAAAACATTACTGAGCCTCCTCCATGTTTCACCGTAGGGACAGTGTTCTTTTCTTCGTATGCTTGGTTTTTGAGTCTATGAACATAGAGTTGATGTGCCTTACCAAAAAGCTCCAGTTTGGTCTCATCTGTCCAAAGGACATTCTCCCAGAAGCTTTGTGGCTTGTCAACATGCATTTTTGCAAATTCCAGTCGTGCTTTTTTATGAGTTTTTTTCAGCAGTGGTGTCCTCCTTGGTCGTCTCCCATGAAGTCCACTTTGGCTCAAACAACGATGAATGGTGCCATCTGACACTGATGTACCTTGGCCTTGGAGTTCACCTTTAATTTCTTTGGAGGTTGCTCTGGGCTCTTTGGATACAATTCCAACGATCCGTCTCTTCAATTTGTCATCAATTTTCCTCTTGCGGCCACGTCCAGGGAGGTTGGCTACTGTCCCGTGGGTCTTGAACTTCTGAATAATATGAGCCACTGTTGTCACAGGAACTTCAAGCTGTTTAGAGATGGTCTTATAGCCTTTACCTATAAGATGTTTGTCTATCATTTTTTTTCGGATGTCCTGGGACAATTCTCTCCTTCGCTTTCTGTTGTCCATGTTCAGTGTGGTACACACCTTTTCACCAAACAGCAGGGTGACTACTTGTCTCCCTTTAAATAGGCAGACTGACTGATTATGAGTTTGGAAACACCTGTGATGTCAATTAAATGACACACCTGAGTTAATCATGTCACTCTGGTCAAATAGTTTTCAATCTTTTATAGAGGTACCATCATTTTTGTCCAGGCCTGTTTCATTAGTTTGTTTTTTAAATAATTATGTTAATCAACAATTCAAAAGTGATGGCTGTTTTTGATTATTTAATTTTCAATAAATTTTTATTTATTGTTACTTTTGTGAGTTTCAAGTGATTTCAGTGAGAATTGTGGGTTTTTCCTTCTTTAACTGAGGGGTACCAACAATTTTGTCCACGTGTGTACATGCACGTACACATACCCTCATACTACAAAATCATGTTTTTATACTGTATTTTAAACTGGTTTATACTTGTACATTTCTTCAACTCCACATTCATACGGTTCCACAGTCTGACTCCACAGACTGAAACACAGAAACTTTTCCTGGTGGTTCAGGCACTACACGTTTTGAAGTTGCATTTTCTTCTTAAATCATATCTCCCATCTCAACTACTAAAAAAATTAGAATATTTCCTGGTCGTATTTTTTTTTTTAGCCTTGTACATTATTTGTGCTGTGTGATATCCCACCAAATCTGTGATTTTGAATAATTTTGACCGTAAGAATAATGAGTTGGTGTGCTCCAGATACCCGACCTTGTGAATTGTCCTCATTGCCCTTTTTTGGAGAATGAAAAATGAATGTAACGAACTCTTGTAATTATTGCCCCAAACCTCTACACAGTAGTTTAAGTACGGTAAGACTAGTGAACAGTAAAGAATGTGGAGTGACTTCTGATCCAGTACCTGTTTTGCTTTACAAAACAGAGCCAAATAGCTGAACATCAGCCGGATGACCGTCCACAGAGTCTTTCAGGTCTTCACCATGGTGCGCAGCACCCCGAGCGGCGTCTACTCTTTATTATGTCTATGGTCTTACTGACCACATTCTCTCTCTCAGAGACAAAACACTTCCTGACTCTAGTCACATGACATGAACAGGTGATCAGCTAAGGAAATTATCAAGAACGGCCACCAGGAGGTGCTATAACTAACAGAAATAGGTTCACTATATATATATATATATATATATATATATATATTATGGCATGCCGTTTAGGAAATTATATATATAATGAAACTTGATATATATATAATGAAACTTGATATATATATAATGAACGTTGATATATATATAATGAAAGTCGATATATATATATATCGACTTTCATTCTATATATATATATCAACTTTCATTCTATATATATATATCAACTTTCATTATATATATATCAACTTTCATTATATATATATATCGACTTTCATTATATATATATCAACTTTCATTATATATATATCGACTTTCATTATATATATATATCGACTTTCATTCTATATATATATATCAACTTTCATTATATATATATATATCAACTTTCATTATATATATATCGACTTTCATTATATATATATATCGACTTTCATTATATATATATCAACTTTCATTATATATATATATCGACTTTCATTATATATATATATCAACTTTCATTATATATATATCAAATCTTTTTTTCCTACCGAGCCCCGGAAGGGACATGTCCGTATGGCGAAGCGACAATGAAGGACACTCACCCGGACGAGAATTTTATTGAGTTTTATTTTGAAATCGGCCTGAAATACACAGACATTCAAGCAGTGCGATGCGCTAAGAGTCTGCCATGCAGACCAGCGATCCTGATAATGGTAAGTTTTATTTCTCCAACATCCTGCTGTTATCCTACTATGAATACGCTAGCTACAACAGTCCCACATCAGTATTATGAACGTTCCGCCAGCTAACGCGGTCCGGACACCGGATCACTGATTAGAGGTTGGCGTTGAACTATTGTTTGCCAGCCAGTTAGCCGCTGGTAAGCTAACAAGCTATGAAACAACTCCTTATAAAACCGGAGGAAAGCCGCAGCAATATTTCAGTCCAAGACCTGTATTCAGAACCTCCCACGCTGTTACACAATGACCCATTAATCATATTACTGAACTATATGGTTATCATTGAAATTTTCCTTGAAGAACCAGTGAACTCTTTGCGAACACATTTTAATTTATGTGTTGATTATGTTTCGTATCAGTAATACAAGTCTAAAAAACTGATTCAAATGATCAAGTTAACACAATGAAGTAAAGAGTACTGGTAATCTGCAGCTATTTTCATAATTTCAAGGTAAAATTCTGATGTGTGATTTTCTAGCTTTGCAGATGTGGAAATCCAATGCGCTGATTTCTTATACACAGATGCTTTTGGTGTTTTTTGTTGTAAAATAAAACAAGGCATTTATCACTGTTGGAAATTATTACAGGTATTATTTGTAACACTTTCTAACATTGTATGGACAAAGCAATAAATCAGTTAATGGATAAAATCATTTGTATTACAGATGCTATCAACAGCATGCCTTGTTCATTTTATTTAGTTGTCAGCCTTGGATGATGAGGTCCAGTTACCAGGAGCACTAGTCTGCAGCTTACTGGTTCCGTCCTGCAGCTCCTCCACGCCGTCCTCCTCTCTACAGACCAAATCAAGTAAGATCTGTTTAGACTATGCAGACATCAACATGATCAGTATGTTATCTTTTGACCCATCCTAAAATCACAAAATAGAACATTTACTTTAAGTTAACTGTGTTTATGAAAATAGAAAATAATTACTGGCAACTAGTACTTTTTGGTGCTTTTATGCAGGAAAAGGGAACCAGGAAGCTGCTTTGGATCCTCTGCAGTATCTGGAGAGGTCAGAGGAACGGTTCTTGGAACAGATCGGAAGACACCAAGACGTGACCTCTGCCATTCTCCAGAACATCCAGAAGATGAATGAAAACCTTGGTTGCACTGATGGGACGCATGGTGTCGGTGCTGGAGCAACTGTCCCAGAATTAAACTGCATTGTTGACTATTGGCTTTTCTAGAAAATAAATCTTTTTTAGTACTTCACCTGTTTTGTATTTTACTCATGCACTTTGGGTGAATAAACAGAAATTTGTGATGAGAGATGCAAATTTTGTCTATAATCTACAGAGACTTTATTCAGTGTTCAGTGCACACTTTTGTTACACACATTTTGACAGATAAGCAGTTGTGCTTTTCAAGCAGATTTTAGTCAGAAACATCAGTAGCATATGTTTTTTTTTTTACTGTTACACCAATCTAGGTAGATAAACTGCACTACTGCAGCAGACATATTATTGAAATGTGCTTCTATTATGTGTCTACATACACTGCTCACAAATAGTTATTCAACTTTTGGGTGAAATTGATGGAAAATATAAAAAGTGCATGCTTTAGTGATATATCATAAAAATAGGGTATTTAACTAGAAACATGCAATAGTGATTTCCTCATCTCAAAAAAATTTATTGAATCAAAAGCTAACAACAGTGGAGGGTATGTCACAATAAAAATGTCTCAGTTTGGACAGAACAGCAGCCTTCAGCTGAAATCCAGTACAATTGTGTCCCACCAGTGGCGTGATCATGGATGTGTCCAGGCAGCAGCTGACCTCTGCCTCGTAATTAGCCTTAAGACCAGCTATAAAGATAAACATAGATATTATCATTATCATCAACATATGGTGCATGTGTTTAACCTTTAAGCTATGTAGGGATGCAAATGTAGTCGAAGCTAAGTAGCTAAGCTAATGCTAACACGTTCAGTGTTCAGAATCAAAACATCTCTAAAAATTACCTGTTTTCTCAAACGTAGTCGCCGTTCCCTGTGACAACCATGAAGACAGATAATCACAGAAGAGCTCATCTGAAGAGCAAATGTCCAATAAGGTTCCTGTTTTTGTTTGCCATGTCCTTCCAGGGCTCAGTAGGAAAAAGTCTGAATATATGGAATGAAACTTTGAATAGATGGAATGAAAATCTGAACATTCTATATTCCGACTTTCATTATATATATATCTCAACTTTCATTATATATATATCAACTTTCATTATATATATATCAAGTTTCATTATATATATATCAAGTTTCATTATATATATATCAAGTTTCATTATATATATATATCAAGTTTCATTATATATATATCGACTTTCATTATATATATATCAAGTTTCATTATATATATATCAAGTTTCATTATATATATATCGACTTTCATTATATATATATCAAGTTTCATTATATATATATCGACTTTCATTATATATATATCAAGTTTCATTATATATATATCGACTTTCATTATATATATATCAAGTTTCATTATATATATATCGACTTTCATTATATATATATCGACTTTCATTATATATATATCAAGTTTCATTATATATATATATCAAGTTTCATTATATATATATCGACTTTCATTATATATATATCAAGTTTCATTATATATATATCAAGTTTCATTATATATATATCGACTTTCATTATATATATATCAAGTTTCATTATATATATATCGACTTTCATTATATATATATCAAGTTTCATTATATATATATCGACTTTCATTATATATATATCAACTTTCATTATATATATATCAAGTTTCATTATATATATATCGACTTTCATTATATATATAATTTCCTAAACGGCATGCCATAATATATATATATATATATATATATATATATATATACACACACACACACATGTGTGTGTGTGTGTGTGTGTGTGTATGTGTATATAGAAAGCTGAGATTGGAACTAATTATTTTGCACAAGTTACAGTGGAATGTGTATGGAAAGAGAAAAGTGCAGCAGTAAATGTAGTAGACCAGTGAGTTATAATGCAGCATTGTGCAGTTTATAATGCCGCATTGTTAAAGTAGTACTGTTATATGAATAGCATGTGTCTGTGACTGACTATTATCAACTTTTAGTTCAGATTATCATTATTGATTCAGTAATACATAACCAGCTGTTCAATATTTTAGATAGTTGAGATATCACTAACTGGTGCCTCAACTTAATTACGATGTATTATAGCTCATGCGTTATGCTATATATGTATATAATATTATTCTACAAAGCAATCTGACCTGTAACGATAGAGATGGTATACATTAGAGTGGAAACATTTCTGGTAACAATACCTATAGACATAGTTGAATAGCAGTTTGAGATTAGTAGACATTGTTGCATCCAAGAAAATACTGTAGTGGCCATGTTGAGCCATTGTGTCTTGATGGTTTTTTCCCTCTCTCTTTTAATAAGTGTAATGCAAGGTTCACTGTTTGGTTTCATTTTTTTTTCATTAATGCTGACATGGACAACATGTACATGTGAGTGTTGTACTTATATTTAGGCTTTACTTTTCATTCGCTGGTTATACTTAGTTTCTTCTTGGCACAACACACAGTGAACTTTTGATTATGATACCCCATGCTTGTCTGATGTGGAGTCAGTGTAATTTTAAGTGTGTTATGTTTTATTCAACACTGTTTTTTCACGTTCACAAATGCTGTCCTCAGGCTTAATGGAAAGTGTGTTTAGCCTGCTGCATAGCTGTGCACTTACAGGGTGAGGGCTGAGAAACAAATATAGTGGAAGGTCAGTGGGGATGTTTTCAAGATTTTACAGCCTCTTAGAGAAGTAGATTATTCAGTTTTTGTGTTATTGTGTTATAAATAATAGGTTTTACGCATGGCGTCCTTTCATTCTTTTGCATTTGTAACGTTAAATGCATTTGTGTTCTAGTGAGCTGGAATCCTGTTTTGATCAGGAATATGTCAAGCATTCACATGACACAGCCAAGCAATTTGTAGTTTTTCTCCTAATGAATCCCCTGTTGTTTATTAGACAGCCCAGCGCATTCAGCTTAGCAAACATCCAAAAAGTCACCATGGTACATTTATAGTTATTACATGCTTGCATGGACGAGAAGAAATCATTCTTATTTTTTTGTAATGTATATTAATCTCTTCATCCATAAAATCAGATCAAGGATTATGAGAAACACTGGATCCAATACTTTTCATGAGACATTAACCTCATATGTACTTAGTGCAAATGATGTTTGGATCATCAGCACAGTGATAACAAACAAGACTACTGGAAAGACAGAGAGAAGCAGAAATTACATTTCACCCTTTTTGTAATACCAAACCCCCGTTGTTCTCCTCCTCAGTGTTTTAGACTTTATTCTGTACTCACACAATAATTATGCCTTTGTGTAACAAAAACAGGGACAATAGGCTACACCTGCAGGCAGAGGCAGACACTTTGACTTTCAGGATTTCACAATTGCCAAATCAGCTGCAGGCAATGTTTTATTCCTTTTAAGGATATGCAATTACTTTGAAGGACATCAGAGTTGTATTCCTGTCAAATGAGGAGCAGCAGACAATATGACCCCACAATGGGAGCAGCAGATAGGTTCAGGCCTCATGTTAACTGCCTGACACCTTTACAATATTCTCACCGCTCTCATCAGTGACACCTCTGCTCTTTGACCATTTCTTCAGGGCTCTGGAGCTGCCATACAAGAACTATCACAGATGACGTGCAGTATTTCCATGTCTGCACTAAGAAGCCCAAAGAGTGCGCGGTAGACCTCTTTTTTTTTTTTTCCACAATGCAATTACAAAGTCTGAATGCTCCCTCCAATTTCAGAATGTTCTTCTGGAGGCCAAACTGCTTGCATGACGAGGAGGACCAGCAACATCAGTTAAAGCTTAGCTGAGGGAGTGCCATATGGGAAATGAGCAAGTGTTTGGGGAAGTCTCAGGGGATGGAGATCAGAAGCAGAGGTCCTCAGAGATCCAGGAAAATGAATGGACAGAGGATGAGTGAAAGGTAGGAGGATGGTGAAAAACAAGAGGCTTGGAGTCCAGAGAAATGGGAGGTGATTATAGTTGGAGACAGGTTCAAAATTCAGTGTAGAAATGGGAGAAGTGTTCAGATCACTGGAAGGCTCTGGTTTATTGGAGCAACTGATAAAAAAGGAACATGTTTATAATTTATTCTTAGCATACTGTATGACAAAATCAAGCATTTGAACGTCTAAATGCACCTATGTAGTGTATTTTTAGATGTTGGAAGACACATAATGAGAAAAATAAGCAGTCAATACAATGGCGGAACATTTCCACCTTGAAACTGCAGCGTACCGATTACAGTCTCATAAACTCATGCAGAGCTTCATTCGAAAAAGAGACCCAAGAAACTAATCCATCTCATTGTGGGGTGAGATTTCCTGTCTCACTATTTTTCTCTCATGTTCAAACAAGTATGGCTGAATTACTCCAATATTATACCTCACCATTGTAGAACTCAGAGTAAGCATACAGAGTCACAGGGTGGCTAGTCTGACTCACTGGATATAGACTTAAGTAAGAGTCTTGTGTTTTGATCTTGCATTTTATATGCCTTTCTCCTCCATTTGTTCTATCTATCTGTTACCATCTGCAAAGTCTCCTTAAGCTTATAAAACAACAACTTCAAAGCCACTAGGAGCAGAACAGCAGGACCCTTTAGTAGGAGACCATTTGAGAAGACAGCTCATCCATATCATGTAATCATTTCAACCATGTGTTCAGAACAATTTTATATCTGTAATGATAATAGTATTGTTGTTAGTGTTTAACAAGCAGATCTGTAAATTTAAGAAATTATTTCAAAGTGAGTTGTCAAGGTATTTTTTCCTCTAACCTCTCATGGACAGTGAAACTCAGCACCACCCCTGTGGATGAACACATCCATTGTCCGGCACTGACATTGCACTGGGAGATACAATAGTTCTGTCCATGTGGCACTATAGTATCCAGGCAGTGGAGAGGAAGGATGAGACTTCAAACATCTGTACATTGTAGAGGTGGAAGAAGTTCTGTGTCTACTATTTATCAAAAGTAAGGGTGGAGGCTGACTTCTGAGTTTATGTCACATGATTGTGTGAAATTATACATGTAGGTGCACAAATTTAAAAGTCATTAAAGCACATTTCCAATAAAGATTGAGAAAAGGAGAAAGCTTATGAGGTTTCCATTTGTGAAGCAGATAATTATATAAAAGGTATTCCAAACGAAGGCACAAATAAGTGTACGAATGGGAATCTCTGCAGTTCAAGATGACGCCAGAAGTCTTATTTCAACCAATATGAGTTTTGTTTGCAGAGTTGTCATTGGTGCAGACTTCAATGGGAAGAGTTGTAATTGGTGCAGACTTCAGTGGACATGTTGGTGCTGGAAACAGAGATGATGAGGAGGTCACGGGCAGGTTTGGTATCCAGGAGAGGAATGCAGAAGGACAGACGGTGGTTGACTTTGCAAAAAGGATGGAAATGGCTGTAGTGAATACTTTCTTCCAGAAGAGGCAGGAACATAGGTTGACCTATAAGAGTGGAGATAGGAGCACACAGGTAGACTACATCTTGTGTAGACGGTGTAATCTGAAGGAGATCAGTGACTGCAAAGTAGTGGTAGGTGAGAGTGTAGCCAGACAGCATAGGATGGTGGTGTGTAGGATGACCCTGGTGGTGAAGAAGATGAAGAGGGCAAAGGCAGAGCAGAGGACCAAATGGTGGAAGCTGAAAAAGGAAGAGTGTTGTATGACTTTCAGGAAAGAGTTGAGACAGGCTTTGGATGGTCAGGAGGTGCTTCCAGATGACTGGACAACTACAGCAAATGTGATCAGGGAGACAGCTCGGAGAGTACTTGGTGTGTCATCTGGAAGGAAAGGAGATAAGGAGACTTGGTGGTGAAATGAGGAGGTGCAGGAGTGGATCCAGAGAAAGAGGTTAGCTAAGAAGAAGTGGGACACTGAGAGGACTGAAGAGAGTAGACAGGAGTACAGGGAGATGCAGCGTAAGGTGAAAGTAAAGGTGGCAAAGGCCAAACAAGGGGCTTACGATGATTTGCATTCTAGGTTGGACAGTAAGGAGGGAGAGGCTGATCTGTATAGGTTGGCAAGGCAGAGAGACAGAGATGGGAAGGACATGCAGCAGGTTAGGGTGATAAAGGATAAGGATGGAAGTGTGTTGACAGGTGCCAATACTGTGATGGGAAGATGGAAAGAGTACTTTGAAGAGTTGATGAACAAGGAAAATGAGAGAGAACAAAAAGTAGAAGAGGTGACTGTTGTGGACCAGGAAGTAGCAAAGATTAGTAAGGATGAAGTGAGGAGGGCATTGAAGAGGATGAAGAGTGGAAAGGCACTTGGTCCTGATGATATACCTGTGGAGGTATGCAAGTGTCTCGGAGAGGTAGCAGTAGAGCTTCTGACTGGGTTTTTCAACAGCATCTTAAATCGTGAGAAGATGCCTGAGGAATGGAGGAGAAGTGTGCTGGTGCCCATCTTTAAGAACAAGGGAGATGTGCAGAGTTGTGGCAACTACAGAGGAATAAAGCTGATGAGCCACACGATGAAGCTATGGGAAAGAGTAGTTGAAGCTAGGCTAAGGGCAGAGGTGAACATCTGGGAGCAGCAGTATGGTTTCATGCCAAGAAAGAGTACAACAGATGCAATATTTGCTTTGAGGATGTTGATAGAGAAGTCCAGAGAAGGTCAGAAGGAGCTGCATTGTGTTTTTGTAGATCTGGAGAAAGCTTATGACAGGGTGCCCAGAGAGGAACTGTGGTTTTGTATGAGGAAGTCTGGAGTGGCAGAGAAGTATGTTAGAGTGGTGCAGGACATGTATGAGGACTGTAAGACAGTGGTGAGGTGTGCTGTAGGTGTGACAGAGGAGTTCAAGGTGGAGGTGGGACTACATCAGGGATCAGCTCTGAGCCCCTTCTTGTTTGCTATGGTGATGGACAGGATGACAGACAAGGTTAGACAGGAGTCTCCATGGACTATGATGTTTGCAGATGACATTGTGATCTGTAGTGAGAGCAGGGAACAGGTGGAGGAGAAGCTAGAGGCGTGGAGGTCTGCCCTGGAAAGGAGGGGAATGAAGGTTAGCCGCAGTAAGACGGAGTATCTGTGTGTGAATGAGAGGGACCCAAGTGGAAGAGTGAGGTTACAGGGAGAAGAGATCAAGATTTTAATGATGATTTAATGATTTTAAGTACTTAGGGTCAACAGTCCAGAGCAATGGAGAGTGTGGAAAAGAGGTGAAGAAGCGTGTACAGGCAGGCTGGAACGGCTGGAGAAAAGTGTCAGGTGTGATGTGTGATAGAAGAGTTTCAGCTAAAATGAAAGGAAATGTTAACAAAACTGTGGTGAGACCAGCCATGTTGTTTGGTCTGGAGACAGTGTCCCTGAGGAAAAGACAGGAGGCAGAGCTGGAGGTAGCAGAACTGAAGATGCTGAGGTTCTCTTTGGGAGTGACCAGGATGGATAGGATCAGGAATGAGTACATCAGAGGGACAGCACATGTTAGAGGCTTTGGAGATAAAGTCAGAGAGGCCAGACTGAGATGGTTTGGACATGTCCAGAGGAGAGAGAGTGAATATATTGGTAGAAGGATGCTGAGTTTCCCACTGCCAGGCAGGAGGCCTAGAGGAAGACCAAAGAGGAGGTTTATGGATGTGGTTAAAGAGGACATGAAGGTAGTTGGTGTGAGAGAAGAGGATGCAGCAGACAGGGTTAGATGGAGGCAATTGATTCGCTGTAGCGACCCCTGAAGGGAAAAGCCGAAAGGAAAAGAAGAAGAAGGAGAAGGAGTTTTGTTTGCAGAAGCCAAAATTGAAATATTCATCATTGTTTTGAATAAAATGTGATATTAGCATCTAGGTAAACAAGGATTAGTTTGAGTTTTTAAACAACAGAACTGTAAGGAAGTTAATATAATTTTGTTTGTGTTTTTGCCTCATTTTTCCCCGACAGCCCAAACTGCATACTCAGTTAAACCAAAATTCATTGAAATTACTTTCATGTATTTTGAAGGAAAAGCAAAACGCCAAATTTTAATCATATACACATTTTGAAAAACATGCTTGCGAACAATTTTATGTAAACAAGACTGGTCGCACGAAAACAGAGCAAAGGTTTTGAAAATTCTATTCATACTAGCTTTCTGTCTGACCTTCACTGGCACCAAAGACCACATTTTTCTCCATCACACAGACAAAAAACATCTGACATGTTTGCCTGAGGACCATCCCATTTCAAAGGTGGATTTTGTATGTCGACAACAACCTAGTAATTTCCCTCGATGCAGCAGCTGAGCACACTCGTCTGCACGATGACAAACGGAAAGGGTTATCTGGTCCCCTCAGAATACCTCACAAACATCGCTCAGATAAACCTAATTTTGCCCAAGGCTCTCTTCACCTGCTTCAAAACTAGAGCAATAAATTTGCAAATATCTCCAAGAATTCCCACTTCTCTGAACCTGCAGTAACTATACCTCCACAGGGGCATATCATTTTCCCTTGAGGACTTTGGGAAATATCATTGAGGCCTTCAATCTTTTTAAAAAAAAAATCTTCTTATTATTTATTTAATTTTTCTTGACTGTAAAAATTACTAATATCTTTGGAGAAAAATCACAAGCTCCATCTGAGGCCCTGTAGCACTTTTTAGGGGGTGACATTGCCAAATGTGTTGGCTGCTTATTTATTAATGTGCTCTTTTCTTTGCATAACATTATTCATGAATATTAATGTTGCCTCATAATGGGAACTGTTTGCAGCACTCAGTGGGCTGAAAGACGCTATGAAACAAAGCTGAGAAAATCATACTCGCCAATGTGAAGTGGGAGTTGTGAGCTTTCTTGCAGTGTATCAGTAGCTAAAATAACCGCACGTTCATAGGACATTTTTTAATATCCATGAATAAACTAGTTCAGTAAAAATATGGCAAGCCAGCCAAAAATAAAAAAAAATTTAAAAAACAGTTTCCGCCCAAATGACTGACACAATTTTCTCTGACTTGCCAATGAGCTGTCCAAGAGCTTCACACCATTTTCCACGAATAAGTAATATGGGAGCGGGGGGCTGACCTATAGTGGGTCTTTACCCCGAGACTAGAGCTACTTTTAGAACAGACTGACAAACTTTAGGTCAGTGGGGATTAATTAGCTTTTTGAAACCCACCCAGCAGATGTCAAGGTAATCTTGGGATGCAGGCTGCAGAGGTCAATGCAATATCTCAGAGCAGAGGGAATGAAAGCTGATCTCACCAATGTCCAGCGCTCTGCCATGCCAGGCATTAGGCCCAGATAGTCTGAGACCACTCCAGCCCTCATTCAGGCCTCATTAATGGCAAAGCGAATAATTGGGTCATATGTTTTGGGCTTGCAGGAATCAACTTTTTCACTGTTTAAAACCATCAATGATTAACTGTACAGCAGCAGAACGTGTGTGACTTGAAGGCTCATAATATTTATTAAACTAAACTTGAGACACTTTGTGATCTTTCTGCGTAAATCAGCTTTTCACACTGCCAGGGAGGAGAGGTTGTCAGATTCCCCCTTTTTCCTTTTTATCTGGGTGAACAGAGTCCCACATTGCCAGACCAAGTTCCACTATTCCAGGGTGCTGTGCCAGCATAGGAGGAAGCGCCGGCCAAACTCATTATTATTCTGTGAAAGGTGAGAAAACACTCTCGGCTGAAAGGTGTTGAAATCAGAGTTGTCAGTGGCTGGTCTCAACTGTGTTAATTTTCTGATGCTCTGGCAAAAAAAAAAAAACATGAAAGGGCCAGATATCATTATGGGGCATTGTGGGGACAGTAGCACAACTTTAAGGTTGGCTCTAGGTGTGTTTCTTTATGAGATCACAGATCATAGTCTGTCTTAGCGGCTCTGCAAAAAAGAAGAATTTCCCCTTAAACTATATAAACTATCATCTGTAGCAAAAATACATTAAATCAATAAATCAGGATGTTTTCCATCTGCAAAAATATAGCATATCAACTTAAGCCACTGTTGTTATTGCTGTGAGGAAACGACATTAACTGACACTGTAATACACAAAAAAATATGGGTGGCAATTTCATAGAACAAGCTAATGTTATTTTGCAATAATCTGGATACATGTACGGCACTCTGGGTGGCATAACGGTGTAGCGGTCAGCACAGTTAAGTGGCCTCACAGCAAACAGGTTTTATATTTAAGCCTGGAAGATGGCTATGTGGAGTTTGTATGTTTTACTGTATATGTCTGACACTTTTGCAGTCTTAGATTGATCACATATGGTACAATCACATACGCGTCATTCCAGAATTGGAGGACATTTGGACTTTAAAGTTTTTGAAAAACAAACCTTCTGTTTTACGGTTTTCTGCTACATATTCATCAATAATAGGCAATAAACTATCAAAGGTTTGATTGGCTGAGTTTACATATCAATGATAAAATTTTTATGACATGTTATATTTGTTGTTTGCTAACGCTATTCTAATCACAGTAACAGGGTTGCTAATCCATGCTAGTGTTAGCTTTTTCTCAGGAGACCAAGCTTGATATGTTGCTCACTGTTACTGCTGACCAAGAGGAAAAACTTATTGATGTAAAAAGTAAAGACAAAGGAAAAAACAGTTTGATTTGTCTTGATAATATGCATCTCAGGGTCGCATAACGTAGAGTGAGGCATTCAAGCAAGGCTGTGACAATGTCATGAAAATATTAAAAATAGAAGAGAGGACATAGCTTTACTCTACCTATTCTTTTGATAAACTGTTTGATGATGTTAATTCCAGCGAATCATGTGCTTCACAGTTTTCTTATTCTTCTACCAGCTAAACAGGTTTGGCTAACAGGGTTGTTGTGGGATACACTTTCCATGCATGATAATTTTTATTTAAAATATTATGTGGATTAAAAAAAATCCCACAATTACAACAGACATCAATAAAAAAATAATACCAAAAAAGGAGATTTAAATTTAATTTTAACTGTTTTGTTTGAGATTCAGTTTGGTCATCAGGGGGACGAGACAAGCGAAAAAGTGGCATTCTCGGTGGAACTCCAGACATATTTGACATTTCAAAAAATATTTTCATTCTTTTCTTCTAGTTCTTTTTTTTAGATTTGGTCTCAGGACAAGTGCATTTACACAACAACTGCATATTTTAGTATTTTGTACATTGATTACTAGAAATTTGATGAGTGGGATGTAAAATGTCCTCCAATTCTGGAATGAATGGTGGAATTGGGTGGGCAGGACATGGGAGAAGAATGGCATCCATAAATACTGTAACCAAAATACTGTTTTGTATTTTCCTACCTGCAATGTGTGCCACAGAGAAAATGTCTAACAGTGAAGCTAATGGAAAACTCAATAAAAACTGTTGAACAAGGAAAAGATAACAATCAAATGCGGAGCTCCTTGAAGCTTCATAAAATCCTTCAAAGGACATGGATGTTTGCATCAAATTTCAGCAGCCTCGACCCAATAATTGTGGAGACATTTCACTCAAAACCACAAATGTCAATCTCATGGTGGTACTAGAGGAAAAGTCAGAGGATGACAAAAGGGCATTTTATTTTTGTCCTTCAAGAAGGAGGAATGTCTGCAAAAATTCAGTCCAGTCCATTTTTCATTTTGACCCAAAGTGATAAACTGAGAGTCCAACACTACAATTCCAAGTTGTTAGTGTGGCAATAAACAAACAAAAAAATCACAGAAGAATCCAACCAGCCCTACTATTACACTAACCATTATGAACATGTGAAATTTTAGCTTGACCATATGTCATTATTGTCACTTACGACAGGAGAGAAGTCTGGCTAAACTGCTCAGCCTGCAATTGGGGAAAACAATGTTGGCAGGCACGCATTAACTGCACTAAGCCAACATTATTGCTTATCAATTTGCACATGCATAATTAAACACCATAACCACTCTGACAACATGTGAGGGGCTTTCTCTTTTACATAAAATCTAAATTCAGTGCATATCTCAAAGGCAGTCTACAGAATCAACCAAACTGTTCTTCCCGACTGTGGGATGCCACACAGTCTAAGCAGCATCAATAAAGTGATGAGGTGAGGATTTAGATGTGATAAAGCAGATTAGACTTTACAGTTTGGATATTTGAGAGGTTTCTTACAGAAATCCATATCTAATGACAGAGACTGCAATGAAAACACACAGTATTTCTGCATGAAGACGTAATAGCAAAGAGAAAAAAAAAAAAAGACAAAAACAGAATATTCATACTAGTGGTCGAGAATAGCTCAGTTTCTTTTGTTCATGGTTGACCCCTGTTGAGAATTGGTGCCCCACTATGCAGTGCACAGCATTAATGGCTCAGAAAATGCAGCCAGACAGGATGCTTCCATGGGAGCATCAGGGCGGCCACCACAACGCTGGATGTGCACTGATTTAATAAGCAGGTACAGAGACTCAAATGTAGGTGTCATCAAATCCAGCAATTAATATGCATTGAGGAACTTTGATGGTGAACATTTTGTTCTGTAACAGCCCACTAAAAAGCAGTTCAAAACAGTACTTATAAAACTGTTCTCACTGTCTCACTTAATATTTTTTTGCAGGTGTCCCTGTACATGATTCATATTTAATAACAGAATGCTATTTTCATGGTACCTGGATATCTGGAAAATGCTAGCTATATTTCTTCCGAGTTTGTGCTGAACACAGCAAAGCTATCTGGGAGAACTTGCAGCCCGAAGGTCTAGTGTGCTCCCATAAGTAGGTACTGAAATCATGTTGGATACAGTAATATCAGCCTCTGACTGGGATCTATGATGGTAACATTTTCATCCGAGTTATGAGAAGTTCTTTAAGAAATAAGCTGCATGAGTGATCTGTCTGTGAAATAGTCTTGTCAGTTCTTGAATGAGCATTTCTTACCTTCTTGGTTTAAGAAAGAAGGTCTTTCTAGCCTTAATCAGTACTGTAATGTCACACTGAACAGTCACAGTGCAATAGGAAACCCAAAATAAACAGGTCTCAGTCTGTTCAAACTTTGACTGGCAAGAACTCATGCATAAGTTATGCCAAAACACCAGTGGAAGGGCTGTAAGACAGAAAAGACATTGACATCAAATTTAACAGTGGGGGCACAGGAACCTGTTACTGTGTTCCCACTGTTAAAATGATTGAATTGAATTAATTTGATGGAGGAAGTTATTTAGTTTGTTTGCACAAATTGCATATTAGAGAGCATCTATCGCTAATCTGTGACCCCAAAATAATTACTCAAAACTCTTGTACACAAATTAGTCCTTTCAGGATAGGATTCAGTAAAGTTGAAATATGTTGCCCCTGATACTTGCTGGACTCTAAATAAAAGCAATCATCTGATTTCTTGTGGTCTCTTCACCGGTAGGAAGACAATACTTTAATAGAGTCCAGGTACCTAAATCATGGTAGTGCTTAAGGTTAAATGGTTAGAAAATGTCAGGCTGGCTGGCAGGCAAGTAAAACACAACAATCCGTCAATAGGCATGACGGTTTTACAGTATAATGATTGTATGTACAGTACCATGCGGCCTTGTCTGAAGCGGAACCTTTTAATTGAAGGAAAAAGACGCCACAGACTAGCATACGATGACTACACTGATTTAAGGCCCAGAGACGAAGAATATAGACTTAAAGTTGAAAAACACTGCAAATGCGATACTTTCACAATCTCACAACTGCTGTCATGCTCCCAGAATAATTGTCACGCTGGTGGAGATCTGAGATGTAGTGATTACACGATTATTCCAAGTGGAAAATCCACAACTCATACAAATGATCACATAATATTCGACAAAAACACAGGAATTGTCACTTGTATGCAAGGATGGGCCATCTCCTCCCCTCCCTGGTGGGTTGTTGCATCTCCCCGAATACTGTTCACCTCCCATCTCATACGTGTCTTTACTTTGGCATTGTGAAGGGTTCAGGTACCGATTTTGGCGAGTATGATCTCATCCATTTACATCACTGTAGGATCTAAGGCAGGGATGTCAAACTCATTTTAGTTCAGGAGCCACATACAGCCCAATTTGATCTGAAGTGGGACAGACCAGTAAAATCACAGCATAATGACCTCTACATAATCACAACTCCAATTTTTTCCTTTACTTTCATGATAAAAAGTACATTCTGAAAATGTTTACATTTAAGGAACTATCTTTTTACAAAACATCATGAACAATCTGAATTTTCTTAAGAAAAAAAATCAATTTCAACACCATTGTGCCTCAGTTTACCATTTACACATTACAACTTACAGATCACAGTGGATCGCCAAAAAGGCACAAAACTTTTAGTCACAGGGGTCTGGAACTGAATGACAGTATTTTACTTTATGATCAAACGACAAAAAAGACAAAAAAAACAACAAAAACATGATGAAACATTTCGAAAATGAGACACACAATGACAAAAGCGAGGAACAAAATGACAGAAAAAAATAGATGAATGACATGAAACAAAACATAAAGACTAAGAATTTAAGAAAAAAGTTACAAAAAATGAACCAAAACAAGATAAAATTTTTTTATAAATGACACAAACGAGATAAAAACAATTGCAAAAAAGAAACAAAACAACAAAAAATAGACAACAGAGGTGAGTCAAAAAAAACACAAAACGGCACACAAACAACAAATTAAGCAAAACACAAAATAATATAAATAAGACAAAAACACAAACAAGACAAAAAGAAAACACAAAATGACAAAAGCAAGAGATAAAGGACAAAACTCAGACAACATAAAAGACAAAAAAGCAATAAAACAAGACAATTTTAACAATTTTAAAAGAGACACAAAATTTCAAAAGAGCATTGAACAATCTAGTATTTTACTTTACAATCAAAGCTACTTGTCACAGTCTAGAAATTATTTTAAATTTATAATTTTACAATTTGCAGTTAATGTCTTCTTTGCAATTTTTGCACTTTACAAAGTTGTCCCAGATTGGACCCTCTAGCAGGCCAGTTTTGGCCTGCGGGCCGCATGTTTGACACCCCCAGTCTAAGAGGTTAGGAGGCGTTTGAGAGCAGCTCAGTGTAGACAACCTGTCATGACAGGAGTGAACATGTTGACTGGAACATCTGTCTGCTCAAGGCAGACTCTAATCTGCGCTGGGTTTTAATACACTGACACACATTACTACTGCTTATACTTTTTAGAAATTTCTTTATTTATTTATTTTTACCACCCTAATTTGTGTTCAGCATCCCCAGCATCTGTATTTTTCACTTTGCATCAGTGAGCAATTAGGACTGTGTCAGAGGTTCCTCATTAAACGGAGGTACATCTTAGGCATTAGAGATTCCAATTTAAACTCTTTCACAGGACATTCTGTGTGGGTTGTTGATGCTAAGTCAAACAGGATTTTGCAATTATCTTAATTAATAGACTCTGCAGATAATAACTGTATCTATAAAATAACATTTTTTATAGATACAGACAGACATAGAGAGAAAATAGATTTTAAAGATATTTTCGTTTTCTTTAGCTGTACTTGCTTTTATCACATAGTCAATACTTCTCAATCAGATTTAAAATATGGGTACGTGGATAATATGACTACATGCGAATGGACAAGAGGCTTTATTAAATGAAAAGGCTTGAAGTATGTCCTTTTTTCTTGCCCTTTTTCTTGTGACAGCAAGTGTTTGAGGTCATCACTGAAAAAAACTCCCGAAGTGCTATAGATTCACTGCCACGTACTCGAGGACACTTCTGTGCTTTGTATAGTTGGAAAAATAGCTTCCCTGTTTACTCCAAGTGCAATAACATTCATGAAACTGAATTGTTGAAGAGGTCCTCGAGAATATACAGCATATTTAGCCTCTCCTCTGTGGAATTAAAGACTGTAGAGCTTCTGCAACAGAGAGTAGGAGACTAGGTACGAGAGAATCAGTTAAATTCTCAGTCGCTATCACTCATTGTGTGAAGACTGATGCAATTTACATTTGTTAGGCCAGGCTTTCAGTCTGCAAGACATTAATCAGAACATCAGATTGCCTCAAAATGGTAATTGGATAAGTCTAAGTGGGTGGAGAATCTTTTGACTTTGAGAAGAGGACAAATGGGGTAATAAAATGTAAAAAAAAAAAAAAAAAGCCCTGAATTCATTATATCATCATTATGCATTTTCAAATTTCTTGGAACAACTGCTTCACTTAAAATTAAAGTGTTCCTTTTTTTTCATAGTGTCACCAACCTCAGTCTGAGTCATACATGTACTTACTGTATAATTACACTGTGGTCAGACATTTTCATCTTTATATTCTTGCCCTTGTGGTGTTATAATACACTGACTGACCAAAAGACAAAAAAAAAAAAAAAAAAAAAAAGAAAAGAAAAAAAAGTTGCCACTTGGATTAACTAAGAAAATAGGTAAGAGCCTGCCATTGGACAATTAGTGCAGTGATGAAAACATTTCAGCTGCAGCAACTTATTTACCCCAGCTGATGCAGTGAGAAGCTTCTCATCACTTACCATGTTGGAAGACATGTCCTGTGGTCATGGAAAGGGTGTTAATGAGTTTCAGAAGAGTCAAATTATTGGCCTGCTTCAAGCAAAGAAGACAACTAAGGAGATTTCTGAAACTACTAAAATCGGTTTAAGAACCATCCAAAGCATTATTGAAAACTGGAAAGATAGAGGGGAACCATCACCTTCCAGGAACAAATGTGGTCGGTCGTGTGGTCTGATGAGTCCAGATTTACCCTGTTCCAAAGTGATGGGGGCATCACAGTAAGAAGAGAGGCAGATGAAGTGATGCACTCGTCATGGCTAGTGCCTACCATACAAGCCTGTGGAGGCAGTGTTATGATCTAGGGTTGCTGCAGTTGGTCAGGTCCAGGTTCAGTAACGTTATGTGCCCAAGAATGAGGTCGGCTGACTACCTAAGTACACTTCTCTCTGATGGCATGGGCATGTTCCAAGATGACGATGCCAGAATTCATGGGGCTCACACTGTGAATGAGTGGATCAGGACCCAAGAGACATCATTTTCACACGAGTCCACAGAGTCCAGGCCTCATCCTCATTGAGAATCTTTAGGATGCGCTGGAGAAGGCTTTGCGCAGCGGTCCGACTCTCCCATCATTAATATAAGACCTTGGCAAAAAAAAACGAATGCAACTCTGGACAGAAATAAATGCTGTGACATTGCAGAAGCTTATTGAAATGATGCCACTGTGAATGTGTGTGTCGTTCTCAAAGTTCAAGGTGGTCCATTGAAATATTAATGTACCACTTTTTTTGGGGACGGGCTGTGGACTAGCAATGTAGTTACTTCTGAAAGTGAAATTTATATGGTCAAAAATACAATTTCTAGTTGTTGTTTTTTTTAACTTGCTAAAATGTCTAAGACTTTCCATATCAGCATTCTTCCTCAGAATGTTTTATTTAATTAAAATGTATGGCTGAATTACTCCAGTATTACAACTTGCCACTGTGTAGTATGGAGTAGCTGGGTTGAGTTGGAGATGAGCTGGTGTGCTCGAGCTTTACCAAACAGACGGAGGTGATTGGAGTGAGAGGAAAAGACTTTGTAGATGATCACATTCTAGAGGAAGTAATAGTGTATAGCTACATATAAAGCTTTTAAAAGGTAGAAAGAGAGTATTGTATGATGTTATCAATGATAAAAAGCTCCCATGCATGTTTTGGTAGACATTGGTGGTAAAGCCCAGTGCAGGCCCCGACCAACTTGTTAGGATATTGTGGCTCGGTGTTCTCCTCAGGGTGGGAGGTATCTCGCTCCAGAAAGAATCTTTACAACTCATTCTGTAGAACGTGGTTTGGACTTCACTCTCCTCTTCAGAAACTAATCAGAGAGTAGAGATGGATTTCCAGGTGGACAACCAACACCTCCAACTGGATGATAATCTAAGTCCTCACCATTTGAGATGTCAGAGATTTGAGATTCTGAGTCCAAACCCATAAATGCCTCTCCATCATCCACCATCTGGATGACCATTTCTCTTGTAAACTTAGCAGTCGTGATACTCTAGATGAGGAAACATAAAAGGAACTGAATATTTTGAATGAGACACAAACCTATCAATCAGCATGTAGCTATATAAATAAATTTACACCACACATGCACGTGCACACACACACACACTCAATACTTAGAGTAACGTTAGCTAGCTTAGTTAGCTACCTCGTGTTAGCTAACTATGAAGCAGGCTAATTTGATGATATATAATAACAACACAAACTTTGTGCTAAGCTAGCTAACGTTACTCTAAGTATTGAGTGTGTGTGTGTGTGTGTGTGTGCACGTGCATGTGTGGTGTAAATTTATTTATATAGCTACATGCTGATTGATAGGTTTGTGTCTCATTCAAAATATTCAGTTCCTTTTATGTTTCCTCATCTAGAGTGTCATGACTGCTAAGTTTACAACACAACAGTCATGAATGTGCAAGTATGTTGAAAAATAACAATTGGATGACATTTTCTTTTTTTAGCATTGCAAGAATTGCAGGTTTCCATGAGATTCTATGGGAATGCAAAATCATTTTTGACCCAGTTACGGAACCTTGGGGTGGTAATACAAATATGATAATTTATTTAAAAAGTATAAAAGATAACTTAAAATTTTAGATGGAATGCTATCAATGACATGTTTTTGAGAAATATCTCGAATATGAAACGGTAACAACTTTTCATGCAAGAAAACAACCTCACCGGGTCATTTTTGATCCACTTATGAATCGAAGTGTTAAGGGAAATCTTTCAGATATGTAACTCTGAAACACAGAGTTGTTAGGGGTCAAATCAGGGACTTTAAGCTGCTCATAGTGCAGCATCACATTCAGTTTGAGACCCTGTTTAAAAACTAGTAGAGAACTTATGGATATCAAATATGCCTTTTCAGAGAATGATATATATAAGAAAATAATAATTAAACAAATGCCTGAGCAGCTTATCAGCAGATATATTCTTATTTAGTATCTTTGAAAGCCACCAAATGATAATGCTCCCCCTTGAGGAACTATTTAACACGACTGCATTTCTTTGTTTTTCCTAATTCTTTGCAAGTTGGAAACTGTGTTTTCTGTTGTGTGCGAATGCAGCATCAAAGTTTAATGTTGGAATATAACAAGAAAAATAATTCAAAATGTACCACACTCGCAAGGATTTACGGAAATAAAAAAAAATTCAAAGGCAAATATACAGGCAAATATAAATATAGTCTCAGTTTTTACTCTACTATTATCTTTTGACTAATTTTGAGTAGACAGATTTTAAATCAGTTCCGTCACAAGGTCACAATCCCTAAAAATATACTGCTCTCAGCTGCATGTGAGATTAACTCTCCAACGGTTATCACAGATTGTGCAGAGCATTCTCAACAAGACAAAACAAAGCATCAGCTAGACTCTTGCATAGTGGAATTTAATTGAGTGGATATTATTGTGTGTCACATGAAGTCAGAGCTGGAAACAGAGAACACAGTTTTTGAATATTTAATGACTGTCATATTACCCCAGCCCACTCAAATGATCATATTTGCACATGTTTTTATAAACACAGTTTATGCATTATGCAGTTCTGTTATGCAAGCAACAGTCTTATACATTTGCATGAATCTTCAGAGCCGAGCCGAGAATATTTTGAGTCATCGAAGAAGAAATTGGATCTTGTTGTGTAAGAGATGGGGGTAAATTAAAAGATACCTACTCTGTTGTTAGGTCAGTACTTTTAAACATTAAATAATCTCTCTGCTATCGAAAAAAAAACAAACAACTGTAATACTTCTAGGCTCAAGGAGCGATTATGGGGATTTTCAGCAGTTTATTTCCCGTTCCCACTGAGCACCTCTCAAGAATACAGAGATCAAAACGTGATGGATAGCTTTCACTTTAGCCCTGCAATCCCTCTTGGCAGCACCCACAGAGGTATTCATTCACACTAGGCTATGTGGGCGTAAATGTGAATGTACATAGCCATGCAATCTGTCATGCTTGGTCATAGCACGCTGGGGAGCAATTAACTTTAATCAGACTTCAACTGGGTGAGTAATTCCAAGAGCAATCACAATTCTCCCGACATTTTGACATTAAATATAGACTTGGCACCAAGCGTGTTTCTTCAAGAGCTGATTCATGGTTGTTATCCATGATAAACCCTAATAGATGTATATGTCCACTGAGTCTATATTTGCTAAAATTCATTTGACTTTTGCATTGTTTTAAATGACAGCTCAACGAACATAAATGACTTAATTTGATAAATGATTTGACATTCAGATAAGTAATTTATTATGAATGTGTGACCAATTTGGCAGCATGACTCAATAAAAATTGAGGGACTGTTTAAAAAAATTAAAATAAATTAAAATAACTATCAAAACTGATGAAAAAGGGACACAGATAATCATTCATTCTGGTATGATTCTGCACCTGCTGCCTGATTCCAACCTTCAGTTTAGGTGTTCAGTCCTGTAAAGAGAATTTTTTAATCATCCATGGAGGTTGTGAAGGTTGGAGAGAGGGATTGGCAAGTGGCATGCTACGGATGTTAGGACTCACAGAACTGCGATAACCTTCTACCAGCAGAATCTGAAGTATTGTCTAACTCTTCCATGCCATACCTACATTTTATTAGCCATACAGTGATATTTTCAACACTCTAACCCCACTGTAATTGCACATAAGCAACCTTTTAGGTTAAAGGTCAAACCCTGAAAACCCTGATCTTTGTATTTTAACTTAATAGCACCTTTTCATTGAACTGTATGCATACAGTCAGCTATAGAAGTCATTTGCAGCATGACAAGCTGCTGTCCATTCAGAGAGTGAAGACCTCAGGCATAAACACATTATCAATGACTCAAAGTTCAATCAATTTCAGCTTTGGCCATGTTTGTTGATTTCCATATGAAAGCAATGACAAGGGGCAGCCTGAGATTGACCTTTAAAGGATAAATCCTTATGCTCAGTCAATATATTGCAATCAATGCAATGAAATAAATGAAAGACTTGAATGGGTGAAGACTGTAAACTTTCTTGAGCAATCATCCTCAGAAACATCCTCCAGAGTCTTTAGTTCCACTCCAAGAACAGAACCAGCAGCATCACCTGATGGTAGGCTAGCATCGCCCTGCTACTGCAACCTACAACTGCACAAAAAACTACACTTACCACCACTGATTGATAGAACATTTGCAACCTGGTGCTGCAGACATTGAAGGACCTGACACTGACTTCTGTATTCCACGACTAGTCCAGTTTGTTGCTGTTGATGTAAGCTATCATCCATCTATCTACTATCTATACGCCACTTAATCCTCATTAGAGTTGCGGGGAGGCTGGAGTCTATCCCAGCTGACTTAGGGTGAAGGCAGGAGACACCCTGGACAGGTCACCGGTCTATCACAGGGCTGCATAGAAACAATCACACTCACATTCACACCTATGGACAATTTAGAATCACCAATTCACCTCAGTATGTCTTTGGATTGTGGGGAAAAGCCAGAGAACCTGGTAAGAACCCACGCATGCACAGGGAGAACATGCAAACTCCACACAGGGCCAGGCCAGGACATGAACTAGGGACCTCCTAGCTAACTAGGCCACTGTGCAGCCCTGTAAACTATCAGATATTCATAATCCTCCACAACAATCCCTCGTATTCATGACAGGAGTCTGGCAAGTTCTCCATCCCCTGTAGTCAAAGATCACTTCTTTGTTTGTCTTTGTGGTGTTGAGCTAATGATGGTTACATTCACATCATTGCACAACACCACCCACCACCTCCCTGTGCTCCTCCTGTCCTTTCCTGATACAGCCCACAGTCAGAGTGTCATCTGAGAATCTCTGCAGATGGCAAGACTGTGATCTGTACCCGCAGTCTGAAGTATACAGGGTGAGGAGGGAAGGTGATAAAACACTTCCCTGTGGTGCTCTAGTGCTGCTCACTATGGGGTCAGTGGAACAGTTATGCAGCCAGACATATTGTGCTCTCCATCGTGAGGTAGTTTGTAATTCAAATGCTTCAAGTGCTGCTTCTACCTGCATATCTGTGAGTTTTTTCACCCAGTATTGATGAATTGGTGATATTAAAAACACTGGAAACATCCAACAACATACATTTCAGTGGTGCCAACCATTTGGGATGAAGCCTAGCTCACCATATATGTGATTGCATCCTCCACACCAATGCAAGGCTTGTAATCAGACTGCAGGAGGTGTAGCCACCAGGAGGAGCAGGAAATGGAGGATGACTTAATCACAAGAAGTCATAGCCACTGGCCTGTATTGTGGGAGTACATAGATAGGAGTACATGCACAAACCTTTCAGGAGCAGTGAAAAGGCAAGATGTCTTCCAGGGAGACAGAACTTTTTGCAGATTCAGAGTCAGGTTGCGGATCTAGTGGAAGACTTTGTACAAATGAGCAGCACAACTTTTGAGGCCTGTGGGACTTATGCTGTCAGGGCCAGCAGCCTTGCCAGGGAAAAGCCTACACAGCTGTATCCTGACATGACCAACTGAGATGGACAGAGACTCAGAGAATGAAAGTGTCGGACCTGGGAGGAGAGAAGAAGGGAAAGGAGGAGAAGGGCTGCTTAGAGGTAAAGCAGGCTGAAGAAAATCAGTGGTACTGTGGAGGCTGGAAGGAGGGTGGGCAGGAGGCTGTGGGGTGTCACCGTATACTGGGAGAGGAAGATCTGAGATGTCAAACCTATTAAAAAACACTGTCAGGTCACTGGCCCGATTCACATCCCCAGCACTCATCTTTTCCATCTCTTGTTTATGGTCTGTAATGGCCCCAGGCATTTTTTTCTCCTAGAGTTTCTTCTCCAGCTCACTCCTGTAGCGTTCTTACCCTACTGCAATCATGGTTTTAAGCTCTCTGCACCAATCTCACCTCCTCACAATGACCACTGCTGAAAGCTGTCTTCTTCCAGTTCAATATTGCTATAATTTCTTCAGTCATCCAACGGCTATTGCCAGGGAAACGGCATACAGTATTTACAGGTACGGCGGCGTCCACACAGCATATTATAAAAATCCACATATCGTTTGAAGGTGGGCTGTGTAATTAGAAGCCTGTGTGGCTGAAATGGCAATGAAGGCTGAGCTCATGACAATATATGTGTGTGTCACAGATCATCTGGTAGGATATTAACAATTCCTCTGCTTCACAGAGGATGGTAGTGCTAAATCTTGCCTCCTGCACATGTTGTGTAATAAACCTATGCCACCTTGCAAACACTGCTCCTGCCACTCACCATGTGTAGAGGGGGTTACAATCTCTACGCCTTCCAACTCCTTGTCCTGGTAACTTTAAATGTAAACTTTAAATTGTGCAGCCTCCCTCTGAAGCCACAGAATACATTATGCAACTGTTTCAGCAAGTTGAGATGCACAGAATCTGCAAAAATAAAAGCCATAGCTATTTAAGCAGAAGGTTGAAGTTGGCCGTAAAAAAATGTTTACGTGAGAAGTGCACAGTAAATTCACCAGCGTACATACAATAGTTAATTTCAACGCTGAGTCAGTGAACATATGATCCCAACCCACAAAGTGTTAAAATTTCACGGAAGATGGTGTCGAATTTTCAGAGCTAATTTAACTTTGACAAGATTAAATATTTTATTTAGTGTAAAACTTGACTAACACTACACTGAGTGGTGTTAATGAAGCTTTACTCTATAAGATAATTAATACTGTTAGTATTCATTTCACTTAACACTAGAGGCTTTTTAGTGTTTAGAATTAACTCCTCAAAAAATCTGCTCAAAACTGAGTGTTGATTATGAAATTATGCCAAATACAGTGTTGATTTTTAATTGATTCCTGCCAGTGGTAAAAATAATTGGTTCCATAGAGTTACTCAAAGTATTATTCTTAGCCAACACCTAGTTGACTTATTTGTGAAATATACTCTTCAGTAGAGTTACACATGGAATTGCATTTTATTTTCTTTACTCACTACTGTTAAAACAAGTATAACTTTAGAAGAAAATACAAACAATATTGTATTCATGTCTCAAATCCTGTTTGTTCAGACAAAAACATTCACATTCAAGGATACTTCAGTTCAAAAATATTAGCAATCTGTGTGATGTGTAAATTCACAATATTTTGAGTGTGTTTTAAAGAACAAAAAACTTTTTTTTTTTTTACACAATGACAAGAACCAATGTTTCAGTCAGACAGAGTCAATGATTTTACAGCTCTATTTGGTGAAGAAATCTCTGTTGTTTCAGGGAGCGCTCAGTCATTCTAAGCAGTGGTGAGAATTCTGCTAAGAGGGCTAATCCCCATTAATAAACTCATGCATGAACATTAGAGAACAGTTCATGATTTCAGCATCCCAGTGTGCAGCCTGATGCAGACTTTGAAAGTGAACTACATAGGTACATGTTGATCTGCTGCATTGCCCTTCATTTCAAACTCAAGAAAACACACAAGGGGCTGCCGTTTCTGAATTTCTGTCAGCTGTAGCACTGTGCCAATGGGATCAATGACAGAATTCATGAAGAAACTAGACAAGCCCCCAGTAGAGGGCAGAACCACGCCCATGCATGATACTCTGTATCAATTTTAATCATCCTACATATATCCCTTCCTATTTGATCTGCTGACCTCTAACTCCACAACTGAGCAGGGGACCTTAGACTGATCTTCAGTGCCAAGTTTGGTTATCCTGACTTCAGCACTTGCAGAGATATCTGACCGGACATACCCACCCACCCACCCACCCACCCACCCACATACATACATACTTACCCAGCCAGATACCGAAGCGATCGCAGTAAACCCGCTGACGTACGTCAGGCGTGGTTAATGACAACTTCCCACTGTGTCTGGGCAACATCAATGAGAAGCATGTGCAAACCAAAGCACCTACAAAGTCCATGAATGAATTCTTCAGTTACAACTCTTAATACAGAATTATGAAGGTGTGGATAACAGCCAGTCTCCTCTCACACAGTCTCTCCTGATGCACAGTCCGTTTGATAGCAGTGAGGATAGTCACAAGTTCTGCCAACTTGGCAGATGATAAAATTTGCATCATTTCATGTTATGTGTAAATACGTGGACTTAGAAAGGAGTCTTAGCTGGCGGAGGGAGCGGCAGCAGCAAAAAGCATCGGCATGAGTCTCAGCAGTGAACAGCATCCGGTTTTAACATCCATGCTGACCATCTGAATTACAGATTTTTTCAACTGCTAACAAGCATTGGTCGAAAATGTAGTCACATGTTCAAAACTCTTAAAACAGCCTGCATTTCTATCATGCATCTCAGCTAAACAGTTAATTTCATCCCCAAAACTGTTTCTCGGAAACAAAACACTTCATACACGTCTCAAAATAAGCTCATTCAACCACAACACTAGTTAATAGTCACATTTTGGAAACAAACGCTGTCACTCTGAGCACACTGAACTATAAAATACCAACAACAGAGAGAATTACATGAAATGAATTTTAATCTTTCAAGCTTGAATAGATAAATCAGTATTTTATTATAAAATAAGATCTTTGCACTTTGAGTGTTCTTAATTATTGCAAATCTATTGCAACAAGAATGAATCAGGAATGCAGCAATTTACTTCAAGAGCATTTACATATTTTCTCTGTGCCTTTGCATATTTACTTTCAGACCTTACAAAAAATACAAAGTTTACTGTTAAAAAAATGCATAATCTGAGAATTCATGGGGCAGAATAGCTAAAACTCAACAACCAACAACACATGCATACACCCTGTCATTTTCATTTGGCCACATGCTTCCATCAACGTCATATCTTATGTCTTCTCTGGCAATGCGGTAGAACCTTTTTGAGTGTCTGCTCCACCCCTGGCAGGCTTTGGGAAAAATATCTCCACACCCAACATTCATTGCATCCAGCAAGGAGAGCTGGTTGTGTGGAGAATGATCACAAACTTTCCTCCTCCATGCTGAAAAAAAATTCTTCAATTGGGTTCAAGACGGGCAAATCTGGAAGTAAAAACAGCACAGACATCCTGGGATGTGCAGTGAACCACACAGTCACTGCAGCAGAGTGGTGGAATGCCACATTGTCCCACACAACAAATGTAGTATTTCTTGTCCTTGACCAATCTCCCCTGCTGGCACAAGTTGAATATGGAGGTCATCTAAAAAAGAAACGAGTCTTTCTGTGATGTATGGGCCAATGAGAGGTTTATGTAAAAGCAACCCATCATTGGAGAGGGCAGCACACATGTAATATTTGCGCCTCTCTGGCTTGATACATCAACTATTGCTCGCTGCCCAGTGACATTTCTTCCTCTGCATTTTTTTTTTCTTTTTTTACCAGGTTGAATCCTGCTTCATCCACATATACAAATTCATGTGGAGTTGCTCTGGCCTCCACCTAAAATTAAAGGAAATTCAGTTTTACGGCACATTATGCATGGTGACGTATGTCTGTTCGGTTAGTAATTCAACAAACATCTTACCTCAACGTATTGATAACGGAGCTGTTTGACACGTTTATCATTTTATTCGTAAGGTACTTTGTACAGTTGCTTCATCCTTATTTTATGCTTTGCAAGGACTATGACAATTGTTGTAGTGCTGACGGTGTTCACATTGACAAAGGTTGCATTGTCTCTCAGCACTCTGTCCCAAATTTTCCTCAGCTTTATGGTATTGTTTGCAATGACCATATCAATGACAGCTGTTTCCTAGACATCCATAAAAATTCGACCTCTTCCTTCTGTAGGTGGCAACCTATGCATCCTACATGCAGTACAGTAATATGAAGCACACAGTGCTGCAATCAATAGATTTTCCACAATGCCAGCTGATGTTACAGTTTTTTTCGATTGCTAACACGCATTGGTCGAAACTGTAGTCACATGTTCAAAACTCTTAACACAGTCTGGAAAACAGAAGTCCATGTGGACTGAACTGTGAATCACTTTCCATTACTTTCACACAAAATGCATTCAGTGACCACAGTCACCAAAATTCATGAACTCTTTTCACAGTTTCTAGTTCACCACCTGCAAAACACTAGACTTTTACAGCACATTGTTCAAATGCTAACACACTGTGTTCAAAACAGTTAAAACCACAATCAAAGCAGAATGATGGAGGAAAAACATGAGGAATTTCTGCTGCAGCCAAATTGAAATCTATGGAAAATCATATCAAAATATTGACGATAAAAATAAATTTTAAAAATTATGTAATTTCCAGGGGTAGTTGAGTGTAGTTGACAGCTGAAAACCGATTCAGGTGATCTGTGTTTGGCCTCATCAGAAACCATAAAAAGGAGACACTCAAAAAGGTTCTACCCACAGTGCATCACGAGAGAAGACATCAGATGTGTCGTGGATGGAAACGTGGCCAAATGCAGACGACAGGTTGTGAATGTTACAGTATACATGTACATGTTGTTGGTTTTTGACTTTCATCTCTTGATTTGTATTCTGCCCCCTGAATTCTGAGATTCTGCTTTTTTTTTTTTTTTTTTTTTGCTTACAGTAAACTTTTTATTTTTTGTAAGGTCCCAAAGTACCGATGCAAAGGCACAGAGAAAATACGTCAATGTTGTTGAAGTAAATTGCTGCATTCCTGATTCATTCTTGTTGCAATATATTACAATAATTTAGAAAAATCAAAGTGCAAAGATCTTATTTTATAATAAAATACTGATTTATCTAAAAAGAAATCATTCAAACTTGAAAGATTAAAATTTATTCCATGTAATGCTCTCTGTTGTTAGTATTTTGTGGTTCAGTGTCCTAAGACTGACAGCATTTGTTTCCAAAGTAAGACTATTTGCTAGTGTTGTGATTGAATGAGCTTATTTTGAGACATGTATAAAGTGTTTTGTTGGTGAGAAACAGTTTTGGGGACAAGATTTACTGTTTAGCTGAGATACATGATGGAAATGCAGGCTGTGTTAAGAGTTTCGAACATGTGACTTTAGTTTGGGCCAATGCTTGTTAGCAATTAAGAAAAAACTGTAAAAAATAAAAAAAGAATTACTTTTTTTGTAAAATCTTGTACAATGCAGTCATTGTGGGATGCATGTCTTACTTGTTTTGCTGGAAAATTCTCATAATTTATGCAACTGTAGAACGCTGCAAGTTTGGCTGCAGCCTTGAACCTGTCTCTCCAAAAGAGAGTCCATGATTTACCACATGGTCAATCACTATGGCCCTAATTTCATCAGAGACCACAGCTCTTGGTCTTCCTCTCCTTACTCCTCTCCCTCTCCTGGCCACTCTTCTCTCTCTACCAACCTGAACCAGTGCTCTTTGATCCATATTTCTAAAGGAAAAACAATCAGAAGACACTCCATTTATATGATGTCGGATCAGGCCAAACACAGATCACCTATATTGGTTTTCAGCTGACAACTGCACTCAGCCATGTTTGATATTCCATAATCTTTCTATATTTATTTTTATTGTCAACATTTGTATTTGATTTTCAATAGACTTCAGTTTTTTAACTGTTTTGAACAAAGTGTGGTAGCATTTGAAAACTGTGCTGTAAAAGTCTAGTGTTCTGGAGGTGGTGAATTAGTAATTGAGAAAAGAGTTCATGAATTTTGGTGACTGTGGTCACTGAATGCGTTTTGTGTGAAAGCAATGGAAATTGATTTAGAATTCGGTCCACATGGACTTCTGTTTTGCAGATTGTGTTAAGAGTTTTGAACATGTGACTTCAGTTTTGACCAATGCATGTTAGCAATAAAAAACAAACAAACTTTAAAACAAATGGATATTACCAGCTTCCGAGCTGTGAACAGGCTAATCACACAGAAGGGATTCTGCAAATGACATGTACCAGCCAATGCAAAATTGACTTAGGCGCTCTGACACAAATATCAACATGCATCATTTGCAGCCCTACAGTAGCCCTGCACATCTGCAGTGGTGCTTCTGTGTGTGTGTGTGTGTGTGTGTGTGTGTGTGTGTGTGTGTGTGTGTGTGTGTGTGTGTGTGTGTGTGTGTGTGTGTGTGTGTGTGTGTGTGTGTGTGTGTTCTTGTACTTGCTGCATTGTGAGAACCATTTTCTGCATTTAACTATCAAAGTGAGGACATTTTTACAAAGTGAGGACATTTTGGCCGGTCCTCACTTTGAAACAGCCAAGACTTGTTTTTAGAGAACAGGTATGAATTGAGGTTTGGTTAGGGTTAGGGTAAGGATTAGGGTTAGGCGATCAGTGTGATGGTTAAGGTTAGGGTAAGGCTCTAGGAAATGCATTACGCCTATGGATGTCCTCACTAAGACAGAAGTACAAACGTATGTGTGTGTGTGTGTGTGTGTTCTTGTACTTGCTACATGGTGAGAACCATTTTCTGCATTTAACTATCAAAGTGAGGACATTTTGGCCGGTCCTCACTTTGAAACAGCCATGTTTGAGGGTGAAGACTTGTTTTTAGAGAACAGGTATGAATTGAGGTTTGGTTAGGGTTAGGGTAAGGATTAAGTTTAGGCAATCAGTTGTGATGGTTAAGGTTAGGGTAAGGCTCTAGGAAATGCACTACGCCTATGGATGTCCTCACTAAGATAGAAGTACAAACATGTGTGTGTGTGCGCGCGCACGCACGCGTCAGTGTGTGTGCAAATTCCTTGTTTACATCTGTTCCAGTGTGCTGGCTTCATTGTGAGTGAGCATTTATTCGATAAAGGCTTAGAGGGATTTGAGATGAATCTTGTTTCTCTCTCGTTTTCTGCTCCCTGTTTGATTCTGGTATGAAGACTGAAGATAAAGATTAGAAAGAGCTGTGTAGCCTGCAAAGGTTATGTTGGGACTATCTCAGAGCTGTGTGCCTTTCACGTGACCTCTTGGCTTATTTATGTATGATTCAATCTGATGCTGTAAGTATTAAGATTAAAGGTGATATGTGAACAATCATTCCAAATTAACTTCTCCTATAACAGTAAAATCCTGTCAAGCCCCGACCCTGTTGCCTCCTGATGTGTCCTGTCTGTTTTTTATTCTGTGGGATATTGATGGCCTCCTTCACAATGATGTCACCTTGAAATGAAACTCCCAGCTTAAGAAAACCTGCACAAATTCCAAATTTGTTAAACGCCCCAACCTCACACATTCAAAATAACCTCGTTCCTTTGAAAAGACCATTATATAAAGAGTCAAAGCTGGAGAAAAGCCAAGAATTGCCCCGTTAAAATAAAAAAAAGGATTAGTCTCTGAATGGATATTTGAGGCATGAGTTCACATCTTGACTTGCATTTCTCACTGACCGACACCTGAATGTGAATGGAATGCCCACCTTGGTATCGGAAAATCAATATTGTCTGTGGACATTGTATTGTAAAGCCTGTAGTCACCTTGCACTGCAATTTCAGCGCTTGAAAGCAGTAAATGCTTCAAAAATAGTCTTTTCATAGCAATTACTCTGTAATTTAGCAGAATTTGTCATGTCAGTGTCTGCAGGATTCCCAGTAGAGAGACAAATGCTGTACCTGTTTGTGTCAGATTAATAGTTACGACCTAAGTTACACGATATCCTGCTGCTCAGGCTTATCTGATGGAGCTGCGAATTGACACATTAGCGAAAACACTGGTGCCCTTATCAATATTCACTCTGCATCCTGAACCACGACGAACAGATGGCTTTGCTGCTCTTTTTACATAAACCCACAAGAAATTGTTACAACTCTTGCATACAAAACACAACGTAGGCTCAAATAATGGGGTGTCACTCTGCATAATGTCCACATTTCTGATGGATTTGGGCTCATAATGGATTCTTAATTAATGCTTGTAAGTTTTGAAAGGTGCTGGCGCCTGTACAAATGATAAGGCTCACTAACGGCCCCACATTTGCTTTTTGAAAACAATGTACGCGAGCTTGATGATGATGGTGATCGTGATGATGAGAACAGCTCTACTTAGTTTACTGTGTATCTGTACACGGACCAGGCTGCCATACATCCATCTGTAGAGTTCTAATATTCTTGAACGTGGGCTGAGAACATCATTTGTCTTAAGTGCCAAAGGCACTTGACATTACAGGCCCTTCGGCTCGCTTCTGAAAGAGAGGCTGACAGGGATCTGCCAAGCGAATTGGAGCCATCCGAGACAAGGCTGATCCGTCAGAAGTCTCTTCTTCATGCACTTTAAAAGTTAACCACAAAGATGACTTTCTGGAAACTTGCAGTGAGACCTGAGACCAAACCTCTGCTGTATGTGGAAGGCAGTCGCCAGGCTGCAGCATGCTGCATGAGAAAATGAGAAGATAATTCACTGAGCACTGCGGCATGATGGGCTTTGGCCCATTTAGCAATTTAACCAAAGCCAGTTAAGTGGTGGGATGGAGGATAGCAGGGGGCATAGAAGCACTTGAACTCACTCTGTGTAAAATAGTATTTCTTATGGGTCTTACTGTATGTTTTTTGTGCCTCTTTGCCAGTGACAGTCATGGCTGGAAGTATTTTGTTCTTCGGTTATCACTTAGTACATCCATCTGTACCATTGCTACGAATGCCGTATCTCCAGAATTGTTGAGTGAATTTGTTTAAATTGACAGACACGTTCACTTTTACTTAATTTTGAACTAATTAGAATTTGCTGGTCAAAGGTCACTGTAGACTCACAAAACTTATTTTGGCTATAACTCAAGAATTCATACAATATAACTCAAATGTCTAATAGCATAAAGTGATGAGCGATGACATTTGAAATCCATTACGTTGGGGGTCTTCTTCATTGTGGCATCATAATGTACTGTAAACCCACTTTTATTCCATTTCTCAGGAATGTAATGAGAGGTTGAATCATGGATGTAAACTGCAAATGGGGTTGGGGTAATCATAGTTTTCTATCATTTCCGTGCTCTGACTTTGTACGTCTTCATTGTAACAACAGCTGTCTCCAGAACTGTAATGTAAATATACCTGTAAAAAGCATGTTGGGGTGAAGGTGCTGCGTCATGCTGTAGCCTATGTATTATAGATTTAATTTTTTTTTTCCAATTCTACTTATGTCTGTGCCACAAAATTTCTGGAATTCAGTGTGTCTGAAGTGGTTTTAAGAAAATAAAAGTGATGCAAATTGCACAGCAATGTGGCACTTTTTCCACACTCCAATCCTGGTCTCACCACTCTGTGAGAGAAACTTGCACTGCTGCTATGTCTGATAAATGTCTCAACAATGATTTATTTCCACCAGATAGCCATAACGTCGCTGTTCTGTCAAATTCATTCTCTCTGATCAAGGAGCAATTTCAGCAGATACACTAGAAGGGCTTTTTTGATTTAGTTTTTGACATTTTTGCCAATATGTCTGACATACAATATATGCAAATTGAACCTCTCTAATAAGCATCTTCTTTGGTTCAATTGGTTCAGGCCTTTTTTCTCTCATCTGACAGTCTGTGCGTCTAATTTTGGTCATGAAAATAGCCTTATTATTTTCCTGATAAGGGCATGCCTATTGAGATGTCACTATTCTGTTCTCGTAGAGCAATCACCCCATCCATTCAATTTGGATTCAAAATATCACTTGTGCTTCTCAGGGGAGATTGTTACCTCTCCACAGCATGTAGGGACATGCACAAATGCACACATACACACACATTCAAGCACCTCATCATTGTCATCTCAAATAAGACTTGAATGATGGATGGTTTTGGAATGTATTCAAGGCCAAATAGGAACACTGAGTTCTCTCACCCAGCTCTCCAATTTCTTGCTCTCTGCTTTGCCAAGAGGAGGAGCAAAATGCAACGTCAATATGCTGTTGATATTTTCTTCATCTGAAGATAAAACAGCGGGTGGCAGAGTTAGGGGTCAGTGGGAATCACATTAACTACCTGTGGAGGAGCAGCATCAAAGACATATATAACCATGCCTTCTGCCCCTGAGAGGTTCTTCCGATCCCACTCTGTACGCTTCCCGCACTCCCTGTATGGGCATGTTCTCCCTGAGAGTTTGAAAAATGAATGGCACCAAAGCCGATCTTAGGAACTGTTACTGAGCAGCTGCACTGTGAAATTGATATTAATTGAAATTGATTATTCAATCTGGGACACACGGGTCATTAATTTCTAATCTCTCCCTTCAATCAATAATATATCCCCCTCTCTGAAGCATCTTTTGCAGCTTTTAACTCTTGTTTATGAATAAAAACAAAGACAATGATAGCATTCCTTAATTAAAACTGAGGCCTCCCTGCCTCATCATTATTTTAGAGAATTTTATGCCTCTATAAGAGAAAGTAAAGTCATTAAGCTAAAAAATAGAAAATAAAAGGATAAGGAGTAAGATAAGACTCCTTGTTTGAAGTCATTTGTTTTCTTTAGAATGTTTGTACTTTAATACTGCTTTACCTCTTGAACTCATTTTGATGTCAAAGTAGAGAAATAAGCAAGAGTTTGCTGCTGTTGTCATGCAGATCACACTTCATTAGCTCTTCCCCTAATACTGCTGATTGATAAAATCTGTTAATGAGTGGTGGAGTGTATTAGTGGTTGTTTAACAGTTTAACAAAAAAAAAAAAGGTAAAGCAAAGTTCCATTAGGGCCTCCCATTAACTAGTGTACACCAGCCTCAGACAATTTCAGATGATATCAGAAACTCACAAATTAGTTAACCACTGCAACTATTTAAAAAAAGTCTCTTAGACAAGACACATCTATTACAAAACTGTCTTTTTCATTCCAGGTGTCTGAAAGTGATACTAACATAACCCAAAAAGGATAAAAATAGAAAATAATAATATTTTTAAAAAACGTGAGAAAGTCAACCAACTGAAAGCCATTTTGTTGTTTATTTTCTGGGACATTTTAGGTCCAACCCCTCTGCTGCCCTCGTTGTCTGCTGCTAGTCAGACTAGGAAAGCACCTCTGATCTTGCAATAATGGTCATAATTCCAATGTCAGACAATGCTGGGGATTCTAGGACAACACCTACAGCAGGTGAGGACATGTCACTGGCTGCTCTAGTCTAATGAGCATGTGTGACAGGCGCAAGCTTTTTTTTTTTTTTTTCCTTTATCCAAAATGTTCTTATTGTTTTTTAGGCAATATAGATGTATAATTCAATGTACATTTGTTATACAGGTGCACAATAGCAGACAACAAAGTTGGAGTATATACCTCTCTGGCATCTAAGTAAATTAAGTCAAATGTACAAATATAATAAAACAATATTAGACAAAATAAAAATAAAAAACAAGAAGAGAAAAACCCCAAACAAACGAAAAACAGAAAACACAACGAGAGAAAGGAATCAAGGGTAAAGAGAGCAGAGGAGAGAGGTCAAATATCTAAGGAGTGTGCATCAAACACATTATCATAAAACTCCAAGAAGGGGTCCCATATACTCTGAAATTTTTCGGATGAAGTTTGAACTATGGTTCTGATCTTTTCAAGCTGAAGAAAAGACATAATTTCACTCACCCAACGTGAGTGTTTTGGAGGTAAGGGCAACTTCCAGTTGGTAAGGATTAAACGACGAGCTAATAGAGTAGAGAATGCTATTAATTGTGATTGCCCTTTTTTAGCTCCGACGTTAGTTTGTACAACTCCAAAAACTGCAGTAAGAGGATTTGGAGTGATTTGTTTCCTACAAATGTAGGAGAATGTATTGAATATTTCTGACCAGAAACTATGTAGGTTTGGACAGGTCCAGAACATATGTGCCAAAGTAGCAGGAGCTTGATGACAACGACCACAAGTGGGGTCTACATTAGGATGTATTTTGGCTAATTTGGTCTGGGAAAGATGCAAACGGTTAAATATCTTAAGCTGTATTAGTCTGTGTCTGACACAAATGGATGATGTGCATATTCTGTCTATAATTCTTTGCCAATTTTCTTCACATATTACAATATTTAAATCTTCCTCCCACTGAATTTTAAGAGGCAAAAGTGACGGACATTTTATTCCTTGAATAATGGAAGAAAGCTGAGATACTGTACAATTTGCCTTAAGCGTCAAACATTCATCAAAAGGACAAATATCAGGCTTCAAAGGAAATGATGGGAATTGTGTACAAACAAAATCACAGGCTTGAAGATACCTGCGACAGGCACAAGCTGACATCAGGACACAGCATAGAGTTTCAGAACCCAAAAGTTTGTCCAGAACAAGAAAATCCCACACAAATCTTGTACTTTAAAGTTGGATTTAGTTGTCAAACAGTTCAGTCACTTTTACAAGAGCAGAGTATGGAACAACGGTTGCCATCCCATTAGTGTATCGTTTGGTGGAACAATGGTGTCTATGAATGGATGTCACGAACTGGCCTAAGGTCAGTGGCAAAAATGGGACTCAAACATTAGTAAAAGGTTAAGCAATTCATCACAAACTTAGGGAAACTATACAGCAGCTGCAAGCAGTACTGAGGGGGGCAAGTGGTTGAACAGGGCACAGTCACCATGGCAACTTGATCTGAATATGTTAAAAGAGTGGCTGCAAGCACTGATAGAAAGTTTCATATCAAAGTTTTCGTGTAAGTCATATATGAGGTCACATCTTGCCTGCTTTGGACAAAATAATACAAAATGAGTTCAGGTTCTGCAAGCTCAAAGGACTGCAGATGAGCTGGTGGCTATACTAGTATATTGCTTTGTTATATTTGACACTGTTTGTGACAGATTTTAAAAAGGTTATCATTAATTGCAATAGAGTAACAACATAAATGTGGTCACCATGACAACTCGCCAGGTCCAATCTTTGAGTTTTGAATATATCAGCAACTAAACAACCCCTTTTTTTATCATATCAAATTGTATAAACACTGATCAAGGTTTATTGGTTCCAAATCTCACTCATTTAATGTTTATGTCAGTACCAAGACCATTTTCCTAAATAATTGACACTTTATGTCTTGCAGATAAGCTGTCATATCTGGTTGCACCACCAAGCAGAGCCTCTTATTGTTTATTTCTTCGCAAGCAGAGAGCATTATGGAAGTTAGTCTAGGAAAGGAGCTCCATGATAGACATTTGTATGAAGCTAACTGGTGTCAAGTCAAGTATCAAAACTTGAAAAACATGTAATCTACCAAGAACCGGATCTGAAGATGAGGCCTACGCTAAATACGTCTATACTTTTCTGGTGGTAGCATGCCACTTCATTTCCATAATCTCAAGATTGGGTGCGAATTCATAAAGATTTGGTAGGAATATATGATATATTTTCAGAAATATCAACTTCTTTTGGAGCAAAGCCACTGATTTTGATTCGCTATATCAAACACATGATTACAATAATCCAACAGCCATTGTCATCAGAACTGTTGTCATGCTTGGTCTTACTATCCTTCATACCAAATTCTGGTGAAGACTGGAAACATTTTCGGCCTGTGAAAATGTTTTTTACCTTCCTATGAAATCCAGTATGTCGGTCAAATCAATTAGGTTGACATGACAAATTATCATATTTTAGCCTTGTGATCCCATCTTGCTGTCCAACACAATAAATGCATTTTTAAGACAAACCCATCAGCAATTACAGCTAATTGCTTTTTTGCATTAGTAAAATGCGGCAAAGTTGTGTGCTTTTTACTGCTTCCTCAAATGCTGCCCTTGATTGATGTTTGACTTTGACAGATCAAAGTACTGTTGAGGTGTGACTGTATGTCCTGTTTGGCAGCCGTGGATTTCAATGACAAGAGGAAAGTGAAGATGAATGAAAATGTGCTGTACAAGAAAAGGTAGAAACACCCTGGGTGCCTAAGCAGCTTGGCCCTGGTAGATTTAATTATGTTATTCAGTAGGTCAGTAATGAAGGAAGAGTGAAATGTGTGACAAGACTAACAAAAAGCACAAAAATAGGATCGTAGATATCTGAGAGAAAGAAAGAGGTTATTGATCAACCACAGGCTCAACATTTGTAAGTTCCTGGTGTCGTCCGCTGACTATGGAGTCCTAAAACCAGAGGCCAAACCAACCATTCCAGCAGCCAGTGGTTTACTGGTCATTAAAGATCAAGGGCAAATCTTTGGATGAGCTGATAATTTTAGGATGCTCCTTTACTTAAGTAGTCAGTCCTCACTGATCAGACTACACACGTGGACAAAATTTGTTGGTACCCCTCAGTTAAAGAAGGAAAAACCCACAATTCTCACTGAAATCACTTGAAACTCACAAAAGTAACAATAAATAAAATTTATTGAAAATTAAATAATCAAAATCAGCCATCACTTTTGAATTGTTGATTAACATAATTATTTAAAAAAACAAACTAATGAAATAGGGCTGGACAAAAATGATGGTACCCATAACTTAATATTTTGTTGCACAACCTTTTGAGGCAATCACTGCATTAAACGATTTCTGTATTTGTCAATGAGCGTTCTGCAGCTGTCAACAGGTATTTTGGCCCACTCCTCATGAGCAAACAAGCTCCAGTTGTCTCAGGTTTGATGGGTGTCTTTCCAAATGGCATGTTTCAGCTCCTTCCACATATGTTCAATGGGATTCAGATCTGGGCTCATAGAAGGCCACTTTAGAATAGTCCAACGCTTTTCTCTCAGCCATTCTTGGGTGTTTTTGGCTGTGTGTTTTGGATGGTTGTCCTGTTGGAGACCCATGACCTGCGACTGAGACCAAGCTTTCTGACACTAGGCAGCACATTTCTCTCCAGAATGCCTTGATAGTCTTCAGATTTCATCGTACCTTGCACACTTTCAAGACACCCTGTGCCAGATGCAGCAAAGCAGCCCCAAAACATTACTGAGCCTCCTCCATGTTTCACCGTAGGGACAGTGTTCTTTTCTTCGTATGCTTGGTTTTTGAGTCTATGAACATAGAGTTGATGTGCCTTACCAAAAGCTCCAGTTTGGTCTCATCTGTCCAAAGGACATTCTCCCAGAAGCTTTGTGGCTTGTCAACATGCATTTTTGCAAATTCCAGTCTGGCTTTTTTATGAGTTTTTTCAGCCAGTGGTGTCCTCCTTGGTCGTCTCCCATGAAGTCCACTTTGGCTCAAACAACGACGAATGGTGCGATCTGACACTGATGTACCTTGGCCTTGGAGTTCACCTTTAATTTCTTTGGCGGTTGCTCTGGGCTCTTTGGATACAATTCGAACGATCCGTCTCTTCAATTTGTCATCAATTTTCCTCTTGCGGCCACGTCCAGGGAGGTTGGCTACTGTCCCGTGGGTCTTGAACTTCTGAATAATATGAGCCACTGTTGTCACAGGAACTTCAAGCTGTTTAGAGATGGTCTTATAGCCTTTACCTTTAAGATGTTTGTCTATAATTTTTTTTTCGGATGTCCTGGGACAATTCTCTCCTTCGCTTTCTGTTGTCCATGTTCAGTGTGGTACACACCTTTTCACCAAACAGCAGGGTGACTACTTGTCTCCCTTTAAATAGGCAGACTGACTGATTATGAGTTTGGAAACACCTGTGATGTCAATTAAATGACACACCTGAGTTAATCATGTCACTCTGGTCAATAGTTTTCAATCTTTTATAGAGGTACCATCATTTTTGTCCAGGCCTGTCTCATTAGTTTGTTTTTTTAAATAATTATGTTAATCACAATTCAAAAGTAATGGCTGTTTTTGATTATTTAATTTTCAATCAATTTTTATTTATTGTTACTTTTGTGAGTTTCAAGTGATTTCAGTGAGAATTGGTGGGTTTTTCCTTCTTTAACTGAGGGGTACCAACAATTTTGTCCACGTGTGTATAGGGGAATTTAGTGATCATGAAAACACTTTCTATCATGTCAGAAAATCATCTCTGAACAATGTTTGTCATGTGGCAAGAAGCATAATCCTGCTTGAAAGAGGCCTCTACCATCAGGGAATACAGTTGGCCTGAGGGCTTTTACATGGTCTGCAACAATGTTTAGGTAGGTCGTATGGCATCAAATGAGCACCCAATTGAACACCAGGACCCCAAGGTTTCCTGGCAGAACACTGTCCAAAGCACTGCCTGAATTTCCTATAATGTATCTTGCTGCCATCGTTTCTCCATGTAAATGACATGCATTTACCCAGCCACGTAATGTTTAAAAAAAAAAGTGATTAATCATACCAAGCCACTTCCTTTGTCACTCCACGGTTTCAATTCTGACACTCTTGTGTGAATTGTTCAGCATGGGAACTCACAACTATGTTGTCCAATACACAGTAAGCTGTAAAGACCTGCGTATTCTGACACCTTTCTATAATGGCCAGCCTTAGTGATTTTTTATCTATTTTCAGCTCTTCATTGGAATCCTGACCGCACACGCCAGCCTTCACATGCTCCAATCACTCAGTATTCACAGAGCTGTGCTTCCTTTAACCATTTTTGGTACCAATACTACCTCACAGGGCCTGCTGCTTTGAAGACGCTCTGACTCAGTCATCCAGTCATCATAATTTAGCTCTTGTTGAAGTCATTCAGACTCTGACGCTGTCCATTGTTCCTGCTTCCACACAATCAATTTCTAGAACTGATTGTTCACTTGCTGCCTAATATGTCCTACCTCTTGACAGGTGTCATTGTTATGAGATAATCATTGCCATTCACTTCACCTGTCAGTGGTTTTAATGTTGTGGCTGATTGGCGTACACTGACACAGTTTTTGCAGAGTGGGAGGGACCATTGTCTTGTGGGAGGAAGCCACACCATTATGGAAGGTCTGTTTGATCTTGAATGGTGTTTAGGTGGGTGTCAAAGTGACATCCACATCAGTGCATGGACTCAAGGTTTCCCATCACAGCACTGCATTGTAATGACATGATCAATGTTATTCACTGCATCTGTCACTGGTGCATATGTATGCCATGTGGAAAGTGGGGTGACACCAGTGACAAGATTTATAATAACAAAAAACTGCAATTGAGAATATTGAGCATATATTGAAAATAAATGCTTATTTGGATACAAATACACCAGCTACTTTCCATGGACACACAAACGAACATGGACTTCTTCAGGCAGAGTGGTTTGTCACAATACAACCTGATTGGGCCGTTGATTATGTTGTTGGTTCAACCTTAATTATCCCGGCTGTTTGGTACGCATCTTCTCCCTCTGATTGCTGAAGCATATCACCGTGAGGTAGCGAGGAGCGGCATCCTCTGTGCATCAACAGCAACATCTCAAGTGTCACTTGAGGATCCTAATGATCATTTCCCAGCACTCCAGGCTGCTCAGGATTTGATTTGGAGTGTGTGTGTTAGTGAGTGTCGTAAGGCAGAAAGCCTTTCCAACAAACATACACAAGTATTCCTTTTTCAGGAACTTGCCTATTCTTGAATCATTCTTCTTAGGAACCGTAAGAGCTCTTTATCTCTGAAAGTGATTAAAGTACTTGTTTCCTTTGTCATTCATACATGTAGAACTTTCACTATCTCACTCTCAGTCACAAGGAATGCACAATACATTTCAAATATTTGGCATTATTTAACCCTAGATACAGAAGTACTATCTCCTTAGCAAATGTGGCTGTGTGATCATAGTTTTTCAACAGAACATATCAACTAAAGTCCTCAATATCTGCTGTCAGATACCCATTGCACGTGCATGATATGGTTTTGTACAATGAGAAAAATAATATGGTTAAGCCAAACTGAATAGTGGCAATATTATATCACGATATTTGTTGTGCAAGAAACAATCTGATACAATCACGTAGTCATCTCATTTGATCTTGGAATACATTATTGATTTCTAGATTTCTTCTTTAATTAAATTTGTGACAAATGAGAAACAGGAGTCACGGAAGACATTAAAACTGCTGTCTTGCACTGCGATGAGGGCACAGTCAATTTGTGGCATGAAGCATGATCGAATAGAAGCAGACTAGAATGTTCATATAAATTATTCTACCAGTTGTTTTTCTGATACTGCTGCTTTCATAAAAGAAGGTTTGAACACAGCAAGGCAGTGTAACAAAGGTTTATTATAAAGAGCACGGTGAGGTTAAACATACCCTGTGCTGTTAATGAAGTTGATAACACCATGTAGCACTGTTTTTATGACTAGGCCCACTGATTTGTTGTTCAGTGACTCATGCTGCGACATAAGCATACACATAGATGGTAGCCTGTGAGCAATACAATGTGGCAATCATGATAGTATTCCACTGATGGTGGTGGCAGTGCACTGAGAAAATGACCAGGAAAGAGAAGGGAGGACAACTGCTCACAATTAAACATGTCCTGCATTCCAAAATATTTGTTTCTCCAATGAATGTGGCGGAGTTATGTGATGATCTACGGTGGCCGACAGGGGCCAAAGATCTGCAACTTTCCAAAACTCCTCACTTTAGGAAAACAGTTTCAAGTACAGAAACGATGCAAAATCACAAACTCAAACACAGGTCTAAACGAGGTCCAAAGAGGATCGTGGTGCAAATGAAATAACGCGCTGAAAAAAACAAAACAAAACGCGCTGCTGAAAGAGGAACGATGCAAAGAAAACGAACTCCAAACCAGATGAGCCTTTCACTGTCCAGAAGTACCAAGGACGCAATAGGGAAGGCGTACCAGAGGATAACACTATACATATGCACTGCAGAGGATTTTGAAACCAAATCATCACTATGTGTCCGTGCCATAGAATAAGGAGGGCTTAATTAACATTTAATTATGTTTAATAAAATTACTTCTGTAGGACATTTTAGTACAACCTAAAATGCCAGTTACTGAACCAGGATAGTGATATTTAGAAGTGATTTGTATACAAAAACATGATCTGAACATTTCAAGCCCACTTATAATAATTTTTATGCACAGTCGTTCAGGCAAAGACACTGGTTCAGGCAGCTGTCCGGTCCTGTCTCTCTCTCTCCATCCCATTACGCCGAGAGCGTCCTCTGCTCCGTTCGTAGTGACCGGTAATGCAGCGTTTTTCATTCGAAGATCGTTTCTTGGTTTGGAAATCGTTTCATGTTCTGGAAATCGTTTCTCAGTTTGCAGATCGTTTCTTGTTTTGGAATCATTACTTGATTTGCAGATCGTTTTTTGGTTTGGAGATCGTTTCTGCTTTGCATCGTTCCTCTTTCAGCAGCGCGTTTTGTTTTTGTTTGTTTTTTTCAGTGCGTTATTTCATTTGCACCACGATCCTCTTTTGGACCTCGTTTAGACCTGTGTTTGAGTTTGTGATTTTGCATCGTTTCTGTACTTGAAGCTGTTTTCCTAAAGTGAGGAGTTTGGAAGTTGCAGATCGTTGGCCCCTGTCGGCCACTGTAATGATCAGCGTTGGTCACTCTGTCTGTCTGTCAGTCTGTTCGCAGCATTACTCAAAAACGAACAAACGGATTTAGATGAGATGCTCAGGAGAGGTCAGAAATGGCACAACGATGAAGTGATTAGATGTCGACAGTGATGCGCTTATAGTCTGGATCACGGATTTGTTAAATGTTTCCGTATCATTGCGATATAACGACATGGTGTCACTGTATCCATGACAAGTGAACACTACATTAGCTGCCTGCTGATGATCACATGATTGTAATCCTACTACAAATCCACCACTGTGGACTTATCAGGACTTATCTGTTGGAATTATACAAGGAACAACTGATTAAATTGTGGGGATGTTTCCGAGTCCCATCAATTCATGCTGGCTGCTTCATATTTAGGTCACACGATTTGGTATTATAGTGTACACAGATATTTTATTAATCCAGAAGAAATTCAAGAAAGGAGTTGTTCCCATGCCAGGAGTCAAACCCAGTCCACCTGGGAGAAAACCAAGAATCCAAATCACTAGACCATATGGGAAACATGTAGAACACATACCTGTGCTCAGCACAAAGTCATTTTGTCTCTGGGTATATCTATATTAAATGGCCATATTCTATGTTGCCATGATTTCAGATCATTAATAACTAATAAACAAATGTCGCATTTAAAAAAAAAAATAAAAATTTTGCGTTTCCGACAATGCCATGTGGTGGAATGAACAGCTCTGGCGGAATGTTGCGCTCTCTGAGTGCCTTTTTAGTTTTCTTTCTGTCACGACCAGAGAAGGGGGGGGGGGGGGGGGGCATGTCTATGTTGTTCAACTATGAAAACTATGGGAGTTTAGCTAGTAATGCAACATCATAACAGAGACTTGTATGACACTTAGTGATTTGAGGCCAGCCAGCAAGTATCAGCTAGAACTTGGAAAATGCAGGTTATTTAGTCATAGCAAAATATCTGTGGACATTGGTCTATTTTTTTTTAGATGTTGCTGTATTGAAACAGGGCAGTGCACCAGGAAAGACGAGGGGAGATGATTTTTAGCAACTGAACATGCCCTGCATTCCAAATTTGCATTTCAAAATGTTCTTTTGTCATTTGCTACTACTGTAATTGCTCTTAGGTGCGATTAGGACATGCTCCTTTTACACCAGTTTTGCTTTTATATTCATTGCAGTCTGTAGTGGGAAATCAACTGGGAATCGTTGGCTGTTGGCTAAGATTTGTTACTCAAGTGAAGACATGGTGACATGTACTACCATTCAAGAGTTTGGGGCAACTTAAAAATGTCCTTATTTTTAAAAGCATTTTCTTCAATGAAGATAACATTAAATTATCATAAATACAGTCTAGACATTGTTAATGTGGTAAATGCCTATTCTAGCTGGAAACCGCTGATTGTAAGTGGAATATTTACATAGGGGTACAGAGGAGCTTTCCAGCAACCATCACTCCTGTGTTCTAATGCTACATTGTGTTAGCTAATGGTGTTGAAAGGCTAATTGATGATTAGAAAACCCTTGGTGCAATTATGTTAGGCATATGAATAAAAGTGTGAGTTTTCATGGAAAACATGAAATTGCCTGGGTGACCTCAAACTTTTCAACGTACATTTATGTGATATACCTTTCTGCTTGTTGCTTGCTGGTTTATAACACATTCACATTACACCAATAGTGAATGATTATTTGGTACATTTTAATGCATTTTAGTTGCACTCCTACTTCTGTGTTTCCATTTTCTTCCGGAGTATAGCTCTTCTCTCCTACATACAGAGAACAATACAGCAGCTTTTATTTACTACAGTTATTTGGCAGATTACATTTTTGCATCATCAACTTAATGAATCGTATTAAACACATTTTGTCATGAGATTGTCATTGCAGCAGCTGTTTTCAACTTTAAATCTCAGCTCATAACCAGCAGAGATATTAAGTCTGTAAAATAATGAAATGAAAGTTTGGATAATTTTATGACATGTGATATGACATTTTCCTTCTGTTGAGAAAGACCGTGAAAAGACTCAAAACTCCAGAGCAGCTATAAAAAAGACCCTTGAGGTGATATATATATATATATATATATATATATATATATATATATATATATAAATGTGTATGTTTTTTTTTTTTACTGATTATAAATGGAAGTATAAACTGTCATTAAAAGGATGAACTCCTCCAATAATAGTCCAATAACGTAACATTTAAACCTCCAGATGGTCTGTCCACAAAAACAAATACCTGTTATGGCTGCAATATCAGGACTAATGGAAGAACTGTGTTAAGATACGTACCCACCAATAGTTTACAAAAATGAAGAGCAATTTTATTCTTATCAATCTCTTTTTACAGATGGTTTAAACTTTTATGGCAAAGTATACGTTAGTGCTCCTACCCATTTTGAAATATTACATAATGAGCTTAAGTTAAATTACCCATTTGGATAAAATTATCATTATCTAAGGGCAAATCTCATGTTTGATGAACATTAAATAAGCAAAACTTTATTCAAGCACCACAGTATTACTGGGTCTTAGCTATCTACAGAGGAAATTTCACACTCCACTTCCCTCTCTCTCTCTCTCTCTCTCTCTCACACACACACACACACACACACACACACACACACACACACACACACACACACACACACACACACCACACACACACACACACACACACACACACTCAGACATTGACTGTGGAGCAGTGTATTTGTAAAAATGTGACACAAATCCAAATAATTCATAAATGACCTTGTCTAGCGCTGGTGCCTCAATCCTCTGATGAGTACATGTCACAGCAAAGGATTGTCTAATAAGTGATGCATTGGAAAGCCTGGCCAGAGAATCCCTAAAGCAATTCTTTTGTAATTGATGTTGCAGCATAAAATGGCTCTCAGTGGGCCTGGCTGATTAGGTTGGTTTTTTGTTGCTGTCTAGCACTCGCCTCTCACAAACAGTCCCTCACCAGGTGGAATGACAGTTTCACATCTAATTATCCATTAAGGCTGATCGCATTCTTGTGTGTCCTGCCGTGTGTCTTTCCTCCCGTCTGTGGGTGTGTGTTTGCAGACCAGAGAGGACTGCACGTTAATTTTAAAGTCTGATTATTGACTATCACTTGCATTGATGAACAGCACCGAAAACAAACACAAACAAGCTGCTGGAGATCATTCCTGAGTATTGAATGCACACTGTAATTTATGAGGACGAGTATGATGGCAGCAATTCTTCTCTTTTTCTCTCCCCTTCTGTCTCATCTTGGCTGTTTTATTTTCTGTATTCACCGCCATGAGGACTCTGGGGACTCAATGCAAATGCTCTTGTGTTCCAGTTACTCCTCGATCCAACATTGTTCATCAAGTCTAATCAGATGTGTGCGCTGTTGATTTCCTTTCCTTGCAACAGATGCAGAGAAAAGAGCCGAAACATGTTTGTTTGTGTACGCAAACTCAGGATTTCTCAAACACTTCAGTGCATTTTGCATGTGCATTATAAACACTGCATGCCTAATATTAGCTTGCTGCACAATATTAGTCACAAAGCCTGTATAATATATTCTAAGCGTACTGTAGTGCTAGATTACCGCATGTACTAAAACCAGTGGCTCTTGAATGCAATATGTAACATATGCCGTAGTGATCCAACGATTATGATAACACCCTAAATGAGCCTTCAATGTGTTTTTGGTGCTTTGAGAGCAGCACTTCTGTTCAAGCATGGCACATTTGTGTTCCGTTGATGGTGTCTGAGCAGTTTTATTACTGTGGTGTTGTGTGGGACGTTTGAAAGAATATTTCCATAATGAAAGGAGAAGCATGTCCAAGCCAGTCTCTTTCTCCATGCTGATGATTTCCTGCTGTTTCCTCCACTTCGTGTGACATGACTTACAAAGACACCTCATTCTGGTGTTTCTAAGACACAAATCTCGCTGACTTCAGGACAAGAAGTGGGAAAAAAACATAAGTAAACAACATAAAAAGTAGTTTTAGTAGTAGGAGTTTTCAGTTCAAAAATAAAATAAAATGAAAGATTTTTACCCACTTGAATAATGATCGATAAATATTTTGCACACACACACATACACACACACAAACCCATACACACACATGCATATTTATATGTATACATACAGTACTAGTCAAAAGTTTGGACACACGTTCTCATTCAGTGCTTTTTATTTATTTGCATTATTTTCTACATTGTAGATTAATACTGAAGATTGACACTTTTTTTGTTTACAACGTAATTACATATGTATTTTCTCATAGTTTTGATGTCTTTAGTACCTACAATGTAGAAAATAATTAAATAAAAACCATTGAATGAGAACATGTGTCCAAACTTTTGACTGGGAGTGTGTATCATTCAAAAGTTTGGGGTCACTTAGAAATGTCCTTATTCATGAAAGAAAATCTGTTTTGTTTTGTTTTTTTGAATGAAAATAACATTAAATTTATCATAAATCCAGTCTAGACATTGGTAATGTGGTAAATGACTATTCTAGCTGAAAACGACTGATTTTTAATGAATATCTCCATAGGAGTACAGAGGAACATTTCCAGCAACCATCACTCCTGTGTTCTAATGCTACATTGTGTTAGCTAATGGTGTTGAAAGGCCAGTTGATGATTTTTGAATATATACATATATATATATATATATATATATATATATATATATATATATATATATATATATGTATGTATATATAATGTGCACAAAATGACATACTTTTCAAATAAGTGTATTCCTCCAGACTGAGCACCTTCAATTCATACACTGACAAATTATTCTTTTTATATGATCAGATTAGATCCTTAGGTTTGCAAAAATGTTTTAATCAAGGTCTTTTACTTCCAGTTTGTCACTGCCCATAGACTAACCTTCCAACATGAAAGGACCTGATTGACTTTTAATAAGCAACCCACTTGAATAATCATAATTCTTTTTTTTTCCCTCTGCCATATCTATAGCGTTTGCAATATGAACAAGAAGGTTGATTAGAACATGTGGAAAAAACAACAAAAAAACATGATAAAAAACAGCAAAATGTACTATGACAAGCATTCCTGTAACATATAGCTCTATACTGTATTTGCTGCTATATATCTTGAATGTTCAACTTAGAATTGTCATCTGAGAATGGATACTACATCTAGTAATCTGTCAAAAATATAATAACCAATTCAAGATAAGTTCACTCCAAACACCAACACTGTTTTTTTTTTCCAATACATCTTTCAGTCTGCCTCTCTCTGCCTCTCTGTATATCCACAGTCGATGCAGCCTTACCTCCTAATGAATGGCATTCATCTAGCACCCAGAGTAATGTCATTTTACAATGCATCATAGCGGCTAATAAAGTCGGGATTGATTTGTGCTTATACAAAAACACATCAGGTGGAAACCATCACATCAGTAATAAATTGATGCTGATCTGGTCGTGGGGACGGAGCAGCCAAATGCCAGGAGTATTTTATTTATTTATATATATTTTTGCTCTATTGGAGGCTCCTCGGTGTTGCAATCGATCTTGGTGCAGAGCCTTTTGTTCTCTGAAGTAATAAAGCAGCGCATTGATTTATTGGCGGGCGACAGTTACCTTTTGCCTTCTCCTCCTGTTCTCTGTTTCATTCCACTGTCAGGTCCCCAGGGAGGAAAAGTTTGGTCTGTGCAGCAGCTGAAGCCTTGCACCGGGCTACCATAAATGCACATTCATACTGACACTGAGATTTAAACTCCCTACAAAATACAACGCAAGAGCTATTGATCGGAACAAGTAGATTTCTCTGTACTGGGTGTTAGTCGGAACTGTATTGTAGTGTACAAATATGTTGGTTGTATTTCTGTATCTGTCAAATCATAAAACAGACTCCGTACTAATTTCCACTCGGGGATGACTGATCTACTTGCGTTGTCATAATAAATGTGAGCATCCATAATTGTGTAAATATGAGCAGGAATTAATGCAGGAAATAAAGTGGCAGATGTGGGAGCAGAAGCAAGCTGACTCAGATATCACTTACACTGACACCAATAATACCAAGTGCCTCTATCCAACCCTGTGGTTGTACGTCAACTGTAATTGTGAAAAGAGAGTTCCCTCAATACATTTCTTCTTGTCGTAAGATGACAATTTAAATAAGAAAAAAAATTACTTTTTGAAGTCACTGAGTGGGCCTGATTTCAACGCTGGAATGGTACTGCACAAATGTGGATGTATAAGCATTTCTTAAGGCCAGACTGCCTCAGAGGTGTCATTAGGTTAGGGCAGCAAAAGCATGGAAAGCTCAAGGACACCGGTACAATGTGGTGAAAAAATGAAAATAAAAAAACTCAACTGCATGTTTTTTACTCTGCGAAGAAAGCGTAGCCTCAGTAGAGTTATGTGACGATCGGCATTGGTTGTCTGCCTGTCTGTCTGTCTGTTAGCAACATTATTCAAAAATGGACTAAATGATTTGGATGAAATTTTCAGAAGGAAGGTCAGAAATGACACAATCAATTGATTAGATTTTGGCAGTGATGTGGCTTATAGTCTGGATCCACATAAAGATCTCTGTATCATTGCAAGATAGCTACACAGCATCACTGCAACTATGACAACAAGTGAACACGACATCAGCTGTCCTGCTGACGATAACATGATTGTGATCCTACTACAAATTCGCCACTGTGGACTTATTGGTACTAATCCGTTGGAAAAGATACAAGCAACAATTGATTAACTTGTGGGGATGTTTCTGTGTCATATCAATTCCCGCCGCATCTATATTAAATAGCCACATTCTGTGTTGCCATGATTTCTGTCACAAGATTTTTCAAGATTTTATCTGTTGAAAATGATAGTAACTGAGCAGTCATTGCGGAGTACTGTGCTCTCTGAGTGCTTTTCTTGTTTCTTACCTAAATATTTCCGATGGATCCTTTGACTTCTAATCAGCGGTGGAGCTTTTCCTGTGAGTTCGGTGTGTTTATGGAGTGCACACACATTTGACTCTACATTCCTTTCAATGGTTTCATGTTTTCCACAGACCCACATGCCAAAATATGCAGAAATGTGCCGACAAAGGAGAGAAGAAGCACGCAAGTAATCATGGATTTAAACAATGTCAGTTTTGAAGTTTTTGAAGTATCAATCAGGTTTTTTGAAGAAGAAAAAAAGTTATCAACCACTTTTGTTAAAACTCAAAGACAGTAACACCGAATGTTGACTTTTTTTTTGTCTCCAAGAAAACTAAACAAGACATCATTAACTGAGGTTATAACTTTCTCTAAACTTTGTCGTGTACTATAACTAGAATAAGTGACACTGCACTGTAGTCTCTACAACTTTACAATGTAACAAATAGAAACAGATCATTAGCAAAGTTTTTCCAGATACCCAGAGTATCAACATTCTGCAGCTTAGATTCATTAAAAATGTTTGCTCATTCTGTTTTATGCAAATGTAATCCAGGATTCACTCGCAACACATTTGCTGCTCCAAATTAGTGTCACTGTGAATTATTTGTATTTTCTTCCTCACGGAGATTGGGGTTGTCATGGATTCAGATGTAAATTTAAACTCAAAATTATATCAAGACAATGGCAATATTTGCCTATTACCACTTTGTGTCCAAGCAACTTAAAAAAAAAAAAGTCACTAAACTAAATACTTTTTCATCTCCACGAAAAATATTTTCTTGATCTTTGGGATATCCTTTGTGTGTGCTGTGTCTGGTTCTTAGATCTCTATCCAGGAGTCAGTCAAAATCTGATTAAAAACAAAACTACTCTTTGTAAATCACTAAATAGTTTTAGGACCAAATAAACCTCAGATATTCTCTTGGAATATTGACCCACCAGATGTCTCAGGTCAGATAGCATTGATCTTTCGGAGAAACATGGTGACACTTGATGCTCCTACCTGGAGCAAACAATTGCTTTTAGTCCTTTGTATGAAAGGTCCTGCAAATTAACTTCCATTGCCTGACTGGTTTTCAATTTTGAGTGAAAGTTATTAATTTTTCTCAATGTTCATTTAAGGACATCCAAGGTCATCATCAGTACACATATTCTGCTTTGGGTAAATTTTCTCCTTAGAGACATCATCTTCACTCAATCTCAAACAGAGAATTTAATCAAGCTGATTTACTGTGAATTGGATAGGCTTTTCAGTTTCTGATACTTTGATTGAAAAACTACTAAAGGTCAGAGCTTCTCTAATCAAAGCTCTCCTCTTGCCACCCACTCACGCTGTCATAAGGGAGCCTGGAGTCAATTGGTGGAATAAAAATGGAGCTATTTACAAGCTTGTGGTAATGAATTATGGCTAGCTGCCTCTGCGCGATGGGGTTTTAGAACCCAGTCTGGTAATTGCACAATGAGCAGAGTGCTGTTAACATCATAATTATGGGTATACTTGGGATCCTTTTATTTTGCTGGAGGAGGAACATGTACTGTAGCAAGGGCAGGATATTTTTTCAGTCCTCCATTACCATTTTCTTTGAAAAACACCATCCATATCCCTAATTACGCAGAGTGCGTTGGTGTTTAATTATTATTTTGTATAATTTTTGTGTGTGTGAAAGTGGCAAAATGTTATCACGCCTTTCTCTCCCTTTAAGGTTATGAAACAGTTTGACCACCTTAGGATGTACTAACCAGCTGAGACCTTTCTTGGACATTTGCTGACCTCAAAGTTGAAACAAAGTCATAACAGACCCCCCCAACACAACCAGAGGTGATGCCTTTCAATCTTTCATAGCTGCTCTTTTCATGCTGTGCTGTAGCACTCATTTCCTCTTCATAATTGACACAGCTGTATCCAGGAAAGACGTGTGACATTTGGTAATACATTCCGCCACTCACATCTCATCAAACACGACTCATCCATGTACAGCCCTCATCCAACGTAGCTTTTGACATGCACTGGAGTTGATAGGAGGAGGAGACAAATTGAGGTGATGACCGTTAACCTTCACAGGTGCTTGACTTCCTTTTGGTCTACAATGTCACTAAAGCACACACGTGTTAACAGATTAAAGAAGGCACCTTGCAACTGACATTAATAATGCTGACAGAATCTTTGACATGCAGTACAGAGGCATGACAGCATTTCATCAGTGACTAACCTGTGTTTATGTACCTCTCCAACATCAGTAAATCACTAATAAACTAGAGACATTAGTATGAAACGGACAACAAAGGGAAAAGCCTCAGTTTGACTATGACTGAAGCAGAACCTAGAACTGCATAACTAAGCCCGGCTGCTGCAAAAAATAATGTTAATCCTGCACCCTTACACGATGCAACATTACATTTACAGCATGCTTTCATCACAATTAGCATCGGGACCTAACTTGAGTAATTTTTTAAGGTCACTGCTTGTGTGGAATCTGTTTTCAAGTGCAGGAGCTCATAAAGTTATTTTTACTTTATCTTACTGTGCAGCTATACTGAGCTATTGACAGGACATTGACTGAAACCCAAATGGCTGCTGTGTTGTACTGACTGCTGTCTATCATTGTTTATAGCCACAGTGAGCCATAATACAATGTCTGAAATTGCCATAAATTTAGTTACCTTGTTAAGCAAGCATGTATATAGTGTTTAGCTAAAAGAAGTTTATGGTCTGATATTGTCTAATATTTTGATTGGCAAGAATGAACCATGATGTTTCCATTCCCCGCTGGAAGGCAATGTGGAACTAAGCACACTGTCAAAGTGCACCTGCACACTGATAATCCCTAAAAACATCCATTCTGCTTAGGGTTAAGAAAATATTTAGTAAGGCTAAATATTAGAAACAAAAGCACTGTCTGTACATGATAACATTATGTTAAAAGGAAAGCTCTTGCTTGTTCCTTCTTCTCACAGAGTGTCTTGACTCGCCTCCCACAACCAGCACACAGAATTTCTTGCAAGCAGAGCTGACTAATGGTTTGCTATGCACTTGAGTTGAACAGAAAGTGCTGTGTGCTGCCTGAGCTAATTGGTATTTGGTCCCATCACCTTGTCTAAACTGGCCACACAGCGGAAGCAACATGTCAGCAGCCACAAATAGCAGCAGCTGCTGTCCTCTGTTAGTGTCTACACTGGATCTGTTCAACCACAGTGCGCTGCCGCGCACTTCAAGACTTGTTTGACAGAGCTCACAGCCCACTACACAGCCATATCTGTTAGTGTAAGAGAGTCAAAAGTGTTTGACAAGGGCTTTGGGTTGTAGTTACATGTGTAAAGCAGGAGTAAGGCGCGAGTCACTGTACAGCCGGTGGAGCCAGCTGCATTGGCTCATGTTTTCTCATCCATCACAAAACAGACTGGAAAATTCTGCCCAAAACACATCCAGCACTGATATATTATCTGCAAAAGACATCACAGAGAAACTGCCATTTCTTAGAAACAAAATATCCTTAATATTAATCTCTTAAAACCTGGCACTAGTCCTGAAGATTTAAATATGATTGAAAAACTCAAACCCTGGAACTTGGTCTGAAGTCACACACTGTCGCAGACCTCTGCCCTTCACTCACCTGCATGTGCAATTTGCATAGTTCACCCTCTCTCTGTACCAGTTCTGTTTGTGAGGTAAACTTGATTTGTGTGCGTGTGCAAATGTTAAGTAACTATGAAAACATAATGTCTTTCTGCAATTTGAAGTGCATAGTTTCAATTTCACACTAGCTTGCCTCACTTAACTTTAATACAAGCATTTGCTTGTTCTAAAAAGTGAAGGGGAGAAAAGAATTCCCTGTGCAGTAGAACCAAGTATTGTCCACAGGAATTGTACTTTTTGTAGATTAAACAATACCAATCGAGTAAAGTGGAGGCAATTAATGACATTCACCATAGTTTTACTTCTAAAGAAACCTTACTAAGATTAGTGGACAGATTGCCTGTAAAACTAAACTAAACACGGCACCTCTTAATAGCTTGTTTGGCCTGGATTGTGAATGGAAATAAAATAACTGAACTTGTGTAAGCAGACATGCAGTGCATTTCTTAGCAGTTGCTGAATGCAGTTTCCTGGGTGAATTTCTGCTAAATAAAGCAAGCGTAAAATGTCAAGACACATGCAAGTATTAGATGAGAAAGTCAATTTATGAAATAATAAATTAACAGAAGTTTGTGGTTGTTATAAATCCTTGCATCCAGGTGCTTCATCCCAAGAGGATTTTATAAATGGTTCCAAACAGCCAGATTCTGTTATAACATGATGTTTTAATACCAATTTATCTACAAAATCTTGACTGACACCACTGTATTCTGGTCTTCATGGAAAGTGCACTGTCACTAAAGCAAAGGAACATATAAAAATTACAAACAAACAGACTGTACCATTTTCACCATAAAATGTCCATTCATTTGGCATTGGTACTTACAGTATAAATGAGCAGTCATATTGAAACAGGATGGTTCAACTTTATGTAGCGGTATCTGATATATTTCTACTGTAGAATTATTTTTGTTGCAGTCTGTTCTGGAGAAAAACTTGTGCATTTCCTCACTGATCCACCCCTTTCTTTCTCTATAATATAGCACTGAAGGTAGTAGGCCACAGAACAAAAACCAAAACAACCAGATGAGTACATCTTCAGCTGTCCACAGCTGGCTGTCCCCTGATTAACCACAAGTTTGGTAATCCACAGAGACTGAGCACAGATGTAAGCATCTGCACCATAGTGGGCACAATTCTTATGTTCCAAAGTTCTCCTCATAAGCCGTTTACAATCCAGATCTCTCATTCGAGCAGCTGTTAACTGCACAGCTTGGTGGTCTCGTAATCCATTGAATTGGGCAGACGTGAGCTGAAGGCCTGTAAGGAGGCATAAATGCGAACCACTTCGCTGGCAGTCAGTTTGGCCTGTGCCGAGAGAAGACAGGCAAACAGGTCCAACCTCTGCCTGACCTGGAGGGGATAGCCCGATTCACTCGGTCTCCGTATTTCCAACAGCTGGAGCATGGCTTGTCCTGGGAACCTTGAGTGTAGGGGTAGCTCCAGCTGCAGAATCAAGTCACGGATCGCCTCCGGTCAAAGTGCATGCTGTAGCCAAACACCTGGATGCTGTTGATCTTCATGTAGCCCAGGTTCCGAGCAGGATCTGTCATTTCCAAGGGCTCATAATAAACACTGTCATTCACTCCATCCTGGGTCTTTATCCTGCTGGCGAGGTAGATGTGGATGGTTTCAAAGAATGTCTTCCACTTGTTGCCCAATGTAGAGTCCAGTTGTAGCACTCAAAGGGCAGGTCCAGCTTGGTGGCCTGCCAGTCTGGAAGTTGTTCTCATTCACGGGGATGTACCAACTCTCTGAGTGGCTCCCTCCAAAAGGGTTGATGTAGAGAGTAAGGACAGGCTCCAGGGTGCTTGTTCTTTGTAAGGCAGATCTGGAGGGATATCCCCAGCAGCATGTGGACCATGTTGGGACTTATACTTGTTGCTCTCAGCGTCAGCAGCATCCGCTTTCTCCATGATGGGTCAAACCAGCTATTGAGTGCATGTCATTTACTGATGAAGATTGCATGAACCTATCAGGAATATGAATGGAAAAAAAAAATCATAATTGTCTCAATGCACAAGAGAGATCACGAAGAATTATTTGAGTTTTAATAAAAATACTGGTATTATTGTCACGTTTTTGCAAAATGGATGCCCATTTTTAACAAACACCCACATGGTTCAAGTTGAAGCAGACACATTGTGGTTATGGGCATACACTGTTCCTTTTTTACCACATAAAGTCCAAATTTCCAGCAATGTGACATGCTTAGACCCAAAAAGACTTCTTCCCACACAACAACCCAAAACCACTCTGATGCTCGTGTGCTATAAGCCCCAAATGGTAAAAACTGTTGAGGGCTTTTTTGGCACCCTGTGAGCAACTCTTACTGAAACCATTTAAGTGCCCTTGGATTTCTCTAACAGAACCTAAGGCCATAAATCGCTGCACGGTAATTTGCTGAGGCCGACATTTACTGAAAGAGAGAGAGAAAAAAAAAGGATTTAAGGACGGGATTACAAAATATAAAGAGAATGCATCTAGGTACCCGGAAAGATTTCATCTATTTTTGTTTAATTGTAAAATGGAAAAAAAAAGAAAAAAAAAAAGACTCCTTTGGATGGGTTGCTCTTACCAACTCTACACTCAAAGGAAGGCCAAAAGGTTCATTAAGCTGTAGCTTCCAGGGTCAGGAGTGACTCTTCAAGCTCGCCTACTTTTATTTATATTAACTAATATCATGCTGTAACAAATGTTGCTTCAAACCACCAACAGAATTCAAACACACATAATATACCAGGAAAAAAATGCAGAAAGTTTCTCAGCTGCCAGGAGGGCAAGACATTGTAATGTCGAGCGACTCCCAGTAGTGAAAGTATCTTTTCTAGGGCTACCGCTGTGAAAGACAAGCCCAACTCTCAGTGTGCCTGACATGATTAAACCAAAGGCCTAAAAGAAAAGTACCTCTAGCCTGCGGTCAGCTCTCTGCAGTAGGTAGCCACAACTCCAAATCCTGGAGGTCTGTTTCAAACCCGAGATAGTTCTCCGTAGAGTCTGCCACCATCGGTCTGCAGGCTCCCTGCGTCAGAGCGAAGCCCGGGTTGCAGCTCCCACAGCGGGTGTGGTTGTCTGGTGCACATACCGCACAGGCCGAGCCTTCCCCAACGGAGCAGGGCGGCGGCAGTTGACAGGGGCTGTGTTCGTATCGGCAGCTGCAGCTGTGGAGCTCCTCTGAGAATGCACCAAGCTGGGTTGTTCTCTGAGCAATACAGGAGAGACTGGAAGTGATTCAGCCAGTAGGACTGAGGCCTGCACCAGGGACGGAAGAAAAAAAAACAGAGGATGGAGAGAGAAAAGCAGAGATGTAGTGGTTATTGAACAGGCTTTTAGGATGAGCTGTTTCATAGGGAGAAGCTTTATTAGGCCCAGGAGACAGTCTGGGTCCGGAGACAGCTCGCCCCTTAAAAATAATAGCCTGATACTGTAAGCCTGAGATCCTTTCAGTAAGCATGGTTGAGGTCATTCGCAGGTCAAAAGACCAGGGTTTTATATAACCATTATTTCAACAGCATTTCAACCCCTACATTTCAGAGCATACTTTGTACTTGCTATGCAATAAAAGGAATTTTCAACCAAATTACTAATGGTTGTGTGATAATCACTGAACAACCTACATGACAACTCACTGAACTCTAACTGCTCATAAAGATTGAAAGATACAGCTGTAAGTTGTGGAATATATGAAACATTCAAATTCCAATTTTGCTTTATTTTAAATTAAATTCAACAACTACTGGGCTGCACAGTGACTTGGTGGAGGATCCTCACTTTGCAACAAAGCTTTCCCAGAATCTTCTGCATGGAGTTTGCATGCTCTCCTTGTGGATGCGTGGGTTTTCTTCAGGCACTCCGGCTTCCTCCCACCGTCCAAAAACATGCTGAGGTTAACTGGTAACTCGAAATTGTTTGTAGGTGTTAATGTAAGTGCGATTGTTTGTCTCTATATGAAGCCCTCTGATACTAGAGACCTGTCCAGGGTGTCCCCTGCCTTCACCCTAAGTCAGCTGGGATAGACTCCAGCCAACCCACAACCCTAATGAGGATTAAGCGGTGTTGTGTATTTTTTGGTATTTCTTTGTGTTTTATGTTGCATTTGTATAGGGATTGTATTGTAAGTGATGCAACTGCATTGACACATTGTAAAGATATTGTATGGACCCCAGGAAGAATAGCTTCGGCATTGCCATAACTAATGGGGATCCAAATCAATCAATCAATCAATAGATGATGGATGGGACTTGCTATACTGCTTGATAGATAAAACGAGTGCCAGACACAATGGTTCCAGTATCTCAATATGGCTGTTCTTCAGGGATTTATATGCAAAAATTAGGAAACAAAAATTTCTTCCCTGCCAAGTGACTTCACATTTTGCCTCTTTGGTATGGATATTTCCAATGAGATCATTTTCTTAAGCCTTTCCCAGAACAACTCATTAGGGTATATTTAGGATAATATGAAAGTGTTGTGTGAAGTGCCGGATGTTACTTAGTAAGCCTGGTGTGAGATTTCTGTGGAGGTTTCATGTTTTTGTTGTCGTATAGTGCTTGATTAGTGGCGGTTATACATGCAAAGAATATGAGCAGAAACAGTTTTTTTTAAATGAAGAGACAGGCGAGAGACAGAGCAAGTTGTCTTTGATCAGTTTGTGACATAAATATTAGAAGTGCTCTGCAGCCGTGGGGTAACTTACTTTCAGTCATACACATAATTCCCCCATGTGGACTGGGGTTTGATTCCCGTCTGTAGCACTTTCTCTACTGTGATCCCTTTATGCCTCTTATCCTCTTTGCTTGCTGAAGAGAGGAAATGTTCAGTATATACCGCAGGCTTTCCTTTTGGAAAAAAAAAAGCTACTTCTTTGATGAGGGTGTATTGAGGTAAACTTTATGCTAATCTGAAAATGTTTGCTGGATTACATTTGGGGCATTTTTCTTCTGTATCCCAATCTTATTGTTTGCTTGGCAGTGGGAAGCAAGGCTGAGTTCAGAAAATCACTGATTTGAATATCAAAACCCTCTAATGGAAAAAGCAGTCATGGGAAATGAACTGAAAGGACTCTTCCTTCCATCACTCGCTACCTGTGGGTAAGGCATTTCACCTCCGACAGCTTCAGCAGAGCAAAGCAGTCGACAAGACAAGACTGCAGTTGTACTGTTAGTTCCCTGGTGTGATTATGTGTAGGCTTCCTGCTCCCCACATCTCCTGCTCCGGACCACTGCTGTAAATCACAGTGTCTTCAAACTTCTACACTGCATTTAAAGGAGCAAGCAACACTGAATTTTGAAAATACTGGGTGTTGTCTTCTCTGTATCAAGAACTCTCAACATTGATTTAAAGGGACATTCAAGCTTTGTTTTCACATATATTACATGCAAAATCAAACGGATTCTAGACTTCAGCTCAGTTATTGTATCTGGACAATACGCTACACTTTAATGTAATAAATTAACTTGCTATTCTCAGTATATTGGCATCAATCTGCTACTACAACTGCCTGCACTTTCCTGGGAAGTGGTAAGATTTTGGAACATGGCTGCAGGGTTTTTCTTTTTTCCTTTGCAGTCACAGGAGCATTAGGGAGGTTCAATAATGATGTTGAGCGATAAGGCCTGGCTCCCAGTCAGTGTTCCAGTTCGTTTCAAAGGTGCAAGATGGGCTAAGGTCAAGGCTTTGTGTAGAGCAGCAGTTAAAAAACTGTGTATTTTGTGGACTTTACTTTGTGCACGCAGGATACAGCCCTCTGTGAATTGTTACCACAAAATCTGAAGAAGAAGGCTGTCTAAAATATAAATGATTTCTCTTGTGGGTACAATGTGCAAAAACAGAAAAAAATAATCTAATAAAATAAAATATACAAAGGTGTGTATGTAAGTTTAAACAAATATCACCATACCCTTCTTTTGTATTTATTGTATTGTATTTGCCCTTTATAGTCCTTGCTATGCCTTGCAGACTACTCAATTTAATTATGTCTTAAAATATTTCCTGCTTGTGATAGCCTGCAGCAAGAAACATTAAATAGCTTTAATATCATCAACATATAAGGTTTTATACTAATTCTACTGGTCTTTTTTTAATTGTCAGATCTGCTGTGAATGTTCCCCAGAGAAGCACAATTGTGCTTGTTTGTAGAACAGCTCCTAGTCATATTTATCTTCTGTCAGAGATACTGTATATACGGTATACTATTAATAGCATTTTTGTCAAACCAGTCAATCGGAAAATCAATACTAATGCAAAAAGCAATCATTATGAAGAATGCGAGAGAAAAAAAAGACCAGTGTCATGAGGTGCAATTACGATACCTTTGAGGCCATCTTTTCATCTGTAACAGTGAAAGTGATTGAAACAGAGTGGTCGTAAAGACAAAATTGGTCAAATCTACCGAATGCCTTGAAAGGATCATTAAAAAGCTATTCGACACTTTTAGAGTCAAATCTTAATTGCACTCTAGAAGTAGTCAAACAACGATGAGAGGACTCCTCCAGTGAAGCGTTCAAAACCATACGTGAAAAAAATTCTGCCCCTTTTTCTGGGGGAAGCATGAGAAAGGCCATTTCTAAGCTGATTGAAGCAGAAGTACTGAAAACATCACTTGAATTACAATGCACGTCATTATGCCTAATGGTAAAAGTTTGAAAACAAAGTATACTGTGGTGTCTTATCATTAACCGCCCAACAAAAGCCAAGCCGACTCTGACTGGCTTATTTGTTCATAATTGTCAGCGCAGTGCAAAAGTAGCCCCCAGGAAACAAAATCAATCATATATCTCTCATCTATCTCAAGTGCTACGAACAGGATGTTAAAGGGAGAGTGAAGGGTTTTTTCGAGGGCTTCAGTTTCTCTCCAAGGCAAACTGACAAACATCCCTTTCTAAATCTCTCTCCACGGTGTATGGAGATTTCTATGAAGAGAGAGACGAAAGCGAGGGCTTCACAGTTGATATGTCGGTAATAACATAGATAAACACTGCTGGGATGAGGCCAATGATGCTTCCTGGCAAGTGGGTGGGAACATCAGAGGCGTAGATCGGTGATTAATGTGTGTTTTGGCAATATGATGAGGAGAATAAGAACGATTAAAGGAAGGGTACACTGAGACAGAGGAAAGAAAGAAAGAGCAACTGAGAGTGAGAGGCTGGACATTAAACAGAGTGCACTGCATAGATTAATCTGACAGTTGATTTATGTGCTGTCGCCACCATTACTGCTACCATTACTGTGGTGGCTGAGTCGAACTGAAAGTAGTGTGACTGACAGTGATGTTTGGATTCATCACCTTCTGCAATCATCCCTCTGGCAGATAAAGGGATTCAGTGTGAATGTGGATTTTATTCAGTCTTAAGACTACTCTAAGTTTTGGAAAGTGTCACCACCTGAAAAAAACGTCAAACACTTGAAATGACATGTCTATATCTCCGGCGGGAAAATGACATGCTGCCGGCATACAAATAATGACTGTCCTCTCATCCGCAAAGCCTGAAAGTTCATGATGTTCTTCTAACAAAGCAAAAAGTAATGGAGGAGGTTGGGCTGGATGATAGGTTATACGAGGTGAGAGTTGGGTTTCTTTTCTGATGTCCCAACGGTAAGTGCTCATAGGTGAAGAATGAATGGATATCCTGTGAAATAGGTTATGGTGAAGTACTTCCACCTTAAGGCTGCATAGTGCTAATAACCATCTCAACAACACAAATACAGACTTCTGGGGTTTCATATGTCATAAACCCAAGGAACCAATCATGTCAACCAGCAGGGTGGAACTTCCTGTATTGTGATGCTTCTTCACAACAGTTGCTTTCATGAATAGATCCAATACAACAACTGGCCATTGAATAGCAAAGAGTACGTTTATGGTCTTTTAGATTAATATTTTAGAAGGACTGAATGGATAATAAAAGAATACACAAGAACTGTAAATATAGAACTTTAATATAATTTTAGGCAACCTCTTCAGCCATTTATGTGATTTCCTTCACAGTTTGAAGTAAATTTTCACCATATACACTACTGTTGAAAAGTTTGGGGTCACTCAGGAATGTCTTTATTTTTGAAAAAAAAAGCATTTTTTCAATGAAGATAACATTAAATTAATCAGAAATACAGTCTAGACATTGTTAATGTGATAAATGACTATTCTAGCTGGAAACAGCTGATTTTTAATGAAATATCTCCATAGGGGTACAGACGAACATTTCCAGCATCCATCACTCCTGTGTTCTAATGCTACATTGTGTTAACTAATCATCTTGGGAGGCTACCTGATGATTAGAAAACCCTTGTGCAATTATGTCAGCACATGAACAAAGTTATCCAAAGTTGTATCAATCCAATGGGCTTTAAGAAAGTTCCCTGAAGACGTTTCACCTCTCATCCAAGAGGCTTCTTCAGTTCTGGTGGTTGGTGTTGTCTCAGCTTTTAAACCTCTGTGAGGTGTGGTCAGGGCTATTATTATTCCAACAACCATTACCAAGCCCCGTCTGACTACTCAACGATGGTCGTTGGGAGTATCGGTGGGGGTTGTTGAAAAGCACAGATGTCACTAAGCCCTCGTATGCTAATGGTGGTCATTAGCATGAGTCAATCTTCTGAGTAGTTCTTTTGGGGAGTTTTGAAAGGACCTGATTGTAAATCGGCGAAAGATTTACCATTAGGTCCCCCCACCCATAGGCGTCAGTTTAGGGGGGACGGTGGGGACGTGTCCCCCCCACTTTTTGTCAGGGGTCATTTTGTCTCCAACACATTCAAATTCTTCACATGTAAGCCGTTGTAAACCCAGTTATTTTCAGTAGTATAGAAAATTCCGATGCTCCTGAACGCACCATCTGCACTCGGCCGAGAGTTGCACAGACATGCAGCACACCTTCGTGAGGTTAAAAAAAAAAAAAAAAAAAAAACGCGCAGATGCTAAATTTGCGCCTGTGCCAAGTGGAAGCTCCGACCAGAGGCGTGCAGGGGCAAAATTTCGGCCCGGGAGAATTAGTATTATAACGGCCCACAGACCTCTCTACCTGCATGTACCGATAGCTCAACAGCTTGAGCCTCCGCCTTTGGTGTGGTGGTTGTGAGTTCGAGCCTAGCGTGCGGCATTGTGCCGCCGTTCTTCAACATTTTCTCAAAGTGCTGTGGTCTCCGTCCCCCCCACTTTTAAAAACAAACTGACGCCCTTGCCCCCACCCCCCCATCCTGTTCAGAGATGGCTTCTCTACTTTGACATGGATGGCTTCTTTCACTGTTCTCTCAAACCATCTGTCCTCTCTGTCTAAAATCTGAACATTGGTGTCCTGAAATGAGTGTCCCTCTTCCTTAAGGTGAAGGAAGACTGCTGAATCCTGTCCTGAGGAATTGGCTTTCCTGTGTTGAGCCATGCACTTGTTAAGTGGCTGTTTGGTTTCACTATGTAGAGATCTGAGCATTCCTGGCTGCATTTAACTGCATACACCAGGTTGCTCTTCCGGCTGTGTGTTGTGGGGTCTTTTGGGTGGACCAGTTTTTGCCTGAGGGTGTTATTTGGCTTAAAAAAGACAGGGATCTGGTGTTTGTTGAAAATCCTCCTCAGTTTTTCAGACACTCCAGGCACATACGGGATCACTATATTGTTGTGACTGCTCTCCTTCTCTTCCGTCTTCACTGGGTTGTTCTCCTTTCTGGATCTTGTGTGAGCCTTCGCAAAGGACCAGTCAGGATATCCACAAGTTTTCAGTGGCACTTTCAGGTGTTTGTGTTCTTTTTCCTGGCCTTGGGTGCTTGTGGGTAACTGGTCGGCCCTGTGTTGCAGGGTCCTGATGACTCCTAGCTTGTGCTCCAGTGGATGGTGAGAGTCAAAAAGCAGGTACTGGTCCGTGTGTGTTGGTTTCCTGTAACCAACACACACGGACCAAGTCCAGTGGATTGATTTAAACAACTTTGGATAACCATGACCTGGATGAATGAGAACCTACACAGACACATGAACAAAGGAATGAGTTTTCATGGAAAACATGAAATTGCCTGACTGACCCCAAACTTTTGAATGGTAATTATGTCGGAAGGAATGGAGGTAATGAATTACAACTCCTCTAGTTACTTTAGGAAGCTGAACATTTGTCTATTTTTTGATATTTTTTTTTCAAAATTGCACCTCTTTTAATATATATTTACTTTTAGAAATTGCACTCCAATACTGTCAAAATGGTTCCTATTACAAATAAACCGTACAGGCAGGTACAGAGTGAAAAGTCACTAACTCCACACCGGGCGGTCAAGATGAAATGCCACAGAAGTGAGAGGAAAGAAAGCTACACAGGAGACTGAAATGCAGACCTAAATGAATCTGAATCCCATTAAAGTGCAGCAGAGACAGAGGCAGAACATGAGAAGAATTCCCCGCCACATTTTAGAATCTGTTCAACTTTAAGAAAGATGACAGCTTCATTATGCAGTGTGAGCTTTTTTTTTCACTCAGAGATGTAGAGGTGGCAGCATACAAAAACTCTGCACCCAACTTGTGCGAGCATGTGAGTGTCAGTTAATCAACTGATGCCACCACTGAATTTTAAATGTTTTTGTAGCTTTGGTGATGGCTAATGTTTAGTGTTTGTATAAACCTCGTGGTCTAGCTCCACACCACGAACATTACCATTCTTGGTTAATACTTGGTTTATTGTGCTGGGCATGAATAAATGAGGAATGAGGACATTTTAAAAGAACCTAAACATTCCTGGCTTGTTCTGTTTTACAATGTAACACAGGAACTGAGTATAAGCCCAAATTCAGGAGGACTGCATGAAATGCAAGTCTCATGGAATAGTGTTCTGCATTCCTCTCTCCAAAAAATCCCGTTCCTCTACAACAAAACTGCCTTCTCATGTAAGTTTTGAAAGAAGTCATTTTGTATTTTCTCACTTAAAGATACGATTGTGACATTGTGTGAAAGGCTTCCAGCCACAAAGTCAACATAGAAAGGGAAAAATGGAGGCATAAGTCAGTGTTTAGACACGTACGTGGTTCTGTTTAGGAAAATAGCTCAGCTGACCCTGCCACAACATGTTTAAAGCTTCCTCTCCATTATCTTTGCTACCAGGGTGACAAGTCCTGCCTCATCTAATATCGGATTAGTTGGCTGAAAAGGAGCAAAAGTAAAGCAGCATGCTAAATAGCAAAGGTATGTTGATTTGAAACATATGGTATTTGTGATACGCTGCAAACAAATATACCCCGCCAGGGAATACATCTCAGTTAAACCCTGATTGAGACTGCAGCCTAGATGTATCGCGATGTAGTTTTCATTCGCAGGTCTGTTCAGAGAGATGAGTACAACTGCAAGCTCACTGATTGTTGTAACTCATTGTCCAGAGGAAAACAAAAAGCAATATGTTGCCTGGCAATACAGTGTGTTTCCTGTGAAGTACTTGTTTATGAGCTGGATCTTGTCTGACTTTACTGAAAGCTGTTTATGCTGCTGTTAATTTTCTAAAAGTGGATGGCTGTGTGACTGACATGCAGCTTTAAATTACTACATTAAGTCTAGGGACACATATTGTGGCGGATTTGTTCTTTTTCCTCTGAGTAATTCTATTAAGGCTATGCAGAGGAAGGTAGTAATATATTCATAACTGATAATCAGTTATTTGCACTGGCAGCAAAGTGCCTGTCTACAGAGGAGGGATTTATTGTTGTTTGACTTGATGTGGCTCATTCAGAACATAGTGATGACAAAGAATACAGCAACAATGATTACTTGATTGCACTTTATATTATGGAATAAAAAGGTTCTTTCCATTGTTAGTTGTATCACAGAGTATTATAATCAGTAAAAAAAAAAAAATTTTTTTTTTTTTACTTTTATGGAAATAATTTTGCTTTTTTTCTTCAAATTTTCCAAGGTATTTTTCTTGAGTACAATTTCCCAGTGCTCTTTCCTGGATGTCACAGGTCAGCAAAACTTTTTGGGACAAACATCCATCCATCCATCCGTCCATCCATCCATCCATCCATCCATCCATCCATCATCTATACACCGCTTAATCCTCACTGGGGTCGCAGGGGGCTGCAGTCTATCCCAGCAGACTCACGATGAAGGCAGAGGACAGGTCACCAGTCTATCACAGGGCTACACATGGAGACGTTCAATCACACTCGCTTTCACACCTATGGACGATTTGGAGTTGTGGCATTTTAAGATTGAGCAAATAATAAAATCAGACAAATAGGGTTTGTAAATTTTAGGAGCAAACAATGATAAGATTGAAAGAAAGAAAGTTCACGCTGAGCAAAGCAGAAATAATGTCAACCTAGCAGAAATAAAAAAGAGGAGGTGGTTAAACTTTTGATATGATTACAGTGTATACATCCCGATTGGGCCTTTAGATGATGGGTTGTGGCTTCCAAGACGGAACAGAAGTGTTTAAGAGTACTATATAAAACGATGTAATGCTCTGTGCAGTCAGTGAAAATCTCGAGATTTTGCTCATGTTTGTTCATACAGCCTCTGTATTGAATAAACATTATTCACATCAGACTCTGAAAGCTGCTTGAAGACTCTTTCTTGAAAACTTTTTGAAGACTCCAACTTTTGATTTGGAATTGATTTTTGACTACATGTTGTGACTGATCATCACCGACTGTTGGCAGGCAGGCTGAGTCACAACAGAGTTAGTTAACCTCAGCATGTCTTTGGACAGTGGGAGGAAGCTGGAGAAAACCAATGCATGCACAGGGAGAACATGCAAACTCCATACAGAAAGATCCCAGGGAAGCCCAGCACACAAACTGAGGACCTTCTAGCTGAGAGGCGAAAGTGCTAACCGCCAAGTCACTGTGCAGCCCTGGGACAAACATAGTGGATCTAATGCTGCCACATGACCGCTTAAGGCTGACAATAAAGAAATGAAGACTCGGAACGGATTATGTCACAGAGACGTCAAGAGGAAAACCTAATATAATACATCTGATTAGTCTCCGGGCTGCACAGTGGTGTAGTCGTTAGCACTTTCGCCTTGCAGCGAGAAGATCCCTGGTTCGCATCCCGGCTTTCCCGGGATCTTTCTGCATGGAGTTTGCATGCTCTCCCTGTGCATGCGTGGGTTTTCTCCGGGTACTCCGGCTTCCTCCCACAAGTCCAAAAAAATGCTGAGGTTAATTGATGACTCTAAATTGCCTATAGGTGTGAATGCGAGAGTGATTGTCTGTATATGTAGACTGGTGACCTGTCCAAGGTGTCCTCTGCGTTCGCCCGAGTAAGCTGGGATAGGCTCCAGCCCTCCTGCGACGCTAGTGAGGATAAAGCGGTGTATAGAGAATGGATGGATGGATGGATGGATGATTAGTCTCCTAGTCAGCGGGTGGGAAAAGTGCTCAAAAAAAGTACTCCAACATTTCACGTAACTTTACAATCAGACAAGCTCTGAAGCTCAGAGAAGCATGCTGTTGTACATTTTCCCTCCTTTTGTTGCCACAAAACCAGAGCAGAAAACCTGGTTTCAAAGATATATCAGAGGATTTCATGGAGATAAAGTCCAGAGAAATGAAATGAAGATTTCATGATTTCATGAAAATTTCATGAAGCTACATACATATTTAATAGAACAGAGATTTGTGGATTTCTGTGGAAGCTTACTGTTGTTGCCCCTACACTAAAGTATGCCAGGTAAGCTCATTTACAGTGATCCGCGAGTAAAAAGACGAGTATGTATAAAAACTGGCCTAAATTTGCCTGAAATATTCGAGCTTTTGAAAATGCCTGTTTTGTTTTAAGTTGGACAAAAAAAGTTTCAAAGGGAAATCTCCAGCACCAACAGTTCTGTGATGGCGATTGTGATGATGTACAAGTGAAATGCCACCACAGAGATGGCGATTTGTTTGCTTCCTTCAACTTTCTTAGATTAGTCTACTGAGAGAACACAAGCTGTGACTGAATGTACAGTAGCTTGGGCAAAAAAAATGTCAGAATCATGCAACTCTTACGGGGGTGAACATCAAACAGGAATGAGGGGGAGATGTACAAAAATAAAACTACATTAAAAAGAAAATGCTATAATGTGATAAACTACAGTGTGTTTGACTGTAGCAAGACGCAGTAACAAAGTTTTCTGTGACTAAAACATGTCAGCCTTTTAAAAAATTTTCTAATTGTCAGGTGTACAAAATTGGGAGTACATTCACAAATCATGGAGGGACTGAAAATGCGTGCTGTTGTAGCGGCACTCACCGTTCTCTTGGAATGCGGACTTGGGGCTGTCGGTGACATCTTTTACTGAGGCTGAAGAGCTTGAAGATGACTCTCTGGGCTCGTCTAGAAAGGACCCGCATGCTGTTCTCCAACTGTTCATATCGCCACTGGAACAGGCTGTCCAAGGACCACAAGTGTTGTATGGTTGACACGTTCAGGAAATAGTTCTGAGGCAGCCTTGCATAAAAGGCTTTGAATTCATCTGCAACAACAGAGAAGACGCTTTAAAGGGAAAATTTATCATCAACACAGCATTGCAGTGTTTATGTCAAAGAGGATGTTCAGCAACGGCTGGGGGACTAATTGAATTAATAAATGAATAGTCATTATGACTTTTTAACCCACCCACTTTTTCTCATGACGATGTTGTTATGAAATTAATTAAATCGAATCTTTGTGGCTGGAACTGCCTTGTCTTAACTTGCAAAGAACAATGAATCAAAGTTTACCTTACAATCAGTGCATGTGCCTGATCTTTGGTTATGTTTAACATGATAAAAAGAAGGGCTGCACAGTGGGGTAGTGGTTAGCACTTTCACCTTGCAGCAAGAAGATCCCCGGTTCAAATCCCGGGGTGGGCCTGGGATCTTTCTGCATGGAGTTTGCATGTTCTCCCTGTGCATGCGTGGGTTTTCTCCGGGTACTCCGGCTTCCTCCCACAGTCCAAAAATATGCTGAGATTAATTGGCTACTCTAAATTGTCTGTAGGTGTGAAATGTGAGTGTGATTGTTTGTCTGTATATGTAGCCCTGTGACAGACTGGCGACCTGTCCAGGGTGTCCCCTGCCTTCGCCTGAGTCAGCTGAGATAGGCTCCAGCACCCTCCGCGACCCTAGTGAGGATAAAGCGGTGTATAGAGAATGGATGGATGGATGATAAAAAGATGCAATTTATAACTAATTATTCAGTGATTTTTTTTCTCCAAAATAATAGTACTATACTTCGTAATCCCTGGTAGCAGAACCTTGCTACACTACTCTTTATGTTACTTTTCCATTATACCCTTAAAATTGGAAATTGCATCAGATATCCTCAAATTTCAAATTTAACGTGTGATTTTCTGTACAAAATGAATTGAAATTTATACTTGCCTGTTTGTTTGTTTCAAGTCACATGTAACACTGCCTGGCTCAAACTGATACTAATACAGCAGACAGGTGGAGTCTAATGTGAGTTTGGCAAGATTAAAAGAAAAAAAAAAAGAAGATTAAAAGAATCTACAAAGGGGTACAGAGGAACATTTCCAGCAGCCATCACTCCTGTGTTCTAATGCTACATTGTGTCGGCTCATCATGTTGAAAGGCTAACTGATGATTAGAAAACTCTTGTGCTATTACTGTATGTTAGCACATGAACAAAAGTATGAGTTTTTATTGAAAACATCAAAATGGTCTGGATGACCCCACACTATTGAATGGTACTGTACACATCTGTCCTGTGTCTGTCTCTGTAAATGTTATCTTTAGTTCAGTTTGCATCAGTGTTTATCTTTTTGTCCAGATGACTTGCAAATAATATTTCTATTTATTTATTTATTTATTTATTTATTTATTTATTTATTTATTTATTCATTTTCGACTCTGGGCCTTCTGTTGCCCATGACCTGGACTTATTTCCTCAAGAATATATCTAAAAGATAGACAGTTAAGCATGAAAAAAGATGGCATTGTATCCACCACATATCCAGCCATAAGCTCTATGAGGTGTTTGTCCCTTGCAGGCTTCTGTCCAAGATTAAAATCCAGTTCTGAATCTTCTGCAGCCACAATCTTTAGTGGTTTGTATTTCCATGAGCTTAACATTGTTGTGCTGTGTTGTAGGAGGTGTTTCAGGAGGTTTGAGGTTGTGTTTTTTGCAGATGAAAGAGTCTTAGTTCCACTATCTGCACACAGTTTACATTTCTCACCAATGTTCCTGTCACCTTTAATTTCAGCAAAATCAAAGAAATGGGAATCTTTCCAGTGGCTGAATAGAAATGTTTCTATTTCCAGCTTAGCTTGCTGCTTATGAACAACAATTTCGAAAAATGAATCCAGGGATGAGATAGGATTATTTAAAAGTACTAAGGTGGGAAAACTGTTAAATTTCTGCTATGAAGTTTATGTTTTAACATGAAGTTTTTGAAGATTCACTAATTTTTGGAGCCAGTCTCAGGTGGTTGTAAAGGAACTACAGTTTTTTAGCACTTTTCTTTGGCTATATTTTTCTTTGTTTTAACCTAGTTGGTTCAAGAATGGAGGACAAGAACAAAGAAAAAAATCATATTATGTAGAAACAGCAGGAGTTGAGGAGGTTTTAAGGTGTAACATGATACTGAACTGACTGAAGCCATTTGCAAATACTGTAAGAAGAAAGAAAGTGACTGCTCAAAGGGAAGCACAGCCAGCTTGTTTCAACATTTTAAACAGAATCATGTCACAGAATGTGCAAAAGAAAAAGGTCACAGCAGAAATTGCATACCTAAGCAGGAGATTTCACAGCCCTGCAGGAAACTGTACTCTGTCTGCTAAACTGTTTTAACTTCATAAGTGCTAGAACTACTTCCTAAATGTCGACTAGTTGAATCATCTCTCTGACTCCTCGGTCAACTGAGATTCTTTACCTTAAACGAGAACAACCCTAATAAAGTTAGATGCAAACTCTGCATGCAAGCTTCTCATTCAACAGCATCAAACATGACAAACCATTTGAAATCAGTGTCCGATATTTAATTGTGGACAGTGGCGTGCATGTATTTCAAATTCTTTCACTTTGTTCATTGTCATGTTGTTTCTGATGTGTAAGTGGTCATAGTGGGTACAGAGTTTGATTTAAACAGATGCACATGTGCCACCTGTTTAATTATTATTCAGGTCAATGGACTCTCTAAATGCCACAGAGTTGAATCTATGTATTGAATCCAAATCTGACTTGACCGATACAATACTAAGTTGAGTACAGCCCTACTAAGCACTTTTGTTTGGTAATGCAATGACCTGCAGTGTTTAGCATTTAGGTTATTTAACGTTTGATTTCCTGAAGTAATGAGATGTGAAACAATTTTAGTTTTTTTTCCAGTCAATGCTGAACAGCGATCCAAACCACTAAATATTAGATAAAATGTTATTCTCACAGATACACAGTTTGAAACATTTAACACAGTAAAAGAGTGGGGCATTGATCTGACCTGAACAATTAAAAAAGAAACTAAAGAAAGAAGTGTTTTTACTGTTGAATGATAAATACATGTTAATTGTTCCTGACTTAAATGTTACAACTAATTGCGGCATTGATTTTAGATTACATCACCCAGCTTTACTCTGTACTATCACCAACCTGATGAGTGGCAGATACAGACACTCATCAGCCATATTTATTGGAAAGTATGATTCCATCTATGTTTCCCAGGAGTCTTGCATCAATATGTAATGCAAGTATATTGTGCAACTTCTGATGACCAAGTTTGAATACCAGCAGTGGAAAACTGGGACAGCACTAAAGATACCCAAGTGTATTGTTTGAGTGGTAAGATTTTATTTCCACACAGATGGAAAACTTGCAAGTTATTGTACCATATTAACAGGAAATATGTCGATGTGGACTTTAATTTTTCAGCCGTCTGTTTACAGCATGTCCAGGCTTCTAACAATAAGACATTTATGCTCTGTTATTTACATCTAACAGGGACATTTCCTTGAGTCTAGTTCATAGAGTCAATGATGAGGCTCACCTCAGTGCTCTGTTCAGCAGTTGACCGGTACACAGCAGAATGTGGGTTACTACAGAAGACAGAGAATGCACCATTTGTGCCCTACAGTTTGAGGCAAAAAATGCTGCAATTCTCAGTTGCATTGGACGGCGCTTTTGAAAGTAGATTGAGCGTGACTGCCTGTTCTATTTGGACTACAAATGTGGACTTTGGAGTAGTTAAATTAGGACACAGCATTTGGCGAGCGAGCTTTGAAAAGTTACATCTCATGTTTTTATCATATTCAGTCAGGCAAAAAGGAGGGAAGAGAAAGGATGGTTATATGGCCTGTGTTTGGGGAAACAAACATTGGTGTCTCATATTGTTCTATTTGAGTTTAAAACACTGATTATGAACAATTTAGATAATGTCATTATTGGTACTAACAGCTTTATCACAATCATGGTCACTTATATTTTATATGAAGTGAGAAAATTTAGTTCAGTTTCTTTTTTTTTCCATGTCAGTGCATTCTTGTGTATTCTTTAGTGTCATCATTGGGTTCAAGGCTAACAATAGGAGTCACTATTCTCAACCTCCATCTACACTACCCTTCAAAGGTTTGGAGTCACCCAGACAATTCTATGGTTTCCATTAGAACTCCCACTTTTGTTCATGTGCTAACATAATTGCACAAGGGTTTCCTAATCGTCAATTAGCCTTTCAACACCATTAGCTAACACAATGTAGCATTAGAACACAGGAGTGATGGTTGCTGGAAATGTTCCTCTGTACTCCTAAGTAGATATTCCATTAAAAATCAGCTGTTTCCTGCTAGAATAGTCATTTACCACCTTAATAATGTCTGGACTGTATTTCTGATTAATTTTCATTGAAAAAACAGCTTTTCTTTCAAAAATAAGGACATTTTTAAATGACCTAAAACAAATTTAAACCGTAGTCTATATCAATAACTAAATGTACTTTGTTGTAGCATCTAAGTTGGGTTTACTGGCACAACTTCCCCTAAGTGCATAGAGGAGGGAAAAAGTCCATGAAGGTCAAAACCCCAACAACACTTATAGTATACATCAGAACTTTATTGTTTGACCAACATGTTTGGGCTTTCACCTCTCTGATACATACTACACGGGTTGCAGTAGTTCTGACCTCTTTAGATCTCCTGCTGATAAAGCGGTAGTTAGAAATCTGTAAAATCCCTTGCTGAAGGACACATTTATGACACTTACGGGTGTCTATATGCTGGGCACGCTCCTGCCCTTGCTTCACAGCCAGCTATTAAAACATAAACTTTGAAAGTAATTGCACTTAGGCATATTTCAGCCAAATCTGAAGAGCGGAAAAAAAGACATCCATTTTGATTTCACCTGAGTAATAATCGCCAGGGCAGGGCGACCGAGCACAGCAATAATAACCAAACATCATGCTAAGAGCTTCCATTCAAACTCGGTTTCCGCGGTGATATGAAAAGCTAGACGGGCAATAAATGGGTTTTATAGCTGATTAATCTGCTCTAGACATATTGTAAACTACCTGAGCTGAAAGCTGTTGATTTTTTTTTTTAATCTGGTCATGTTGTTAATTCGCTGTATGCAGATAGTGCGCCAGGATCCAGGAGTCTGAACTACTTATTATATTTCACCTATAAATCATAGAATAGGGAGGGACATGCATATACGATTCTCCCTCAGATTTAATGATGCAGATAAAACACTTGAATTCATTCCCACTTCCTCTCATATAAATGATTTATACTTAAAAAGTCAGATTTTCTTGCATTACGGATGAGGGATGTGATGTGAGAGGAGGCAGGAATCCATTTCTTTCATTAGGGCGTCTTACCTGATTCTTCAAATTCTTTATAGAGCAACCCCCATGTCTCTGTGATCCTCTCCAGGCTCTCCTCCATGGCTTGGATGTCCATATAGGGGCAGTTGCATTCTGGGAACTTGGGGTCACAGCTGCACCAGCAGTCGTTGTCCTTGCAGACAAACTCACCCTCTCCATTGCAGGCTATGTAGCTCAGAGCAGCCTGCACAAAACTTTCTCTCAAGTAGTCTGGAAGGATCACTTGCAAGCCTGTAAAACGAAGCTGGGTTTAGTGCCGTCATCAAACTGTGAACTTGGGGAGTGACAGTGAAAGTGTAGTGGCAATATATTGCTGGCTGAGCTTATAACTTACTCAATAAAATCTAAATCTGTATGCCAAACAGCTATAGCTGTTTACCTCGTGTGCTTAAACCTTTCAGAGGAATGTTTGGTCTTTAAAAAATGATCACGACAATCACAATAAAAAGTGGTGAAAGAAATCTGACAAACCTTGCAGCTGGACTTTATTTTCAGGGCTCTGAACCAGCACAGAGCTGACAGAGTCAAGGTTGTCATAGTTACTGCATCCAAGAGGACCAGTTCGTGTCTCTGTCACCTGGGCAACAACAAATAAGAAGCTTATTTATCAATTCTCCCCATTTTAAGACAGGCACAGGGTTAATTAAGATTTCTTTACACAAAACTATATTTAAAGGATACTTAGTTTGATGAGCCAAAGAAAAGGTTCTTTGTGCAACATAAGTAGCTTTCTCTATTTGGTTTAAATAAAGCAGTTTCAACATAATCGACTTGTGAATGTGAACAGAATGGAAAACTAGGGTAAGCTCATTTTGATTCTCCTAAAATGCTGTAAGGGCTCTTTGCTGCACTCATTTTTATGCAAGAAAGCTACATGTTTCTTTTTTGTCTAGCCGCTGATTGAAGACGTTTCCATTGACCTTTGCCACAAAGCAACTCCAACAAAGGAACCTTTTTCTCTTCATTTGCAAGAAGAGATCTTATTTCAGCACTCTCTCTTTTCTTGCCGTGACACAGTGGAGAGCACCTAACCAATACTCATTTTTCTCTCTTTATGGTTGCGGGACACCATATTTTGTTCAGCAATTTGTCCTGGTCAGGCTTGTCAGAGGACAGTTGGTGCAAAGTGACAGATGGATGAGGCGAGACAATGAGGGTCAGTCGATCAGTAACACCATCATAGAGGGCTGAAGGGCTTGGGAACTCATATGAGGCCGGTGCTGCGAGCCAATGAAAACTCAGTAAAGAGATCTTTAATCAAAAGCCTAATCCAGAGGAAAGGGTTGAGAGGAAGAATAAATATCCTCAGTGAATGGGGAAAGGAAAATGAAGATAATTTGAGTTCAATTCTTTGACTATAATATTGATATCTGAGTATAAATCCCCTTGTTTCCCTTATGAGAGATTTTAATGCTGATATGAATGTGAGGAAATGAGATACAATGCTGGGGTTCAAACCACATGAATATTGAATCCATATAAGGAATTATTTGATATGCCATATTATATGCCATATGGCAAAACATTGACTGATGAGCAGAGCATTCAATTTCCGCTTTGCTTCACAGCTGCTATTCACTGTAGATACATTCTGGTGTATTAAAATACTTAATAGGACATTATTGGCCACCTGTATCTTGGCACGTGACTGTCTGAATTGAAGCAAAGGCTTGAACTCCGCAGAAGATTTGTGTCTTTGTTCGGTGTGTGCCTTCACGATGGGAACTAATGGTCCAGGTGCTACAGCACTCTAAGTATTTCACAAACACATTCAAAGAGCTGAGTGGGAGAAGCAAAGCGCAGGAAGAACCATTTTTGATCTACGGCACACAAAGCAGGTGAGTAATCAAAGGTTCAGATTTGCTGAATTGCCTTCTCTAAACTGGGGCAAAAAAAAAATAAATACAACTCTCAAAGCAGCACCACTAGGGGTCAGTAGATACACTGCCTCTGATGCCGCCATCTTATAAAGTGAACCAAAGATTTGCGAAGTAGGGAGGAGCACACAGTCTGTCCGCTGAGGAACACTGAAAGCATTTCAATGACTAAATGTGAACCTCAAGATAACCATTAGACGGAAACACGAGTAACTGCTTTTGGAAATCGCTGTTAATTGAATATATGGATCCAAGGTACACATTTGTGCTCATAATGGCATTATAGAAGAGGTTAACCAGGATTCTCAAATTAAAGTCAGTGAGAAATGTTCATTTATTGCAGTGCTAATAATTACCTACAGCCTGAATCCATTTACTTTCAGATTTTGGCTCCATTTTGGGTGAATTTGGCAACTGTAGTTTAGTGTTTCATTCCCAGATACAGAAAAAAAAAAACAGATGTTGCATTTCTGATCCACATTTCGACCCTTTGTCTTCATCATGGCGTTTACGGGTGTCATGGTATTTATAGTTGTCTGCCTATATGAAAATGTAATTAATATAAAATTCAAACTGGTGGCTAAAAAAGTATTTTGATCCAAAGATGGTGTTTTTGTTCATCTGATGGTTTTAAGTTTTAGCTCTGCTTTGTTTCACCACCACCTCCCGAGAGAACAATTCTGCTTTAGATCTTACAGCTTCTTCACCTACAGTCCACGGCACTTAAAAGTCTGCTGTTTTGCTGTTGGTCAGGTAGTATTCAATGTGTTTATGAGGGCATGTTCGCAGTAAATGGCATCTGCATCTGGCAACAGGAATGACAAACGCAGAAGCGTGTGGGCTGACTAAAACAACAAGTTAAAAAAAGTAAATATAAATAAATGATAATAATAATACAGTTGTATGTCTTATAAGTAACATCCAGCTGTCCTTTTGGGCATGCCACTTCGTGGTTGTGAATTTATCCTGTAAAGTGTGTTTTTCAACTGGTTTACATCACTTTGCTATTTTTCTTTTTAATGTCCACATGCCAGAAAAAAAGAGACATATTTTGATTTGAGTATTGACGATCACAGTAGTTGTCTATCTGCTCTGTGACAGTCCAGCCGACATCGATCGAGTCATAAGATTGGGCGCGCAAAAATGTGTTTCTCAGCCACAATAAATCGAGACTGTCAGTGAAAAGTAAATACGAAACCAGATTCTGCCATTTCCTCGGTCAAGTCTGTCTCCCTGTTCATCACTGTGTTTAGACAGACTGGCAAATATGGTTGGAGTCAGTTGGGGATATCACCATTGATTCAGTCTTGGAAATTCTCAAATTGTAACAAAAATGCTCCCCTCCGCTCTCCAACAACCGGAGTCATTACTCATTGTACAAACAAGCTCTGCTCTGTGCCGTGACTTCTTAAAGAAAGTCCAGATTTCCACAGCCAAGGCGCAGCACACCACAATATTTATGGCTTCAATTTCCCATTTGCATGGAGACAGCAGGGGTCCTTTGCCTCACCAGCCCTTTCACATTCACTCCTCAACTTGTTCAATTCGAATTCATGCAGGGAAGTGCTTAGTTGTATCAGTTCTGCTACTGTGTGGGTCATCGCCCTGTGGAAATGATGCACAAGTGTGGAGCAATCTGTCGCTCCTTTGACTCACTTTCTACCAGTGATGGAGGTGAATCTCTCCTCTTCCCGCTTTCCACCTGTCAGTTACGCCAGATGACTGCCTTTGGAGCATAAAAGCACACTCTCTCGTCTTCTCTGCCTCTCTGTAGCTACAGAAAAATCCCTAATTCCCAAGAAATGAAACAGACAAAAGCATCTGCCTCTGCACCTCAGATGTACCCACCTTAGCTGCAAAAGAAATACTCCCCGAACACAATGTAGTGAGAGGACAGAGCTTTGATATAAGTACAGGGAGACTGATTCATGTTCTGTTACAGCACAGAAAGCCACACTTCACACGCCGACTACCACTGTGTTCCGAGAAATGAAAAAGGCAGAAAGGAGGGTCATCCTCCCCTCTGTCACCCTATTAACCCCACGCTACCTGAAGGTGATGACTGCAGGCAGAAACCTGTCACAAGGCATGTTTCACAAGATTCATTTATCTTCCCTGCACCATATGTGCTCGTCACTGAGCTTCCTCCAGACTAAATGTGCTTACGGCGGCTGAAGATCATATCTCATCACAAGCAGGCTGATAAAAACCAGAATCATCTACTTTATTTTCATTGCTGTTATCATTGTACTGTAACAAGGAAACTGTTAACAATGAAAGTAGCACCAAGAATCGCATATACCACTTCTATAAGGTTTAAACTTTAAAAAGAAATAGAAATAGAAACATACCACACACACACACACACACACACACACACACACACATATATATATATATATATATACATATTTGATAATTGCATATTTTTCCATCATGATATTTTATTTCTTGATAGTGTGACATAATTAACTGCATTTTTTTTTGTTGTGATTTGACAAAATGGCCTTTTTATTTTGACTCTACATATGCTAAAAGTGCAACTGACATCACAATATACTATAGGGGTGCAGCGTATTATGCATAAATAGTGACAAAGGAAAACTGTGCTTGAATGTTTGTCGATTGACAGCAGGATACACTGTCGCTAGTTTGGGATAAAATATTGCATCCTGTCACTTCCAGGTTTGTTTTCTTTCGTAGAAGGGCTTCATAAGAAGCTTCCTCAAGGAGATTTCCAAGTTTGCATCTCCAGAAGCAGTGAAAGGAAAGTCTTAAAAAACTGAAATTCTCTCTATATATTGATTTTGTGCATTCAAATTTTCCAATCAAAGCCAGTCTAATACTGGCTTTGATTGAAGCCAGGACAAGCAAAAGATGCTGTATTTGCTATCCCAGGCCTCCCTCTCTGCTGCTCTTGGGAAAGGTTTGCACTCATGGAGCTGGTTTCTTTATGTTGCTCTTTCAAATATCAGTTCTATTTGGACAGATATTGTTTAATTACTTCTGTTACAACAATGTTTTGTGTAACCAAGCAATGCTGCTTCTAGAAGGTCTGTCAACAATTGTTTCCAGGGGTTTCTGTAGATTTACATGTATCTCATGAAAATAAATTATATGAATTGGTAAAAACTAACAAACTATCAACAATGTAACTATTCCAACATTGTACAAATGTGAAAAATTATGTGAACAGAACCAAAAGAAGGGTTCTGGGATGGTAGGAAACAGTGATCTACTGAGTACCAGTGTTCTAGCTTTAAGTCGTGTCAGGTTTTAGGTGTATTGTCATGGAGTAATGAGTTTGATTTGATTGATGACTGACTGAAGATGAAAGTAGATAGAATCTTTAATAATCAGTGAATTTCAACATCAAAACAGCATAGAAGATTTTTTTTTTTACCTTGATGGCAGTGGATGCGATCTGGATGTGGTGCAGCTTGCGCAGAGTGCTCTCCCGGTCGATGAAGTAGGAGGCAGCCAGTTGGTGCAGAGCTTCCAGAGTCACAGTGGAGGAGTTACCCGAGTAGTCGCTCACCTCTGCTTTCTTACTCAGTTTCCTCTTATCCACAAATATTGTTAAGGCCTCTTCTCCTGCAGAGAAAAATAACATTTAGTCATTGCCTGTGTAGATTCTCAGTCATGCCTCGTACTTCAGCAGAATGTGGCTAGACTTCTGGTTCTTAAACATGCTTCAGCACTCATCTAAAAGGCTTCCTCGGTTGCAATGAAGTGGTTAGGAGTCCCAGTTAACTTTAGTTTCCAATAAACACCCACTCAACAACCCGCTGTACTAATGTAGCCTAGTCAGCTCATTGTGATAAGACTCATTTGCACCCAAAGCAGTGGTCCCCAACCACCAGGCCATAGGTCATTTGGTACTGAGAGAATAATACCGGCTTATTTAATATATTATTTCTGGTGGAGTCTACAGGTGTTTTATTTTGAAAAATGACTAGCTCGTCTTCCTGTCACTTCCATCTATGCAGGTTTTCCACACTTGACGTTAAATGAAGCCATCAATCTGCCAAAATGAATGAAAAACAAACGTCTCTGGAGAGCTTCTTTTAAAAAAGGAGAGACTTGATGTTGACAGAAAAAAGTCAGCAAATATTTAGTAATAATAAACTAATTTATTTGTTATTGTTTATTATTACCCTGCCAAGGAACGCGGCTGAGTAACAATGACAAAAATAACGAGCAATTATGGGATGATCGATGTACATTTGATGGTCTGTCGGTCTGTCAGCAACATTACTCAAAAAGAGACAAACGAATGTGGATGAAATTTTCAGGGAAGGTCAGAAATGACACAAGGACCAATTGATTAGATTTTGGATGTGATGCGGCTTATAGTCTGGATCCACGGATTTGTGAAAGATTTCTGTTTCATTATATGATAGTGGCATGACGTCATTGTAACTATGACAACAAGTGAACACTACGTCAGCTGCCTGCTGGCAACCACATGATTGAGATCCTACTAAAAATTGGCCGTTGTGGACTTATCGGGACTTATCTGTTGTAAATCATACAAGGAACAAGTGATTAAATTGTGGGGGTGTTTCTGAGTCCCATTAATTCCTGCCGCCTGCTACATATTTAGGTCATATGATTCGGTATCCGTACACATAACACACGCTCAGCACAAACTAATTTTTTATTAAAGACTTCATCTGTTGGAAATGATACAACGACTGAGCAGCCTTGACAGAATACTGCGCTCTCTGAGTGCTTTTCTTGTTTGTTATGTGGGTGATAACTGGTCGGTAGAAAATCGTCTGGCTTGAATCCTGTCCGTCGTGCTAAAAAGGTTGAAGACCGCTGATCTAAAGCATAAGGGACACTCCTTTGAAAACAGTGACAGCCACATTCTCGACAGATAGTTTGAGAAAGCAGTTAAGTAAGCTGTATGTGGTAAAATGGAACAGACTGTCTACACCGCCACTTATCAGGTATTTTTAAGGCAGTCCTGAGATTCCTCCCCAGGCAGTTTCACACCGTTAACCTTGGGTCATTAACAAGCCTTAAGCCACATGAATTGAGGGTGAGAATATATACTGGAACTCGTCACCATTTAGTCAAATGTAAGAAAGCCTTTGGGATGGAAATGAGCTACGACTGAGGCAATTTGAATCTGGCTTGCACTTTTTGAAAACTGATTGGGTGTGCACATTATCGCCTTCTAAGTACAAACTCATTTTTAGCTTCTCGGAGGCTGAACTGTGCTTTCTTGACATAAAATCAAAGAGTTAATATCCTAAGTGTTTTAGTGATTGTTGTGTTTGTCTCTCTCATTGCTGCTAAGCGCTCGTTGGTGAGGTGTTTATATACGGCACTTCCCACAAATTCCCTGTCAATCACAAAGCATGCCAACGTCTGTCCAATCTTTTCACTCAGATTCTCCGTTAATAGGGTTTTAGTGTCTGCAGTTGGCACATATTTCATAGCAGAACAAAGCTCGGGATACCTTTTAATGTTTTAATATTTTTTTAATTAATTAATCTAGAGTTTAACAGTGCCATAATTTTAAAAGTAGCCACCTGCTCCCTTCCAAGAGAGACACAGGATTCCAGGTGGGCGTGAGCTCAGGAGTAGCCAGCACAGACAACTCTGAAGCATAAAGACACTCGACCACAATTAGGATAAGCAACGTCACCCTGTATCAGAAGCCACCGATCATAGCAATCAGCACTTCATAAGTCTAGGGGCTGTGGTGCAGCACACTCTCTTTGCTTTGAGAGTTCCCGAGACACTGCACATCATATTTCTCATCATAATGCAGTGTTAATGCTTTGGGGCCATTTTTCTGCACACTGCCTTTCTTGCTCAGCTGCTGAAGGGCACCCTCTTAATATCACAATCTATTTATTAATTTCATTAAGTCCATATGTTTCTGAACACAGAGGCAATCCATTCAGAACCACAGAGGCATGTCTCTGGCAAGGATCCAAGGCAAACTCCTCATTCTCCTCTCTTCATATCACTAAGTACTGGCTGAGAGCCAGAGTGCAGGGCTGCATCAGCTCAGGCAGCTGGAAGGGTTGCATTATCTGGAGCCACTCACAACAGCGACCTTTTCAAAGCCAGGAGTTGGGTATAAAGTAATTGACAAGTGTTGCTGTGTAAAAGCAAATCTGCTTTTCAGGATTTGCCTGCGCATCTTAAATTAGTTTTTTTTCCTCCTTTTTCCCCCCCTTTTCTCGAGTCAGAGAGCCATTAGTCCTTGCCCATTCTTCTGACTGAAGAAAATCCAAAAAGGGGCGACTGTGACTGGCAGTAGGAGAGGAAGGTTTGCAGTACACAGGCTTGTACATGTATTCATACATCTCTAAAGACTAGGTTCTGTGCTGGCATTGACATATAATTCAGTTGTGATGTTTTATTGAGTTACTCTGAGTGAACCGCATTATTGTGCCATGTCCATCTGTTTTCCATATGGACCTACTGGGAGAGCAAATACTAAAAGCTTTTATCATCACAAATTGTATACTTCACTAAACCTCATTTCACCTGGGAGAGAAGTAATTCCTTGAAGCACATTTTCTCTCTTATACAGCATTACAACACATAGGCTAAGTTTTCCTACTCTGGACTTAAAAAAGGCAAACAAACAAAACAAACAGTGTTGTTTTATTTTTATGTCTTCTACATAAATCGTTAACAAATAAAAATGCTGACCTGGGACCCATTAGCTGTATCTTCTGTCTTTTTCTTTGCATTACTACAGTGCTGTGTTGCCATTTTTATTATCCAGTCCTTTTGCAGGGTTCTTATTTCCAGCAAAGTCAATCAGAGATATTAAAATCAGCCAAAGACAGTTTCAAACAAATCTCAGAATTGATCCTAATTGCTTTGGTAGTTACATCTGATCAAATCTGCCAGCAACAATTTTCATTTCACTCGGAAAAACTGATGTAAGCTCTCCATAAATGAGAGGGCTGCATCTGTTTGAAATCAGGAAACCATTGTTCCAAAAATCAATAACTTCTGTCACCACTGTCATTGTGAGCTGCATTTATGCAAGTTGGGAGTGAAAAAAAAAGTGTAGGGAATATTAATTGAACGAGTCAGGCCAGTTATTTTTCCAATAGATTCAATTAGTCAATACATTTATGTATGCAACCACAAAGATAAGCAACAAAGATATATAATATAGTCATCTTATATACAGTAAATCAACAGTGTTCTCCTGTACCTCCCAGTGTAGCTGACAACAGGAAGTGAGTTCCATATTTCCTGATCAGGTTGTCAGTGATCATCTGGGTGGCGGGTCGGCGGCCCAGCAGTCGAATGTTCCTGATGAACTCAGGGGTCAGAGGTAACGGAGACTCCAGGAAATCTCTCCTTTCCACTGCCAAGTTGTTCACCTTCCATCTCCCAAACTCCCTGGAAAGAATCAGAAAACACACAAACAACATGAGAAGTGATGATAAATAATGATGTCCTGATTAGATTTTAGAGGTTGAGAATAGATTTTTTTTTTAAAACTGATCAGCATCATTTTTACTGAGCCTAAACCCAAGCCCAATCCTGTGCTATGTCTACTGACATACAGATGTCATAAAGGGACAGCAGAATTGGTTTCATACTGGTAGGGACGGAAAATTAGATTTTGTTGTTGTTATTGATGAATGCAATCCAACAGCCACTTTTAAAACCTGCACTCTGAGTATTCAAGCATGTATAATTTAGGTAAATGGTATTGGATTGGGACTTGGTATCTGCAGACACTAAATTTTCAACGACTCGGATCAGATCGAAGGGCAACAAAAACTTGAGCAAGAAAGCTTCAATAAATATGCTCTCAAATGATTTGTTTGTTCATGACACACTTAACGCTGACAATTCCAATCATCACTTTAAAAGAACTGTTTGCCAGCAAATGGGTCCTTGTTCTGTTTATGAGTGTGCATAAAAACAGCAGGGAAGAAGATACATGCAAGCTAATAAACATGTAAAGTAAACTTAATTTAAATTACTAAAAAAACTTTTTTTAAAAAAATACACATTGTATGTGTGCAGTGTAAAAGTAACTATTGCTATTTGAACAAAAAGTCCACAGAGCCCCAGAAAGCTATTTATGCACCTAAAATATTTAACAGTTTCTAAGCCTGTTACTTTTTTCTGCTTATTCATTTTTTGTATTGTTGTAAATGAAATGATTTTGGATTTGGACTGTTGCTGGAACAAAACAACTTGAAAACAAACTCTTACATTCTGGGAGGTTTTCCATTTTCACCCAGAATTTGGATGTTCAATAAACTGAAAAAGCAATAAATAGTAAATAAAGAATTGATTTTTAAAAAAGGTAAATTCATAATGAATAGCATTTAATTATAGCAGACCTAGTGCTATGGTAGAATTAGTTTTGCATGGACAGACCCATTTCCACAGCACTGTGTCAGTGATGGAGAATAATCTAGCCGGACTAATTATCATTCTGCTTGTTTACATCACGGTTGTCTTGGATGATACAAAAGCCCAGTCCATCAGCAAGAGAAGGTAGTGTAAGGGGAAGAGAAATATTAGCTAAAGCAACATACTTGTACTCAGTCATTAGATCTGGTGAGTCAGACTAAGATAGAGAAGCTGACAGCATCTGCTTCTTAGGCAGGTGGCACTGTGTACAACAATAGCCTAGAACTCAGTTAGTGGAATAAATGGCACACAGAGAAAGACAGAGAAGAGAGGGAGCGAGACAGAGAGCAGCGAATTTAATTCATTATATGTCATGTGCTTTGGCAGTATTAGAAGCCCCTCGACCATGCCGACACTGGCGGAATTGAAGTAAAACAAAAAGTGAACTGAATGAGAAAAGGAGAGAAAGTTTGTGAGGAGAAACGGAGAAAAAAAAGGATTCAGACGCAAAACTGGTATCAGCTGAAAGCATGACTGTCACGTGGAATGGAAATGTGCTCCAACTACACAGCTGACAGATGTTTTCACTAACAACCTCATCATGGCAGAGATAGACTGTGGGACTAAATGAATAAGTACAAGGTGGTACGAGACATTTTCAAATAGAGGATGTCCTCCATGATGAGAGAGAAAACAAAATGGGAGCAGTGCTACCGTAAACATGGTGAATGAGGCCTAAACTAAAGACTGTATTAGCCGTTCTTATCTTTTCATGTTCTTTCATCTCCCTCTGACAACGGCTTGACTTCAACTATGAATGCAGCATATATGCAGCATTCAACGAGGAATAACCACCAAAAGCAGCAGTGATTACAATATCTCTGGTGATTTTCATGTAATTGCATCTTAGAAATGATAAACCAGAGATAAAGTTAATAACATTTAATAAACCATGAATGCCGTTCAAGGCAGGAGTTTCTTTTTTCCTATCGTACTCTGAAACTTTCAACGTCCAATTTAAAAAAAAAAAAAAAACATTATGAGAATAATAAAGATAATGTATGTCAAAGGCAGCATGATAAGCTGAAGTGGAACAACAGTCAAGGAACCAAAGGATATGGATGTGCAATCAAAAACGAACAACCCTGCATCTTGCATGCATTCTTCCGTCAGTTCAAAGGCTTAGCTCTTTGAACTGACTTTGCTTTTGACAGTGCTTTGGCTCTATACAAAGTTATTTAACTATCAGAAAGTTCAAGGTGTTTAGTGAAAGATTTTGATGTGAGGTGTCCTTCACACGTCATTTTGTGCACTTCTTCACGTGGAGTTACACACTCAGCATAACAGAGAGGGCAGCATGTGAATTTAAATTAGCTTTCCACGTTTGTTTGTCTTACATTTGGACAAAACAGTACAAATTTGAGGTTGAGATCAGTGTTTTTTGGGAGAAGAAGGGCACATGGCACACTTTATCTGAACAGTTTGGCTTAGAATTTTAGTTTGTTCAAAGAAAAAAAATGCTTTTTATTGAAACCAAAATGACGACGGAAATGGAGATTTTATGTTTTCGCTGAGCAACATGCAATATTGCATTTATGACAACTAAACTGGAATTCAAAGAGCCAAATGTCCGCTGCCCGGGAGAGTTATGTTCATACCAGAGAGGAACTTGCTTAATCAATTTAGTTTCATCATAGTAAAGCTTTGAAGAAGCCTCATGAGTGTGAAGTTAATCACCAAAGGCACCAAAGCGGAGATAAAACTAAATCAACTTCTGCAGCTTCTTGGAGGCAGAGACTTGAGCTCTGACATGAAATGCTAAGGTCGAGACAGCTGCTAGACCGACAGTACATGATAGCGACAGCTCAAAAGTCACAACATAAAAACAGATGACTAAAACCCTGACTATATAACCTCCAGGGAAAACCTTTCAACACAATGTTGCTGTGATTGATATAAATACAGTCATTTACTCCGTTAAAGACATATTAACTGTCTGTTTATGGATACAGACTTGCAAACACTCCCAGTTTCCTGAAGATGCCAGTACATACTGTATACTTAGTAAGCTGCAGTCACCCAGGTTTTATAGCTCAGTACCTCCCAAAGAAAAATTCAGCTAATTTCGATGAAAGTGTTGCCACTTGCCCCGAGCAGGCGAAGTCACAATTTGTACTCTGACCACAGCTAACCTGCTGTCATAACAAATTGGATAAGAGAACCAATGGCCAAACTCCATATGACTAAGGGAGCGCAAGATCAAAAATGTGAGGTCAAGGCAGTGTGCTGTACAGAGATTCTGCTCTCTGGACTCAGGAACTCTTCATCTGTGGCCTCACTATGGGCCTAAAATGTCTTTATTTTTTATTGCGTTTCTTTTCTTCTTTTTTTTTAACTTTCAACTATTAATATTTACAGCACTAACACATTGTTTTTTTTCTTTTGCAAATAAGGTAGAGTGATTATGGTTGCTTTTATTTTTACATTTCTGTTGGTGCTCTTCACACTATATATATATATACTGACAATCAATAGAAACTTTAAGATAGAAATGTACGCAGAATTCTACTTGTAGGAGGGTTGTAATTATTCATTGTGGATTTACTGATGATCTAGTGCCCTGGTAGTTGAGATAATGATGAGTTGTCATTTTGTCATGATTCATTGCACATGGGTTGGTCACTTTGCAAAAGTGAACCAAATACACACCAAGCAATACTCAGTGAGTATCTGCACAATTTGAGAATGGGTTTTGAAGGCCTATATAAAGGCCCAAAAAAGGCCACCATTGTTAGTCCAGTGAACAGCATCATGCCGCGTCTATCACATGAACAACGTCTCCGGACACTGGGTTTGGTGGAGGCCGGTTTGAGCTACAGTGATGTAGCCAGGCGTATGGGCTGTTCCCAACCCACAATCAGAAGCCTGGTCCAAAGCATGCGCTGACGGATTGCTGCCTGCATCGAAGCAAATGGAGGCCATACTCGGTATTGACTGTTGTGACTTTGTGTTTGGCAGGTGCTGTTTTCTTTTGTGAAATGCTTTATTTTGAAATCATTCTTGAAACTTTAGAGTTTTGTTTCTGTATGCCAATATGCTAAACAAACGATTCATATGAAGAAAATCCAGTTTCAGGTTTCAAAATAAAAATTATGTTGAAAAATATGGTTTCAAAGTTTCTAATGACTGTCAGTGTACATACTGTTCAAAAGTTTGGGGTCCATGTTTTCCATTAATACTTACACTTTTATTCATGTGCTAACATAACTGCACAAGGGTTTTCTACTCATCAATTAGCCTTTCAATACCATTAGCTAACACAATGTAGCATTATAACACAGGAGTGATGGTTTCTGGAAATGTTCCTCTGTACCCCTATGGAGATATTCCATTAAAAATCAGCCGTTTCCAGCTAGAATAGTCATTTACCACATTAACAATGTCTAGACTGAATTTACAATTCTTTTTTTTTTTTTAAGGAAAAGCATTTTCTTTCCCAAAAATAGACATTTCGGATTTTTTTTTTTTGAAAATCACAATTTTCTTTTCTAAATTTAAACCTTATATAATTGGTATATGCGGTTCTTGGTGCGACTTTCATTGTTAGCATTTTTCTTGTTATAATGCACTGAAAATGAAATAGTTGATTATGCTTTTTATGAGCCTGATGTGTATAATTTGTCTATAATCTGCATATTATGACTACATCATTCATATGTGTCCTTACATTATATCTACTATGTCCATATCTTTCAGATATATCATAATATGTCCATATCTTATGCCCATTAGTATAGCATGTTCATTGTACCTGTACAGTTTTTTTCATAGCATCCCAATAATCTGTATATTATGTCTACATTCATTCAAATATATCCTGATACTCTGTCTATCGGCATAGTAAGTTCATTGTACCTTCAACTGTATTATGCCTATAGCAAGTCATTCATATTTCAAAGTTATAATACAGCAACTCTCATTCACCCTGTATATCTCTGTACATTTGTAAATCTTGCACTTGCTGCCTTTTGTCCTACTGGTTGGATGCCACACTGCATTGTGTTATCTGTACTTTTACATCTGTAATGACAATAAAGTTAAATCTAATCTAATCTAAGATCGAAAGGACCAGAACAAATGGTTATTTTGAGTCTCTCCACCAACCTGTCACCAGTACCATTTACCTTGTAGTGAGATTGAAGACAAAGATAAAAATCTCTTGCAGTGAAATTCAAGTTTTTGTTTTTACCCTTCTAACATGCCTGTATGGTGTTGGAAGACATACCTTGAGCGAAATAAGCAGCCAAAGCCAAAGCTGAGTTTCCCCACTTTGAAACGTCAGCATACTATCTCACATAGAGATTCAGACTTCTGGGGTTTGACACAAAACAAACTAAAGGAACCAACCCTGTCAGTGTACATGGGTGGGTCTTTCAGTGCCACTATTCTACTTCTGAATAGGTTTCCAACTCAAACAGGTACAGCCAAATTGCTTCAACATTACAACTTCCCATCGTGTAATGCAGAGTAGATGTACAGTGTTTGAGCAGAGTCTTAGGTGAGCTGGTGTGCTCCAGCTGCATCTAGCGGGTAGGGGTAGGTGGAGAGAGGGGGAACAACTTTGTCGATCTCCACATTCCCAAGGAAGCAACAGAAAGAGTTTCATCTAAACCATTTTAAGAGAAGAAGGAAGCATTTTCACTTTCAAAAAAATAAAAAAATCAAACATTTAAATATGTAATCCTGACACACATATGAGATTTTGTTTAAATCAACAACTAAAAATCTACAGAGGGATTTTATGCCAATATGGAAGAGGAGTACATGAAATTCTCCCAAAACAGGAAATCTATAATTCTCTGACAGCTGGGCTAACTTAATCTGCAGAGGAAGATAGTGTGATACAATCTAAGAGATTGTGCTGTCAGGTATTGTTTTCAAGGCTGTTTTCAGCTGCACTTGTTATGTTGTTTGCTTCTGTTCCCAGGGAAACACATCTGTCTAATCTGACAGACTGCTAAAGTGCTTTCAAACAGGTAGAAGTTGCAGCTGCCTCTGTTGTCTAAAATGCAAACAGTGAGAGCTGTGGGACTGAGGTCAACAGCAGCTGTAGCTCTGATAGAAGTGCACTTTTTTTTTTTTAACCACTCTTTACCAGAACTTTTACAACTCGCTGCTGCTGGGCCAAAGAAAACGAGACAGAAATGGATCCCTGCATCACACCGCTTTACCACTAGACAAGGACAAATGAATGAAGATGAAGGAATGTTGAAGCAAGAGCAGCTTCAAAGTTTAATCATCTAGTTAGGACAATAGATGACGTTTGGCAGCATTTTTTCCTGTCCACAAGAAACACTTAAAGCCACAATCAATTCAGTTAAAAAATACAGTGAACATAAAGTTGGTAGTATCATATGAACATTTTACGGCTTAATTTAATTTACTTCTCCTGAATTCAATATGTCTGAATCACACAAAACAGGAAAAATGCAAAGACTTCAAAGTAATTGGAAAGCAGCTGCCATTAAAAGTCTTCACAATAATACCAATGCTAACTTTCACATGTTCAACCGTTTCAATCGTGAAATAAATACATATTTTATTGACAAACAGTGTCAGATATGTGCTTCATATTTTGTTCTCTTCCTTTTGTTTACGAACAAGCAGATGCAAACTTTGAAATGAATTCATTAAAGATCTTATAGTACTGTATCCTCCGAGAAGAACTCTTCAGTCTCAGACTGCAGGCTTACTTGTTGTTCCAAGAATTTCTAAAGGCAGAATGGGAAGCAGAGCCTTCAGTTATGCCTCCTTCGGAACCAGCTTCCAGTTTGGGTTTGGGAGGCGGACACCCTCTCTATTTTGAAGACCGGGCTGAAAACCTTCCTTTTAAACAAAGCTTATAGTTAGGGCTGACTCGGGTGACCCTGAAGGGGCCAGTTGGTGTCCACATGTACAGGACACAACTGACAATGTTTGCATCTTATTACCAGGTATAGTATATGTAGTATATTTAATGTTAGAGCCTTACACCATAACGGTAAACTTATGAATCAGTTTCAATGCTGGTTTGTACATAAAAAGTATATAAAAAGTTTGTATATAAAATGTCTACACACCCCTGTTCAAATGCCAGGTTTTTGTGATGTAAAAAAATGACAACAAGATAAATAATTTCACAACTTTTTCCACCTTTAATAGAATACAATAGAATAGAATAGAAAATAATAGAATAGAATAGAATAGAATAGAATCACTGTCGTCATCCCCGAGGGGAAATTCAGTAATGTGACCTATAACCTGTACAAAGTTTTACAAACATGAGCGGGCAAGTATTGCCACGTCAAGATGTGCCACGCTGATTGACTCCTACCCAAAAAGACTGAGTGCTGTAATAAAAGCCAAAGGTGCAACCAGGCTATTTTAAGTTTTATATATTTTTTATTTTTCCCCTTTAAAGGTTTCAGTTTGTTTTTCAGTTGTGTTGTACAGGCTACAGGTCACATTAAAGGCAGAAAACGTTGTGAAATTATTCATCTTGGTATCATTTTTTACATCCCAAAAACCTGGCATTTGATCAGGGGTGTGTGACTTTTTATATCCACTGTATGTATCATCTACACACGTGGACAAAATTGTTGGTACCCCTCAGTTAAAGAAGGAAAAACCCACAATTCTCACTGAAATCACTTGAAACTCACAAAAGTAACAATAAATAAAAATTTATTGAAAATTAAATAATCAAAAACAGCCATTACTTTTGAATTGTTGATTAACATAATTATTTAAAAAAACAAACTAATGAAACAGGCCTGGACAAAAATGATGGTACCTCTATAAAAGATTGAAAACTATTTGACCAGAGTGACATGATTAACTCAGGTGCGTCATTTAATTGACATCACAGGTGTTTCCAAACTCATAATCAGTCAGTCTGCCTATTTAAAGGGAGACAAGTAGTCACCCTGCTGTTTGGTGAAAAGGTGTGTACCACACTGAACATGGACAACAGAAAGCGAAGGAGAGAATTGTCCCAGGACATCCGAAAAAAAATTATAGACAAACATCTTAAAGGTAAAGGCTATAAGACCATCTCTAAACAGCTTGAAGTTCCTGTGACAACAGTGGCTCATATTATTCAGAAGTTCAAGACCCACGGGACAGTAGCCAACCTCCCTGGACGTGGCCGCAAGAGGAAAATTGATGACAAATTGAAGAGATGGATCGTTCGAATTGTATCCAAAGAGCCCAGAGCAACCTCCAAAGAAATTAAAGGTGAACTCCAAGGCCAAGGTACATCAGTGTCAGATCGCACCATTCGTCGTTGTTTGAGCCAAAGTGGACTTCATGGGAGACGACCAAGGAGGACACCACTGCTGAAAAAACTCATAAAAAAGCCAGACTGGAATTTGCAAAAATGCATGTTGACAAGCCACAAAGCTTCTGGGAGAATGTCCTTTGGACAGATGAGACCAAACTGGAGCTTTTTGGTAAGGCACATCAACTCTATGTTCATAGACTCAAAAACCAAGCATACGAAGAAAAGAACACTGTCCCTACGGTGAAACATGGAGGAGGCTCAGTAATGTTTTGGGGCTGCTTTGCTGCATCTGGCACAGGGTGTCTTGAAAGTGTGCAAGGTACGATGAAATCTGAAGACTATCAAGGCATTCTGGAGAGAAATGTGCTGCCTGGTGTCAGAAAGCTTGGTCTCAGTCGCAGGTCATGGGTCTTCCAACAGGACAACGATCCAAAACACACAGCCAAAAACACCCAAGAATGGCTGAGAGAAAAGCGTTGGACTATTCTAAAGTGGCCTTCTATGAGCCCAGATCTGAATCCCATTGAACATATGTGGAAGGAGCTGAAACATGCCATTTGGAGAAGACACCCATCAAACCTGAGACAACTGGAGCTGTTTGCTCATGAGGAGTGGGCCAAAATACCTGTTGACAGCTGCAGAACGCTCATTGACAAATACGGAAATCGTTTAATTGCAGTGATTGCCTCAAAAGGTTGTGCAACAAAATATTAAGTTATGGGTACCATCATTTTTGTCCAGCCCTATTTCATTAGTTTGTTTTTTTTAAATAATTATGTTAATCAACAATTCAAAAGTGATGGCTGATTTTGATTATTTAATTTTCAATAAATTTTTATTTATTGTTACTTTGTGAGTTTCAAGTGATTTCAGTGAGAATTGTGGGTTTTTCCTTCTTTAACTGAGGGGTACCAACAATTTTGTCCACGTGTGTACATTACTCTTTTCATGCATGTATTCCAATCTTCTCTTCTCCCTCCCCTCCCTCTCCCCCACCCCCTCTACCTCTTTTGTCCTTCTCAACCCACCGGGAGCAGATGGGTCCCCCCAAATGAGCCGGTTTCTGCTCAGAGTTTCTTCCCATTAAAAGGGAGTTTTTTCTTGCCACTGTCGCCTTTGGGCTTGCTCTGGGGGTTCAGGCACATGGGTTCTGTAAAGCATCTTGAGACAATTTGAATTGTAATTGGCGCTATATAAATAAAATAAAATGGAATTGAACTGAACTTTGAACCATTAGAAGACCATAATTTTAACTATACTTACAAGACATGCTCACAAAAATTAGGTGTGAGCACAAAGGACAGTGTCATCAAATGGAAATCCAGCCTTGCAAAGGAGCATTTCTGTTCTGCGAGTGCACAGAACAGCATCTGAGTGGAGAAGCGTACTCATGAGGGACCATTTCTCCTCCTCGTGCATAAATGTGGTCCCACAAGCACAGAACCGTGACGAGCATTTGCTCGACCATCCCCGAGTGTTCACAACTGCTCCACAGTCAGTTGCTCACACGTCAAGTTGACTTTTGAGAGTTTGGAGGCAAGGACAGTGGCTAATAACTCTGCTCCTTTGATTGGTCACTTTGATCACCCAGTCTGTAGCCTGTCTCTGGTCCTCTGACAGTGGTGGAAGAAGAAACAACAGCACAGAGCAGAAGAAGCCCTGCAACTGAGAGTCGTTCATTCATTTTTTTTCTTAAACAATAGTGCAACAGTATCTGTGACAAAATGTACTTAAAGAACCAACAGGAAAAAAGCACTAATATAGCAGAGTGGTCCATTTCACAATATTATACAATTAAATGATGATCACTGATGGATCAGTGTGTTCACCTCTTTAACGTTGCAGATGGTGAAGGTGAAGCTGGTTTAAATATTTACTGCTTGGTAGACTGCACACTTTTTTCCTTGGAATCATTAATTGTTCATCTAAATCAAATATTTAGTCATTACTGTGGAACCTTCTCATAATTCCACACTGTAATCTATCTCTCCTCAGCATATTATGCACTATTAATTACATGTAATGTAAAAATGAAAACCAAAAAAAAAAAAGATGAGTAGAAGTTCGAAGTATCAGAAAAGGGACATACTCGAGTAAAAAAAAAAAACACCTACTCCTGTATTTCTTAACAGTACTTAAACCACCACCCTACCCTAAATGATTTGATGGTGACTCCTTGATTATGTGGCTACTGATGTTTATTCCATTTTGTTTAGTCACTAGCATCTGTCTGTGTTTTGTATGCAGTGAAGAACTACATATTGGCATGTTTCACTTTACCTTGAAGAAGGTACCCTTCATTATTCTCCAGCTGTAGGCCATGGACAGACAATGAGTAACAAAAAACTATTGGTGTTCAACAGAATTCGGTTAATTCTTCAGTATCTGCAGCATCCAGTCAACGCCACTCATGTAACAATGATAAGCCACTGCCCTGCCTCTCAAGTCAACTTGGAACCGAGTGAGTGTCAGGTAGTTGTGCTCACACAAGGAGGGTCACTATCCTGTGCTTGTTGTACCGCATTTGTTCCTGTAAAGCACAAATACTTCCTCAAAAATGTGCTTTTCCTTCACAGATGGATATCACTTTCAGGGCTGTCAAGTGGAGCCAAGGGGAAGCACTTAAAATCTACATTCTCTCTAACAGCTAGTTGCAAAAACAAGTCTGACTGTATATAAAACAATGAGAAAATGATCCTACTGCTCACTTGATCTGTTACTTAATCTGTTCAAAACAATCCTTGTAAATTTTTGATATGAATCGACTTCTTCAATACAGTTTGATGTTTATTTAGTAAATTATGGCTTCATTTTGAGTAAAATAGATATAAGAGAGGTGGATGTTTTACCTTGTGACTGACAGCTACCATATCACCATACATGGTGTTGATGAGTTCTCCATTTGGATCCATCGCTCATTTGTTATGTGAACTTTCAAAAGACCAATATATTAATACTAAGCTTTACCCCAGTGGGTGATAGCACTATATCCGTCTTTCTCCTACAGTCTGTGTTTTCCATGAAAGCTGCTTTGCGCAGTCGCAGAGCATAAACGCCTTCTCAAAAGGATGGTTTTCCACTACGGCAGATCCTGTTCTGTGCACATTAATCCCATGCACATGCCTGGTTTCTGTGTCCATGGGTTTTAAGACTAATTAAATGCCATAGTTTTCAAGTTCTCCTAAAAAGCAGCTCGTTTCTTCTGAGAGTCTTCAGTTTGCAGCAGAAACCATTTACTGTTCTACCAGCAGAGAGATGAAGAAAGAAAACTCTGCGGAGGATAAAAGTATTCCATTTATGCTCGGACTGGAATGAATACGAAGTCATGATAGAGAGAAATAGAGAAAATAGAGAAAAAAATCAGCTGAACATGAAACAAGACAACCCTCCTACAGAGACATAACCTAGTTCAGCATGTGTAACTAGAACTAATTAAATAGATACTTGCAGCATTAAAGCCATTTGAAGAGCAGAACTATTTTTGATGCTTTTAATGTGTACAACTCAAGATACTAGGCCAGGAGTGAGATTGTATTTATATTTGTGAGCACTTTCCATTACAAATCTGCATGGGAATGAATTTCTGAAGAGACAGTTATGAAGTCACAGACAGATATCACAGCTGTAATTATAATAGATCGCCTGTGATTACTTTGAAATTTCTCTGGGCGGGTACAAGAGTGTGGTGCCAATTTTTGCTATCCGACTGGCACTGCTCCAAATTTACTCACATAATCATGCTTATGTGAGAAAAAAAAAGGAATGGAAAAATGTTCCTCAAAGAACTCTCTGCCTTTTTAGAGAGCACTCTGCTCATTTTAGAAGTTTCTTTATTTTTCTAAGGGCCGTATTCTGATGCTGTGTGATCATCAAAAGCACAAACCCCGCATGGAAATGCACAGGACTGCCTTGACTGATGGACTATTATTGTCAGATTTCACCGTGCGGCAGGAAATAACAAATGTTTAGTAAATGTATGTGAACTGCATTGTCCAATCAGTCAAATGTTGCACTTTTCTGTCTTCACAGTAAAAGCTTGACTGCCGTGATCAGAATGGGTTGAACAACCTTGGCTGCAGATGATGGATGGAGGGAGTGTGGCCTTTTGAAAGGGTATATATCACATTAAATCAGGAGTAATGAGGAAAGCTCAAACACACAGATGTTTAAATGATACAAAGCGCAAATCCCCTAGAATTCAAACTGCGGCACACAAAAGTAAGAACAAGCTGGCGGTGGAGATTTGCAATGCATATCATTTTCATTTTCTGTTATATAAACACGGAGCAAGGTCGATTCACACAATATTAAGCAGAAACTGTGTAGGAAGTAAACATAATGATGTTAAATGGATATGTGGTACCTGCTGACCTTTTTGCTGACACTGTAGTATTCAGACAAAGCCTTTGACTAATCTCTTGCTCAGATATATCTAGTGTAGCTATTAATCTTCACCTCATTTCATGCCATACAAATAAATGACCTCTTCAAATGGGACACTGTCTCTTGAGTTCCACTTTGCAGCATGAGAGCAGCAGTTCAAAGCTGCAGCAGCGCGTTCTGTGGGAAGAAAAAAAAGACACGGGGATACATGGGGAGGGGAGGGTGAGAAGGAGGGAGTGTGGGGGTTGGGACAGGTACAGAGAGAGCATTCGCAAATCCCCGTTGTCGTTCGTTTCTTCAGTTATCGTTGACTGTGATAAGCTAGCCCTGTCTTATCTTAAACCCCCGATAGGCCAAATGGTTCACCCTGCAGGGAAAGGATGAAATGAAATGGGTTTCACCACAGAGTTGATTTTAGGGGCTGCAATCCCCCCTACAACCAGCTAAGTCATTATTATTATCAATTCATTGCTCCTTTCACAGGAGTACATCAGTTTCATCACTGTGACTCTCTTGACGCTACCCTAGCCGAGATGTTAAAGCTGTTGAATTTCCATCAAATTCAAAGAAGGCCGTTTTTAAGTTGGTTCAATTCTGCATCGAGAAAATAACAAAGAATATTTATTGAAATACTGCATATTAACTTGTACTAATGCTCAGCTACATATCAGAGGGATATATGTTGTACTTCTGCCCCTCTGAGACTAGTTCACCCCCATAGTTACTGGAGAACATGTAAAATAATTGCAAAATACAATGTTTTGTTGAAGGTTAAACCACTAGTGACCATTTATTTATTGCTTGTAACCTCCTTGAAAATGGCGTAGGGTCGAGTTGGGATCACCCATCGCATGTCTGGTGTTTGGTTACCTCGAAGAGACTTTAAGTCCTCGTTTGGTTTGTTAACATATTGTTACGACTGCAGTTGATATGTGTATGTTTTCACGTGCTCTGTGTGCGTCCTGTCTATGTGCCTATTTAATATTCAAATAGGGCTGCACCGTACTGGTAAGGGAAAGCTGCTACTTTTTGTTTCATGTGTTTCCTCTTGTTTAAGTAGAAGGGGATGTAAGATTTTGTGCTTATTTTAACCACTTTTATTTTGGTAGGTGAGACCGACTCCCAAGGATAGTGGCTTTTGTTTGTTATGTTGGCTTTTAGCTCACTCTGAATTTAATTTATATGTTACCACTGATTTTTTTTGTCAATCACAACTTTTGCTATCACATCACATCACAAAATATTCATTCCTCAGAGAAAAACATGTTTTGCGTGGCTGCTTGAGACCTGTGAAGGAGGGCATTTCATGTTGCATTTGAGCAACCCCGGGCCTGGGTGTAACACATTTCCTTATGATGTATTGTACATACTAGAATGCAGCAATTGAGTAAAACAAGCAGTCAATGCCATGGCTGATCCACACATTCGAAAAAAGATAATTGTATAGAGTTAGATCTAAGTCATTTTAATGTAGGAGTGAATTATTTTTAAGGTAAATACGCTACCAGTCAAAAGTTTGGACATACCTCCTAATTCAATGGTTGTTATTTAATTATTTTGTACATTGTAGATTAATACTGAAGACATCAAGACTATAAAAGAACACATATGGAATTATGTTGTAAGCAAAACAAGTGTTAATCTTCCATATTAATCTACAATGTAGAAAATAATACAAATAAAGAAAAAAAGCATTGCATGAGAAGGTGTGTCCAAACTTTTGACTGATAGTGTACAAATAAATGAATTTTTGAAGGTTTCAGTCCATGTTTTTTTCCTTTTCCCTACATTTCTTTCAAGTTTAAAAAGATCCCCTTTATCACAATGCAAGTTAAAAAAAAAAAAGGCAAATGTTAGATAAAGGTCCAAGATCTGCATACAAATTTGATTAGCAGAAGTTTCTGTGCTCCATCAATCTTCTTATAACTGCAGACCAAACTATAGATTATAAACCTATAAGTATTATCTAACTCTGTATGAAATAGATTAAATAAACTATACTACAAACTGTTTCTTATGCACTAATGCACATTTTTGAACAGTTATGTAATAATGTAATATATAATACTACGCCCGCTGCAGGATGTATGTTTCTTTAGAAAAAAGCACCTTTGAATTTGATGTTGATAATGAATGGTGCATTGGCACTTTAACTTAAGTACATAAATAGAGCTTTAGCCTGTGTGCTTATGATATTTTATATGCTCATATTTATTTGCTGGTGTGTCGCCTAATAATTAAGCAATTTGATGACATTTAATCGGCATAGGGAATTTTCCATAGCTAAATGATATTTATAATGAAGTTTTATCCCAAAAAATTAATCAAATGGATTACCCAAATGCAATATGTTCAGAATGAGTCCAAATGCATGTCAACACTCCTACCGTCACCCTGGTGAATGTGGCAGCCTTCCCTTGGCAGTGTTTGCTCTGAGCAGGTGGCTAAGGCGGAAGGCCCACATTGTGTTTGCATTGGAAGCAATAGGGATGCTCTCCAGTGAATCCCCAGAACACAAGCTCACACACACTCACACACCCGCAAAAAAACATAAACCCTTTTCCATTTCCTTCAGAAGACTTGTTAAAAATTCTTTCAAATTCAATCAGTGAGAAAAGTGGGAAATTGAGTAGAGGCATAACGTGTCGTGAATTCATTACTCCATCACTGCTGAAGTAGCTCAAACGCTGTTACTCGAAGCACAGATTCTGGTAATTCATCTTCTCCTGTCATTGAGCATTTATTAGGATTTAGCAGAGATCTGAACTGCACATGAAGAAGACCAGAGAAGGAAATAATATTGTCAATTTCAATCACCTCTGCCCTGCATCCTGTACCCAGTGATGTGAATTTCAACCAAAAACAGGCTGTCAAAAATTATCACTTACAGCAAACACAAGTAAGATTGTCAGTACGATGGTCACAGACATTTATTGATGTAAGCTCCTCACGTTATAAGAAACATTTTATCGTATTCAGCAGAGAAGCTGAGACAGTGATGTTAGCAGGTGCTCCTTGTGTTTTTCAAAGCATAATGTGGCTCTCAGAGCCAGAAAAGCTCTTTACGTTTTGTAAATTTAAAGCTGCTGTCATACAATCATTCATATTTACAAATGTGTATCATAATGTGACACTGCTTGTGTGAATATTGTTATTGCAGCGGAAATGTAAATTCAAAGAGCCTTTTTGAATTTTGGCATGGCATTAAGTCAATAAGATTAAGACTCGTCAGCCGTGCGAGCAGCTCAGCGAGGAGGTGCTGTTCTTAGGCAGAGCAGTGCTTTGGGCTAAATGGTAACATCAGAATGCTGACATGCTCACAATGCTAATATGCTTGTATTTAGCAGTAGAATATTTACCATGTGCAACAGTTTTGTGTTTGAGGATGCTGTCACTTGCTAATTAACAGTAAATGCAAACCACAGCTGAAGCTAATTAGGGTATCATTTGTTCTGCAGGTATCTGGGTGTAAATGAATGCACTGGGCTTTAGAGTTAAATTTGTAATAGCATTTCCAGGTCAATTCAACCATTAGTTAGAATGGAAAAATAAAATCCATCCATTATCTATACATCGCTTAATCCTCATTAGGGTTGGGGGGTTCTTAGACTGCTGAGCTGTCCAGGGTGTCTCCTGTCTTAATCCTATCACAGGGCTCCACACAGGGAGAAACAATCATTCTCACAGTTCACACCTACGGACAATATAGAATCACCAATTAACCTCAGCATGTTTTTGGGCTGTCGGAGGAAGCAGGAGTACTCAGAGAAAACTCACGCATGCACACAGGAGAACATGCAAACTCCATGCAGAATGATCTCGGGAAGACCGGGACACAACCTGGGGAGCTTGTAGCTGCAAGGCGATGGTGCTAACCACCAAGCCACTGTGCAGCTCTTACACAAAATGATGAATGCCAAAATCACAGAGGCACTATTAAAGTCAATAAATCATCACCGTTAGCAGGTTTTATTCTATGGGACTGACTGTGTCACTAGTGTGGCTTAAAACCTGAAATGAGGATTAAAAGGGAAACCAAAACCTTCGATTTACAGAGCAATAATCATCCCTTTTTACACTTGATCCTTATCGAATAAAAATTTCAGACAGCTCAACTAAAGAGAAATTTCAGTTGCCTGCAGCATCACACTGAATCAATGCGAGAACCAAAGTAAAAGCTGAGCAACCGATAGATCTGATTTGGGGTAGAATGTCTTACGTTGTGTCTGTTTTGAATTATAAAATAAATAGCTGCTCAGAGATCGGCACCCTTTCTAATATTTTGAACAACAGCCGAGAAAAAGGGTCTTGGAGGTGAAAAACGACTATTTATTTCCGTTCTCTCGCCAGCCTGTTTACCACCAGGGGCAACTTGGACTTGCCAAAACCTCAGAGGGAATTTCAGGAGAGGAGATGAGACAGAGAACATCAGTAAGAATGTAGCAGTGGGATGTTGAGAAGCAGCGCTGAGGGAGTCTGCTCTAAAACACTCACCTCAACCCTCTTCAGAGCACCTGCAGACTCCCCTGTGGTTTAGGAAATCTGCTGTTGTTCATTGTACTTGAAGTGCCTCTTACATCAAACAGTAAGCCGTTTCCTCTTGATCAAGTTAAACTCAGAGTGGGTGCGCGGGACGGTTGAGGAAATTAATTGCAGATAATTATTAGAATCCCATTGCTTCAGTGTATTAGTTGGGGATGTATAGTGGTGCTCACTGTAATGCACTCTTTCAGAAGCCACCCATGGTTAGCAGTGTTAATTGGGTGGTCTGTATTTAAAGTATAAAGCGCATATTTATGCCTAATACATTTAATTAAAGGAATGGTTGTTGACATTTATTCAGTAGGTTGTTGCTAGAGGTACAGACCCGTACCCGTAGCCTGTGGACTACGGATACGGCACTTGCCATTTGCCACGTGTCACATGACTCCCGGAAGACGCTAGCGGTACGGACCCGTAGCATTGGTACTACAGGTAAGGACCCTAAACCTAACACTAACCCTAACCCTAACCTTAACCTTTGCTTACCTTTCAACAGTTTGCAGTGGTTAGCAGCTTCTTGACTCGCGAGACTCGCGTACGGGTCCGTATCTGTCGGGCAAATGGAAAGTGCCGTATCCGTAGCCTGTGGGCTACGGATATGGGTCCGTATCTGTAGACACTACCTATTCAGTATGTATCTATGGTTCTTGTGCTAGAGATCCGGGGTAATAATTACAAGAGTTTAATCTATTCATTTAGTATTCTTCAAAAAGGGGCAATACAGGTTATTCACAACGTTGGCTATCGGGATCACACTCATTCACTCTTCATACAGTCGAAATTATTAAAATTTACAGATACAGTGAAATTCCAAACTGCACAAATTGTGGACAAAACTACAAATAATGTTTTGCCACAAAATATAGAGAAACTGTTTAGGGATCGAGAAGGGGGATGTCAGTTCAGATGAAAATACAAAATAAACAAAATCTGTACAAACAGAAGGATATTCTGTATTTCATTTGCTGGGATAAGACTGGAACAGTTTGGATGAGAAGATAAAGCAATGTCCAAACACGCAACAGTTTAAAACAAAAGATAAAGATAAAGTTTTCACAGTGGGGGTGTGACAGTCAGTGGGTGTGGACAGGTTACTGTTATTAGTTATTTATTTAATGATCTTTTCCATATTTAGTCATGGTTATTATTATAGTTAAGTCTTATTTTTGTTGTGTTTTGCTATTGTTGGATTCTTTTTGTCTTTGTGCATTTGTATAAATGTTTATAGACACATTGGTGTATAATTATTAGAAATCATGTTCACTATTATTATTATTGTTATTACTGTTATTATTGTTTATAAATGATTGCTTGAAAAAGCAGGGAGAATAGATTTACAGTCAATGGTGTAAGGAGAAGGGGTTCAGTTAGATAAGCTTCAGCTTCTTGCCCCTTCTTTTTGAGCAAGTTATCCAATGTCTTTTGTTGTTCTTTTCTTTTTATGTTGAAATGTTCAAAACAAACTTTGAAAAAAGTATTAAAAAACAACATTAAAAAATGGTCACAACCGGTCACACAAGGCCGGTTTTCAGGCTACTCATTTCACTGCATTGCATTATAATTGTAATCACTGCACAAGTGCTGCACAAAACATGCCCATTATTCCATCCCTTTATTCCAATGGATTGCATTTGTTTTGTCTGTTTTCATGGTAATAATGCAGCGTTCTTTCTTGTCAGTACCGTCAGCATTGCAAAGCCCCCACATAATATGCTACAGGATGTGTTGACTTACAATTCAGTTGAAAATGTTATCGAACAACTAATAATTGTGTGCAGCAGATAATCACTGAGCTGAAAGCTTACCGCTCACACCTCAACTGATAATCACTCTGGTCTGTACTGTAAATGCACCTGAAGGCTGGACACAAGTAAACATGTTTAATCAAGAGCGTTACAGCAAGGTCCATGTTAGATAAGCTTATTTATTTCCAAACAAAAGCCATTAGAATACATGTCAGTGTGAAGGCGGTACATGTTGACCGGAACAGTGTTTCCAGGACAACAAATAGAGAATAAAGCAGTGCTAGATAAATCTGAGTGGTATGTGGCACAGACAAAAATAAATACATTTATATATATTTGTAAACACGTTTCTTTTTTTACTGTATTCTATTACTTTATGCTAAAATAACGTTTCCTCATAAACAGTGATGGGTTTATCACATCAGTGCTGATATTGGACCTCAATACTTCATTTAAGCAGACATATTCTAACTAAATGTGTCTCGACATCAAACATGAGAAACTGGCCACCATTCAAGGTAGTATCGAATGCTCGGTCAGTTTTTTTAGTCCCGCTTGTATATTATTGATCAGATTTTTTCTGAATCAATAAACTTTGCAGCCATACAATGCAAGTTCTGCCTTCTGAATGTTGGGGTGAAGACTATTTCAAACCTGCAGTGAGATTTAATTTATTAATAATGTAAAAAAAAAAAAAAAATTCCACAAGCTACAGCACAGCATAAAAGTGTATCTGTTCAGAGTGCTGTTATTCAAATGAAACAGCTTAAAAAGCAAACAGCAGCCTTTAGGGATGTGCTCACAGCTCAGGCATATGTTCAGTTAGTGGTAAGTAGTTTGAGGAAGACATCATTTGCCTTTTACAAGCCAGAAAGGTCAGATATTACTGCCACAGAGGATCACTGCCTGGTCTTGTAGTGCAGATAGAACTTGATTAGGAAATTTAAGCACCTGTGTTACTCAGCAGGAGCATGGCGATGTAGCTCAGCCTCCTCAAGAGTATAATGCAGCGAGCCCTCTATCTTTAATAAAACAATCCTGCTGAATGTTTTATGTGCCTGCTCCAGATGTGAGCTCCCAAAATCATCAGCACATTTCACACCAGCAACACCGGCACTGAAAAGAAAGGTATGATTGTGCCAAAACAGAAACGATCCCCACACAGCTGTATCCCTCTTGTCTGCGTCGCTTTCCCGAATCGAATGGGACTGAATCCAAGTGAATTCAATTTGGGAAGATTTACAGGCTATTTACTTTTTAGGTTAGTTTTTCCTTTTAATATCATCACTATTAATCAATGCCGCATTGTGGTAATCCAGAGGGCCTCAAACACAACCTTGCAGCTGACAGAAGCCTCTCAGGGGATTCTGTGATAATGCAGAGTAATAAGTACTAAGAGCTCACTAATCACTTGGCCACATGATAAGACTATTAATCTTGCCGCCCATGCAGCTCAGCTCCAATGGACCACTGCCTTTTGCCAGAGAAGGAAATATTAAAAAGCTCTAACACGGCACCAAAGCCATAAAGCATCCCCGCGCCGATCCATAGATGTCAGGAACCCTGTCCGTTCATTTCCAGTAGCCTGGACAACATCCTCCTAAACGACGACGGATATGATTCATGACACAATCTCCATTAAATTGGTCGCATGCTGATACCTCAGACTGTGTTGCTGTCATGACAAATCATCAGATTTTTTTTTTTACAGTGCTAATCAACATATCTCATTTGACCAGGTGATCAGGTGAATCCCTGAGGGTTTGGAAGGCAGCAGGACGTGATGCAGCCAGCTGATTGCAACATGAGCTGAGTGTAATACATGATAATTCTGTGTAGGCAGACCAGATACTGCGAGAGCACTGACTGTGAGGAACCTTTTCTGCATGACAACACAAGCCAAATACATAAGTCTCTACTAAAGAGCAACAAAAGGGATTTTCATCAAGCATATTGTCCACTGTTGCATTTCGATATGTAGCTGTGCCGCATCTCCTCCATACAACATTTTCATGTTACATTAAAAAAAGATCACGGGAAAGCAAATGTACTGGTAATAATCACCCTCCCTGAATGTAGTTTTGAACATTACTGTAAAAGCAGCGTTTAGATAACCTGAAATATATGTTATTAGAATGCATAAAGAAAAACGTCCTTGGCACATCCTCCGGCTTTAATCAGCGTATTAGATAAAAGATGTACAGAAGTACATTTGCAACCTCATTTAACCAAAGCGGATGAAGGTTTACTCCCTTTTTTCTTCATCTCTATCTTTTAATTGAACATGAGCTGCTTTAAATGAAGCACATTTCAATGCAAGCGTTCTAATTTTCACTACAGAGCTGCAATACACTACCGGTCAAAAGTTTTAGAACACCCAGATTTTTCCAGTTTTTTATTGGAAATTATGCATGTTAATGTCTCACTGTACTCTGAAGTTAAAGCATAGGACAAATAAACAAATAAAGTTAAAAAAAAAAAAAATCAGAAATCAAAATGGATTCTAAACTTTTGACTCCTCAAAGTAGCCACCTTTGGCAGATTTAACAGCTGAACAAACTCATGGCATTCTTTCCACAATGGAAATCAAATATTCTTCAGAAAATTCTTCCCAACTGTATTGCAGAAGTTCCCATAAATGTGTGGTTCTTGTAGGTTGCTTTGCTTTCACACTTCTGTCCAGTTCATCCCAAACCAGCTCCATGGGGTTTAAGTCTGGAGTCTGCTCTGGCTACCCCATATTTTCAAGTTTACCATCTTGTCCTTTTTTACTAAGGTAGGTCTTGCATAGCTTGGATTTATGTTTTGGATCATTATCTTGCTGTAGATTGAACCCCTGACCAACTACTAACATACCAGAGGGTACTGCATGGTGCTGCAGAATGCTGTGGTAGCTGTTTTGGCTCAGGGTGACTCTCACTCTGTTCAAGTCACCAACCCTGGATCCAGCAAAACAGCCCCAGATAATCACACTTCCTCCTCCATGTTTGACACTTGATGTCACACTGAGGAACCATCCTTTCTCCTACTTGACAGCGTGCAAAAGTCCTCTGAGATGAACCAAAGATTTCACATTTGGATTCATCAGTCCACTCTTCAGTACTCCATTGGTGGTGTTTCATGGCCCAGATAAGCCTCTTTTTCTTATTCTGACATCTTAGCAATGGCTTTCTTGCTGCAACTCCACCTGTCAAGCCTGCAACTCCAAGTCTTCTCTTCAGAGTTGAAACTGAGACTTCTTACTACGACGGCTATTAAGCTGTGCTTGAAGCTGTTGTTCTGAGAGCCACCTATCACCAAGCTGTTGATTCTCAGAAACTTGTCTTCTGATTCTGTTATGGCTTTGGGTCTTCCAGACCTCTTCCTGTCAGTTTCCTCCAGTTTCTGAGCCTTTTGATGGTGAAGAAAACTGTACTCACTGATACCTTGACTTTCTTCACAATTTCTCTGTAGGAAAGACCTACATTTTTAAATGTTCTGTTGGTCCGTCTCTCTTCTATTGCTAATTTGCTTTTCCTCACCATTTTTAAAACAACACACGACTTTCTGCAGTACAGTAATGTTCAAATAGTGCTCTGCAGGGTATGGTGCCACGATGTGTTCCAACACTACTTTTTGCAGACAGAGGGGGTTGTAAGTAATCCAGCAAAGTTGCGACACCTGTAGGATTTGGTAACATCAACTTTCAAGGCTTGACCAACCTCCATTGCTGCAGAACAGCTTAAAGTTGTTTATCCATTTCTTTTTCCCTGAAGAAGTCCTTTTTGTTTAATTCTGAAATGTACAATATTTTTCAGTTTTGGATGGTCTTACCTTTTGTCTAACCTCTGGCAGTTTACCACTTACCTTTGTACCATTTCAAGCTATGCATTGGACTGGAACTATCTGAATTTCAATTAAAAAACTGGAAAAATTGAGGCATTCTAAAATTTTTTGACAGATAGTGTACATGTCAGGTAAGAAGTTTATGGTGGCTTTGGAGTTGAAATTCGCATTTCACATTTTCTGTATATCTAGGTTTTTCTCTTATTACTACTCTTGCTTTGTGGTACCAATTAGAAATATGTAATTTTAAATAACATTTACCCTTCTCATATTACAGAATGATGCTGAACTTTGATATTTGTCCTTCATGTAGACTATTTCTTCCAAAATCATTTTATAAACCTCACAATGAGAGTGATTCCAGTGAAATTTCAGTAGATAATAATTGCATTCAGCATCCAATATTAGCTATATTGGAGAACCTTTCGGCAGCCGTGGGCATTAATAGCTATTATGGCTCTGCTAATTGGATTGAAAGTTGACATTTCACAAAATACACTTCTAAATTGTACAGAACCTACAGACAAAGACAAAATGTTTCTGATTTACAAAGGCATTGTGTGGCCTGTGGTTAAGGACACAACACTGTGACTGGGAGGTATACTAATCTTAATATGTAAACACATTTACATATTGATATGTGGCCTTTATTTACACGCAGCCAGCCTTTCAAAGGACAACCATGGAGATTATTTGATGCGACTGCTGGGAGATTTGTCATGCATATAATGGAGGCTGAGTGGAAACTGGGCATTAGTAAACACAGTGTAAAGAGCCTCTTCATCCTGCAGCGGCGACTCACCTATATATCTTGTATCTGGTGGAGAAGCCTTGCCGGTTCTTCTCCACAAAGTCAATGTACTCCGGGGAGTGATGGAAGGGCCCCTTATCAGACAGGAGCCAGTCCAGAGGTCCCCCGGGTTTGTCATTGGGGAGGCTGGCTGTCGCCGCTGTTGCCGTTACACCGGACCGCAAACACACCCAGCAGTGAAGGCTGAGGCTGATGACGCCCCATAGAGCCATCAGAGATGGAGGGAGGTGAGGAGGGATGAGGGTGGTGGTGGTGGCGGTGGGAGGGGGGCGTTCAGCAGCCAGAGACACTCGTCATTAACTGGCTCCTCCACTGGGATGACCGGGGGACCTGCATCACCTCAACGCCCCCCGAACACCTGAAGAAAAAACACAGACGAGCAGAGCAAAGAATATAAACAAACACCCACATCCTACACGGAAGACAGTCAACAACGAACACAGAGACGAGCGAGCAAAGACAGCTCTGTGTGGCAGCAAGATGTAGCCGCTTGAATGTTCAGTTGTTGAAATGTGTTTCATTACACAGACATTCTGTCGCAAGAATTGACTGCTCGAGTAATTCATCGAGGAAAAATGCCAAGCGAGGACTAATTTCAGCTTGTGAGGTTTTGCTGCTTTTCTCTGCATTTGCATATTTGTCAGCTACTTTTTGTAGGTTCTGGATCGTCGTTTGAACAAAACAAGAAGAAAGGGACTTGAAGATGACACTATATCAACAAAAAAAAGTGTTCTTTTTACAAGATCTTTAAAAATCTAAATAAATTACACAATGTGCTTTAGTGAGGAATTGTGATGGACACATAGGCACAGCTTCTCATTCAGTGTTTTCTGTTTGAGTATTTTATACATTGTAGATTAACCCTGAAGACATCACAACTAGAAAAGCATACATATGGAATTATGTTGTAAACAGAAAAGTTAAAAAAAAAAAAAAACTTCAGTATTAATCTACAATGTAGAAACTAACACAAATAAATACAAAGAATTGAATGAGAAGGTGTGTCCAAACTTTTGACTGGAAGTGTATTTTTGTTGTTTTATGTATTTTATAGACATTTAAATTAATAGATGATGCAAACGTAAAGGTGAATGAAAGGCTGATCGATTGTATAGGAAAATATAATAATCAGTTGCACTCCTACTCTACATTAACTTGTCTAGGATAGTGAAAAGAAACATTAAATCTAAAAAAAGGAGAGAGAAATTAATAAATTAATCACAGAATTTTTAAGTAAAAGGCACTGCAACGTGTAGTGAATCCATCTTCCTTTAGAGAGAGAGAACCAAATGGCTCTATTTTTTTTTCTTCAAGCATTTCACTATTGTTATGATTCATCGCATTCATTGCTTCCAGTGAATTGGGATTTTCATACAAAAGACAAGAACTTAATACGGGTAGAAAGGGGGGGAAGAAAAGTTTTGCAGACATGATTAGCGAAGTTCTAAATTTCTGTTGCGGCCTCGCTTTGTGATTCACTGAGATATTCTGATACAAAAGTTTGGCACGGTGGATATGCTTGTGAACTGGGGGGGGAGTTCTGATTCTAATTGTGAATGCATCCCTTTAACTTGGCAGATAATTGCTGTGCTGCTGTTATCAAAATTATACTCATCATACTTAAACACTTTACCGTAACACTGCAACAGATCTATTAAGAGTTATACGTTTGTGAAAATCAAGAACACACACACACACACACACACACACACACACACACACACACACACACACACACACACACACACACACACACACACACACACACACACACACACACACACACACACACTGTTTTGTTGCTAAAATGAAAAGTCTTGGTTGCTGTGATTTATCCAGAGCTCACATTAGTCTCTATCACCATTTCAAACCCTGTCAATCATCTGTCCCACAGTGACACACTCTTGTTGAGTGTTGTATGTGTGTGTCTGTGTGTGTGTCTGTGTGTCTGTGTGTCTGTGTGTGTGTCGGGGTGTAGGGGGGAGGTGGGGTTGAGTCCCATTACAGTATTCTGATGACAATCTGTCAAGTTAACTCAGCCATATGACCGTGTGTGGGTGTGCGGGTTTGAAAAATCACTACTCTCAGACAACACAGCTGACAGCGAGGGGAGAACGCACAACAGCTGGAGGTGGATGGAGGGAGCCAAAGAACAGGTTTAAAACGCTGTATCGAATACCATCACATGCTCGGAAAAAAAGATAGACACGGGGGTTAATTATTGAAAGTTACGCATGCAGGAGGACTTTAATTTAGTAGTTTTAATGAGATGAGACGAGCTGGCAATTTGGAAATTGATTTCAATTCGACTTCGCTGTCGTTATTCCCCAGACTTGGCCTTTCAGGCTCCAGTGTGTGTGTATGGAGACTGTCTTTGCGTGTTACTGCGCAATTAATTGAATTTTAATATGTTTTAACACTTGTATGTGCAGTTTTTTAATGTGTACTTTTAATATAAGTCATCTACTTTTTGCGAAGACATAAGTTCTGCTCCTAAGTCCAAGTCCCGAAAGCAAGTCCATTAAAGAGTCCACGATCAGAGCAGGTCTCCAGTCGTGTCTAAAACCCTTAAAGGAAAATCCAAGTTAGGTTACAACTCTTACAACAAGCTGTTCAGGAATTTCATAGATTTTCTTTTTTCTTTCGCAACCTCGAGAAGTTTAGAGTGCATTGCCAAAATGTACGGAATAAGTCCCCAGTTTGACTTGAGAATGAATTGCTGTGCTTTCAAGTCTTGTGTGAAATCTTGTCTTCAGGGAATCAAGTTGAAAGTCAAAATTCCGAATCGGGTCTCAAATCCTACAATTGGGAGTCAACCTTAACATGAATAAAACCTGGTAGGAATAGACAACCCACTCCACGACTCCAACCAACATAGTTTCTTTTCTCTTAATGAGCGAACGGAGCACATACTGAACATCAAATTCTGTGATTAGTTTCACCCTCTGAAATCCCTCTTTCAGGGGACCGAAGCAGACATGGTCAAGCATCAAAAACGTGTCCTGTTAATTTATGCTGCAATCTGTAGATGTGGAGAAAAGGGACTCTGCAGAAGCAGCTGATGGAGACAGAGCTTAATGCGAGGGAGGTGAACTTTGTCCAGCTGTGGCTCTGCACTGAAACCTGATGAGGTGGATTAGAAATAATAATTCTCACTCTTTAGGTGCCACTGCTTTACCATTTGCGAGACGTGCTAACTGGGAACAATGGACAGAAAAGAAGGCCAGAAAAACTCACCCAGATCAAAGTCTCCACTCTCAAATCTACAGTTTCATATTCATACATGATGCTTGATCTCATGTACATGAAGTAAAACGTAATCAGAAATGTGACTCAATACTGAGCAGTGTTGTTATAAATAAAGTACAGGCAGAGATAACATTAGCCAGCATTGTCATGGAGCAAATTCTACCCTATTCTCTTTTAACTCCTATTGTTGTTGATGCAGTTAAACTGTGAGCGAGTCCTTTAGCACTTTCTGCTCTCATCCCAGCACTGCTGAATAGTTTATTTGCACCAAGGCAGAGAAACCTCTGTCTTCCCAGCACTTCTGTTATCTCTGCCGTGCTTTTTGTTTGAGTTTGAGCTTTTCACTTTTCTTTCTCCATCCCTATTCCTTCAGCAGGAAAAAAGGGCCACACAGTGAGCGCAGTCACCCTTTGTCACAATCTGACTTATCTTATAGCACCATGTTTGAGAATAAGTCGCTGTATGATAATGTATGACAATGAGTCTCTGCTGCCGTAAAAAAAAAAACTGGCGCAGGAACAAACTACAAGCACAGCTTTGTTAGCTGAATCAAAACCCACTGCTGGCTTCCGCTTTGACTAAGCGTTATAGGTGAAATACAGCCTTGCTTTACATGGTGCATGCTGTGTATATAGTGACCTTGCTCAGAGGGGAGTGTGTGGCATGTTAATATCAAAATAGAGTGCAGAGGTCATATTAAAAGACTCTTTAATCCTATCATCCAACAGGCAGCTGTCCAAAGCGCTGATGCAGGAGAACACCAGCCTCTCCCTGGTCTCTGTGCCTCACTTTCTCTGTTCTTCTGTCTATCAGACTCCTTTGTCTCTTCCTTTTGTCTCTTCTGCAAACAACCCACTCTTTACCTCCTCTGCATTTTCAAATACCTCCAAAACCCAGTTTGGAGTCTCAATATTTTACACACTTGCTGTTGCAGCCCTGTCTGCAAACGTATTGTTTTCAGACAGGTTTGCGCAGGCCTCGTAATCACATTATCACCCAAACAAAGCCGTCCGCTAAGCCTTTGTCATCAGCCGCCTGGATGATATCAGATATATGTTGCTTTTTGTCTTTTTTTTTAATTCACAGGAACATTATGTCATCATTTTCAACCTTATGTAAACACATCTTTTCATCAGACAGTGTTAAAAATGCTGCTCCTTAAGGCAGGAAAGCTTCCACATAATCTAGAAACGACAAATAAGATGTTCTGTCATACAGCAGGAGAGAATTTTCATTTGGAGCAGTAGGCAAGCGCCAGGGCTCCAGTAGATCCACTCAAATATGATTTCGCACAACGTAGGCCAGCAATAGCCGTGGGCTGTTTGGAACCTCTGTATAAAATGAATGCTCTGTTTGTTCCCGTGACTTCCTCTCAATGGAATTGTGATAAGAGTGCAAATGATGGGGGGAATAGATTTTCCCACACATGAATATAATGAAGATTTGCCTTCCCTGAATAGGCAAACGCCGAGGCGAAAATAAGAAAAAAGGCAAGACCTGGCATCCTATAGCAAACGCAACCCTTTACCAATTATTCCCCAGTTATTTATGTTTATTTAGGCAATCAAGTGACTGACGTTTCAGTATTTTGTCATAATCTTTCCACACATTATAAACACATTGCTAGACTTTTTCTCTAAGCACAGAGGTAATTAGAATTTTGAGGGAAAAAACAGTATTTGCTGCTATAACCATTTTGTTTCCATCCTTGAAAACATCTGTTATGAGGCCCTCAAGGTTTAGAACGGCTCTCCAGTGGAATTGGCAGTCAGCATGTGTCCCCATGCACAATCACTTCAGCCTTGTCATATGACACGCAATGGTTTTTCATATGTTTAAAAAATGTGCCACACATTTGCACAAGAGACGTAATGTTCCTTTGAGTAGCAAAAAAGCAAAGAGATTGCAATTTATCTTTGAAATGACACCTATGACAAGGTCCTGTTTATTTCTGCAGGGAAGAAATATCCATTTGGAAGTCAGTTTTGTTCTGCCAGTTCAATAGAGAGAGGAGGGTGTTAAACAAATGGCCATTCGAGTGAAGTACAGCCAACAGTGGATCAAATCTACAACATTTTTACGCCCACTGCCCATCATAATGACAGGCTATATTCAGTAAGCGCCACTGAATATCAAATATTTCCTCTACAAAAATACTTAACAAGTCATCTGTGATGACTCCCATCATATGCAAGGTTTAATGTTCTGTCATTACTTGACCTGAAAGCTCAGTGGAGCAACAGCACAGCTAAGTGTGATAGGATACCTGCAGTCTATTTTTTTCTTTTGCTTTTCACTTTATGACTAAAACATGCAGTTTTATATACAGCTTTGAGATCTTTTTAAAATAAATTCCTCCAGATACTGAGAGGAAACCATCCTCTACAACCACAGACAAGATATTTCTACCTGGTATGCCTTGATAAGCTGTTGGATGCCAGTACATAAGTCCAAAGAGTGAGCGCAATTTATTTCGATCAGATCCTCACGCTGTGAAAACACCTGGATTTGTTGGGTTCTGAGTGCAGCGGCTTCTAATAACAAATTGTTATTTTTCCTTTCTCCCACACTTTCAGTGTTAAAACATGCAGGTAGGCTTATTGTGATTCTGCAAAGCACAGATTACATTGAATGGCAATGCGTTCTGGATTTCAATATGAATGTTTTTAACAGTACTTTGTTCTATCTTATCTCTGGGTGGCAGCTACATGTTGGTGAAGGCTGGGATATATTGTGAGAATATTACACATAAGCTACATTGGGCACCTAAAAGTAATAAGATTAAGGAAATAATGTGGTTACTTGAAGGAAACAAAGGTTTACATCTGTAGTCTCTGGATTGCTGATATCTTAAACACCCATCTACTACCTTAAACTCCTTGACTTTGCTGCATTAAAGCTTCACCATTTCTTCCATTAACAATAAACAATTGCACTGACTCTACGGAATATATAGCAGATTTATCCGGTATTAATAGGATCTGAGGATTTATCTAATATATCTAAATGGCAAATATTTAATCTGCTCTGGCTCCTTTTTTAGTATCTGAATGGCAGTTTTGACTTTAAGGCTCTAAGCCTTTGTTACTTAAAATTGTTGCAAGCCAAACATAAATAGACCCACTTCGTCATTTGAATGATTCAGCTTCAATCCCTGCTATCAAACCCTAACCCCAGGGCTCATGTAGATGAGATGACTTTCATCAGAAATTCTATTTATACTTCTGTGGATGCCTATTAAGCATCTCATGTCAACTACAAGCAAGACCAACTCGACACAGCACCTCACCTCTTAAGAAAGGCTGTAGTTCTCAGAGGATGACTTTGGACTGAAAAACAGACGTCTGTGCTGGAAGAGCACCAGTCAAGCAAACTTGAAAGCATGCCCATAACTTAGTCATATCTCAAGATGTTACTTCCTTAAGGCATGATGGTAAAAAAGTCAATTGAATGATGAAACAGTGAATCAAAAGGTATTTTCATTACGAGCACCACTGGTGGTTACATTTAGCTGTGTGATGTGCACAGTGTCCTCCAGCTATTTGGAACATTTGTGAGAAAATGACAGCTCTTTTTGTTTTTTTGTTTTTTGGGGGGAATTTTTTTTAACCTATTTTTCTTCTGAATTGCGAATAGGGAGGCTTTCAGATAACAGAAAGCTGTTTTTTTTTTTTGGGGGGGGGGTGTTTGGGTTTTTTGTAGGATTGCATCCTCAAATGATAAAAAAATTTGAAAATGTTTGCAAATTTTCACTCAATAAAGCCATAATTTGAGAGGGGCCATGATTGCTGGTATTCTTGACACTTAGCTTGTTTTGAGAGTGGCTGATTGATTCACAGACTTCTTGAGCTAAAAATTGCCACTTTGACTTAATATTTCAATTGATTTTGCAAAAGAGAGCATCCCAAACAGATTCTTTATTGGGCTTTTCCTAATGATGAATAGATTTATCCGTCTCCACAAGATTTTTGGAGCACGTCTTTCAGGCTGCACTGCAGCACTTCCAGTAACTTTGTGTAACAGCCAAAATTACATGTTTCTCCAGAGATATGAGCCTGGCTACTGGCTGCAGTGTTGGATCTTGACTCTCACCCTGTCTTTTGAAGGATACAGTAAGCTTGATGAGATGTGGGAACTCCCAAGCCTAATCTTTCTTGAGAATTTTAGCAGCCGTTTTCATTGGAGACCAGGACAAAATGGATCATTCAATCCCTAAACATCTGCTCGCTTATTGTACGATGCCAGAGCTGTAATGGTCACCTGAATGAGGCATATGTGTGTGTAAATGTATGTATGTGTGTCTGGCGTCGTCTCACAAAATGTGTCCATGTCCATGACTGGAACACTCACCACTGCAGATCCTCTTTGTTGGAACAACAACTATGCAAATTGAAATGAGTCTCATTTTGTGATATCTCACACTTTCAACACATGTGAAGGAAAACAATGGTAGAAAGGGAGATGGAAGGGAGGCTCACGCTTTGGAGCGTGGGGGGGGGGGTTGATTAAAACATTTCATTAGAATTTCTTCAACAGGATCCACTTTGTAACTTGTCTGCAAGCCAACCCTAAAACCATCCTCAAAGTAGGAAAACAGGAACTGATAAACTTTACATCTTCCCCTCCATGCTGACTAATGAGGTTTTTGGCCCTAATTAACCCAGTTATCTTCCCTCCTACAACTGTCAACAATACCTCTCATACCAGCGCCAGGGGTAAAACACAGCCTTTGTGAAATTATAATATGACTGCCAGTTGCACTCATCCGGCTGTCTTATGAACAAATACAAAAGATGAGCTCCCATGGTGTCCTCACGAAGACATCAAAGACAAAAGATGTCATTCTGAAAGCGCTTACATGAACAACGATAAACACACACATTTACAGATCTACAAACATGCGTTTATAAGTCCTAGACATGAAGACTCAAAGCAATAATACAAGAGCAGCAGTGCCAGGCTGCTGTGGGGAAGGTCAAATCATAGCTTATATACAGTGAAGGTGTGTATTTTAGCGCATACTGTTGTGTAGGTGTTGTTCTATCGACTCCTAAATTTACTTTTGAGCCTTCTGGGATGTAGTGAATCTAATTTAGTGATGGAATGTTCCCAAACAGAAACTTTCCTGCAACCAACCTAAGAAATATTTCTTCAAAATAAGGCACGGTGCTCTTCGCCTCCAAATTGAGATTTAATAAGTGGACGCAGCAAACCCATTTCATGCCTGCTTTTATTTATTTATTTTTAATAATTCCTTTAATCACTGTAAATTCAGACTTAAACTTTGATGCTGTGCATTTTAGCTGCAATATGCTTTATCTCTTATAATCCCCTTGTTATGTAAATACATTTTGGTGGAGTCTTAAGGAAGGAAGCTTATTTACATGAGCTGCTGCTATAATCATGTAGACCAGTGTAGACAGCATTATAGTTATTTTGTAGCTTCCTTTGCGCTTGTGTTTGTTGAACAGACTTTACTAATCTTTTTTTTGTAACATTTTACTATACCTTTTTTTCCCCTGTGGACATGTTAAAACTCATTATGTGACAAAGTACTGCAGTGGTCATCCGTATGTCCCCCAAATGGGTTTTCCTGTTTGTTGGACATCACAGCAAAAAAAGGAAAATATGCATTACTGTTACTATATCCCCAATGTATCAAGGATTACATTTCATTTAATTAGTTTAGAAACAAAATGCTGTACTTTGAATCACTTAGAACCCATATAGGAATAACTCCATGTTAGGTCTTCTACAGACAAACAGATGTAAAACAGAAATCCAGACAGACTTATTAGGGATGAGGGGCACCACTGAGAAAAAGCACTATTGCCAGTAATTACAGCTATAGAGCATATGAAAATCCATTGTTCTTAACCATGCAGTCTTTGAGAGGCAGAACAGAAGTAATACAGGTGAATTCTTGAAACATTAGTCTTTAGTTTCAAATCATGTTAAATAGCAGTTCCCATAAAATTAGTGAAATCATATTATCTTTGGGGTCAGTTTGATTCAATTCAGTGTTTAAAGGGGAACTTCGGTTTTTTTCAACCTGTTTCGATCTGTTTCCATATGTAATTTCACACATGTGAGTGATGGAGAAATGAATTGTCGACATAGCTCCAGTATTTAGCCGGGCAGGCAGCTTAGCAGCTCAGCTAGCAGCTCGGCTAGTGAAAAGTATGGGGCAGCTGGCCCCCCGCGTCAAAGTCCACCCTAACGTGCTTTTGCCCCACACTGACCGGCTCAGATAGTCTCAATGAGTGTCCCACAACATACTAGAGATGAGAAGTGAACGAAAACCTCCACATTACCTGGCGATGGGTCTTTGTTGTGGTCTGTATCCAAATCTCGTTTTGAAATCACGCGAGAGCTCGCGCCAAAACCAGTGTTTTAGCGCGAGCTAAAACGCAGGGGGGCCAGCTGCCCCATACTTTTCGCGAGCCGAGCTGCTAGCTGAGCTGCTAAGCTGCCTGCCTGGCTAAATACTGGAGCTATGTCGAAAATTCATTTCTCCATCACTCACATGTATGAAATGACATATGAAAACAGACCCCAGGTTGAAAAAAACCGAAGTTCCCCTTTAACGTCCCTAAATAAATGACTGACATCTTTTTTTTCTTCGTATTTCATGACTTTTCCTAATTTAATAGGTAAATATGACATGAAAGTGGTGAAATGCTTTCAATGTCCTGTACACATGATGTACACATCAGCGTTCTTAGGGTCAATTTGACTCCAGACCTTCAGCTGTAGAAGACATATAAGAAATATCAACATTTTACACAATTTAGTTTTGGTTGTTTTGGATGATACTGAGCTCACCATAACATGCAATTTTATAAAACGTCAAAAAACTGTAGGGTCCTAAACATTTTGAAATTGTGTTCGTTTTTCCTGGGGTCAAGTTGACCCCAAACATAACACATGTAACTATTCTTGATAACAGAAATAGTTTTAATTCTAATGTTAGAGATAGCAAAAAAATATGTACTTTGAAAAAATATAAAGCCATTAAAACACCAAAAACATGTCTCTTTCAAATTTTAGGTTAGTCAGTGAGATTTTACTGTGATCTGCAGATGTCATCGTCACATATCAAGTATTCTGGATGTGCAAGGGGAGTGGGTGGGGAGTTGTTTTATTGAAAGGTCTACTTAGTAGTCAACAGAAAGGCATAAATTACCTGACAGATATATCTGGGGAGCAATTTTAATTCTAATAATTTCCGAGAGGTTTAAATTGCTGGAGTCAAATTGACCCCAAGGATAAAAGATGTTAGTTAATGTGAAGGTAATAGGAGGGTTAAGTATCAAACTGATAAAGAATGTGAAGCACGGTTTTACTGTTAAAGAGAGACTGGGGTGTCCAGATGCCCAAACAGGACATCAGAGTTAAGAATAACTGAAGAATTGTATTGTGAACTAAAGATCTGTTTGCTCAGCATGCTTGCTACTGTTAAGCAGAATTTCTAGCAGTCAAAACTGAACAAATATTCATTATATTCTCTATAATGAGACGAAGGCGGCTGATCAACTGTGGAGTCAGAGAGCAGATAAACCAATAAACCAGCCAGTGGTATTGCCATACATGCACTGTGGGGTTTTGCAATGACACAGTGTGTGGCTCCGTTTAAAGACCATCCTCAAGAATCTATATTTTTGTAATATCTAGTTCAATCTCTCTACGACTACTGAGAAAATATGAAAATTAAAATGAACTCGACTGCAGGCACCTTCCTGGCCAACATGGAAACAAATCAGTCCAACAAAGCAGGATAGAAATTTGTCTCGAAAAAGCAATAAAGTGAGAAGAAAAACAGCAACCCTTTGTTTAACACAGTGACAATTCATTATGAAAGATGGATAGCAATGAGCCCAGTAACCTCAAACACTAACTTCAACGTCTCACATCATTATGTAAAGAAAGTTGCTTCTCAAGTGTTAAAGCCCCTTCAAATTATTTCAAAGCAAACCTGGAGTTTTGAGTGTCGGCTATCAATTTAATTATGTTAGTACAGACAGAAAGCTTTTGTGTGGGTGTTTGTCAGTATACAGTGTGTGTGTGTGTGTGTGTGTGTGTGTGTGTGTGTGTGTGTGTGTGTGTGTGTGTGTGTGTGTGTGTGTGTGTGTGTGTGTGTGTGTGTGTGTGCTGTCCTTGGTGGCAATATGAAATTAATTGTTTCTGTGGATTCAATCGCTTATTCTGCCAGCAGTCTGTGTGTGTGTTTGTAGGTTTTAGAGAGTTCAAAGTAAGCGTGCGAGTTTTAATCTACCGCCATATTGTAAATCATTTTAAACTATTGTGCATAAAAGCTAAAGTTGAAAGCAAACAGGGGAAAAGTCACCGTAATGATTGCTACTCAGACTGTAAACTTCTCCCTTGCACGCTTTTATGCGGCTGCATATCACTGAGTGGCCGCGGACATACGGAGAAGGAAGCTCCTATAAATCACAGTAAAACATAAATAGATCTCTTCTGCCGGTGGCCTTGTACAAACAGGGGCAAAGGTTGCTCTTAAATTAAAGGGACACATTCCTTTCCCGCTGTTCTGTCTGTGTTTTTGTCTGTTTGCTACTCTGAATAGCAGTAAATGGAATAATTTAGATGCTGTAGTTCATACTTGTTTTGCTTCACAGGCAAGGTGATGGATGAAATCACAAGCTCACAATTTCTTCTTGACTTAAATGTGTTCAGTCTTAGTCAGTGCAGTGTTCTGTCTATCCCTGATGTCTGTCCATTTTAATTAGAAAAAAAAGCCTTCACTTGATTTGCAAAGCAGAATGTGAAACTGAGCACACTGCTGTTAGTGACTGACTGAAAATTTGCTGTAAGAGCAGTCTTGTGTCTGTCCGTTGTGTGCTTCCACAGAATATGCTCAGACTCAACATTCAATTACCAGTTGCCTCAGAGAGAGATTTTGGCTTAATGCCCCAGTCGGTCTTAATCTGAAAGATTCTATTTTAACGCCCAAGTCAGTCTCAAATCCCTCAATGAGACATTTTTTTCCCTCTTTTATTATGATTCTCTCCTCTTTTGCTTTGCTCTCATCTTTCCCGCTTTTGCCCTCTTTCCCTACAGAGGCTCTTCTCCATCATTTTAGATTGAAGTAAAACTCGTTTGTTAGCTCGTTATCATAAAATAATGGGCTGTGGATATGGAACAGATCTCGGCAAAACTTGACCCCGAAATAGCACCTAAACCTGCACAGCCAGTCTTTCTCTCCCTTTTATACTTCTCCTTTCTTCGTTTCTTCCCTCCGTTCTTTCCCTTATCTTCAGACATCATTTTTACTTCTCAAGTCCATCTCCCCACTTCCAAGCAAATATCAATTACGATCTTAGGGTTTTGTTCGTTAAGCTGAACACTTGTTAGCATTCTAGCCCCCAAACCCATCCATCCATCTCCCTGAAAATAAGCAACAGAGAACCATTTTGCATCGCACTAACTGCATTTACTTCACGCTCTCTTCATTCTCTTTTGGTGTGCTTGCAGTGGCTGTGGGAGGAGGATGGCAGAGTTCCTCTTCGTTTCCTCCCTCCTGTCTCTTCTCTCTTCAGCCGTCACACCTACGACTGATGCCGCATCCGGCCCCATCAGCCACCAAGCAGTGAACTCTCAGAACAAGGAGCCCTCTCAGGCATGTAATTCCTCCTGTTGACGTTAGTCTAAAAGCCTATAGATGGTCCAACGTTCGGTCACAGTTGGCCTGCAAAAGTGTTTTTCAATCTCAATTTCTCTCCTCTCAAGTATATGTCCATCACAGACAGCTGCTCTTGTCATCAAACACAAGCAAATACACAAATGGAGCCGGGACACACGTTTAAAAAGTGGGAAAATGTAAAATCAGGGGATGTGTTGAGCTGTTAAGTTCTTTCTTTGTGGACCAGGTGACCGATACAAGGAGAGAAATCTCTCTTTTCATAGGGGAGACAGTGTGCCTTTCAGGCCTGGACACGGTCGGGTTCACCAGTCTCCCAGGATAGATGAGGACACTGCTGAACAGTGGCCCTGTTGTGGCCCTATAAACACTCTGAGGCTTTGGCACTTCTGCCTAACACTGGCAAGTGGCAATGAGAATTACAGCAGTGATTCACTGTTTTCTCCACCGTAAAGCTCGGCTACAAAACAACCTGCCTGCCACTGGAGAGGGTTCTTTTTTTTTACTCTGGTTTAATATAAAGTTAAATTTAAGATACTGCAAACAGCACCTATGCCAGCATGCCCTTGGGCCAGTATGATTGCATTTAAAATGTTATTTGTCTTCTTTGAGGGCATTTGGCTCATTATCACAGCCTCCACTGACATCCCATAAGGCTGCCCTGACTCATGTGTCTTCTTTGAGGGCGATGCTTGAGGGTGAAATGTATAATTATGAAATCAGTGGGACTTTCTCCCTTTTCAATTTTTATTTATTTATTTTTTCTTCTTTTGGCCAGGCAGAGTTAGGTTTTCTGCCCCGCTGATGCTTGGCAAACTATGCTCTGTGCACAGATCAGTGTTAGAGATCTGATCCTCCACAGGCGAGAATGCCAATACACCCTAAGGAATATAGATTAGAGATGTTTGTTGGAGAGCCAGATAAAGGGTGGCGGTGTGGGTGAGGAGGGGGAGGAGACAGGCAGTGAGAAGGGGAGGAGATGAGTGTGATTGTGCTTATGTATATACTGACAAGGCATGAAAAGCAATATTGTGTATACTTTCCTGGTAGATACAGTAGTGTGTGTGCCGTGCGCAGGTGTGGAGTCATATTTGCGCAAATGTGTGCGTGTGAGAGAGTTTCTGCTTACATTGTGGTCAAGCCTCAGCTGACATTTCACAGATAGCAGATTTAAAGTCTCATCAGGTCAAATACAATGGCGATGTGCGGTTATTTTACAGGAAACAGGTATCAAAAGGAAGATGCTTTACATTATACGGGATTCTTTACATTCACACAGATCAGACAAAACAACAGAATTGCAGGAACTCACCGCGGTTTGGAACAGCAGATAAAGTTTAACTCAGTATTTCCCATGTTCTTTCTGAATCTCGATGGCTCTCGATTGCCGAAATTGGAGAGAAACTCATTTCACAGTTTGTCGGGGCTCGGTAGGAACTCCGTGGAGAAAAGAAATGAAAAGAAGAAAGAAAAAAAAAACAGAAACAGCACTCCAAAAACACCCGTTCACACTCTGGGATCCGAAAAGATGTAAAAGTGATTGGCGAGGAAGGCTGCTCCGGACAAATCCGACGCACGGTTCTACACCAGTGAGAAACTTTGAGGAAGCAGTCGGGGTGCGCTTGGGGTGACAGTCGGCTTATCCCAGAGTAATTCTGCGTTCCTAGAAGGAGAGGCTTTGACCTTTCTGGGGATAATGACTTTAGAAAATGAAATCATCCAGCAGATGTAGTCAAGAGAAGAGACGAAGAGGAGGAGGAGAAGGTGGAGAGAGACTCAAGGAGCGCAAAGAAGCTGACGATCAGAAGATTAAAAAGGCGCCTTGGCGCAATTCTTTCAGACACAAACCGGCGGAGTCCGGTGTCAGACAGATGCGACGGAATGCGGCTACCGATACGCGGACAGTCGCCCCACGAAGATTGTTAAATATTCCGTTGCGAATTCCGCCCCAGCGCCGTTTTTTTCCGACCTGACCCGCCTACTCCGCATCGCTGTGGAGGAGCGCAGCAGCGGAGGTTCCAGATCCTGTAGAAACCGTAGATAGGCGCTCAGCAGATAGCAGGCATGGGCGCCTCGGCTCTCCCCTGTGCCCCTCTCTCACTTAGTCACATGTTTAAGGCACAAGTAGCCCTCTGTAATAGCTGCCAGAGGAGGGTAGACTAAGGTAGGCGACGTGGAGAGAATAATAACGCGCGTTTTGTTAACAGTCACCCTCTCTCCTTCTCACTTTAAATGAAAAGCGCTGGGGTGCACTAAGCGAAATGACATTCTTGTCATTAACTTTATGCCCTAATATAGTTCTTTTAATGCAGCAGTTATTTATAAAGACATGAGCAGTGGAAGTAATTGAATATCCCCCATAACTGCTTGGCTGGCCCACTCCAAAAAGCGCCTCCAGAGAGGACGTCAACATTTAAGTCCTCATCTGTCTGAGCTGTCACATTAGTTAGAGGAGAGGAAGGTGTTGGGCATAATGCGTAATCCTCTTTGGTTTTGTCTTGTGGAGCATGCCTATGCATGAACCATGAGTCATTAAGAGCCACTGCAACGGCAGCTCTGCTACAATCACAGTGCAGCAGAGATATAGCCGCTGAGTGAATGAATAGATGCTGGCATTTTCATAATGACTATGACAGCACACATTACATCAACAGGGAACAGCGTTGTTTAACTGTAAACCGAAGCACCTGATTCCACCTCAGATTGCACTGATCAAAAACAGCGTGTAGGACTTGAATTGGTCAGGAGGGCAGATTCTGTTGCCTTTTATTGGCTCTTACTACTGCACAGGAATAATTAATATGCAGTAAGGGAGGGAAAAGGAGTATTGTGTGTGAATTACATCTGAAATACAATTTGGAAGCCCCAAGTGATGTGGATGCGTTTCTGGATAAGTGGATTTTTGAGCCCATGGTGGATAAATGTGAATTTTAATATCAAGACGTTCAGTTCAGTGTCCTCATGTTTCATGTAATGAAGACCACTATGAGACATGTTCCTAACGTTTAGGGAGCTGCTTCATGTACAACACAACGTGGGTGGCGTCCCTGGGTCATTTGTCACCTCGTGGTTCTGCTGAGACTAAAGAATAGAAACTAAATCTACCCAGAAACAGCAGAAATTAATCTGTGAAAGCAATCAGGTCTTGGAATTCTACGGGCACAGCAGTCTCAGTGTGGTGCTAATTAACCCAGTTCCCCATGTATTTTAGTGTCCATTTAGTATGCTGCGCTGTGCTGGAGCTGTCCGTGCTTCTGAAGTTGATTTATGTCGCGTCCCAGCAGAGATTTGTGCCAGATTCAGCGTGACACAGACTCCGTTTTATATTCCTAACTGTCAATTCCGATCAGAACGGTGGCGCAAAAAAAGTGACAACTTGTTAGAAAAATGTCATTAATTTAACCATTTCCTTAAGTGTATTCATCCATCTGTGGGCTGAATTAGAAAGATGACAACGTTGTCCCCATTCCAATCCGTCTATCATCCGTATTAAAGCCTTCCAGCTCGGTGGTTGCTTTTGATGGTAAGCGCACGGGTGGGGCGCTGGCCATGGTGCTGAATAACCAGCACCCTTTTTGGAACTCCAAGGATCATTTGAGTTTAACTTTTTTTGATTAAAAATCATAAAATAAAATTTAAAAAAAATCACACAAATGCTTGCTTGGCTCAGTGTCTGCAAGTCTTACTAAGTGTGTTCTTCTTTTGTAACAGCATAACAGCATTTATCACTAGTATTAAAGTCTTCCAGCTCGGAGGTTGCTGTTCATGATAAGCTCATAAGTGGCGCGCTGGCCATGGTGCTGAATAACCAGCACCCTTTTTGGAGCACCAAAGGTCATTTGAGATTAATTTTGTGATTAAAAAAAAAATCACATAAATGCTTGCTAAATGTCTATAAGTCCTCTATTAAAACAGCATATAGAACATACTTATTGCAACATTAGTTTGTGTTTTGTATGTAAAAATATACACAGAAATACCTCTCTTCCTGAATATATCTGTGTTGGGAATAATGTCCCTTCCTTCTTCTTCTTCTTCGTTGCCGACCTGCCAAGTACTGTAATTCTATTAATTCCACTATCAAGCATTAATGACTTCCATTAGCATATTAATGAGTGATGTTCATGAATTGGATCTCCATCATGTCTGGTGGAACTGGAGCAACCCAGTGGATTTGCTGCTCCGGTGTCTGTGATGAGCAAGGCAGTGTAACTAATTTACACCTTAAGCACAGTCTCATTAGAGGACCTGGGAGTGTCTGGAGAGCATCACATTCATTTTGGCTCTGTAACTGTCAGCACGAGTGCAGAAAATGTCCCTCCAGTAGGCAGAGGAGTGTCACGTGGGATTTTTTTTTTGCCTTTTTCCTCTTCTGTCTTTCTTCCTTTTCTAATGGTGTTTTGTTTAAAAAAGGTGGACACATCCATTTCAGCAATGAATCGTCCTTAAATCAAAGCAAAAACAATTATTTTATTGCTTGGAATTCCTGTTTGATCTCACATCTGTGTCAAATAGAATAGAGAACAGGATTTACCCCAGTCTGTTTTAGATCTTGGTGTATCAGCCTGGCTCCCTGTCAGACTACTGTGAACTCTTAAGGTAATGTCTCCACAGTCTCTCAAAAGCTGAACCCCCTCCTCTGTAATTTGACCCTAGCCATCTCCAATCCCTCATGCAGCCATGGAGGGACAGTTGATTCACATAACTCCATTCCACTGGGCCTGCGAAATGAATTTAAGTCTGTTCAACTACGGGGTCCATTCATTTTGGCTCCATTTTACAGTCTATCATCTCCCCCAGAATACCATCAAACCAGCAGTTATCTATTCCATATTTAAAACAGCCAGGATTATTTGGTGCAGGGAATGAATATGCCTCATATTTCATTCAGATTACCTCAAGCTATCTTGTGTTACCTTCTATCTACTGCTGCACTACAGATTCTGCATTAGAATATGAGCCAGTGGCAGCAGTATCATCCTCCTGTTTATTGTGCAAAATGCTTATCTGTGCATAGCGGGGACAAAAGGTTCATGAGCAGAAGGAACTTTTAAACTGCTCAGAGGGAATATTCAACATTGTGTCTCATCACAAAGGATATCCAGCTGCTTTTCCTCTTTACTTTTTTTTAAACCAAGTCAAGTAGCAATCATTATTTACCTTTTTGTCGAACCAAGAATTATCTCCAGATCCACCCCGCTAACATGTCTCCTTGTTGAGTGCATAAAAAAAGACTTAATGAGACTGTTCAGGGTTAATGTTTTAATTTAGCAGAACTTCTCATAGAATCGCACCCTGTTCCCAAAACACCTGCCTGTTGTTGTTATTATATAATGAACATCACTTTGTGTAATGGCCAATACAAGGTTTTAATGATGACCCTGAAGAGAAGAAGAATTAACTTGACACCAGAGGCAGAGTGAGATAACCTTGTAAACAGTAATACCGAGATAGTAATCAGTGTTTTCATTCAAGATATTTATCATGGCATGGCAGCATCAGTGCTTAACAGCGTGGTGGCTAATTCAGTTGGATTGTGGGATTGATAGCACAACTGTGGTGGGGGATGAGAAAGGTAAGCTGCTTTGACTATCCCTTAGTAAACACAGATCACATTCACAATCTCAGACAGATAATGTTCCATTCTTTGGGAAAACATCCACCCAGTCACATAGTGGCCGTAAGCACTGCAGGCTTAGGGCGCTTTCGTAAAGTTTGGAGCCGTAAGTGGAAGTGCAAATTTGCAGAACACTGTTAGAGAAGTAAAGTTGTGACAAATAAAGTTGTTGGCATAAATCCGTGGACAAGCTCGAAAAAGAACATCAAGTAAAGTCAAAGTGCCCTTAGGTTAGCCACTGAACTTACAACTACCCCAGTTAAGAATTTCATTGGCCAACAAAGCAGAGCTGTGACAAACATTTGACAAAGAAGTCCCACTGCATCCCTTGCCGTCGCTGTTAAATATTCATTTCCAGCAGCTCTAGTAAAAAGCGTCAAACATTAAAAGAATAAAAAATAGTAATTATGATCTGAAACGCAGCTGGTGTCCATCTGTGTAGTTACATATATTTTAGCAGTGCAGCTTTATCAGTCAGCTCTGTTCCAGGCAGAAACTGGGAAATTGAGAGGCCAGATATGGATAGATCAGTGTACCTTTGTACCTCGAGTATGATGCCGTGGAGGAAGCCTATCACTGAACCCAATGAACAGATAGCTTGAAGATTTATATGAAATGATATAGTGCCTTGAATGAGAAGGCTATGGCTTCTCCATTACCCATCCATCACCTGTGATGTATTGCAGATAAACTACTAGGCAGCAACAAGCTCTTGCTGAGAGGCTGACCTCATTGATGAAAGCGAAAACTCCCCCATGGCCATCACAGCGCACACAGCCCCCTCTTTTCAATACAACAGTCAGAGCTTGTCTCTGTACAAGGGAACTCATATCAACACTATTACGTGTTGGGGGTGGTGTGTGTGCACTGACAGAAAAAAAACAAACACACAATTTGTCTCCACACATGGGATGGAAAGTCCCACTTCTCTACATCAGTGCTTGAAGGTGAAGTCAAAAGGCTAGTCTCATGCTGTGCAGCAGAGATGCATCTTCACTCGCCTGTATGCAGCCTGTTCAAGGAGCACCTGTTCTATTACACACACACACACACACACACACACACACACACACACACACACACACACACACACACACACACACACACACACACACACACATAAATAGATTGTAGTTGAGCCTTTATGTTGTGGCTGATGCAAATAAATAAATGCCACAGTCCTAATAAGGAGCTTTCACACAGAATACAACCGCAGCATGCCTCGTCTCTGAACGTAGTTGCGTCAAACAGCTTGTGCCACATCACAACCGTTTGCTGCTGCCTCTAGAACCACCCAATGAGCTCCTGCTCAACAGCCAAAGTTCAAATTAGTTGAACTTTAACCATTGTGTGCTGTAGCAAATACCCATGTGGCCAATAGAAATAAGGCTTCCAGCCAGGCATGGAAAGCGAAACTGAAAAAAAGCAGATATTGGCCCAATCCCAATCGCAAAGCAGCAACCCTCACAGGCTTAACTGACTTAACTGCTTGAGTTTGTGAGTTCCTGATGACTCAGAACTGAATAAAAAGGAGGGATGGGACACATTATTGTGACAGCACACGCTGTTTGGAAACAATACATTGCCATAATAAAAGGAACAAGAATTTCGACTCGTGTGTCATCCACAGTGTAATTAGCTGCTCAGTCAGTCACTCTCTGTGACATTACAGTGTTGATGCATTTTGGCAATCTACCAAAAGTCAGGAAAATCATGAACATCTGTAAATCTTATGTTTGACTGAAAACACAAACAAGTCTACAATAAATAATCAGAACAGTGAGCAGTCAGATGCTGCCACTTAAAGAAAAACTCCTCAGCAGACTCCCCTCCAACACCATATATGCTTGATTTGGGCATATTTTGTGGAGAGCATAGCAACCCCGTTAATATGTCACCATTTTTGCTATGAAAAAGTCTGCCAATATAATTTGTTAGCTGGACAACCCTGAGCCCTCACACACACTTAACAAGAACAGTTTGAAGTAAGTGATTCTGTGGGTTAAAAGATCAGGAGTAGTAGGAGTATATGAGACAAGGTTGTAATAACAGGCTTTAATCAAAGCAATTGTGCCAGGTGTGTTTAAACAGTTTGGTAGCTTGTTGTTGACGAGTTTCCTCCGATGCCCGCAACAATTTTCTACCATAATTTATGATTAATCATTGCAACACTGAGATCATCCACAATAAATCCAGTATCGTCGCTCAGTTGGTCTCATAGGTACATGATGTTCGAATGTGACTTTGGCCATGAGTTGAATTAAACATGAGTACGGATTCAATAATGGCTTAAAATAATCCATGTTTCATGCGATCCCAAAGACTCGATTTCCAGATAGTCTTTAACCATGTAATGACAGACCAAGTTTATGCGATTCTTGTTTATACGTTGTTTTTTGTTGATGATACGTTACTGCCAAGGTTTCTGAAATTTTGTTCTTGATATATATTTGAACCAGACAGTGATGTTATTTTTCCTGTAGTATTCATAGATATAAATTCATTTTTTTCTGCATTAACATGGAGACCAATGTGAGCTGAATATTCTAGTTAATGCTAAAGTTGCCAAGATGAAGAAGAATGTCACTGAATTCTACAGTTTTCCAAACTTCAGCAGGTATAACGTCAAGACCGTTTTTTGTGTTTCGGTTTTCAATTGTATTTGTCAATTCATCTGTAGTGAAGTTGCCTTGTTTGATGCTTACCTCATTTTCAACAACTGTTTTAGTTCTTTAGAAGTTTTTGGAGATTTGCCGAGAAGGTTTTGGAAGTGATCTTTCGAGGACTTGAGCAGTTTTTTTCTGGTTTGAAACCTTCAGTTTTGCAACTGCTGGAATTTTACGACCTGTGAATTCAGACAACAGTTTGTCCAACAGATTGTTTGTTCACTGTAGCACGTGATATCGTCGATTTTACTTTGTACATACTCATTGAAGTCTTGTTTGTAAGCTTTGTTTAGATCTTTATGTGCTTTCAAGAATTTGGTTTGATTTTGTTGGATTTGCTTTCTGCACTTTTGAAGCTTCGTTCAGTTGTTTACATTTTACATTTGATTGCCATGCTGGTTGTTTTTTTAGCTTTTGGTTTGACTGGAACATGTTTTTCAGCTTGAAGTTGTGGACTTCAGTGAGGCTTTTGTATGCAGTCATTGGAGAATCATCTTTGTCATCTGTTTACAGGATTTCAAAGTGGTTCTTGAGCGTAACTTTATATTGTTGACATGTTTTTCTTGCATAGTTTAAACCAATCAAAACGTGCTGCTTTCTGAGATTTTGCAGTTTTCCTCACATGCAAGCTCAGATGGAACTTGATGGACCTCTGGAATCAGAGCTGACTCCAGATGAACTGTTGTATGCTTAGCAGTTCGTAATGCAGTTTATCAACTCATCCACAGGATCAGTCAGTTTTTCACTTGACATTCATTATCTATGTGAAATGCCTCACATCGCATTCTGGTTGCGTTGCAGTGCATTTCGAACTACATTGTGGTGTATCACCCCCAGGTTACCTGCAGCTCATTTGCAGAAGGTAGATTTGACTTCTGCTTTATGCAAATGAGGCGCAGGGAGTGGAGATCCAACGCCTTGTGAAACTTTTGTAAAATGTCTGAACTAGCTGTTCTTGAAGTAAAATCCGGACAGATTCAGCAGCTGCATCGCTTATTTCTCACCTCAAATGCTTTCAGAAATACTTTTAGCTGAACTGTTTTGCCATATATTCCCAAGGTAAGCGATGCACATGCACCGAATCATCCATGTGATGTAAAAGAAAATTTGACTCATAAGACCAGGCTACCTTCTTCCATTCCTCCATGGTCCAGTTCTGATGCTCATATGCTCATTGTTGGTGCTTTTGATGGTGTACAGTGGTCAGCACAGGCACCCTGACTGGTCTGCAGCTATGCAGCCCCACACTCAACAAACTGCGATGCACTGTGTATTCTGACACCTTCCTATCATAACCAGCATTACCTTCTTCAACAATGTGAGCAACTGTAGCTCGTCTGTTGGATCGGACCACACAGGGCAGCCTTCATTCCCCACATGAATCAACCAGCCTTGGCTGCCCATGACTCCTTTGTCGGTTCACCACTATTCCTTTCTCGGACCACTTTTAATAGATCCTGACCACTGCAGACCAGGAACACCCCACAAGAGCTGCGGTTTTGGAGATGCTCTGACCCAGTCGTCTGGCCATCACAGTTTGGCCCTTGTCACATTCGCTCAGATCTATAAATTTGCCCATTTTTCCTGCTTCTAGCACATAAACTTTAAGGAAAAAATCTTAATTTGCTGCCTAATATATCCAAACAGGTGCCATGATAAAGAGATAATCAGTGTTATTCACTTCACCTGTCAGTGGTCATAATGTTATGCCTGATCAGTGTATATGTGTAAACATTGCCGACTGCTCTACAGATCTGTTACAGTTTCTTATTTGAAGTAATGAGGTGAAGTGGTTTAAATTTCATAAAGAACTAAAGCAGTGTCAAAAGTTTTGAAAACTCCCTCTATTTTGCTTTGTCTTTTCCGTGACTCCCTTGAACAGTTGAACCCGGCAGCGAGTGCACCACATGTTGCATTAAGTCTGAAAGCCCCATTATTAGATCCTTTCCACATTTTGAATACTTCAGTATTCCGTAATCAGTGCCATCAGTAAACTGACACATTATGAAGTTAAGTCAGTCTATAAAAACAGTTTATCAAAGAGGTGACTCATCCTTAGTGAAAGCACTGAAAAACATGACCCTCAGCAATAACTCTGCATAATGATATCCTGGCAATAACAGATCTCTCTAAAGCACCGATGTCCCAATTAAGTTTTTAACCCGCAGTCCCTTAATACACATCGCCTGTTGACAGAGGTCAACCCCTATTTCCATTTTCCTTCGTGCTGTAGCACAGCAGCACAGTGCGTGCATTACATAATGACTGCATTAAAAGTAAGAAGCCAGTATGTTTAAATAATTACAATTTATAATAAAACTTAAGAAAGTATCCTATGACAGGGAGGAAAGCATCAATCTGGATTTGTTGTGGTTGATTTGTTTGTGCAGGTCACTGGTTAGTGCCAGGTCCACTTCTAGTCTGGTGTACCTTCTGGTTTGTTGAAATTCAATTCATTTACAATGCAATATTTAAAAAACAGCATTTTTTAAGCCAAGATCTTAAGAAAACATTTTTAAGTCACACATCAAGAAACTCAAACTGCTGCTGATGCCAGCTACATCAGTGAAATGTTTACTGACAGCATATTTTGTTGCTTTTTCTTCAGTGTCTGCTGTCGTGACTAAAGCGTTTTGATGCTTGAACACTCAGAGCACATGTTTGAGGTTACTGAAAGATTATCCAGTGACTTGAAGAGCATGACAGAAAGCGTTTACTTCTGCACTTAATGAAAAACATGAGCTTTCCTCTAACCCTAACCAGTTTATATGGCCTGTGCTTTGTATGCCCACTCATACATTCACTCTCACAACCTTTCCTATTACTTAGAAGTGGAACATAACTGTAGCACTTCTTTCACCTGGAAAAAAAGAAGAAAAAATAACATGGTTTGTGAAAATTACCCAGGCTGTCAGCACATTTACTCTCATTATATAAGTAAGAAAGCAAATTACTCTTATATAAACTTTTATTTATTTTTTTTTATTTTTTATTTTTTGCAGAGAGCAGAGCTGTGTTGTGTTTCACGGTGTAGATTAAAAGCACTCGCTGCTCCCTGTTAACAAAATATCAGGTAAGGGAACTTAACATTTGGAACATCATGTAACGTCAACAAGACAGATATGTGTATTACCCTTTTAAACTGTTGCTGCTACTGTAGAAATTTTACACGACTGAAGTAGTTTTTTGAATTTACAGTGAGGCACACCAAGAGTATACAAAAAAAATTGTTGAAATTTGTTTTCATTTGACATGAACAAAGTAATGTCAACAATTAAGATTACAAAATGTAAAATACAAGCGTAATTCAAAAAGTTCTCAGCCTAACCTGGAAATAAGGGATGATACTCCCAGTTTTGGGCTTAACAGTTTACAGCATTACCTTATTTCACTGTCCAAAAAACTCAAATGTCTGTCATCACTTCTTTGCAAATATAAGAAAGCTTCCAGGTGCCATGCTGTTGCTCAGGAGAATGTGCCCATCCACACTGCACCCCCTTGTTTCCGGGTGAGGCTGAGTACTTTTTGAAGTACCCTTGTAGGTGATTTCTTGCAAGTATTCATCCTTTCTAAAGTGACTCAACTAACTCACCACAGGTGCAGCCAATTAGTGCTAGGCTTCACACAATTAGCTAAAAACAGATCATCCAATTGCAGTGAACATGTCTCAGATGACTGTATAAACACTTGTGTCTGCAGGGCTTGGCACTGGTGAATCAGCACTCCAGGTTAAATATCATGAAAACAAAAGAATACTTGAAGCGACTCTGTGGGAATGGAAAAGTCACTGAATACCTCTTGGAGTACAGTGAAATTCATCACATCTGTAAATCTGCCTTAAACGGGTTGTCCTCAAAACACAAGTGACCGTGTAAGAAAGACACATATGAGAGCCACCAAGAAACCTATGACTCCTCAGAAGAAGTTACAAGCTTACTGTAGCCATGGGTGATTTCAGACCAGACCTGTAAACCCCTCACATTACCAAATAATCTAGACTGAACATCAATTCAAACTAAGATTCCAGACCACATTTTCCCCTAAAATAATCTAGAGGATGAAACTGGAGTAAATCAAGATGAAACTTCTACAATACCTATGGATAATTGTGCTAGTCAGCTATCTAGGAAATTGATAAATTGTCCATTTTTTTTCTCCTTCACAGTTCCCTTTTAACATCGCATTTCTGCTCATTGTCATTTGGAATCCTCCTCAACGTACACACCCTGTCAAAAGTTTTGACAGGGGGTGTAACCTGTGCAGTCCATTTTACAGAAAAGATGGAGAGCAAAATGCACCTAAAGGTTGAGGTGTTCACATTGCTTTAATATGCTTATTTTAATTTCAGCAGGCATCAGGAGGCATCATCAATGTAGAAACTAGCACTGTGCTTACTTGTGGAACCACAATCAAATGCGTAGCAGAAGGAGCTGTTTGTGCAGCAACGGCGTTAAGATCCCTCACTGCCATCCCACCCTTAAAGTCTGCTGATTGTTGTTGTAAGAAGCCATGGCCAAGCCAAATGTGCCAGGGACTGGAGCTGCTCATTAGCACCAAATGCTTAGTCATGGATGCTTTCAATTCCAGAAATGCCTACTTTCATGTTTGTAAGTCATCGCCTTTCATTGACATGAAGATAAGTCCTGTTGGGATCTAAGCCTGTTTAGGCCCCTAGAATGTCCTGAGCTGGCTTCATAAAGGAGAGAAGAAAAAGATCTGTTTTTGAACTGTCAGCTTCTGAGAGCAGAGACTTTGTGACCATCTGAAGTATATTTGGGCAAACAGAATAAATGTATGGCATCTTATCACAGCACCGAATGCCCTGAGTGGCTCTCTTGTCTTTCTCCAGTACATTCTCCTTATCCAACTTTCTGCTTTGACTGGAAGAGTAAACAAATGACACAAAGCTGAGTGGAAGTCATAGAGATAAATTCTCAACCTGTGGTTTGCAGAGGATTGAGAGCCAGAAGAATAGACAAGTTAAGGCATGTGAAGTGACCCGGTCCACATTACCCCTGTCACTATCTGTATTTCCCAGCTTGGCCTGATAGATCCATGGGCCCTCTGCTGACAGAGATAATACAAGGCGGAGAGAAAGACCGTTTTGTGACAGCATTGGGAAAAGCAGAGAGGAGTGGGGAAAAGCAGAGAAGGGGGGAAAGTGCATGACTCAGCGAAAGGTGTCGCGCCATTAAAATTAAATTTACAGCTGGTTTCAGACAAATCTGTAGGCTCTGTGGCTGTAGGAAGAGGTGGTTGGGCATTTGGAGGACATTACAAATTGACACCCTATTTCTTGGGACTACTGAATCATTTATTACACATACCACTACTTAAGCTGTCTGAGCAGTGATGGGTTTGGCACTGTGTTGTCCACAGTTAATTTATCAGAGATGAGCTGGCTGGTGCACTGTCTGCCCAGTCCCCTGTTGAATCCTCCTCTGTCATTAAATATGTCAACATCTCCAGCTTTTCATTTCATCAGGAAAGCTAAAGAAGACCCCATGAATACCCATACTTAAGTGTGACATTTATGTGCTTACTGATATGAATAATCAATATTGTAATGTACCGCTGCAGCTTGGGTAGTTATTGTTTCTGGGTGAAGTCATAACAAGGCGTTTGTCAAACAGTGTGGCAGGCACTACACTATCTTTCAGCTTGGATTTTACGTTCTTATTGTGTGCTGGTATAATCCTCTGCCTCCTGCAGAAAAATAAAGCACATATCACTCCTTGGGATGATTCTTTTTTCTTTTTTTTTTTGCTGCAATGGAAGATTGGGTTTCCATGGGACACTGTTTGAGCATGAGTCGAATTACTCCAGTGTTATATCACTTTGCAATGGAGAACATTTATTATTCCAGAAAAGAGAATTCTCAAGTATCCCAAACCAGCAGACGGAGAGAAAGGAAAATGCGTGTGAGCTGAAGGGTTCTTGCTGAAGGCTGTGTGATCGCTGTGTGTGCACACAACCATGGATAGAACTAATGAATTTCTTCTGTGGTCTATGACCCCTGATTAAATACACAAATTAAAAGCATTGCTAAAACCTGGCTTTTTCCATTGAAATATTACTACTCCCAACTTTAAGCAGAGAATTTTTTATATTACCATAAGACTCTTTCCAAATTAAATACTTCAATTAGAGCAGAGCTTAGCTGAATGGATTTTGGCCACAGAGCAAAAGCCAGTCACTTCTATTCTATCGAGCATTCACCCATTGATACTCAAAGAAACCAGCACATGCATAAATTAGGGTTGACTGCACTTTAAAGTATTTTTGTTTGTTTGTTTTATTCTTATTAAATATTTAAACTGATATGTACTGTATTTTTCCAAAATTTGATGAATGAATGTAATCCAATAAATGTCACAGATGTGTGTTACATAAGTTGTTATCAATCTATTTTTTTTCATGTTGTCCTTGTTTTTGAGGAAATTTTCAGGGAAGGTCAGAAATGACACAAGGAGCAAGCGATTACAATATGGCAGGAATGCGACTTAAAGTCTGAATCCAGATTTGTTAAAGATTTCTGTAACGCCCTCCACATCTGACACCAGTTAGTGGCAGTTTTGTTTTCCTTCCTCTTTCTCTCACCCTTTCCCTTTCCCAGGTAGGCATGAGTAGGGTGTGTGGCAGGTGGATAGGTGCTGCCAATCCATGATTACGAGCACGCAGAGATGATCAACCATCACTACTCAACTCTGCATAAGTTAAAACCACTCAGACCAGGAGACTGTGTTGTAGAAACAAAAGTTCACTTTTTAAATTTCAGTGGCAGAAATGGCAAGACAAACAAGTTGCCGGTACATTACCGGGCACTTACCCCTTCTCGCCCCGCGCTCAGAACTGCCCAGCAATCCAAAAAACACAAAAAGAAGAGCAGGATTTCTACCTGACTGTCACTGTTCTACCCACTTCTGTGTTCTGCCCCCTAGTGGAGGGTGTAAATATTGTTCGAACCAAATAGCTGAAAGTTTCAGCTTTGTAACTGCATGAAGTGTGAATACATATAACAGGGTCGAACCAAATATTTATACACCAAATGAATATGTTTCTAAGTGTCACATATATAAGCCAGATGCGTTTTATTACACTTCATCTGTCTTACAACTCTTGTCAGTATTCTGATCATTCAGCCCGATCTCACGATGATTCGTGAAACTGTCACGTAAATTTTTGTTTCGGCTTCGTGCGCACCAACACGATTTTGTCATGTTTTTCGTGCCGCTCACCACGAAATGCACACCAATGTATTTTAAACGGCGGACTTTTCGTGCCACTCAGAACGTATTTCAAAAGAATGTGTATATTATATTTTTAATGTAAAACCGCGGCGAATCCAACGCTATATTTTGCATGACATCGTCCCTAAACATAACCCTAACCATAATCCTAACCATAACCTAACCATAACCTAACCATAAGCCGGTGGTACACTTACCAATTTGCATAGGAATTTCAAGAATGTCCGGCGGCCGGCGGCCGCAAACGCGATCACACAAGCAGTATACGCCGATGGACAGCTTAGATCGTCATGAATCCGCCGGTATAAACCACTTTCAGATGTGATTACCACAGCGAAAAACATTTCGTGGTGAGCGGCACGAAAAACATGACGAAATCGTGTTGGTGCGCACGAAACCGAAACTAAAACTTACGTGACAGTTTCACGAATCCCCGTGAGACCGGGTTGGATCATTGGTGCATCCAACGTCCAAGAACCCTGCTCTTCCTAATGACTCTCTCCACTATCCTTAGTCCTGGACCTCCACCTGCTTACAACTACCTCCTGGAATTTCCGTCTGCCCCTCTGCTGTCTGTGCCATCCAGATTCCTACACAACCACGGCTTCTGCTGCACCTGTCTCCATCCCTGCTTCACGTCACCTCTGCCTGCCTTTCGCAGCTCTGTTCCTGCCCCAGTCAGTCTTCAGTTAAGTTCCCTGCTCTCCCGCTTTCTGATCTCTATGGCTTCCTTAATCCATCGTTTGCATTTACTGGTCTCCGATGTTACGGTTCTCCCCCTGTCCCAGTCCATCATGTGGTTGTGTCTTTTGCAATGGTCCGTGATGGCTGATTTTTTTGTTTTCTTGATCACCTTTGTCTTTTTGTGTTCTTGTGAGTCGTCCAGCTGTTTCCTTTTCACATTCTGTCTTTTGTTCCCTTCTTCTTGTGCTGAATGATCTGCCCGTTTCTCCAATCTTTGTTTTTTCGCATGATTTGCACGGAATTTCATAAACGATATTGCATTTGTTATCCAGTTCTATTTTGTCTTTGGGATCCCAAAGACAAAACTGAATCGGACAACAAATGCAATATCATCTCTTATACACAGTCATAACACATGCCTGTGCTAAGCACATCATTTTGTTTGTGAGTACATCTATATTCAATGGCCACATTCTATAGTGCCATGATTTCTGATCATCAGTAACTAATAAACAAATGCTGCATTTGGAAAAAAAAAAAAAAAGCTGCATTTCTGACAATGCCATATGGGGGAATGAACAGCCTTGGTGGAGTTCTGTGCTCTGAGTGCTTTTCTAGTTTAAATCTGCAATAACTGACTTTTTGAGCACTTGGCAGAAACAATAGCGTATCATCTTTGGAGTTAATCTGACCAACTTGCTGGCAAAGAGTTGCTGATTTATTCATCCAGCAGTTAGAGTAAGAATGACTTACCACTGGGTGACTAAAGTTCAGCATTTTCTGTCGTTTAGCTCTGTTTTGAGTTTATAACAGCTCTTTCAGAAAATACATGGCTCTTTAGCTGTGAAACATTTTATTAACTACCATCTGGTTGGACTGCTGTTTAGCACGAAACAGGTTTAATACACAGTTTTGTTTTTAGAAACATATCAATGGAAACCATACAATGAGTTTGTAACACCTTGAAGTTGTGGGATGGACTGTTTAAACCATGAGCTAAAACTAGCTAAAATGCTCCATAAAACCACAGGAGCTGCAGATTCACATCATAAATCTATGGGGTTGTCACCAGAAAAGAGCCATTTCATACCACCACACCGGTTTTATATTGTCACTTGGAATCTTGTTGTAATTTGTTGATTATGCTCACTGAAAATATCAGCATCCTCACCTCAGAAGCTGGTAAAATTTAATGAAGTGACTTTCAAATAAATAAATATGTAAAAAACCTAAAACTGAATATTTCACAGCTGTATGGTTATCAACCTGGAAACAAGAAAAGCTCATGGCTAGAAGCATGTCTTTGCACCAGTGAACTATAAAGTCAGTTTCATATTATAACCGCCTGACTGAGACACATAATTGGGACACCCAATGATAATGATTGGGCTTGCTTTCAAGGCAAATTTACATCCATCAAGATTTATTTAGAGTTTGAATGTTGGACATCTGTTTTCCAAGGTGTGGGAGAATATTTACCGAGAAACAGAGCTGTCGCCAATCCCTGGCGTTGTTGTTTTATCCCCACTACAGACAAGGGATTTAGTGGTCCTTTAGAAACAGTGATTGACAGCGATGTTAAATTACAGAGAGCTTCCAGAAGAGGTTTCTTCCCTCGTGGTTTGACTCGCTGTAATTTTCCCTGAATCTGGCGCAAGCATTCCCCTGTTCCAGAGCCCTAATTTAACAGTCCTAAAACACCCCTGTGCACTCGGTGCTGAACAAAAACCAAACGTTCCTAATGCCAAGTTAATTAATAGAACCCCAGCTGCTTGGGCCTCGGCAAGACGCTCAGTGCCAAGGAGGAAATATTCTGCTCTGTACAGGTCTATTGTGACAATAATGCTTTGGTGTCAATAGGACATGCCCTTATTGGACATCTCATCTGCTTTGTTAATTTTGTTTACAGAGACATTGCTTTCCAAAACATTTCGTGATTAATTTCAGTATCTCGGCTCCGGGGGCTTCCATATGTTGTCAGATCTGAAACGAAGTTTGTGCTCAACACTCTGATTCATCAAGAATTTTATCTGATGAAATCCAATTAAGTTGTTCTTTTGATAGGAAATTTCAGACTTCTTAGTGTCAAGTTTTTGTTTGTCATCTGGTGTTTGTCATAATAACTCGATGATCTTATCAGACTGATTAAGAACTTTCCAAAAGGCAAAATGATTATTTACAACTGCTTTTACCACGCAAAGTCTCAGTTTTCAAAGTATCTTAGGCACAAATTAGGAACAACTGACGTCTGCTTCTTTCTTAAACCCTTAGAGTATGCGACATACAAGAAGGATTGCAATGCAATTTAAAACAAATATCTATTCATGAAATAAATCCTTCGTGACTTCAGTGATGGAAAAGAATGAGCACATAATGAAACTTTTAGGAAATGGAAGACGGGTAACACAAAACATTGCGATAATCACTACATTTAAAAAAAACTGTGCTCTATCTATCCTTCAATTACAAGGAGTTCTTTTTCCCCTCTTTCAAATGTAATCCCTCCTCCCCTTCATCAAGGGACTGGGGTAATTGAAAGGATAGATAACAGCATGTTTCCATTGGGTGCAAAGCTTTATCTAATCCAGTTTTGAGGGAAGATAATTAAAGGTCAAATGACTGACCAAGGTAGTGCTTCCATTTGCAACGTCGCCTCGTCTGATAAAACACCATGTCACCCAATCATTTAATTGACTTTGCTTTACATGTCGTATCTCACAAATGGAGACAATATGCGATTGTGGGAGGCAAGGTCATAAATCATCTGGCCTGCCTGTAAACACTATCACTTAAAGGGAGAGTGGAGATCTAGCAGCCGCTGTTGACAAATCTCCTTTGACCTGAAAAACAGACCAGCAGCATTTATGCTTAGCCTCAATGCTTTCAGCAGAAAGCAGAAGTAGTATACACCTTCTCTATTTGTAGCTGACTCTTTAATTTTTCATATCTTCCCCACCTCCTGATATGAAAAGGCAGGTCAAATTGAGAAACATGGCCCTCAGTATGGTAAATGTGGTCATTTAGTGGATCTAAAATATGTAGGCATTTTCTCCAGTACAAGGCATGCATGCTATTGATTCCTTTGGGGCTCCATCAGTCATGGCGATAACTTCACTGTCACATAAGTTACTGAGAGCCATCGCTCAGGCCTGAGGCTGAGGAGGACAGTACAGGAAGGGACAGAAATCTATAGGCTCTTTATCCTTCCACTTTGTTTTATTCAACCATGTGTGCAGTTGCCAGTAGCCACTGTTTGATGCCCTTAACAACAAATGGACACGCTTATATAAATACTGCCTCTAATTGTGGAAATTGAACCTCCTCCTTCATCACCTCTTATCTAATCAAGCCTGGGTAACCTCAGAGGTCGCATGAATGAACGGATATGTGCAGCCTTGCACATGTGAGTTATTAGTCTTAGTCTGATTGAAAATCCATGGTGGAAGCGTATTAAAGGACAAATTACAGATACATCTTTTTCAGCTTGTTCAGAGCTCCACTAGTCACTGTGTTTTTGCTCTTCACCCACATCTTTATTTGAATTATCTCTTCGGTCATTGATTCAACCCCTAAATAGTCGTCTGTGTATCAAAGTTTCATAATTAAAAGATCTGTATTACTTATTTTTTCAATGTAAATAATTCCTTTCTATCTACACATAGCTTAGATTTACCTTTCTACCATTACTTCTTAATAATGTATGGGGCCTCTCTGTTCATGCACTTTTCTCTACTCACTGCAGTTCAAACACCCTCGATGACCCACTACTCTGCTCAAACACCGTAACACCACTTTGCACAATTTGTAATATTGAAGTAATTCAGTCATATATATCAGAACCAGGATCCAGTTCTGAAAAAGAATAATCATACAAAAACGTCTACCCTGTTAGTTGACAGGATTGCTTCAGAAAGTGTTTTTGAGACTGATCAGTGCACTGTACTTTCACGGTGGAAATGCTCAGCTATAATGATGACTGCTTATTTCACTCACAATGTGTCTTTCAGCATGTGAAAAAAATTATGTGGACATGCTAAAAAGGAAAAAGAAAAACAAACAAATTTGGTCTTCATAGCAGCAGATCCATAAGAGTGGCCGGGCAGGTAAATATTGATGAAAAAACACAACAGGGTGATAAAAAAAGCTACTATGATTTAGGACATCAAAAGATAAATTATTGAACCAAAAGAATATGTTTAATGTGCAAGATGTCACTCATGTGAAGACTCTTTTAGTGGATTTCTCTGTTTCCATAGTTAAAAACTGATTTGCGTTTTCCATGCACATTTAATCTGTCATTTTTTGTTTGTTTGTTTGTTTCCAAAAGAATCTTTTAAAGTTCCCCTTAAGAATCATCACCTTATCGGAGTGGAGGAGTTTGAGTCTCCCTGTGATCCTGAAAGCTATGTTGTTGGAGGCAAAAGCCCCTGATCTACTAAGGCAAATTGATCCTGGGAGAGGAACCAGACAAAGAACATTCCAAAAACATCGAATGACATCAGCAGCAGGGAAAGCCGCCACCTTGCCTAGATTAGGGAGACCAGGGCCCTCTCCTGCAGCCAGGTCTGGGAGGGGAGCTCATTGGGGAGTGTCTGGTGGCTGAGTCTTGAGGCTTGGTAGCATACACCCCAAAAAAGTGACATGGGCATTCGGGGTCGGGTGCTATGCACACCAGGCAGTAGGCAGGAGCGGGCACCTAGGGGTGACAAACCCAGTGGCATAAACTGGCTATGGGGATGTAGAACGTCACCTCACTGATGATAAAGGAACCCCGAGCTGGTGCAGGAGGTGGAGCGATCCAGGCTATTTATATACTTGGGCTTGCCTCCATGCACAGCAAGGGTTCTAGAACCAAACTCCCAGAGAGGAGTTGGACTCTCCACTTTTCCTGGGTTGCTCAGGGTGAAAGGCACCGAGCAGGTGTAGACATACTCACTAACCCTCAAGCTAACACTGGCTAGCACTTTGTTGGAGTTTTCCCAGGAGAATGAGAGCTTTGCCTCTCTGTGAGTTTGTGTTGCAGAGGGGAAAACTGGTCAATCTGTGCTTATGTACTGAACAGTAGTTCAGAGTACTTTGCTTTCTTGGTGTCTCTGGGTGGTGTCTTGGAAGTGGTGCCACCTGGGGACTCTATAGTTAAGTGTCATCCCACGTGAGTGATGTAGTCTGGGTGACTTCATTGCTCACATGGGATGACTGGGAGGAGTGGCCTGCTTGATCTATACCGGAGGCAGTGGTGTAGTCCAGGGTATACGGCGGTATACGGCGTATACCCACTTATTTTTCAGTTAGCATTGCATATACCCACTTCTAATGCTCCCGGGTGCGCATCATTCAGTAATATCTGTGTGCCAGGTAGCCCTCTTTTCCTTAAGGATGACGAAGCCATGAACAACCCTCCTCTGCCTGTAACTGGCTGGTACATGCTACCTTCACTGATTCAATTGGTTAACTTTAGGGATGAGCCAATCAGAGGCAGAGTAGGGCGGGTCATACAGAGGAAAATTTTGCTGACACCTCTGTGGCACTCCAGTTGATTGACAGGTCTGCTTGAAAGATGCGCGGAAATGCGAGAAAGTCAGAATAAACACCTTTCAAGTGAGTGGCACGTATCGAGCAAACCTACTTTCATGGACGATATAATTCTCAGGTAAGTTTTAAGGTGGTTTCCAAATGAATCATTGTTTTAAACTACTGGCAACTTGACTGCACATTTCAAGGAGAGGATATTTTGTCTCCAGTGGTTAAAGCTGCAGTCAATTCCAGCCATTTTCAGTACAAAAAAATCGCTAATATTCTATTTGTAAATAAAAATATGACGAGAAATACAGGGAATATTGGACGTGCATCGCGAGGTACATTTCCTCGAAAACGACCTATTCGTGGATCATATACCGTCTTCAAGACATGTTTTGGACAAAATAGTTTACTGGCTTGTGTCGTCTGGATGTCTAAGGTAGGATTATGGCCGTTTTTTTGTGGAATATTTTCATCTGTGTGTAATAATGAACCCGGAAATGTGAGTCGCGCTGTGTACGTTGAAGCCGTGTATAGAGAACGGGTGGATGGATATTCGTTGTTTGTCGGACAAATGTGTTTATATTACCGCTGTGGTAAGCACATCTGAAAGTGGTTTATACCGGCGGATTCATGAGAATCTAAGCTTTCCATCGGCGTATAGTGTTTGTATAATCGCGTTTGCAGTTTCAGACATTTAGCAAATTGCTTATGCAGATCTCAAAGTGTACCGCGGGCGGAACACTGAAGCGTAACTGAAGCGCAACGGGTTAAACTGAGTGTCGGGCCAAGTCTGACTAACGTTTTGAAAGGCTAACGTTATTCTAACGTAACTCTGAAGCTAGCTACATTGGGATAATGTGGGAAAACCTCTCGGCTGGTAGTTGATTTTAAAGTAAGTAAAAACACAAGAATGGGGACAGGTAGTTTAAGATTCGACCTAAAACAATATTGAGGTTTTATTCATGATGAAATATGAACAAGGATGCACTGTCAACTTCATATTTGAAGTATTTTATTTAAATAAATGTTCAAAAGTAACTGAAACACCATGTTTGCCTCATGATAAATACATGTTACATTAATCCAGTTTGCTTGTGTGACCAGTAATAACTACAAACTGCTCCTAATCAAGTCATGATAATTTTATAATAGTGGGCAAGTAGAAATGACTGAATAAATTGAACAGAGTAGTCTTCTATGTCACTGTTTCTAAAACTGGGCGTTTTTCTGGACTAATTAAAAAAAAAAGGTGAAAATTAAGAGTATACCCACTTCTCCAGGGACCATTACACCACTGACCGGAGGGATGCTCATAGACTTGCCATAACAAACATCATGTTCAAGCATAAGTGAGGTTCATAAGGTTCATAAGTGTACTTGGTACAAGACCACTTAGGTCAAAGGTCGATGATCAACTTTATAGTCTTGTCATCAGACTGTGGTCGTACGTCTCAGATACTCAAGTGAAGAGTGGAGCAGAGCTGTCAACTGATCACTACCTGGTGGCGAGTTGGATTTGGTGGTGAGGAAGGCTCCCTGATAGACCTGCTAACCGAAAAATATGTAGTGAGGGTGAGCTGGGAATGTTGGGCATAGTAGTGACAAAAACAACAAGACTATGAGTCCAAGTGCCTGAAACGTGTTACCTCCCAGCCCGATCTCACGAGGATTCGTGAAACTGTCACGTAAGTTTTAGTTTAGGTTTCGTGCGCACCAACACGATTTCGTCATGTTTTTCGTGCCGCTCACCACGAAATGCGCACCAATGTATTTTAAACGGCGGACTTTTCGTGCCACCCAGAACGTATTTCAAACGAATGTGTGTATTATATTTTTAATGTAAAACCATGGCGAATCCAACGCTATATTTTGCATGACATCGTCCCTAACCATAACCCTAACCATAACCCTAACCATAACCTAACCATAACCTAACCATAACCCGGTGGTACACTTACCAATTTGCATAGGAATTTCAAGAATGTCCGGCGGCCGGCGGCCGCAAACGCGATCACACAAGCAGTATACGCCGATGGACAGCTTAGATCGTCATGAATCCGCTGGTATAAACCACTTTCAGCTGTGATTACCACAGCGGGTTTCGTTGTGAGCAACACGAAAAACATTTCGTGGTGAGCGGCACGAAAAACATGACGAAATCATGTTGGTGCGCACGAAAAAGAAACAAAAAATTTACGTAACAGTTTCACGAATCCCCGTGAGACCGTGTTGTACCTCCATAGGGTGACTGGGTTCAGCCTTAGAGATACGGTAACAAACTCAGACATTCATATAGTGAGCCACTCGAAGTGGTTTGGACATCTGATCGTAGTGCTTCCTGAGAGTCTTCCTTTGGATTTTTTTTTGTTGAGCATGTCAGACTTAGACCCAAAAACTGCTGTAAAAGTGAAAGAACATTAATGGATGAATGGATCATTCAGAGCTAGAGTGTGGCACTTGTAAATCATCATTCATGCAAGCAAGTTCACATGACGCAAAACAAAATGTCAGTGCAAGGTAAAACCTAGTTTGCACATAGCTCCGTGTACATGTGTAAAACAATTGTTAATCTATTAATTCTGATCTGATTGGAAGTCCAATGATATTTATTGTATTTGCAAATGCCCTCCAGGTCAGGAATTTACCTTGAGTATGTTCAGAAATGTAAACTTTTACAATGGATTACTGAGAGACCAAATTGTTTGCACTTGAAAATTAGGAAAAAGTTCAATCGACAGGCTATTCCATTGCTTGAATATGTTGGCGGTTAAGTCATGTAAATGTTGAATTAAAAAGAAACTCATTTAGCTAGTTAAACACATACTAGTTGTGTAACACAAAGCTGCACACACTGAATGCACTTCACTTTGCAGCTCTGCAGGGCTTGGCAGCTTCTTTCAGCCCACTATAACAATCTGTGCAGCACCAAACAGCAGACAAAGCAAGTGTCAATGCCCTTGTGAAGAGTGTGAAACATTTAGGCAAATATGTCTCTCAAGATTTGCTGGAAAGAATGGATCTTTGGCTACAGAAAAGGTAAATAGGAAATTGTTTGCCCACACTTTGCAATGAAGCAATCATATGTCAGGGCCATGTGGCTGTCAGCTTGTTGCCACACATTGTTGAAGTTCCATCCATTCTCTATACACCGCTTTATCCTCACTAGGGTCGCTGCTGGAGTCTATCCCAGCTGACTTGGGCGAAGGCAGGGGACACCCTGGACAGGTCACCAGTCTGTCACAGGGCTACATATACAGACACACAATCACACTCACAGGCAATTTAGAGCAACCAATGAACCTCAGCATATTTTTGGACAGTGGGAGGAAGCCAGAGTACCCGGAGAAAACCCACGCATGCACAGGGAAAACATGGAAACTCCATGCAGAAAGATCCCAGGCCCAGGCCGGGATTTGAACCGGGGATGTTCTTGCTGTAAGGTGAAAGTGCTAACCACTACACCACTGTGCAGCCCCACATTGTTGAAGTTAAATAATGAAACTAAAAAATGTTCCAGTTTATGTTAAAAGTTAATTCCAAGAAAGTACATGAAGATGCCGCCAGACATTAGGTCAACACAATTCTACAATGTGGCAAATACGTTTTTTAATACACTGTTGGCACAATATCAAACTTTGAATGGACCCTTTGTGAGCTAGCAAGATAAAAAAAGTACAGGAAACATACACACATCATTATTCATTTATTTAATAATTTCTACAGCATTTTCATGCCATGCGGGTTCCTCTTTCTCATGTTTCTCTCCTGAGGGAAGTGGGTTACTCTGCTGTGAAGAGTCAGTGTGAATTTATTTCATCAGTTTCAGAGGACAGCTTCTGTGTCCTGCAATAGTCTGAATGTAGTTCCAAGGATATCTCTACCTTGACATGAGCCCAACCTGAGGGAGGAAAAAAAAAGAATGTTTTTTATTTTTACACTTCTGATTGTCAAAACGTATCGAATATCGCAAAAATACTGGCAACTAAATAGCCTCATTTGTAAAATACAATGCTTTCTACTGTATCAGTCGTTCAGATTCCAAATGCATTTGGTTTGTTTTTAAGTGTTTTTAAGTGAACATTTGTTGTAGATCAATGCAATTGGCCTCAGGACAGTAACAGGGATGTATTTGAAAGTCAGTTTAGTATATTTCTCTGACTGACAACCTGTCGACTTTGCTGACACTGTCTTAATTGTGCTGGTGCAATAAATCCATGCCATTGTGTACTGCACACAGATTAAAACACCATTATTGATTTGCAAGACTTTAACCCAGGCCATACCGACAAGCCTGTATGAATGTCACTCACATATGCTGTATGCTTCAGTAAATAGAACCCAGATTGAAAATACACAATCAACTGAATATTTAAACAGGATTTCAATGGGCGTGTAAAAAAATAGGCAATTCTCTTTTTGTGCTCACAGCCAGCTGTGAGTAAACAAGGAGCCATTGTCTGATTGCTGTACTGATGTCAAAGCTTTCCTTCGGGACTGACATAAAATATTTATCAGACATGTTCTCAAATGTACGTAAAGTCATAGCAGCAAGTGAGTGGCAGAGGGGTTATACTGTATCACTTCTTTTTTGCAGAAATATGTAAATGTAGAGATCACCAGCATGTTTTAACCATGTTACCGAGGTAGTAGGGTTACAACCCCACTTCTCTCCATCGCAGCCATAGAAGACACAGAGACTTTTTATCCTAAGTGTATATAATTCTGAAGTCATTATTTATTTTATTGTTGAATGTATAGGATTGTGGTCATAATTATGTTAGAAATTACTTTCGTATAAGTCATTTCAATCATATGTTTAGTGGGATTTGAGGTCTGTGATCATCATACATATTCAACAGTTGGATTTGCACATTTAAGAATTGAACTAAGAGTAAGTTAAAGGTATTTGGCCTCTGACCTCTCCTTGACGGTGAGGCTCAACATCACCCCTTGGGAGGAACACATGCATGATTGGTTAGAAGCTGATTTGAATTTGGAATGGAATTCTACTTGGGGCCTAAAATAACATTTTTTAAATACTTACGTAGGTTAATGATGGCTTAAAATGGAATCTTTACTATTTTACTGGGCTTTGGCAACTTGGCTCCTGATAAACAAATGTAATTTTAATCAAAAAATGTAGTTTCTACAGCTAAATGAGGCTAATTTTTTACATTTTCACTACATATTATTTTGGTGCCCTGTGTGAGGTGATATTCAACCACTGTTCATCATAGCAAAGAAACACATTGATATGTACACCGCCATTTAGTAAAGGTTCAACTCCTTGTGAGCAAAGTATATAGAAACATGAATTGTTTGTTAGACTGTGTGTTTTTACGAGTGTTCATCAGACTTCTGCTTGCTGTTACTGTTGTTGTTGCAGGTTACAATTCTGAGACATGTTAATTTCTGATTGTAACTTAAATATTGGAACCAGCCCATAGGTTAACATGCACAAAGTAAACTTGAATGAAATCCTATTCTGACAAGACTCTGTGAGTTTCATCTGAATCTGTCTTTTAACTCTGACCATGTAACTGAGTTTCCAGTCTAATAAGTCCTGATCAGCTGAACCAGTGTGGGTATTATTACCAAACTGTAGTCATTCCAGCTGTGTTCACCTGTAGCTCCCTGTGTCATTACATTAGTCACTATTATGGCCCTGGGCTATTGCACTCATCCTCCTATGCTTAATTTGTACTAGGTACAGCTGCGTCCTGCACCTTTGTTTGCCCGGCCTCCCTATTCTTACCCCACGTACAATCTCCAGAGTTGGATTTGGATTGGACCAGGCAAAGCCAAGAAGGCTCATTCACATGGCATTGTGTGAATGGTTCTGTGGAGCAGAAGTAGAGCTGCCTGGTTGGATGTCTGGATGCAGACAAAATGAACGGATATGTAAGTTTACAGAGGATTTTGAATTTAGTTCTTGAAGGTATTTGGCCACTGACCTCTCATGGACAGCATACATACAAAAAGAGGGGTTGAATGTTAACATTACCCCTGGAGCTGAGCACATCTGCAATTGTGTGATGCGGGTCTCAATTTTTTCCAAACTTACTGCAGTAAAAGATCGTTAGAATGCAACTTTGATTTTATTTTATTTTTTTCACGTTTTCTTTGTTACTGTCCAAAAGTCCCTATCGTGTCTGTGTGCATGCCAGACAACTTCAACCAGCAGATATCCACATCGATGCTCTGCTGCATCATCACTCTCCTTCCGTCTCCTGATAGCATCATCCACTCATCATCATCATCATCTCTCTGGATAACAGAAGTCATGCCACTGTCAGAGGTCATACAGTCAGGATCTCCAACAGACAATGTTCTGAGAGACCAGCCTGGCCTATTATCATTAACTTGTGGACACACACCTTAAATGTGTTAGTTATTCTCTTCAACCCACATGTTACCTTAAGACCTATTGTCCAACCCAAATTGATCAACTGATCAGAACTGAAGAAGCCTCTTGGATGAGAGGTGAAACGTCTTCAAGGAACTTTCTTAAAGTTCAGTGGAGTGATTTAAACAACTTTGGATAACCATGACCTGGATGAATGAGAACCTACACAGACATCCAAGATGCTGTGGGCTGATAAACCAAAAGATGTGATCTTCCATGTCGATAATCAAGCTTGATATCATCTGCCAATGGAAGTCAGTGAAAGTGATGTGCAGACATTCCTTTTCTTCAAATAATACTACTGGACCTGGTGTTTGAACAGTGGATTCAGCACAAATAGGGTCCAGACAAGAGCTTTAACCCATGAGCACTGGGATATTTTCAGGGTGAAGCTTATTGGTTGGTTTTTGGTGTATCAGTGTTTTGTTTTGTTTTGTTTTCCCCTAAACAGTGTAGATTATCTAGCTCAAAAATAATTTTTTATGATTACATTTTATTTATTTTTTAACCACCCTATATTTGGTAAAATGAATAAATATGAATAAAAATGTGTCTTATTAAGTTCTGGTTTTGCATGTAAACACACACCACAAAATGCTGTTAGTGGAGATGTTGTCTCATAAGGGAGATTATCTGGAATCTGGTAATATCAGAACATATTGATAGGATACTCAATGACTAAGCAATTTGAGAATAAAATGCTTGTGCCTGAGGAAAACAAACAAACAAACAAACCCTCATTGTGTTCCTCACTGAAGCGAGCACACACTCTAGCCTGCTTCCACACAGTTGACTTGTGACCATGTTTTGCTCAGAATCTTTGCAATAAAAAGCACATGTATTATTTTGTGTTTGTTTTAATTGTTTAATTTTTAACAGAGTGGTATTTTATGCTAGCCTTGTGTTGAAGACTGTGCAAAGATTTTTTTTTTCATTTTAATTTCAAAACCATACTTCTCCAAACTGTTTTGCCACACAGACAACCAAAGGAAACCAAAAACAGAACATATAAGTTCTGGTGTTTATCTTCACGTGCAGTGTGCTGTGAAGTAATAGAAACTTCATGAGTTATTAAACCAAAAAGCAGGAGTATGAAAATAAGAAAATAAATCATTAAAGATATTACTTTGCAGAAGTTTGATCTGTCTACACCATATGATTACTTGGATATGTACAGATTTGTGACAAGCATCATTACAAAGATCCAGTTCTGCTCTTTCTCATATAAATGTGATGACAAGTTCACCAGTAATTCCAACAAGAGAAATCAGTGCAGAAATACATGCAGAACTGTCTGCAGGCTCTAACTATGATTAAATTTGAAAGTAAATTCAAAATTATTTAAATTTTCATGTCAACACTTTGTCACACAGACAAGCAAGGAGCATTGTTAAAAAGGCTGAATTGTGCGGTTTCATTTTATTTGCGCTCCACCTTGCTGCACTGAATGCTTCATGAACAATTGAACCAAGAACAAGGGATAAGGATTTGGACACAAATTGCATCTGTTGCACTCTGAGGGTTCATTCTCCTTGATATTGCTTTAAAAAAAATAATATTTCTTGACAGACAACTAACAAACTAAAATGAAAAAACAAAGATGTTCTATCAAACTTGTCATGCATCTAGGTCACTGGACTGCTACATCAAGGGCATGGTGTCCCCCCCATCGTTCACTGATGTCTTACTGTCAGCAAAATAAAACAGCTCTTTGTCACAGCAGTAATTGTGACACTGTAGTGCAAAAAGCACAGGTGGATTTGACAGAAGAAAAAAAATCAATTATTCCTGCATCCCATTTAGGTTTTCCTGTTCTGAAACCGTTGCATTGTGCACTGACTGGGGTCCTTAGATTGCTGATGTAATTAGTTACACCTGTGCTTCTCCTGGTGTGACAAGTCAAAATGTCTACTGTGAAAAAGTCCCACTAATACATGCATCCGCCTTGATGTTGTGAGGATACCATCCCCGATGTCGACATGACAGTACTGCAAGTGGGGATTAATTCGAACAGAAATCTATCCAGTGTGCATTGTGCTGTGCTCTCAGGCAACTGATTCTATGTAGGCCTGGCTCATTACAAATGAGACTGTCTATCTTTCCCTTGAAGGGTACAAAATGATATTTTTTCTTGAAACTCCTCAAAATTTTTGGAAAGAAATGCAAAACTATAAATGCAAGAAAGCAAAGCCATTGTTAATAAATATTTTTTCGTTGGTTTGTTTGTTTTAGTGTATTTTAGGGTGCTTTCACACATACGCCTTTTGGTCCACTTAAAGCGGACTGGAGTCCGCAACACCAGCAAGTACGGTTCGTTTGGGCTGGTGTGAAAGCAGACCAGATGTTTTTGGTGCGGACTAAAGAACCGGACTGAGACCACCTTCGAGAGGTGGTCTCAGTCCGGTTCTATGTGAACTCCAGTTCGGTTCGCTCCTGGTGAGAACACAAACCTGTCTCCATTCGGACCTGCTTGATGGCGCAGCAGACTTTTTGGTCTATGGGAGCTGCCGTAGCAACCTGCACGGGGAATTTTGGGATAACGATAACGTCTTGCAATGCATCTTCTCCGTGCCAAAAACGACTGTGTAATGTTCTCGTACCGAATGCGAGCTTCATGCTGGAACAACAGCAGTATTTGTGCTTGCTGCATAAAGCAATGATACGAATATATGGCAACAAGAAGGAACAGGAGAACATAGTTCATTGTTTACGAATAAACCAGCCTGTTGTTTTCTTCTGGGATTTTTCCCTCTTCACATGCTGCGCCAATCAGCGTTCACTACGTCGTTATTTTTGTGAACAGCGCCGCCAAACGACTAGGGGGAGATATAACATTCATCGTAGTTGGTTCAACTGCGAAAACACTGGTGTGAATGCGAACCGAACCGGTTGAAATTAGCAACATTGTAACAACTTTTGGGTCCAAACGAACCACTCTAACGGACTAACAGGTGTGAAAGCACCCTTATATGTTGTAGAAATGGTAAAAGGGAACATAGAGACACAAAAATACTGTTTGTTTTCTTTCGATTAAGTTTGTTTTTTTCTTGTTCAAAATGATGACTTCTTTTAAAGCGTAAGCTGTCATGCCAGAATGTGGAACAGAACAGTGTGCTTCTGCATGACAATCCAGCACAGTCTGTCTTTTTCACTCAAAATCCATGGGCTTTATTAGCTAACACAAGTGGCAACACCTGCATGTTTCATGAACCTGTGAAGACTTTAGCAGGAATACCTGTTGCAGTCTGATTGGGCAGTTTAAGATTAGAGCCTGCAATGCACAATGACTTTTCTTTCAGCCTTTAAGATGTCAAACTTAGGTCTATGATCCAAATGGCAAACATACTGAGGACTAATGCCCTGCTTTATTCATATACATGTGCTTGCGGCTGTTATTTTATGTTATCTATGACATCACTGGGTCAATGACTTTTTTCTGGCTTGTTACTAAAGATCCTTCATATTCATTCAAATGCTACATCAACTTCACTCAGAACTCAAGAGAACCAAATTGAATCAGGAAAGGCTCAAATCCGAGAGGCTTAAAGCATAATTAAGTGATTTGACACGGCACGCACAGTAAGGAAAAGCTAAAGGAATATGTGAGCAGTCCTTGGTGATTAGAACCCATTAAAGGGAAAAGTTATGAGCAATACAGAAATATCAGTCAGGACACTGCTGGTGGCGCAGGGGTGAAGAACAATGCTGAAGGTCTGACGGATGGGATCTGAAACAGGACCATGACTTAAGTGGAAGGACTTGTGAACAGTGGTTCAGATAAAAATTGGAGGTTAATGGTGTCGGGGAGGGTTACACTGATTTGACACTGAAATAACATCTGACAGTAGTATGAAAAGAAACACTTTTAACACAATGACTGGCTCACAGACAGGAGTTTTCGTAAAAGCTGATTGGTTTAACTGAGGAATCAAGCTTTTCATCTGTCAAGTTAAGAAGAGGAAGAGAGGGGAAGATGGATTGTGTGAATGAATAAATCAATTTTTTAAAAACCTCAAAGTATTTTCATGAAACAACAACTTCTAAGTAGGTAATTTTGATACATGAGAATTAGTTTCTAGAGTATTAATCAATGACTGGAGAGGGACTTCAGTTGAGTCTTATTGATAGAAATTACCCTGCTGAAAAAACCAGCATAGACCAGCATGCATTTCATGCTGGTCTATGCTGGTTTATGCTGGTCTATGCTGGTTTGGTGTTGGTTTTAGCTGGTGGACCAGCATTGCAGTGCTGGTCCACCAGCTAAACCAACACCAAATCATGCTGGTCTGTGCTGGTTATGCTTGTCTATGCTGGTTTTGCTGGTAGACCAGCATTGCAGTGCTGATCCACCAGCTAAACCAACACCAAATTATGCTGTGCTAGTCTATGCTGGTTAGTGCTGGTTTGCTCATGCTCAGTGTTTTTTTTTTCTTTCTGCTGAATCAGCTGTCAACCATCACGGTCGTACCTGATAAAATTTCAACTATGCTAATTCATCAGTTTGTATGTAGCTAAGCAGACAATACCTTTAAACACACTTTCTCATTTGTTGGTGAAACAATAAATTATTTTGTTTGAGATTCTGTCAACTATGTCGAAATTAAATAGAATTACAGAGAATTTAAATAAAATTTAACATCTTGGGAGAATTACTAATGAAGGCATTAATAAGGGATTGCATTGCCTTTATGGAAATAAATACAAATGAGGAAAATCAGTTTCATTTAATTTATTAATACACTGTACAATCCAATAGTTGCCCTGACATGCAAACATGAGTTAACTTTACTAGGTTATCAAAAAATGCATTTATTACTGATATTTATGAAGTAACAGTCACTTGAATGGTGAAAAATGCAAAAGACTTAGTGTTTAGAGCAGAGGCGGATCTAGGATTCTCGGAGATCAGGGGCTTAGCCCTGAGGGTGCAGATGGCGATTTATTTTTTCTGGCTTTTTTTGTGCCACGCACACAAAACTATCTTTATTTTATTTTATTTTTTATTTTTTTACATCAACTTACCACTAATTCAAAGCTGAGAAAGGCACGGAGAACACTTAAAAATCAGACCCTTTAATGATGCAAATGTCTTACCACCAGCAGCCTTGAAGTCATTGTTTTATGCCTCATGTTCACTGAAACAGCACATGGTGGTTCACTGGCTGATGCCACTGCAGATGACACACTGTCTGCATTGCAGGATGGCAGCTGACCTATATTTCAAAATATACATTGTACACACATACATACACACAGGCTGTAAGTTAAATGTGTAAAGTGGCTTCTGCATGATTTCTGTAACATTAACATCAGTGGTGGACAGTACATTTACAATTTTTTGTCACTTTTACTTTACTTGAGTATTTCCATTTTAAGGTACATATCAGAGGGAAATATTGTCCTTCCACTCAAATACATTTGTTTGACAGCTTTAGTTACTTTTCAGATAACGATTCATAAAATTCATGTGAAAATACCCACATGCTGAGTTTAAATGTTTGAAATGTTTCTTGATGAGATTAGAAAATTGTCCCTCTTCTTCAAATAAATGAACTGTTTTAAACTCCCTTGGATTAGCTGAAAAATACATCGTTATTAACTGTTGATTGAACCACCCAAAATTGTACATACTAGCTAAAATTAGCACAAGCTTAAACATCTGCAGTAGTAATATACAGTATAATAATCCATCCTATATAATGGCAAAGCACTGACAGGGAGCACTTTTCTGCACAATAAATACTTCAATCATTTTGCTAGTAATACTTTTTATTCATATTTCATAAAGGGTTTTTAGTCTTATCCTGGAATGCAACATTGATCTTGCTGTCTTTCATTTTCAGTGCGGTTGTGTTGTTGTTGGTATTAACGGATAATACTGATAGCCAGCTAGCAAAATCAGTCAAAGTTTCACAAACCGGGAACATCAATCTGTCTAGCAGCTTCTGCTGCTGCTGCTGCTGCTGCTGGTGATGGTGGTGGCGACGTCCGCTTTTTGAAAAAGCTTCTGATATCCATTACTTGAGTCAACGCTGGTTGGCAGTAGAATTAAGGAGCAGCGACGAGCGCACAGACGTAAACGCTTCTTCTTCTGGACAGGCGACAGGCGGCAGGCTGCCGGCTGCTCTCCAGCGCATGCTGCCACTCTCTGGTGAATTCTAGTACTGCACATTATGCTCAGACCAGCTCGGATCAGCGATCCGGGGCTCTTGAGAAAACATCCGGGGCTTGAGCCCAAGTAGCCACCCCCGAGATCCGCCGATGGTTTAGAGTGAAGATTACTTTATTTATAGTTAAGCTCACTCACAACAATAAGTAGCAATCACAGTCTCTCTCATGACTGATCCACACCCGGGTCAGTAGGTGGCGGTTATGCCCAATGTAAAGGTGGCCAACCGCCGTTAACTCCACAAAGAAGAAGACATTCACTCTCCCGCTCAGCTACCGAGGCACCAGTACAGCACACAGGCCGGAGCAGCGAGGGCAAGCTGCCGAGTTGAGTTTTGTTTGTGACAAACGTCATTCTTTTGCAGAAAGGTAAGGCGCATTATCCATAATTTTGCCTGTCAACTTGTTTTAATTACTGCTACGACCTTTAGCGTTAGCGAGCTAACGTTAGCCTAACCGCTAATACCGCTAGCGGGTGTTAGCATCCGCGAGCTAGCCGAAAGTTTCAGACTTCAGAGAAAAAAGTCAGATCTGAGAAATTCTGAATTTTTTTCCTCATAATTTTGACTTTTTCCCAGAGCAGATTTTTTTTAACCCCTGTTTTGTTATATTTCTGTTCAGTGGCTCTAATACTCTTCCCATCTCTGTGCTTGCACTCGGGAAAATTTGTCTCTAACCACTGTGGCTAAAGTGCTAGAATTTTGTTTAGCCACATTTAGCTACACTTTTTCAGTATCTGTACTGCTGCGTGCGAAGCGGGTTAGGTGTGGGAGGGGTGTCCCCTCCCACAGGGGAGAGGGAAAGGGGGGGGGGCGTCCCCAGGGAAAAATTTTGACAAAATGGAGTCTTTTTCCTGCATTCTGGTGCATTTTGAGGCCAAAAATTATGTTCAATATTGCTTCAGTTTATTTCAACATTTTAATTAAAAAAAGTTACTCACACACAATTTGCATCTGGACTATTTTTATTTCTAAGTAATAAGAAATATGCACAACAATTCCTGTAAAAAATCAATATCTCAGTCTGTAACATAAAATACATACTCATTCAACACTTTTTAAGACTAGAAAGTACTGAATCTTACTTTCCTGATGAGATTCATGATAAAAGCTAATGAGATTCATCTAAACAAAAATATTATTTTTGCCATAAAATGGCTTTCTTCTAAAACTACAAAGTATCACTGGAAAGTGCTCTCAGTCATTAAATTATCCCTCAGACTAGAAATTACTAATTTGTATTACAAAATAATGCAGACTAGAAAAGCCTTTGATTAAACAGTCACTATGTGATATTGCAATTGTTTATGACTTTGAACATTTTCCAGCCACTGACAGATCCCTCTCCTTGTCCTCCTTGTTGTACGCCTTCCCGGGGTTAGTCTGAATCCTTTTTTCTGATTGGCTGAGACGTGACAGTGTGCATCTATTAATGATCGGAAGCATTTGGGTCGTTCCGGTTATACTCGGTCGCGCTCTTCAGTAAAGCAGCGCTCAATTTAGACGGTCGCCTTTTGCGACTTAAAACCGATTTTGGCGACCAAAAATGACAAAAAACACGCTGGTTAGGGGCCCATATATTTTGAGTTGGACTACTGACCTCCAAATCCAAGTTTCAGGGATGGCAATTTTCCACGGATCCGCGGATTTCCGCCGATTTAATTTCAAATTTGAACACTTTATTGTCGCTGATGTTAACGTTGTTAACATCTCGTGGGAGTCCGCGAGACTCCGTCGGATCCAGAACCAGCCCAGAATGTGGTGGCGGCGGCATCCGGAGGACAGCACCAACTGAGCCTGAGCACCGCGAACGGAAAGCACCAAGCCACCGGAGCTGTCATTTTTGACATTGACACAAAAATGATATTGATCATGTCTCTCTATGAAAATGACAGAGAAAGGGTTAACTCCCAAATTGTCTGAGTATTCCTTTAATGCACAAGGCTAGAAAGCAGTGTCGTCAGGACAGTTGAAATGGGGACAATTTTTGATTGACAATTTACAACATTTTGCTGATGGAATGTTTTGTTTGATTTCATCACAGGATTGTGACACTGATGAGACGTGGGCAAAAGTATCTGTCGGGGTGCTGACTGTTGTCAGTGAAGATGAGCAAGTTGTTCCAAATCAGCTCCACCTTCACCCAATATCTACTGCCATCATTGTTGAGGGAGGTATTGTAATGGACAATGTCCAGAACCTGCCTGAGGCACTTTGCCTTTTGTTTGGATTGTCATACGCTTTACATTTAGACTACCCAAAGGCCATGAAAAACACTTTGGGCTTCATTCAAAGAGTGATGCTTGGCCTGGGAGAGAGCAAACTCCCACCAAAATTGCAAAGTCTTAAAAATCTCTTGTTGAGTTAGAATGCAAATGCACGAGTGGATTCAGTTGTTTCTTATTGTTCACTCTATTAAAGTCAGCCCACGGGTTCATCAGCAAGTTAGAGGCTGTAGATGTTCGTACATTCATTCACACAGGTGAGATTGCCAGTCATTACCCTCTCAGGTTTTTGTGTTAAATACAGTGTTATAAGGAGAAGAAAACGTTGATGTAAATGGAAGAAAAATAAAAGACAATTTATATTTGAACTTTCAGCAGTTATTACCTTGATTTATTATGTTTAATTGTAATTCGGATTATTTTAAGAAATTGGAGCCTGTTTTTCATTCCTTTATGGATATTTTTGAACCACTTAAATTGCTGAAGTTCAGTTTGCATGGTTTTAGAAAATAAGTCAGATTGCTGTCCAAGTAAATATATAACTTAGAAATGCTAAGTTAGTTCAACTTAGATAAGTATGTTAAATGAACTGAACAGTGTAAATTTAACATGCAATTATTTAGTAGATTGAAATAGTAATTCTGAGTAGTCTTTACTAAGTCAAGCGTGTTCTAAAATGAGTTATCAAGTACAGTCTACTTGATTGTTTTAGTTGCTTAAACTCATTTGTAAGTGTACTCTCCAAAGGAAGTGCTAGTTAGTACAACTAAATTTAACTCGTTCTCTTTACTTGTTTTTTTAAGTGCAACCGGTTTGCATGCTTTTTTTAAGTAATGATAACTAATTGGATTTTACATTGTAACAGGGTTATTTAGTATGCACTGCCAACAGTTTCTTTGGCCTGGTGTTACAGAAACATCAAACTAGAAAGAAATTTTTGTCCCTTGCAGTGAATGGAAGTGTGATAAAGTACTCATGTATAAAGATCAATATTAGGGGGGTTTGCATGTTTCAGTCAATTGTGTACAAATTGCATGAGACTTAGATTACTGACCTTTTGGCGTTATGATGCTTGATTGTATTTTTCTAATACACTGTGATACTTACAAATCTGTGCATGTCTTTTCAGTGTGTTTCAGGGAGTGGCTGAAAAAACAGAATGTGGAACAAGCAGAATTGGAAGCCAGGGTGGGAAAGGCTGGATGTTGCATCTCCGAAAAAATCATGGACATTAATAGACAAAACAAAAAGGCCACTTAAGTGGTGAGTGTCTAAGTCCAAAACATTTCCAGTTGTACAGTATATTGCATTTTCATGTTCTGGATTTTCCTTGTTTAGGCCCACAGATGTATTGTGTGTTTATTTGTAATCTTAGTCATTCATCTTATTAAATAATATTATCTAATATATTTCCTAATGTTTGTTACCTTATTGTTATTAAACTACATTGTCATGAAACCTCAAATTGTCTTCATTGAACAGCAACTTGACGTTAAGAAACATTAAGCACGTGATATTTTTACAACTTCTGGTCACAATCAACATTCCAGCATCCCAACAGAGACTAATATCAACAGGTATGGTTCTGCTAATCGACATAAAAGATTGGTGACCATAGAATAGAATGCTTGACATCAGTATTCCATGATAGGACCACATTACCAGCTTGCCATTATTCTGTGTGGGCAATAAGCCAACAGCATCTCATACAGGTGACACAGCACTACAGACCAGCATGGTATGCTGATATGCTGGTATATACCAGCATACCATGCTGGTCACCAGCATACCAGCATGCCACGGTGGTCACCAGCATGAAGACCAACATTTGTTGTGTTTTGAAGCTGGTGACCATCATACCATGCTGGTCACCAGCATACCATCATGCCATGCTGGTGACCAGCTTCAAAACACAACAAATGTTGGTCTTCATGCTGGTGACCAGCATGCTGGTCCATGCTGGTTTTTTCAGCAGGGTTAGGTAAATTTCATTTTCAATCCGTACAACATTTTCTTTTTAAAATTATCTCACCCTGTTCTGTAAACATCTTATTCCTTGAAGCCTAATGTTATGTGGATCTTTTGGAGATCTCAGATGTGATCAGTATTACCGGTCTAGGTGGCTGTGGGCCTTCTTTTTTTGGAGACAGTTGTGTAGACGTTTGCTTAAGTCATGGCTGAAGAGTTCCAGATCCACCTGTTTCCAGTTGCCTGGACCTCCTGACCTGCACTCCTGGCCTTGTTATTCTTTCCCACCTATTCTCTTGGCTGATTGGTCCACCACCCACTTCGCCCCATCCAATGAGACTGCACCAATTTCCACATCAGGGTATAAAGCTACAGCCAAAGTGTCAGTCTTGTTGGCTGTCTTCCAACATGAGCAGCTCGCCTCTGTGAACGTGTAGCTCAGTTTTGGGGTGGATAAAACATAAGACAACAAGTGCTTCCTGTAGGCATTAAAGAAAATGGTTACTCCTGCTGAAGCACTTGTTTGTTTTATTGTCTTTACCCCTGCACCAGATAATTACTTTTGTTAGTCAGAGGATATTGGTTGCCTGCCACTAAATCTGGCTAAGGAGTTTTTTTCTTTTTGTGTTTGTTTTTAGTTTTCCATGAAAACTCAGTTTGCTAGCACTTGAATACTCACAGCAATCAATTAGCCTCTCAACGCCATTAACACAATTCACCATTAGCACAGGAGTGATGGTTGCTAGAAATGTTCTTCTGTACCCCTTGGTAGATATTCTATTAAAAATCAGTCGTTACCAGCTAGAATAACTAACAATGTATATATTGTCTTTCTGATTATTTTAATTTTATCTTCACTGGGGGAAAAAAAGCTTTTCTTTCAAGCAAAGACATTTCTATGTAACCCCAAATTTTGAACAGTACTATAGTTTGAAAGTGTTTGCCCTCATTTGGTTTTATATGATTCTTTGATTTTTAGAAACATCCTCCAGCCCTGTTTTCTTTAAAGTATCATCAACAATACATTGCTTTACCAAACCAAAAAGACAAATGGTTTCATGTTCACTTTGCCCTAGCAGAGTTGAGATGTAACAACATAAACATTTTAATTAATATCTCTGTGAAACTTGCAACCATGAAAGCGTCCATCACGTATACACCTCTTAATCCTCATTAGGGTCACATAGGGGCTGGAGTCTGTCCCAGCTGATTTGGGGTGAAGACGGGGGACACCCTGGACAGGTCACCAGGGCTTCATATAGAGACAAACAATCACACTCGCATACACACATTCGGGCAATTTAGAAAACCATGAAACCAGATGAATACAAATAAAGAGAACTTTGTGCTTGCCATGTGGAACCATAATTATACTATTGAAATTTCCTGGCCCCGCTGTAATAGACATTTTTCATTATTATTTTTGTTTTATTATTTGCAACAATTGAAATTTGAACTCCACTATTACTGGTGTCACAATTGACCTTAGGAGTTGGAACAAAATGTTCCCTTTTGCTACTTTTAAAAGTAACTAAGTGTACGTGCAAAGTTTCAGCTTCACAATAGACTTTCTTGGCCTGAATGCATATTGGCTGTTCATGTCTTTCATTTTTGTTTTGGAAGCAAACAGCAGGAAGGCAGATGGAAAGCAGCATCCTCTTTTCAATGTTGATCGGCGGAGTTTGTGGAGGGAGCACAGGTGCCAGTGAATTATCAACGTGCTACAACTACAGCTGTCAACCTGATGATTGATGTCTTCCACTGTTGCTCGCTATAAATAATCTAAGATGGGAAACAAATGGCTAAATGTACTTGAGTGTAATGAGAGAGGAGTTTCAATTAAAAAGCTACTGCAAAAGAACTTTTTTTTATTTATTTTGAGTCAAAGGGCCTGTCAGTGGTTTAAAAATAGTACAAACTTCTTTTTTTTTTTTCAATGAAGCAATTTGCTTTGATTTATTTTAGCGCAATATGAAAACAGGCTATTTCAAAAATAAAAAATTTTTCTCCATAGTTTATCTATATGTCATGCATACACACACACACACACACACACACACACACACACATGTTTGTACTTCTATCTTAGTGAGGACATCCATAGGCGTAATGCATTTCCTAGAGCCTTACCCTAACCTTAACCATCACAACTGATCGCCTAACCCTAACCCTTACCCTAACCCTAACCAAACCTCAATTCATACCTGTTCTCTAAAAACAAGTCTTCACCCTCAAACATGGCTGTTTCAAAGTGAGGACCGGCCAAAATGTCCTCACTTTGTAAAAATGTCCTCACTTTGATAGTTAAATGCAGAAAATGGTTCTCACAATGTAGCAAGTACAAGAACACACACACACACACACACACACACACACACACACACACACACACACTTCTCCCGTCTAAATGGTTTTAGTGAGTTTCTCTGCAACTGTAATGACGGTGAAGCACTCTGCCTGAAAGGGGTTTGTGCTATCAAAACAAATTAATCCCAATTAGGCAGTATACGGTACCCAAAATGATTACAGTAGTTATGGAAAACGACCACAAACGGTGACACTGGAAATTAATCCAGAGGCATAATGCTTCATTTAAAATTAAGTTTTTGAATTTGGCTGTAATACAGGAATGTGAAATATCTAACCTCATTTACCTGTGTTTTTATAATGTTGCAAACAGCTCAGCAATTATCTGCTATTGTAAAGGAAGCAAGTGTTTCTCTCTGTCAAATATAGTTATCCAATTACACGGAGAAGAGTTAAGGATCCATACTTTTCAATGGAGAAGCAGGGACCTAGTAGGGACTGTCATTAACATGGACCCCTGCTCGCAGCCTCGAGCCTTCAACTGTCCTTAAACTGCCTGTGTAGAAGTGGGAAATTAGCAAATGTCAATCACTGGCTGACACTATTATCAAGAGAAGTCAGTAGGAATCTGAAAGGGCCTGAGGGGTTGGTGGCGACGATGGTGAGGCCGTGTTTCCTTTACATCGTCACACTCTGAATATCAACTCATCATATTATGTTCATCCTTCTCACTGTGCCGTTCTTGCCTGGGGTGATTCACAGCAAGTCATCTCCTCCCGTCACCTTGTTTGCTTAAAATGACAGCCACTGGAAATAATGGAGTTGTATCAATTAGATGACAGTAGGGTGCAACGATCACCGGAACACTATCCTTCAAGCTTCCATCCAAGTCGGCTTCCTCCATGTTGACTATGTGGATATTACAGCAAGGGTATTAAGTGAAATTCCTAAATGAGATTGTATTTTAAAATGAAACGTTTTCCAATTCTGTGTTGGTGTCTATACAGCCTGGATTCTCTGGATTGAGTGCTGTTACCTGGGAGAGGGATTTTGACACATGCCCTAGACTTCATCGTTCCATTGAGATTACTGTTTTAGGAATTTAGGTGCTGTATCCATGAAGGTTGAAACACTGAGACATGGCAAAAAGTACAAAGATACCCAAACCATAGATGCTTTTTTTTTTTTTTTTTTTTGTTATTCTGGTGCTGGACATGACTGTGTGGGGAATTCATATTTCTTTTCTTCAAAAGGGCTGTTCTCGAAGGGGAAAATCCACAATGACAAAGAATTCTCACACTACACAACTTCTCCGCATACAGTTTTTTTTTTTTTTGTTAGCTGCTGGGTCATACAAAAAAATGCAGTTTTCCAACAAGGCTAATGCCCCATCTCACTCCTACTTTAAAGAAAGTGATCCAGGTCTGCACCACAATGAGTTCTTTCTTCGCTCCACTTCTCTACCACGTTTCATTAGATATGGCTCAATTTTTAATTTTTTTTCCTTCATTAATGCTACTGTCAAAAGGTATGGTCAACAAGGTGAAGCCTCAATGGGGACCTAGTGTTTTGGGGGCCTGACAAAGTGGGGAAATATCATGTTAAAGTGGGTTAACATCCACAATAGCCATGTTTTGGTTATAAGCACTCATAAAATGTCATAAGACATTTTACTTGAATAAACTATGCATGTAAAGGTTGTTTTTGCATGCATCTCCTTTAACTTGTATTTCTTTCTAAGATTTTATTTGGTTTGTTACTCAATTGGTCTGGAGGTGATGTTTTTTTGTCTTTTGTTTTTTACAACTGACTGCTTAAAATCGGATGCAAACACCTGGTAAATTTTTCAAAGCAACATGACATTTCTTGACTTTCCCATGTTGACAAGGACCTTCTGAATGCACCATTAAACAACTGGCTACTGCACAATGAGCCGCAAAAGGTGCAGCAGTTTCTCTCCATTTCAAACAAGCCTTTGGAAGAGGACGTGTCAACTTGTTCTGTCATATCAGATTTCAAAATATGCACTATAAAAAAGCAACCTTTGAAATGAGATGTGTTGCTGCAGAATTCCCGGGTTCTCCCATTGTTTTCCCTTCATGCAGTCCTGTGCTCCTGTCTGTTTCTAATTAGGCCTTATCTTGAATTATGTCTAATGATGAGGCTATGTCAATCCTGTGCTAGATTCAAAACTAATGGCTTAAACTATCTGGTGATTGACTTTAACATTCTAAAGATTCTAAGAAACATTTTTTTTTATTATCATTCAAGCAAACAGACACAACTAATAAAACTGCAAGAAAATGAAAAACACCTATTTACTTTAAATGTCTTAGCTAAGAGGTTGAGAGAAATGCCTTTCCCTTCTTACCAACAACAACAAAAAAGAAGCACATTTTAGAACACATGTGCATCCATTTAAAGCATGTTTTCCCTGGAGTTGGATGCATTAACCATCCCACCAGGCTTTAGTACTGCAATTTTATGTTTTGTCAGAGCTTAAAATGGGGGGAGAAAAAGCAGTGGCTTCTGCCAATATGGCTTCTTCAGTGTGAACACCAACTCAGAGGTGAACTGTGCCAAGACAGTTTGCTACTGTGTGGAGCACAAATTTGCATGTCAACAAAGCTGAACTACATGGAAGAGCTACAGTCTTTATTCTGCTGCTTTAAGCAAAGTTATCATCGTAGGCTACAAAAGTAAACACTGTACAGAAAGGGTAGTCTTACAGGTTCATGGTATATCACACTGAGCCACGTCGGCTGAATAAATTCCTGGTTGCAATCAATTGTCAAAGTGGTCTATCAAGGCATATGAATTCATACAAAGGAGTGAATTGCTGTGCTATGGACAGAGGAAAAAAATAAGTAGATGTCAAAGGGTGCAAACTTCTGCTCAGTTATATTTAGAAAAGTGCAGTAGCTTTTAATAGGTGAAAACAAATGCTTTCATTGTTGCAATCTGCATCATTTTCTCATCTGTTTGTTTCTTCAGTTATTTAAGCACTTGTAGGACATCAAATGTGTTGGTTTCGTCTGAAGAAGAAAGTATAATTAAAGTTCCAGGCAGCGTTGGTTGGGTCCTCGCATCCTTCCTGGTCAGCGAATCCAAGCATGTCCACCAGGTGGTGCTACAACAGAGAATCATCCCATGTATGTCATCAGGGCTGCAGTCTGACCACACATGTAAAGTTTGAGTTCATAACTTTTCAAAACTCTAAAAATTGTCCAAAATCTAACACAATTCAAAATGGCTCCCTTCCTGTTGGTTTTGGGGTATTTGTTCAAGAGGCTTTTTTTGTACATCTTGATGTGTTCCATATGCCTATTGAATTTCATAGCTGTGGGTCAAATGTGGCTTGGTGGTCTAAATTTTCAAAACATTGTAGGGGTGCTATCGAGCCATTTTTCCACAAACATGCGCAATTAGCAAGTTTTGTTCTTGGCTTAAGCTTTCTACAAAGAAAACCTGGCAAGAAATGAGTGGGGAACTGAAAGTACAAATGAGTGAAGTGGATGTGGATGGGCAGAAGAGGGTAAAGCAACTGGAGTCAGCTCGTCTGGCACATCATGATGGTGAGAAATGGGGAACAGACAATGAAAAAAAAATGAACACAATGATACAAAACTGACAGTTTAACAGCACCAAATTACAGACTTTGGGTCTTTGAGCAAATGTGTTTCACTTTCAATTTGCATGCACACTTTAGTAAAATATGAGCTCTGTTAAGATATTGCTGGTGATGCTCACTTACAGTTTTTCTAACTTTTGGGCAACATTCAGCAAAGAACAAGAGGTCACCATGTACCGACTGAAGTTCTGGTATGAAATAGTCGATTTTAAAAGTTATTCTCCATGATGGCAGAGGGCACCAGTCTTAGCACATGCTGCAGTTATTGTCAGCTGGTGGCCATCTGCCAAGTCTGCTTTAACTTACCTTCTCCCACACCCTGTACTGTTCGATCTATCATCTGTTTGATCTTCTTGGTTGCTGGAACCTGTGTTTCCTCTTTGCTGCAGAGGTCCTCTGAGTCAAACAGATCCGGAGCGCTTTTTTACTCATTTAACGAGATTTTGAGTTTTCCTCAGTTGCTTCCCTTTGGACAATCCCCATTTCCATTTTAAGTATCTACAGTTACTCAGTGGATTTTCATGAAATCAACTTGTTTGGATGGAAGGGGGCAAGAAAACACAAACTGTCTTGGGTCACATCTTCCATATAATGTATTCTGATACTTTCCTTGCACTATGAACATGAGCAAAAGCACATGATATAAATGCAAGTAAAATATTCAGAGATTTTGCTAATAAATGCAACCCATCTCTTCCATTTGATCCTTGTCTGTTGCTCTGCATAAGGGCTAGTATGTTCCACTTTACATCTCCATCCTTTTCACCACAGCCTCCCCCCTCTGCATGTCATCCTTGGCTGACTTGTTCTACATGCTACCAATTGCTGAGAAGAAATGAAGCAGGGCATGTTAAATAATTACTGAAACACACCACCGTTGAGCAGCCATGAGGTCTGTAGGTCAGCCATCTCTGCCTGCTTGTCAAACGGCAGTTGTGGAGAATCGCTGTGGAGGCAATGTATGCTCAGAGTAATATCAAATTTAAGCCACTGAGACACACTGAGGGGCATTTTTCAGCAGAAGTACTTTGGGTTCAACTAGCTAAAGTGGAGGAGGTGACTCATCTCAGTCATTTATTTTATTTTATTTTTGTTTTGGACAAGCAAGATCATCCATTTGCCATTATCTATACACTGTTTAATCCTCATTAGGGTTGCTGAGGCATATCCCCACTGACTTGAGGCAAAGGCAGGGGATACCTTGGACAAGGGCACCAGTCTTTCTAAAAATAGATACCAGCACACTTCCATTCACACCTATGGACAATTTAGAATAATCAATAAACCTCCACATGTTTTGGACTGCGGGAGGAAGCCGGAGTACCTGGAGAAAACCCACACATGCGCATGGAGAACATAAACTTCATGCAGAAAGATCCCACACCCAAGCCGAGATGCAAACTGGGGATCTTCTAGCTGCAAGGCAATAGGGCTAACCACTGAGTTACTGTGCAGCCCCAAGCAAGATCAGCATATCAAATCCCATGAGGACAGCTACAGAGTAATATGTGTAATTAAAAAAAAAAAAAAAAGTGACAGCCAGTAGTCTTGGCCTTTTTCAAATTTTGTTTTCAGTGACTTTCATTTACTGCAACTCTGTCTCTCAAATTATGTTCCTTTACAACTACACGTCATTCTCTGAATAAAGTATTTCTTGAAAAGGCGAATGTGACATTGCAGGAAACATTTCCAGTTTCAAAGACCCATAAAGTTCACCTTAGGTGGTTGGAGGGAGAGTGGCATAAGTTTGACACCAGAATTTAACCCAGGACCCTGGAGGTTGTCCCATGTGGAGCCATCACGCTTATGCTTAAGTCTCGTTTTCCATCAGTGTTTGCATGGATTTTTCCCTCCCTGTTTAGTCTGGTTTAGGCACTGAAACTGCATGTTGGGGTTAAATTCTCCCATTGTGTATGTTATCAGTCTATTAGAGAATTCTACACATTCTCATATGGGCCAGACAGGACTGCCACCACTTTCTGGTAGGCTAGGTCTTCATCAACTCATTCAGTAGAGTTCAATTATCACTTCATTTAAAGGTTCTGAAACCCCATTTGTGCCATCAGAGGAACAATTGCACCCCAAAAATTAATAATAAAAAACAGATTTTTAATCGAGGCTTAAGCTACGGTATTTTCTTGAACAATTATTAGGCTGTTTTTTGACTTTTTTCACTTGATTATTTGATTTTTTTTTCCCCAGACAGCATGTGGTTGATTTGCACAACTTTTTGCTACATGTTGCAAAGCTTGTACATTTCCAGAGTGACAATTTCAGCAGACATTCTTCATGTCCTAATTGACACATGTATGGGGGTGATGTCCCATCATGACGGTCATTTAATGGGCTGATAACATCCGAATTGGGTGTTAAAATGAGCCCTTTCACAAGACGCTCGGAGCTGCTTCTCCATTTTCAGGGTTACGAGGGTGGTGATTAGTTGGCTGCAAAGGGAAAAACAGCTGGGAAGCAACATAAAAAGAAACACAACAACATAATCGTTTCCCTCAAAATACAATTTAGAATTCGGTTTAGTTGATAGGAACAACAGTTTTAGGAGGCAGGGCTATTTAGTGCTAGCTAAACTACAAAATATCTGCACATTTTTAGACAGCGATGCTGCACTGTGCTCCTCTGACACATCTCTGCACTTTGCCTTTCCCCTGACTTTGGCAAGTCATGTTCAGTGACGTAAGGCCACCTAGTGAAAATGCCACCTCGCCTCTTTACACCATCAATCATGAACTGGAGCTTGTAGTGCATTACAGTTTTGCCATTGCTTTTATGTACCAACAATGTGTGAGGAATGAAATTATTTCGTAATTTTGCTTATATATATATATATATATATATTATTCTTTAACCTTGACTGAATTATTTAATTGTATTGTTGTTTACATCTGTTCTTTTTTGCTAGTATAAAAAAATGTCAAGTCTATAAAGGCATCCACTCTAAGCATTACATCAGTATTTGTTTCATTGTTTTGAAAAGTCATTTCAATTTTTTTCTTATTTAAAGAAGCAGATTATAGGAATTTATGAGCTTCTTTAAATTTTAAGAGATGAACTCATTCTTGCATGTAGTAGAAGTCAGCGGAAACACGGGTAAGAGGTAAGACATGATGTTAATAATCATGACAGTACAGGTAAGAGCTCTTTGTTAAGCTCACGAACATCCCATTACCTTTCCCAAGGAAACCCTGTCAGATTAGGTCATGTAAGGGTTTTATATAATACCACTTGCTAATTTTGTGCATTTCGCTTGACAGAAATAAAACCCACAGAGCAGAATACTTGTCAGGACACAGTGTGTAAGGTCTCTGCATCCGGCTATAATGCAAATCTTAAACAATGACAGATAGTCCTTGATTAAGCTTCTGCCTATGAGGGGAGCAGAATTTGATAGCACAAGAGAGTGAGATCATTTGCATTGATTATGTCACACTCTTGTTATAGAGAGCCAATCCCTGAGAATTAACTTCAGTTCCGGAACTCTAATCATTTCTAACCATCCTGCTGAAATGAAGGCAGGAGTGATCAATATGACTTCGACTGATTTCATGTGGGGGTCGCTCCACCTCTTATCTCCTCCTCCAACAGCATTGACAGATGAATTTAACAAGAGGGGCACTATCTGCTTTGCCAAGAATAGAACTGCTAAACTATCTGCGGCCTTGCTTGCATGGTTTCAGCAGTATTGATGAATATATCACAGTGTGTTCAGTCAGAAGGAACCAATCCTCCTGCTGCCTTTTTTTTTCTTTTTTAATCACTGATTTGGTTAGATCTCTTCCCACAGAGCTGGGTGTGATGACCCAAAGTAAGCTGCATTTTTACAAGGAGATTTGTGCTGCGTTAAATGGAGACGCTCTCCGTATGGAAATACATTTATTCCATCTAATCTGCTTAAGGTCATGAGTGCTGCTACAGCCCAGTAATCAAGCTCTATCCAGTACGTGTGTTACAATATGTAAACAAATTGACAAGAGCAATCTGACTTTTGAAATGTACTTTGAATTATACATCTCGATCTAAACTTTGTGCACACTCGCTTTGTATTCGTGTTGTGAACTCTGTGTGCAGTTACATCAGATGAAAAAAGGGGAAAAGAGACAAGTAAGGTTGAATCTTTGGGGCTGCAGACTTCAGTTGTCACTATTTGGTTAGTTTCAATTCCAAGATGTAAAATGCAATTGGTGACCCTGGCACAATCAAATGTGTTTGTTTCTAGTAGATTCCCCAGAGCCACATGTTACCTGACTTTCTCAAATCAGTGCAACTTACTGGCCCCCAGGTGGACACTTGAATTTGATTGTACTTCAAAGGTGTTTGTATATAGCGATTTGGTAGCACACTCTTTTAATACAGTTTCCCACACTTCTGGAAAAGTCCAGTATTGACCATAAGGAGCAGCAATACATTTAGTATAACAAACTGAATGTTTACAATCCACTTCAGCCCTTTTCTGTGCTTTAGCAGCCATGCTGCTGTTAAATGAAATGTACCCAAAGTTCTCATGTGAAGTTTGCTGTAGTGGGGTGTTTTAGTGTTGTGGTGTACAATAGGCTTACCAACACAGAACATGACACTGAAGGTAAGGCAATCCACATCATTTTCAGAATCAAACATTTTAAACCGTCAGACAGTTGGGAGTAGACTGTACATACAGAAAAGAATAGTGGTCAGTTCACATATGGTTGCTAATCGATGACAAATAGTGATGGAATCAAGGGATCTGGCAGATGACAAACTGTCAGGGAGTAATAATAACAAAGGGAATGGAATAAAGAGTGGCATGATGGGTAGGTGGTGTCAGTAGCAAAAGGATGTGCTATTAATCAATCCACACTTTTTTTTAAATTTAGCGTGGTAATGTAGTAATGCTAAACAATTTCAATATTAAACGGTCACATTTTCTTGTACTGGTGAAGCAGACTCAATTTCCATGGACAGTATATAATAGTAGTTCTGACATTGAGTCATTTCCAAAAACACATGACAAGTAATCAAAACTAATAGTAATCAAACCAAACAATACCCATCAAAATATTATGTAGCCCAGTACTCTTTGTTGGTTCTTGATGTAGCTAAGCAATTCAGTCAAAACAAGTTCATGTAACATGTTTGCAATGCTGTCCAAGTGATCCCTTATTTTCTGTATGGTTGCATTGTGATCAGAAATGAAGGTACAACACTCAGCTCCAATGATGGGCCGTTCCTCCTTGAATGCCAATATGAAATCTAGTGCAACCCAATTTTGTGACGTGTAGCGGTCATTTATGTGTGAAAGCATGGTCACACCATATGCAGTGGAATTTGCAAGATCTACAGCATGAGGAAGATCCCATACTTGGTTTAAAGATGATAGGATTCCATAGCTTGGAATGAGTGCACTTTAGTGTTTAACTGCCGTGGTGGGGGCTCTCAGTGCACAAAGGACAATGTCATGTTGGCCCTGTGGAGCCTGTTGGGCTTTGCCTTTGATGCCTTCGGATCCTTGGCTGTAATTTCATGTCAGTGTTTCCAGGAGCTGCGATTGGCAGAGGCTGGCAGACCTGTGCCCAGATCAACAAGCATTTGAAGTCGATCATGGGCTCAAAGCGGCTGAAAAGATCTTTCCCGACAATGAGAGGTGTGTTGTCAAGAGGTGACAAATGCACCAGATGTACAAGGCTTATTGGTCCTATGGTCAGTTTCAGTTCAGTCAAAGCATTCAATGTGGAAGTTGTCTGTGTATATGACTGAATGTTTAACTCACAGAACTGAAAGTCATAGTTTCTACCTGCTTGGCGCATTTTCTGCGCTGCAGAATGCGCGCAGAAAAGTGGTAGTGACATCACCATGATGTCTGCTTTACTGTCCAGAAGGGCTTCATGCTTCAGGACTCCTTCAACGGTTACGGGCAAGTAGAACGTCCAGCGTCTTCCTCCATTTTCAATGAGGTGGCCAAGGAATTGTTGATAAGGAAGTCTTATTGGAACAGTGGACCTTTTTCTTAGAAAAGTTCATCAGAGTCTGGTTGGACTTTTGAGAATGTACCCCCCCCACCCTGGTGAAGATCTTCCAGAGTGTCGTCCTGGGGGTATGAGTCAAATTCGGTTCCGTCAGCTTCCTCGTCTGACATATTTTCAGCGTCCTCTGGTTGGCTGAAAGGGCTGTCAGTGGAGTCTAGGTGAACTACCCAGACTGCACTAGGGGGTTTCTCACTGTCACTTCTCTGGTTAGACTGTTCAGTCATGTTTTCCTGGACCCCATTTCAGTTTCATAGGGTCCCAAGTATAATTCTTCCTCAGCCGTAGCTCATTGACTGGCGGAATTATCTGGAGAACCCGAGGTGGGAGCCACCGATGATACAGCTAACAGATCTGCTTTCTCTTGCTTTTCTTTCCGCTTTTCCTTCTGTATCTCTTGAAGCAGTTGTTTATTTGCTTCTAAGTCTTCTTTGGTGATGGGAGATGTTTTTGACTTACCTGCTTCGCTGCTGTTTTGTTCAGGTCTGCTCCTGTCATCACTTCTGCGTGGGTTGTTGTCACGCGAGACACCACGACTTGACAGAGTAAAAACCACGGAGTAAAAACCAAACCCGGAGAAGCTGCATTCAGCTTCTATGCCCCATGTATATGGAACAAACTCCCAGAAAACTGTAGATCAGCTGAAACTCTCAGCACATTTAAATCCATTCTGAAGATGTATCTGTTCTCAGCTGCTTTTGATTAAAGTATTTTAAGTTATTTTAAATCTTATTTTATGACAGTTACTTTAAACAGCCCTTGTTTTCTGACTCTTGTTTTTGATCTTATTACTGTTCTGACCTTTTTTTTTTTAATGATTTCATAAATGTTATCTTTTGTTTTTCTTTTAATCATTGTCATCTTCTGTCTTAATGTCTTTGTAAAGCACTTTGAATCGCCTCGTTGTTGAAATGTGCTATATAAATAAATTTGCCTTGCCTTGCCTCACAGTTCGACTGTCCCCGCCACAAGTGAAGTTGGGGCCGTGTTTGGCGGGTGTCTGAGGGGTATTGGTTAGACAGGTCTCATGTGATCCTGGCTTTTGCCAGGCCAAGATGATTTGGCAGATTTGTGGGCCTGCCCAGTTGAGGACCAATTTAGTGTTCTTTGTTGAGCAGCCTGAGACAGGTAGCTGGTTAAGCCACGCAACTTGCTACCTTAAGCTCGTTTAAGCTCCATCAGTAAAGCTTTGGTGTCAAGACTTTGGATATTGCTTGGTTCTGTTGACCTGGTCTGGCTTTGACTCTGTCTAGCAAACCCTTTCAAAGCTAGCTCTTAGCTGTCGGCTGGTTAAGGTACGGGGGCACTCCGACAACCCCAAGTGACTTGTGGTGGGATGGAGGTTTTGAAATTCAACCCCTCCTCAATCTCCGGTTCATTTCAGGACCCAAAATAGGCTCGACGTAGCCGGTGGTAATATTGTTGGGGAGACACCTGTCGTCCCTGCTTGACTAGCAGTGCGGCTGTCAGAAGATCATTGTTTGATCATTTCCTTTGTCTTTGAGGCATTGAGTAGCAGGCAGTTTTTGTGACTCCAGTTACTGAAGGCACTTATCAGATCTCTGTATTCAGCTTCATGTCCATTTCTGATACATGCCACGATAGCAGTGTCATCAGAGTATTTCTGAATGTGGCAGGACTCAGTGCTGTATTTGAAGTCAGATGTAGAGTGAACAGGAATGGAGCCAGGACTGTTCCTTGTGGAGCCCCAGTACTACTCATTAATGTCACAGAAACACAGTTCCCCTGCCTGACAAACTGTGGCCTTCCTGTCAGGTAATCTGTAATCCATGAAACACAGGAAGGATCCACTCCCATCTCTGTGAGCTTGTCTTTGAGGATGGTGGGTTGGATGGAGTTGAAAGCATTTGAAAAATCAAAGAACATGATTTTCACATAAACTGTGAAGCATGAAGAGGATGGCATCATCCACTCCAATGTGTTCTTTGTATGCAAACTGCAAGGAATCGAGTTTGTCTTTGACCTCAAGCCTCAGTAAAATGGTAAATGGTTGTATTTATATAGCGTTTTTATCCAAAGCGCTTTACATGATACGTGACATTCACCCATTCACACACTGATGGCGGAAGCTGCCATGCAAGGCGCTAACCACGACCCACCAGGAGCAATTAGGGGTTCGGTGTCTTGCTCAGGGACACCTTGACGGGCCGAGGATCAAACTGGCAACCTTCCAGTTACAAGACGGCCACTCTACCCATTGCGCCATGCCGCCCAGTAGACGTAAAACCAGCTGCTCCAGAGTTTTCATGATGTGTGAGGTCAGAGCAATAGGTCTGTAGTCATTTAGTTCAGCCGGACATTTGATTTTTGGTACCGGTACAATACAGGATGTTTTCCATAGAGCAGGCACCCGCCCCAGCTGTAGACTTAGGTTGAAGATCCTGTGGGGAGGTTGACACAGTTGTGCAGCACAGTCTTTAAGCAGTCTTGGACATAAACTATCTGGCCCAGCTGCCTTCTCAGAGCAAAGTCTCTGAAGCTCCAACGTCACCCCTGTCTCCGTGACAGAGACGGATACAGGTGCTGAAACAGAAGTGGCTGTAGCTGTGGAGACATGTGTTGGAGACAGAGGAGAAGAAGGAGGAGCTATAGTGGGGATTTCTATATGTTGAGGAGAAGAAGGAGGAGTAGCAGTGGAAGTAGGTGTGTCCACAGTGTCAAATCTGTTGAAGAACAAGTTGAGTTCATCAGCTCTTTCTACATCACCTACTATTGGCTCCCTCCTCTTTTTATTGTTGTGTCCAGAGTATTGATTCCTCTCAACACATCATGGATGTTACTGTGTTGAAAATTCCTTTCTATCTTCTTTTTATATTCCATCTTTGCCACTTTCAGTCTCCTCTTCAACTCATGTTCCACTTCTTTGAGCCGTTCTTTGTCACCATCTCTCAAAGCTTGTTTTTTCTGGTTGAGGATTGCCTTTATGTCGCTTGTGATCCATGGTTTATTATTGGGGAAACAGCAAACAGTCTTTGCAGGTATGACTGTGTCTCTACAGAAGTTGATGTATTCAGTAAAACAGTCAACCTGTCTGTCAATGTTCATACTGTCCTCATCTGTTTCCAGGAGCACATTCCAGTCTGTTGATTCAAAGCAGTCCCTTAGAGCTTCACTAGCTTGAGGAGTCCATTTTCTGATTTGGACTTTAGTTGCAGGCTGTCTCAGCACACAAGGTTTGTAACAGGTCTGTAGATATACCAGGTTATGATCTGACCTGCCCAGTGGTGGTAAGGCAGTAGCTCTGAAAGCTTCTTTGACATTGGCATACAGCAGGTCTAGGGTTTTATTCTCTCTGGTAGGGCAGTTAACAAACTGTGTAAATCCAGTCAGGTGAGAGGAGAGGCTGACCTGATTGAAATCTCCTGATATTATTACAAGTGCCTCAGGATGTTGAGTCTGTATCCTAGCAACAGTATCATGCAACACATCACATGGAACCAAGTCAGCTGCTTTGGGTGGAATGTATACAAGTGTTGTTATGATGTGACTGAACTCCCTTGGGACATAATATGGCCGAAGTCCAACTGCCAACAGTTCAATATCTGGACAACACAACTTTAAAGAACTTTAAAGAACACTCAGAAGGTGAATCACATCCCTGTTTCTCACCTGGGTCTACATTGACTTACTCTGTGAATTTTGGGTTTGTTTTTTTGTTTGTTTTTCCCCATTCACAGGCCCTCTTACTTTCTCTTTGGCCATTTCTCTATTTCTTTAACTCTGTGGGCCATCTCTATATTTTTTCTTAGTGTTTCCAAAGCACTCTCTCTACCCTCTATTTCTCATTCTAAATTCTCACAGCACCCTAATCATTGTGCACCTTCACAAGGCAAGTAAACACATTCTCTGTGCCTCTACTAAATAAAACTTCTGCGTTTCTAAAAAAAAACTTTACAAAAACATTTAATGCACACTTACTCTTGACCACTATTCATTTTTCTGCTTCACTAAATCATCATTCTGCTTAGATCCTCACAAGAACAGTAATTCTGACTTGCCCTTCTTGCACCAGAGTACAGCTTGTATTTTTGTAAGTATTGGGAGGGACAATCATCCATGGGAGAGCAAATCATATCCCCACTTCTCATCTGGTCTGACAATGGCCTATTCTTCTTTTTCTGTTGCCAATTCTTTTTTTCTTTGAAACGACATCAAAACAAAAATCTAACTAACTAAATGCTGGTCATTTCATCAGTTCACAACCACTAAGAACAAATTTCAGTCCTTCCAGGATTTTGCGGATGTTTTTCAAGATTGTTGCGATCTAAAATGCCTGAATTTGTGGCTTTTCTAAAAAAAAAAAAAGCGACATAAGTTGCACTGTTCTAAGAATATTTGTTGCGATGAAATTGCAGGAGAAAGTGACGATTGCTAAAAAGTTGTATTTTTTCAGCTTTTAGAACGTGTTTCAACAATTTGATTGACATTTATTCTGAAACTAATTATTTAACATGCTCTAACCCATCTACACAAGCTTGCACACCATGGTGGGAAATTAGCACCAGACAGATACTAGTTGAATATGAAGTTGTTGGTAGATTTAAGGCATAAAATGATAGTTTACTTTTGGATAAATCACATATCTATCTGTGGCAATTTCACATCCTAGCACACACATAGCCTATTCACACACACACACACACACACACACACACACTCACGGCTTGTCACGTCAGTTAACAAGAAAAGCACTCAGAGCGCAGTACTCCGCCAAGACTGTTCATTCCCTGACCTTACACTAAGCACAGGTGTGTGTTATGCATGTGTATGTTATGCATGGATACTGATTCGTGTGACTTAAATATGTAATGAATGGCAGGAATTGATGGAACTCAGAAACATCCCCACAATTTAACTGTAGCATTCACTTGTTGTCATGGTTACTGTGCTGTTACCTCAATGGGAAATCTTAAATAAATCCATGCATCCAGACTACAGTACAAGCTGCATTGCTGCCAAAATCTAATCACTTGTTCCTTGGTCCTTGCGTCCAAGGGCGTAATTTGCACCGGGGATACGGGGGTCATGACCCCCGCAAAAATCACGTTCAGCTAATGTAACCCCCACAATATAATCACATTTTTCCAATGTATTAAAAGCATTAATTATCTTGTTGATTTTTATTATTAATATCATTTGCCAACAAAACAGTAGCAAGTTTAATCATCTTAATGTAACCCCCACACCCCCACCGAATACTTGGTATCACCCAACCCGCGGCGCCTCCTCTATGTAACGTTCACTTTTCGGTGACCCTGTATATTTGGCATGGATGGAGACAGCAGAGCCGTGAAGAAATGAAGAGCGCGAAAAGGACAAACAACAATTCTTTGTTGGTCGACACCAACAACTTTAAAAAAAGGAAATATCTTGACCAAAAAGAGGTAAAATAGCCTACCTGTCTTGTTAAGTTAGCTGATGATTTGTGACTGGAGTTGGTTTGAGCTTGTCCTGTGAGGTACAGCCAGAGAGTGTCGGGGATGTACTGTGTAGGACCAATGTCAGTTTTCACTGAATTGTAACTTAAAGGGCTGTTTGCTGACTTTGCTCCAATACACAGTGATGGATGGTGGCGTAGTTAAACTACATTTCTCGGGGGAACCGGGCAGGTCGTAACGTTGCCGTTTTCCACATCAAATATCTTTTCAGTAGTGAAGCTATTTTACTGATCAAACAACGCAATAGCATACACAGAAGCTACATTTTTCCAGGCATTTCTTAATCCTGAAGGAACAGAAATGTCTGCGTCTGCCTGAAGCGGTAACCATGGTGACAACAGACGCTCTGCTGCAGCAGGGTGGCTGCGGAGCGTGCAGCCGGTGACAGTGACAGAGGAGGGGAAGAGAAGTACTTCATCTCGTGAATCTTGACAAAATTTCGGAAATACCTGAATCTATTTATTTCCTCAAATTGTTCTTTGACCTTACTGTTCATTTTTAACCGGGCTGATACCATTTTAACATTAACAAAGCATTTTTTTATACCAGGTTCAAGAATATGATTGCCGAACAGGCCATGAAAGAGAGGCAGGTGACCAGAGAGGGAGAAGCACAGATGAGGAGAGAGAGAGAGGAGGTGACAGAGGAGGTGCAACAGTTGAGCAAGAGAGAGGAGGAGGAGGTGACAGAGGAAGTCCAGGTGATGGAGGATCATCAGGTGACCAAAGAGAGGGAGAGAGAGCACAGGGAAAGGCAGCACAGGAGGCACAAATGACCAGGTAACATACCTTAGCCCTTGTACTGTGTTAGCTTTCTCTATACATGCTCCACGCCAGAATAGAGGTGCAAGCTGCACTCCAGTGTGCCACCCTGTATTGTGTGATGTATTGAGTGTTGCCATGAATTGTGCATAAGACATTTTCTGTTTGTACTTTAGTTGTGTCAATACAGTGATGCAATTGATTAATCTTTAAAGTTCTTGATTTTTCTTTTCATAGATAGTTGACATAAACCCAAAATCAATTAAGTGGAAGCTGCTACGGTCTTGCTAGCTAGTACTTAAACACAATGGGAATGAATTGGTCATTGTTGCATAAATACATAAGTACACAGCTGCAACAACTTCAAGTAAATCACCAATGTATTTCTAATACAGGCATGCCAAATTACCATGACTCCTTTTACAAAAGTAAACGATTCAATAAATACCAATAAACAGGCACAGAGTTTAACCCCCCCAATGGAAGACCCAAAGTTACGCCCTTGCTTGTGTCATTTCCTTCCTTAAAAAAAATCATCTAAATCCATTTGTAAGTTTCTGAGTAGGTTGCTAACAGGAATGATTCACCTATGGCGATCGTCACATAACTCTGCCGCACTCCTTGGTGGATTCATGAATCTAACTTGCCTTCATTTCAGTGCTCACAACAGATCTGGATGCAATAGCTTCATCATGGTGATTTGTCTGGTCTGTGGTCCGCTCGTTTCATGTTAGAAAAGTTTGTCAGTCCACGGTTTTTATTTTTTTATTTTTTTTGTATTCCAGTACAATGTTGCACGGGGTGCAAAAGAGTATACCTCCACTTTCATGAAGAACATCAGAATTGTTTTGCACAGTCTTTAGCAGTAATTTTTGTTGGTAAATGAGAGACATTAGAATTGGACATGTGGATTTTCAAATCATAAACAAAGTGAATTCGGTGATGTAAGTGCATTACGTTTGTGCTGGGGACTGCTATGATAGGTGGAAGAGATACAATAAGATAAGAAGTCCTTTATTTCTCCCCTCACCAGGGGAAATTCACATTGTTACAGCAGTGTACATAGCAATAAACGTAATAGAAATAAAATAATAATAAAAATAGTCGTAATAATAGTAATATTTACATATGTACAGGGATGAGAAATGAGGATGAAATAGTACAGTATTGACACACTGTAAGACAATGCAATAAAAAGTGTCTTGAAAAAATAAGTTTAAAAAAGTGCAAAGATATAGCAGTGCAAAAATGTCTGTGCAAATTTTATGGTTTGTGGTGATATCAGTCCAGTTTATGTTAACATCAGCCGGTGATGCTGATATTATAAAGTCTAACAGCAGATGGAATGAATGACTTGCGATAGCACTCCTTTTTGCAGCAGACTGAGACACCCACCCGGGTGGGTTTCAATCTGCTGCTGAAAGAGCTGCTTAAAGATTCCACAGTGTCATGCAGTGGGTGAGAGGGATTGTCCATGATGGATGTGAGCTTTGCCAATATCCTCCTCTCACCCACCTCCTCTCTGGAGTCCAGAGAACTGTCCAGGACAGAACCAACCCTCCTAACCAGTCTGTTCAGTCTCTTTCTGTTCCTTTCAGTGCTCCCCGCTCCCCAGAAGACCACTGCATAGAAGATAGCAGACACTACCACAGAGTCATAAAATGTCCGGAGCAGAGTCCTGCACACTCCAAAGGACCTCGGTCTCCTCAGCAGGTGGATATGACTTTGGCCCTTCTTGTACAGGACCTCTGTATTGTGTGTCCAGTCCAGTTTATTGTGGTATTTGCATGTGTCCACCATCTCAATGTCCAAATCCTGGATGTTCACCAGTGCAGTCTGAGGTGTCCTCCTCCTGCGGAAGTCGATCATCTCCTTTGTCTTACCGGCGTTGAGCTGCAGATGGTTTCGCTCACACCAGTTAAAGTCAGAGATGACCGTCCTGTACTCCTGCTCGTCACCCTCAGACACACACTCGACAATGGCTGTATTATTGGAGAGCTTCTGGAGGTGACAGCTCCCAGAGTTGTAGTGGAAGTCCGACGCGTACAGGGTGAAGAGAAAGGGGGACAGCCCCCATGCTGCTAACTACCACATCAGACACACAGTCCTGAAGCCTCACGAACTGTGGTCTGTTGGTGAGGTAGTTGATGTTCCATGCAGCCAGGTGACAGTCTACTCCTGCTCCTTCAAGCTTCACCCTGAGCAGAGAAGCCTTGATTATGTTGAAAGCACTGGAGAAGTCAAAGAACATGATTCTCACAGTGCTGCCGGTGTTCTCCAGGTGAGTCAGCGATCTGTGCAGCAGGTAGACGACTGCATCATCCACTCCAATGTTCGGTTGGTAAGCGAACTGCAGTGGATCCAGATGTGGGCTCACCTGGGGATGGAGGAATACAGAGGTTCCTGAGGATTATCCTCTCCATGGTCTTGATCAGATGAAAAGTAAGGGGCCACAGGTCTGAAGTGGTTAGGCTCCCTGGGACTCCTGGTCTTTGAGACAGGAACCAGGCAGGAAGTCTTCCATAACACAGGAACCCTCTCCAGACTCAGGCTCAGGTTAAATATGTGAAGCAGCACCTGGCAGAGCTGGTCTGCACAGTCTCTAAGGAGTCTGGAGCTGATTCCATCAGGACCTGCGGCCTTTCTGGTTTTGATCTTTTTAAGCTCACTTCTCACCTGATCAGTTGTTATGGAGAGGCTGGGGGTGGTGGAGGAGGGTGGCAGGAGGAGGGGTGATGGTGGTGGTGGGGGGGGGGTGAGATGAGGAGGGGTGATGGTGGTGGTGGTGGTGGGGGGTGAGATGAGGAGGGGTGATGGGGCTATGGGGAGTCTGGAGGTGGTTAAGGATGGGGAGGGGGCGGTGGTGGTGTTGGTGGTAGAGAGCTGAGGTGTGAAGAAGGAGCTGGCTGGTTGGTGCTTTGATGAGAGGGGGGAGGAGTGGGAGCAGAGTCAACTCTGTTAAAAAACAGATTCAGCTCATTGGCCCACTCCTGCTCTCCCACTGCAGCTCCCCTCTCATGGCCTCTGCTGTCCTGTAGCTGTCCTTGTCTGCCTTGATCTTCTTCTTTATCTCCTTCTGCACCCTCTTCAGCTCCTCTTTGTCCCTAGATCCAAAAACCCTCCTCTTCTCCTTCAGCAGGGCCTTCATGGGAGGTTGGCCAAAATTGCGGAAAAGTTGCGGTGATTGGACAAAATTGCAAGATTGCTCAGAATTCACTGAGATTGGTTGAATTCGCATGAATTGGTGCAATCACAACATCACAAATTCCTGGAGGGACTGAAATTTGAAAACATGGATGGCATCAACTTCTTTGGGAATACAGTTCCATAGATCTTCAACACACAATTACAGTAATTGGGTTTTCCAAAGAATCCCTTACCTCGATACAATTTGTAATGATGAGCCACTGCCATGTCCTTGGTCTGGGTAAATAGTATCCTCTGAAGTATACTGCCATCCAGGTCATGGCACCAAACTGCTGAAGGAATTTACCCAAAGTCCTCATGCAAAGTTTGCTGTAGTACGATGCTTATTAGAATTCCGGTATTCTCAGGGACGCAACATATCTTGGGGCACATCCAGGATTAACCCTGAAAACAAGAAAGGCCAAGACAAGAGCGCCCGATGGAGGAGCTGAAGCAACTCGGTTGGACACTCACCTGTCTGTCTGAGGAATCTGTGATTGAGACGACAGCTGAACAGGAAAAACAAATACTCACTGGCGACAACTACAAAATGACACAATCAAACAAATCAATTCCCAACTTCTTACAAAAGAAATGGACAAGCCCTCCAATATGTTTTATCTGTGAGAACTAGGAGATAAGGAGTAACAAATATACATATATATATATATATATATATATATAACAACCATTGAGCAGAGCATGAGTCTGAAGGTACAGAATACATATGGAGTAAAACATTTTGGTCAAACAGTTGCGAGTAGACAGTGTGTAAATACAGAAAATAATAGTGGCCAGTTTGTATATAGTCGCTACTCAATGACAAAATGGGGATGGAATCAAGAGGATTGGTAGATGAAAAATGGTAAGAAAGTTCTTAGTGGCAAAGGTAATGGAATAAAGAGTGACAAGGGGTAAGTGGCGTCTATAGCAAAAGGATGTTCTATTTTCTTCATCACTGCCAAATTAATTCGTAGCAAAAGAGTGCATTTCTGCATGAGGCCTTGATTGTGGAAAAAAAACAATAGGTGAGGTTATTAATGTAGCAAAGTCTAGGACAAGGGAGAAGAAAAAGAACATCCTAGAAAATGCATAAGGTAAATTGCAGTACATGCATTCCACCAAAACAGGCACGAAACTGTGACACTAGAGTTGTAAAACCAACCTATTCTGTTGCCTTTTGACATAACATGCATATTTCATTAAAAAAAACTTTTTAGACATTTTCTAAACTATATGAAAAAAAACGTTCATGGCCAGTTTTCCTTGAACATGAGTGAACCTCTGTTGGCTATGAATGATTTAAATTCTTTTTCACTTCTGAAAGACTGATACTGTATCTGACCCGTTTCCCAAGTTCACCTCCAGCAGGAATGTTCAAAGAATGAAGTCTCTCTAAGGCTGACTGCAAAATTCAGTTGTTGCATTCAAGCTTGGAGTCTATAAGTTTAACATTTGCCATACACGAAGAAGTGGACGAATACTAGCATGATCTTATACTTCCTTGCTGCATTCTACATATGTAAATTCAATGTATCAGTGTGCACATTTTATGTTAAAATTATTAACTAAGTTGGTCATGATCAAATTGGATGAAAATTGGATTTAACTGAATAAGACACAATGTTTCCATATGTGTTGGAGTGTGCTGGTTCCACTTTCATCTGTCCAACAGATGTTTGTTTTTATTCTTATATATTTAATCTGACAGTTATCCAACTATTAAACTTGACCTCACACCATATGCAAAGCAAAAGTACCAAAATGTCGACATACTTAATGCTTTTTTTTTCTTTTAAGATAGATTCACTGTGGTACATAGGTTAACAAGATCCCACTGCGGGAAATGATGAAGGACTCTTATTAATATCACAGCATGTGCAGGCCTGGGGAAAAAGGGCACTCTTTGTTTCTCCAAGGTGTCTGCCTTCCAACAGTGTCAGAGTGGAGAGACAGGGAAGGCTGATTTACCACTTGTCTCTCAGGTTCTGTTACATTTTTCGATTAAATGTAGCCGTTCTCCTTACTTGCTTTGCTTTTTTTTTTTTTTTTTTTTTTTTGCTGGGAGGAGAAACATTGTTGGCTAATAGTCAGAACTCTCGCAACATTCACTAAAGTCTATCTGCAGAAGGGTCGTTGAGCATCCTTTTTTTTAAAAAAAACTTGTCTAGTTATTTCTTTCTTTGTTGGTTTGCTATAGAGCTATGGCATTAACATTCCTTTTACAGGTTTGACATAATAAACCATTCAACATTTCTCACTAGAGTGAGGAGTATATTCAGTAATGCCAAATATGCCATTATGAACATCTCACCACAATCCCAATGTATTTGTTAAAACCATTATGGCTTTTAGATTTCAGTGCAATATGAGCATGTTGAGTGATACTGTTTCAGTGAATGTGTGCAGTATGGATAAAATGTGGGTTATTTGGAAAGGGCCTACTGATGACAGAATATCATCAGGTGATGTGAAAATATTGTCCCCAGGGATACGTGTTCATTTTTCTTTCCACTTTACTGATGATGTGGAAAGTATGCCCATAAATCATATCTCAATAGAAGTAAGAAGTAAAACAGTTTACAGGGTAGATACTGGAGGCATATTGCAGTCATTGATTCAGCATGTGCTTTAACATTGATGAAATAAATGAATGTTCGAACAATGTTTCAGCTTTGTTGTTCAGAAAGACTCTTAAAACTGTGCACATTGATGAGAAGCATTTAAGATTAGGTTTAGATTAAAGACAGTTGGATTTAGGGGTCAAGGCTAGAATTGTAGACAGGGCTGGGCTTACGCTTTAGGGTTAAAGTTTACCTTTAGGGCTAATGGTTGAGGCTGGGATTAGACTTTACGGTTAGGTTTAGAATTAAGATAAGATAATCCTTTATTATTCCTCACATCAGGGGAAATTTCTGGTGTTACAGCAGCAATGCACAGTAAAGGTAGTAATTATAATAACAACAATATATGCAGTATATACAAGAATGAAGGATGAAAAATGAATAGAGTATTACTAATCTATAAATAAATGACATCAGCAAAAAGTGGCTTGTGGAATAAATGTAGAAGTGCAGAAAAAGCCAGCAGTGCAAATAATTGTTGTGCGGATGTTTCCATGGTTTGGGGTGATATGAGAGAGTTCAGTTTATGTTAACATCAGCCAGTGGTGCTCCTGTTATAAAGTCTAACAGCGGATGGGATGAATGACCTGCAGTAGCGCTCCTTCTTGCAGGGTGGGTGTCTCAAGTCTACTGCTGAAACAGCTACTTTGAGATTCCACAGTGTCATGCAGTGGGTGAGAGAGATTGTCCATGATGGATGTGAGCTTTGCCAACATCCTCCTCTCACCCACCTCCTCTCTGGAGTCCAGGGAACAGTCCAGGACAGAACCGACCCTCCTAACCAGTCTGTTTACGGTAGTCTCTTTCTGTCCCTTCCAGTGCTCCCTGCTCCCCAGCAGACCACTACATGGAAAACAGCAGACGCTACCACAGAGTCATAAAATGTCTGGAGCAGAGTCCTGCACACTTCAAAGGTCCAATTAGGGGTTGAGGTTAGGGTTATAAACATGGCTGGGCTTCACTTTTAGGGTTAAAGTTAACCTTGGGTCGAGTGGTTGAGGTTAGGATTAGATTTTAAGGTTAGGTTTAGAATTAAGGTAGAGATAGAGTCAGGAAGAGGGGTCTGTTCAGACCACACTCCTTCAAGCCAGATCAAGCTGTATGCTCATCCTCAATTCAACCTTTACTATGGGGGGATGTGGGGAGTGGAATTTTACTTTATTAAAATGAGATCTCTTGGTTGTTGTATGTTTATCTTAATTTAAGCTGCAGTCAATTCCAGCCATTTTCAGTACAAAAAATTGCTAATATTCTATTTGTAAATAAAAAAATATGACGAGAAATACGGGGAATATTGGATGCGCATCGCGAGGTGCATTTCCTCAAAAACGACCTATTCGTGGATTATATACCGACTTCAAGACATGTTTTGGACAAAATATTTTACTGGCTTGTGTCGTCGGGATGTCCAAGGTTGGATTATGGCCGTTTTTTGTGGAATATTTTCATCTGTGCGTAATAATGAACCCGGAAATGTGAGTCGCGCTGTGTACGTTGAAGCCGTGTATAGAGAACGGATGGATGGATATTCGTTGTTTGTCGGACAAATGTGTTTATATTACCCGCTGTGATAATCACATCTGAAAGTGGTTTATACCGGCGGATTCATGAGAATCTAAGCTTTCCATCGGCGTATAATGTTTGTATAATCGCATTTGCAGCCTTCGGACATTCTTTAAATTCCTATGCAAATTAGTTTAACGGGTTAAGGAAGACTGTCAATTTTTCCAGATAAGGCTGGCAGTTTTCAGGGTTCAGTGTATATTGCCTTTCTCTGTGATAGAGTGATCCATTTTAGGATGATAATTCAAGAGTAAAACTAGATTTAGAGGTTGAGGTTAGGATTGTAGACAGGGGTAGACTGAAGGTTAAAGTTAGTCATGGTTGAGGTCAGGAGGAAGGGTCTGTTCAGACCATGCTCCCCTCCACCAGATCAAGCTGTATACCATACCTCCCCCATTCATTCCCTAATTTGTTGTTGATTTGCTTAGTTGGAGCCCTTTGGGTGCTTGTCATTTAGTCCATGTGGAAATTTGGTTCCTAGTTTGCTTATCCATTTTTGTCCCATGCATTTCTCTGTGTTGTCGAAACAGGGTTATGTTGGAGTCCCCTGAGGTACATGTTTTTAGGCCATGTTTATGGAAGTGTACCAGGTGGATGTTGAGCTTGTGTCCTTTTCTAATGTTGTAGGTGTGGTGGGCGAGGTAGGCTCTGAGGTCGTTTCATCTTTAACCTATGTAATTTAGGGTACATTTTTGACATTGTATTATGTACACGCAATTGCTTTGGTTGAGAGGAATTCTGTTCGGTAGTGGGTGTGTGGCCCCTGATATCTTATTTTGTGGCTGTTCCTTGACATGCCTGTGGTTTTCTGGTTACTCTCAGTGTAAGTTTGGTTGTCATCAGGAGGTATTTTAGATTTTTTTTTTTCTTTTCTGTATGCTGATAGGATTCTGAATCTGTCTGGGAGCGTAGTGTCCTTTAGTGTTTGAAAGTTCTGTTTGGTGTATTTTTGGCCTTTACTGCATGTGCAGAGTAAGCTTTGATCATGAGGATAACTTGCTTGTCCGTTGGCAGTTTTGGTTTCATATGGTCATTTTTGTATACTTCCTTCAGGTTGTTCTTAGAAATGATCTTGAGTAACCCCTCTTCTCAAGAGCATTGAAGATTGCCTGTACCGCCTGAGTCCAGTCTTCCAGCCTCGAACATATTCTGTTGAACCTTAGTAGTTGGGATTTGAGTTTCCCCTTGAAGGTGTGTTTAAATATGGTGCTAACTTGGCCACTGAAGACAGGTCCTAACAGTAGCAGCTTTAATGAAAGCTGCAGCTTTAATGGCTTCTTTCACTCCTCTCTCAAGAGGAGTGAAAGAAGCCATCCATGTCAAAGTAGAGAAGCCATCCATGTCAAAGTAGAGAAGCCATCTCTTAACAGAGTGGGTGGTCTGCGACATCATCTTTCGCCAATTTACAATCAGGTCCTTTCAAAACTCCCCAAAAGAACCACTCAGCAGACTCATGCTAATGACCACCATTAGCACACGAGGGCTCAGTGACATCTGTGCATTTCAACAACCCCCACCAATACAACGACCATCATTGAGTAGTCAGATGAGTCTTGGTATTGGTCGTTGGAATAATAGCCCTGGACACACCTCACAGAGGTTTAAAAGCTGAGGCAACACCAACCACCACCAGAACTGAAGAAGCCTCTTGGATGAGAGGTGAAATGTCTTCAAGGAACTTTCTTAAAGTCCAGTGGATTTATTTAAACAACTTTGGATAATATGTTATTGTAAGGGTATGTCATACATTTAATGTGTACAGGTGTAAATGTTACCAATTTCACATTTTACATGTTCAAGCAATGATGATACAGTTGTTATATTGATTTCGTATCGACATTGCCGGGCTATCCTAGTGATGCTAGGTGGCACTGTATGTCCATGCAAGAAATGCGAATATTTTAGAAAAAACTGTAACTTTGTCCCCATATCACCTACAGATATGATTATGGATAGACAGTTTTATGGCTTCTGTCTTATCAGTTGCCCTCCTTGCAGGGCTTAGGGTGTCTCTATTCTGAAGGAGGGGGTCCAAAATGAATAAAGTGGGGATCAGGAACATTCACAACTACACAAGAGTCCCTGTGTCTTTTAAGTTGTGGACTTCCGGAAATGTTAATGTTCTGTATGGAGTTTCATCCATCCAAAGGAGGTCTGAGATTCACACTTATGCTGTAAAGAAATAAATGTAGCAGCATTTGTTACAGAGAACTGCAGATGGTGAGGTTGATCACAGTGGTCTCCTGCTGTAATTCACCTCTAACACTAATGGAGTGTCTTCTTGAGAACAAGAGGGTTCCCTGTTCTGTGTAATGTCCAACGTGGCAGTTTTATGTGGGCTCTGGGTCCACAACCTAAACAGAAAGGATTTGTTATCTGGTTTGACCTCTTCCTTGGCATTCCAAAGAAAGCTGTGTCCACTACAGAATCCATAAAGGTAACCTGTGTTTTGTTGGTAGTAGGTTTGATTTTGATTAGGGTGTGGTAGCTGTTGAGTCTCCACAGAGTGCTGGAACTGTTCTTCAGAGTGGGTCCAAATACCCGAGATGTCATCTAGATATCTGAGATATTGTGTTGGGAGTTTGTTACTTTTTTTTGCATTGCTGATTCCTCCCATTCAGACATGTATACATTTGCATAGGCTGGGGCAAACTTTTTGCCCATTGCTGTGCCTTTTAATCTGGAGGTTTCTGTTGAATTGGAAGTCATTCCTGGATAGGCTTATACGTAGGAGGTGGAGTATTTCCTGGTCTGGGAGCTTGTCGGTCAGGGATTTTTCTAACCATTTTTTTTATTGCCGCCATTCCCATTGTGGTGTTGATGTTTGTATACAAGCTGTTAACATCTATTGTGAAGGGGGTGCATGGTTCCCGTATTTTCAGTTTTCTTACTGTTCGGACAAAATGTTTCACATTTTTGATATAACTGGGTGGCAGTTGGACAGTAGTGTCAGGAAGGAGTCCAGGTATTCTGCAATATCGTAGGTTTCGCTTCCACGGTCTGACACAATGGGTTGACCTGGTGGGATCCTGTCTGGGATTGTCAAAGTTTCTGAGGATTTGTGTATGTTTAGCAGGAGGTAGAGGTATCTTGGTCTGGGATCCTTCTCACCTTTTAGGGTAGGTAATGTGTTCAGGATTTCCCCAGATTTTGCTGTTTCTGGGAAGATGGATTCTTCCAATGGTATGGTCTTGAAGCTGTCTGAAGACCTTGTGTATGTTGTCTGCCCTGTCCATTATGATTGTGCCACATCCCTTATCAGCCGGTTTTATTTTGATATCCATGTTATTCCTTAGCTCTTTTAGCGCCCTTTCCTCCACAGTTGTTATACTGTTTTTGCCTGGTTGTTGTTTCAGTTTTGTAATATCTTCTTGGCCCTTTTTGATTGGGTTCAGTATTGTTCGGGACAGTTTGTCCTGATCCAACTCCCATGCGGATTTTTGTGTAAACGCCCTTTAGTTTTAAGGGGCAGAGAGGCCATAATATGCACTTAGTTTCAAGCATCTGTGGTATTGTGAGGTTGGTTGCCATGGTTTCCTAATGGTTCCTTGTGGGTATGAATGAAAGGCCTCTTTTGAGTAGTTGTTTTTGTGCATCTGTTAGTGTAAAGTTGGGGGTGGGAGGTGGTGGTGGGTCTGTTGTTGCTTTAAGTTCCTGTTAATTAGAAATATTTACCTTTTTGTGTCTTGGTGCCTGATTCCTAAGGTTTTAGTTTGTTCCCTTTCTTCTTTTTTAAAAAAAAATGTTGTTAATATTTTGCTTTTATTTTGTACTTACTTAGCCTAGCCGCGCTAGACCCATGTTCTGAAGGCACAAGGGTCTAGGGCCGCTGGACAGGGAGGGAGGGAGGCAGGCTAAAAGGTTGTCTTTCAAATCACTCTGCAGCAATTGGGTAGGTATACAACCAATCAGCGCAACGAATAGGCTGACGTACTTCCTAGAGCGCCGGCGGATTGTGGCTAAGTCCCATTAGCTTCCCAACCAGCGGAGCCAACTGGTATATTAAGGATTTGCCATATCCCGTCGGCATAAGTCCAAATACGTCTTTCTTCTCAATGAAACACTTCAGTGCCATCCTTTGTTTATCTTTCAACTTGAATTTTAGCTTCAAATCTTTAAGGGCTGTGGCCAAAGCTGAGTCGAAAGATAACTGTTTATTGTGCGCCGGTTGTTTCTGTCAGAATCGTCGCGCCTCTGTCGTCACTTCGTTACGCCCGCCTTCTGACTCTACACTTCATGGTGATTCGTCCGGCCAGTTTTAGGAGAATCCAGCCTCGAGCCTTATGGAGGGTAACTAGACCCACCCTGGCAGAGAATTAAATTTGTTGCCGTGGGTTGTCTAGCGCGGCTAGGCTAGTACTTACTATCATTTTCTGAAGTATATTTAGTTTTTTTAAGTTCCTTTTCATGTTTTGGTGTTAAAAAATCAACTAAAAATCAAAATTAAAATTAAAGTTGTTTGTCATATTATTGGTGTTTTTGTTGTTGTTTTTTATTATCCTTAATAATTCTCAAAGCAGATTTTGGTGTTGTCCTTATTAATAGAGTTAGGTTAGAGTTCGACTAAATATTATGTGTCTGTAACTTGCTCAGTTCACCATCTAGTTGCTAACTTTGTCATCGACTTTTAGGTGCAATTGAATACCTCCTTTTTGTTCTAGGTAGTAAAACGAGACTGGACCATGTCAGAGACGTACATAAGTCAGAGTAACAGCACTATAGTTAAATCAGAAATGAAACAACAGCAATTGGAAAAGTTCTTAGCATTCCACACAAGCAACACCTTGCTAATGATATTATATGATAAGCAATGTTGCAAGTTACTCATCAAATCTTTATAGGAGGTTCAGGAATCTGTACAAAACCTACTTTGAAATGCAATTAAAATATGTGGTTTAGTATATGGTTCTTTTGCACTCAGCTGCCAGATAACTTGAAAAGCTAAGTTGTCCAGGATGCTTGGAGCAACTTAAAAGCCCTGTAGGGACCATTTCATTTCATGCAGAACTTGTTGTTCTTGCCTCGGAAGATGACTTAAGCGGAATATTTGGGCTTGTTTTCATTCTGCAGAATGAGTGTAAGGGCAGCCGGATGCCTCCCCGAGGGTGCTGTATGATGGGGAAAAAAACGAGCATCTAGCGGGTCTAAAACTTTTACTCTCCTGTATACTACTCCACTTTGCTACAGTATCAGTGCATCAATATGGTGTGTGTGTGTGTGTTAGGGTGACCATATTCTGTTTCTCTGAAAAGAGGACACACTTCCAGTCACAATATAATCAGTCACATATAAATATGGCATGCTCTAGTCTTTAATAGTTATTGACTCAAGTTGTGTAGGAACACATGTATTCAGATGTTTAACAAAATAAGAAATAATCATCTCTCTTAAATCTGACACTTACACCTTAGTTAGGAAAAGTGAGGTAGAGTACCATTCTTCAAAATAACCTTCCAATTATCAATTATGTAAAAATAGAAATAATGCCTCAAAATATTAAACAAAAAGAAAAAAGAGAGGTAGCCTATTCTTCAATGTTCAGTTAGCCCATTCTTCAAAATAATGTGTCTAATGGTAAATGAAAAAATATAGAAATAATACCTCAAGTCAACAGTCCTTTTTTCCTTCTTTTTTCCTTTTCTTATTAGCTACAGAGACATAAGTCCCCGCTTTGCAGACTGTACATTCTGCCTCCCATTTGACACGACCTGGATGAAAACAGGGGTACTTTTTTCGCATTTCATCAGTGAAATGACATTTGCGTTTCGGCATTTTCTTTCGGTTCGAGTGTTCTCTCGGAGTGTGCCTACCTGCCTGTCAGCCTGCAAGGAGTGAGTGAGTGTGAAGCGTTCCGGGGTTCGGCTCAAACTCCGCCTCTCAGAGCGTATTTCCAAAGGAACCATTCAACGTGAATGATAAATACACTGGTCTGTGACGTGCTCAAGCTAGGCAAGATCAAAAACCCGGACATTTGAAGGACTTTATAAACGCCGGCCGGACAGGCCAGACAGCCTCTTAAAAGAGGACATGTCGGGGCAAAAGAGGACGTATGGTCACCCTAGTGTGTGTGTGTGTGTGTGTGTGTGTGTGTGTGTGTGTGTGTGTGTGTGTGTGTGTGTGTGTGTGTGTGTGTGTGTGTGTGAGCACGAGAAATTGGAAGAGACTTATTAATTGATCGGCGGCAGCAAATCAATTGGCTCTGATGTTGCACCGCCACATTTCCCTCATTTATCACCTACCGGAGTCATGCAGATGTTAGTTTGCTTCATTGGATTCAGTTATGCCTGAAATGTGATCATTACAGTGTTTAAAAAAGGACAAATAATGCTCTCATTATTTCTGTCAAAACAAGCACCATCTGGATTGTCAGACAGTGTCACAGATAATGAATCACAGTGTTGAGACAGGTCAGCATATTTGAAATAAAAGACCAGCATTTCAACTGCTCACCAGCCTACTTCAACAACTCATTTTTAAGTTTTGCTTTTAAATAACCTGCTTTAGTAAAAAAAAAAAAAAAAAAAGAATAAAATGAAATAAATACAATCTAACTATTGAACAAAATGATGAGATGTTGACAATTCAATTAAAAACTCAGAATTTCCTGCAGTATGGATTAACTTTCAATTTTGGTAATTGGCTTCCCAAATGACATTTTATTTCTTTTTATTTTCCTGCAGAGGTAATTAAAATAATGAGGAACATTGCTGTTTAACAACAACAACAGGCCACATGACTGTGCTCGGGGAGACAACCACTGTTGCGCCGAAATGGGTTATGGTTGAATTGTAAGCGTTGGACTGGCAAGCAAGCAGAGGAATTTAAAGAGAAGTAAAGACGGAACGGAAAAGAAGCTGAGAAGGGTTGGGGGAGGGTTGTGGGTGAGAGAAATAATCATTGGGAGAGGAATGTGCTATCCACAGGGGCTCCTGCTAATTGCCTCGCTCATGAGTTTGTGGGACGTGTTAGCCTGCTACTGGATCTGGATCCAGCTCTGCCACCTCAGGGGTGTTGGCATCTCAGCTCACCAGACGACAGCTCAGTTTGACGTGGACTGTTTTTTTTTGTTTTTTTTCCGCTTCCTCCCAGCCATTGCAGCTTTCTTCCCCTAGAGGTTTCCCCCCATCAGAAGTGGCCTAGCTGTGATGGATTGGCATCCTGTGAGTGTCAAACTGCTTTATGGCTCTTTAATGAGGCGATCGGGCAGAGGGAGCCTCCGCTGCCGCCACCGCTATTGGTGCTTAAAAATAAAATCAAAACAGGTGAAGTTTCATTAAAGCTGCTGCTGTTAGGACTTGCCTTCAGTGGCCAAGTTAGCACCACATTTAAACAAACACACTGAGGCACACACACACATTTTCAATGGGAATAAAAATTGAAGTATTTCCATATTTCTCAGCTCATACATTCATATTTGCGTAATGGCAATCCGTTGCTCAAGGGATTTGTGGGAATGCGATTCCTTCTGATTATTGGCCTTTCCGGGATCAAAATTCTCAGAAAGTAATCACAAAGCCTTAAGAGACAGCATTATTCATTCATATGTTCAAATGAAAGCCCATACTGCATGTTCATATGTAGTGCATAAATTAAAGATAAAGGCACCGGCACTCGCATGCAGGAACCAGATGTCTTCCCGGTTTCAATATCACATTATTTTTGGAATTACATCATTAGTGAAACACCAAAACAGCCAACAGATAGCTTCATTAAATAATGATGTTACAGCTCACAACAATCTGTTGGCTTAATATATTCTGCATTGACAGTACATCTGCCCACACATACACTCTGCACATGTGCACAAGCGCACACGCCTTACCCTGCCGCAAAAACATACATGACTGAACACACACACACACACACACACACACACACACACACACACACACACACACACACACACACACACACACATACACACACACACACACACACACACGCACACACACACACACAAGCACTCAGAATGGGAGCAAAGTGAACCCTGTTGACAAAGAAATACTCCAATTATGCATAAAAGAAGACACAGAAGCAAGCAATTACTCAAACTGTGCCAGCTGTCACAGCCATAATATGGCTGTGCATATGCAATATTCCATCAATCAAGAAGCTGCTACATGTTTGTCTCAGCTCAGCGCTGCAGCGTGGTGACTGGTGAAAATGATCTACCCCAGCAAAATTTGTCATAATAGGTCTGTTTATGGCAAACAACCAATCCCCCTAGAATGGGATGTGTTTTTTTCCCCCCGCTCAGAACTGTGCTGTGGTTGTGATCTATTGCCAGTAAGCTGGTTGGAAGAACAGTCTAGCAGCATGTAAGTGTTGGTGAAAACTTGGTGAACTGAGCATGAACTTTGAAATGCTCATTATTTGTTTTTCTGTGAATATATCATTCCTCCTGCATAAAAATGAGCGTGTCAGAGACAATAAAGTGGTCATCCCATTTGAGCTTGTTTATCACATGGAGAGGTCAGCCACAGTTAAAGTGAATCACATTTGGTGAAAGGGAGATGGCTAGATAGATAGATAGATAGATAGATAGATAGATAGATAGACCCTCTTCATTAGGTTACATAACAGTTGTCATTGTCACTGTGATTTCCTTTTTCAAAAATGCAATGAAAAAATCTTCAAAACAAGACAAAAAATACAATGTCCATGATTGAGATCAGATTTAACTCAAACAGAGTAGTAACTGTAGCTGGAGGGGAAAAGTGCAGTTTTTTTGCCCTGAATTGTGTGTGTGATGGTGAAACTGAAATTCTCAAGTACATTTTCAAAATATCTAAATGTTACTTTCACTGTTTCTTCTAAAGTTTCCTTGTGTACACAATTCCATTTTACACTTCCCTCCAAAATGATCTGTGTGTCTGTTGTGTTGGTTTAGCTAAAGCTAAATATGCCATCATGCAGCAAATGAGTATTGAGCCTGTCACTTGGAATGTTTGATAATGTAATACTGAAGATTGCTTGAGGGCTTGGTTTCATCTAGTTATTATACTTATGCATTTTAAAACGGCAATATATGGCAACCCTTATCAATACAAATCAGTGAGTAAATCTCATTTTTCATTATATTTAATATCCTAATGACCAGCGAAGGAATATGCAGCAGGCAATGCATCAAATAAACTGCACGTTCATAGCCACCATGAGGTCTGGAAAGCATAATATTATGTTTAAAAGGAGTCTTTACCTTATTTCTAGTCCATGTTATTTATCCAGCATAGAGCAATTAAACAGACTATTGAGGAAGATGGTTTTAACACACAGTCGGGTTTCATTCCTAAAAGACTTTCAAAATTGAAGGCCATCTCATAATGTCACTGCTTGTTTTGGTTTTTTTCGCTGTTTGGGTGACTGCGCCAAATACAGTGCGTTCCACTTTGTCTTGTATCTCGACTGCTCCACAGAGACTGAACATAAAGAGTTTTCTGATTAGTGTTCCTCTTCTAAAGAAATATGTGTCCCAGGAAGTGCTTGCAAACAGAACCAATTTCATGCTGCTTTAACACTCAGAACATCATTTTAATTCACAAACACAAGTCTGCTCCCAAACTGCTTCTTTCAGACGAGGACCATTATGAGTCTGGGATTAAATCAACAATACATGGTATTGACATGAAACTCTATGTATTCCTAAACACAAACGGATCACAGTGGATTCTCCCTGTGGGGCGAAACAATTTGATGGCTTTTGCTGTTGTTTGAATTGTATAATTGCACCTCTGAGGATTTTCTTTAACTGCACCATGCTTTGCTGAAGTCAGTATAGGTCTGTGTTTTCTTCATGGAAATATAAAGAGTAACTTAAGCTACATTTCATTGTGTCTATTTAGAATTGGATTCTGCAGCACCTTATCTATTGCATATCTAAAGGTTCAGAGCCAGTGCAAGTAATAGCTGGTCCTTTATCTTGAAAGGAGAGAAGTACGGGTGAGCTGATCAGGATGGCGGGATGTTTTCACACAGTTTCATTGTCCATTTTAGACCAAACTTACATGTAAACATTTTTTTTTTAGTTTTCATCCTATTGATGTGTCTACTCATACATCCAAGAGGTTAATGTTTTGTCTAGGGCTGGGACTTTAAAGAGTTAATTTCAATTAATTAATTACAGAGAATATAACATGTTTAAAAAATAATGCATTTGATCACACTTTTCTCAGTTCTTTCATTTCTGGCACACTGACGAACACTCCAGCCCAGTAGGTGACAGTAATGAACCTAAAGTCTGTTTGACAGCCAGGAATGAAATCAGCACACAAGAAAGTTTGGATAACAGTGAAGGAAGATGGGACTAAGTTAACCTTTTCAGGCAGAAAGTTTTCTTTTAAAAATCTTCTCGATGGCAGCTTGGATAAGAGCGTAGTTGTGTGCAAATTGTGCAACAAAGTTTTGTAATCACCACAGCACTTCAAGCTGACGGTATGAGCTTAGTGTAAAAGATGTTGCTGTTAGCACCACAGCTAATGTTGGCCATGACAGTTCTGGTACTGGCTAACGGTGTAGCCATCCCAAAATAGACCACTTTAGAAGACATTGAAAGTGCTTGAGTTTACAATAAGTCTTAAAATGTTGAATGTAATCGCTATAATTTCACTTTGAGTTTGCAGTAATCTGTGAATGCAGAAGACAGATGAAAAACTTTTATGGTTTAAGTTACTACTCCGCCAAGGAGGTGGAGCCTCGGCAAAATAATAACTTAAACAAAAAAAATGATTCTATTTCAATAACTTAATTATAAACTTTAGTTTATGAAAAAAGGTTTATAAGTAAAAGATGATATTCCTAAAATAAGAGCCATCAAAAGCACACCATTTATCAGACCCAAAAACTATGAAAACAGAATGAATCTATGGATTTTCAACTTTCTGAAGGTCCTTGAACTACTTATTCTTATGTGCCATACAATGAGGAAAACTCAGTTGAATCCAGGCATTAAATCAGGAGAAGATGGGTAGTGACTGGCCATCACTACTGACCCACTAACTGGAGGGTGTTGTGGTTCAGGGTGAAAGTGATGATAGTTAGATGCCACCTGACGACATTTTCTCCAGGCTGAAAGCTACAGACACTTTTCAAAATAAATGAGAAAGGCAGCATCTAGACGTTCTCAATAGCTGATTTATTTTATTATTATTTTTTTAATACCAGTGTTTCCTTCAAAGTGACTGCATTTTGGACTTATTCATTTGCTTGGTCAACAGCATTAAGCTCTACTCTTCCAAAAGCAGTTGATGTTTAATGTCAGAAATAGAATACTTAATTTCATGACACAAGATGGGACTGAAATGACATTTAATACAAATGAATGATGAGCAGTCAGAGCATAATCAGGAAAGGGCGGAGCACGGGCTATGTCAGGAGTAAGATTTCTCAGATTATTTCTCAGCTTCAAAATATGTTTGTAATATTTTTTTTAATTTATCTGAGTGATATAGTTTTGGACGACACCAGTGTTTTTTTTTTATTTGTTTGTTTGTTTTCTTTATTTTTAGGCAACAATGGTTAGCAGTTTAAGGCTTTCCATATCTTTTGAAACTTATATCACTGAAAATGAAATGATACCATAATCAGTGGATGCTTCACAGACTTTTAGATACTGATGTGGGTTGTACCATGGTTAAAGCTGTGATTTCTGTTTTCTTTTCTTTTCTTCATTTATTTATTATTTTTAGATTTACAGTAGTGTATTCCTGGGGTCCCATTTAGTAGTCTTTGGATGGTAGATATGTTAGTAAGAAGAGGATTTAAAATCATTATCAGTTGTCCTCTTGGCTTGACTCCAGTGGGTTTGATGACCTTTGTGTGTCTGTTCTTGAGCAGAAATGATCAGCGCTATGTCATCTTGTTGTCTAAATATGAAAGCAAAGACAAGACCTTGTCACACAAGTAACTGACAGCCTCATGACATGTGACCAGAAGAAAGCAATGCCCTCTCAACACCTCAGGCGCTGGAATCAGAGCTGCTCTTGGTGTGCTTTATTTTCTGGTGTTCATCGTGATCACTTCTGACCTGACATCACTGTATGAATTTCTACCAAGATTTCTTTTATTTCAGTGGGTCTAATAGGTCTGCAGTTCTGCTTCTCTGCTGTTTCTTTGAAAAAAAAAAAACTGCTGAAAAAGATCAAAGAATTGCAGCCAAGAGCAAAGAATGAGAAGAAAAACCCCTTGCTGCCAGTGCCGGTAAAAATGCATCAGTAAATTTGTCATAAAAGAAATGATCAACAACACTATCACTTGACTGTTAACTGAACATGATGTTGATGGAATCATAGCTATAGTCTCTAAACTACTAGTTGCAAAAATGTAGTTTGCTCTACATTTTTGTTTTAGTATGATCACTTTTTAGTCCAAGCATTGCTACTAAAACTTACTGTAAAGCAGCCCTGTATGTTTTTGCATATTTTTTGACCCTGCTGTTTATGTCCTACTAATGGAATAAAACTAATTTCATTGCTATGAATTAACGCTTCGTGAAAACCACAATCACTCCCTGATTGATGTAGTTTTCTTTGCTTAACATTAGTGATACCAGTGTCTGTAGCACTATTGTAGGATCTAATATGTACATAAAATATGCTTTGTCATGCATTCCACTGTATCAGCATTCTGTTCGGCCATAAGGCTGCACAGTTCTCCTTGTATGCTCTTCGTCTCAGCGCATTGTCATTCTAAACATTTGAAACTGTTTTGTGCGAATGCTTCTTCCATTGAGACTGAGGTTTGGGTGGGGTTGCTTTCAGTGGAACACTGCTTTATATGCAAAATGAATCCATAACCTCCTTGCTTTACAGCCATAGAGACGCTGACACTTACTCTGTCACTCCACAGAATAGTGTCCCTAAAAAGCACAGCAAGTGGTGATTATGTAAGGTGGAAAGTGGATTTGAAATAAATCATATCCCTCAGCCTGGCCGTATGGAACCAATTCACTGTCCCCAAAAATGCAAGCACTGCCCTTCTAGCATGGCACCTGTGCACTTAAACTCATTTTAAGAATTGTGATTGCTATTTGTCCATGCTTTAGATTTAAATTCCTCAGCATGCCAAACAGAATGGAGGCAGCAGGCTGTATTAAAGGTCACCAAGATGATGATTCTGTAAGCACAGTGGATTTGTAAAAGTCAAAACTGAATAATAAACACACTTTCGTAGGTTGCAAAGACGTTCAATTGCAAATAGTTTAAGAAAAAAAATACTTCCGTCCATTTTGAGCTTTAAGATTCACTGCTGACCTTGGAAACACTACTTTGGCAAACAAAAAAAAGACACATCTTGTGGCTTTTATCAGTAAATGGAGTTTGCTGAGATGTTCTGGAATGGTTGAGTTGCTATTATGTGACTTGACTTACTGATGTTTTTTTTTTTTTATAGCCACTTTAACAGCTTCAAAACCTTTGAAAAGTGACCCAAAAATGACCAAAAGCAAAAGAAAGTCAGCAAGTGAACTCCCTTCACTTCATGCTACTTGTATATTGCTCTATATTGAATTGCATTAATTGTTTCTTCATTACTGGTCTATTTTTATATTTATTTATTTATTTTTTATTTTTTGGGAGTGGGAAGTTGGATTGCAAATTAAAACTTAAAATTTGTTGATCATTGGTTGGTGGAAGAATCTTTTCATTTGGTCAGATCATATCTCACATAAAAATGAGTGTACTGTTCCTGCTGTGTTATACACAGCTAGTATGTTCACATATTGAATAGCCAACCAGACTTCCTTTTCGGGAACGTGGAAATGAGTACCTTGCTGCTTTTGTTGACAATCTTTGTGCATGGAAGTTGAAAATGTATGAGTGAAAACTGTAATTAATAAAAAGCCTAGAATTCATGTTTGATTGCAGCCCAGAGAGTGAAAATATGCAAACATCAGTCATCAACATAATTGTAAGTGAATGATATGTTGATATGGTCATACATTAGCATGTAGCATTAGCATCATTGCAAAGACAATCATCAGTTCAGTGGAAACCTCTGTGGTACTCTGTTTCTCTCGAGACTTCATCATGATTTATGATTAAGTTACAACAAGCAGCTTACATTAAAAAGGGTGTTTGTTTCTCAACCAAATTTGGTCTCTATTTAATTGATTTGAGTGTACATTTCTTGCCAATGAGCTATTGGGATTAATGTTTCCGCTATATTATTTCTGATATAAAACAGTTCTGGCTTCACTGCAATACTTCATGCAAGCTGAATTCTGACTATTGGACAATGGCTCTGCAGCATTCTGTTATTATTGAGATAAGCCATCCAACTTAGCTCATTTCCATCCAAATGTCAGCTTTGATTAATCACCTCAGTGAAACCATTCCATGCATCTGCCAAGATCCAGCACCACCACAAGGCACACCAGCAGACTCTCAAATAGGGCCAATGGCAGATTCAGCATTGAGAATTTACAGTACGGACTACAGTCAGCAAGAGGATATTGAAAGAATCTGAGTTTCATCAAATTAAATCATTTCTGCGAAGCTATTGAAGGATCTGGGAGTTTAAATTGAACTAGTAGACGCCATGATATCTCCTAAGATTGACTGACATTTCCTTCATGTGTCATGTTCCAATAAATGTTTATCATTATTGAATCAAATAACAAATTGAAAATGAGCATTATCTGAAGTTATTTTTCTGACTGCATGGCTGAAGCTGCCTCAGTTGAAGACATCTTGACAGTTAAATACAAACTTGTGGGAATAAAGTCAATAAAGTTAAATGAATTGCGTGCAATATCTTATGAATCTTTATTATCAGAAATAAAACGAGCTGAAAAGGTACTTGTTCTGTCAAAGTTGTCATTCAAAAATGATTTAGCAGACTTACTTTCTAAATCACAAGCCTTCCTTTTGATTGTCTTTTTACTGATGACTGATAATAGTGAGGTGTAGATTTATGAAATCTAATCTGGATTTGATGTGGAAGAAAAAAGTTATTAATAAACTGTATAGAAAGTTTGGTCTGAAGAAGAAAAAGCAGTACAAATCTCAGGAGCGTACTTCTTCAACATGCAAAATCCAGTCTGTAACTCTGCACAAGCGATTTTTATTCATTTTTGAAGGTCAGTATATGCTGGTTGGTCTGGGACACAAATGAGTCTTCAATCATTCTCGGCTTGGTGGTAAAGGCACTGATAAAGTTGGCAAAAAACTGTTGCCTGGAGAAAAACTACAGTACAAGTAAAGTTGAGTTATATAATAGTTTGTGTGCCTGGCAAAATTAAATGTAGTTTACATACCATCAAGGCACTAAAAACCAAAAGAAGATGGGAAAGAGTAGAAGTGCGTACTTAACTTTGATAATGGCAATGATTAGTTTATGTAAACCCAGTTCAAGAGAAATACAGTAAAAATGTAAACTAATCATTGTGCTTCAACTCTTTACTTCCTGATAGGTATTCAGTGAATAAGAAGATCCAATTGAAAGTCCACTTGAGTCTTGGTGAACCCAGGGGTAACTGGACCGACTGTAGGCAGTGTGCTGAAAATATAGTGTGAATACAATGCCCTGTATATTAATGATGGACATAGCCTCCGGTTCAGAAGAGTGAAGATAACACAGAAGTGCATTAAATTTGCAATATTCATAATTGTTTCTAGGGCTGCTCAGTGGAATAGTGGTTAGCACTTTCGCCTTGCAGCAAAAAGATCCCTGGTTTGAATCCCGGGGTGGGCCTGGGATCTTTCTGCATGGAGTTTGCATGTTCTCCCTGAGCATGTGTGGGTTTCCTCCGGGCACTCCGGCTTCCTCCCACAGTCCAAAAATATGCTGAGGTTAATTGAGTACTCTAAATTGCCCGTAGGTGTGATTGTTCGTCTGTGTATGTGGCCCTGCGACGGACTGGCGACCTGTCCTGGGTGTCCCCTGCCTTCGCCCGAGTCAGCTGGGATAGGCTCCAGCACCCCCCGCGACCCTAGTGAGGATAAAGCGGTGTATAGAGAATGGATGGATGGATGGATAATTGTTTCTAGGTGTTTCTAATTTCAAAAAAGATTGTACAGAAGTCTATGAGGAAAAGGATTTACTTCTCATTTGATTTGTTGCCTAAGTAAACATTTTCTTCATGAGATAATGATGTCAGTTGCTGGTTTAAGTATTGTTGTGATTTTGGAAATTATGGTGACATTTAGAGTAAAATAGACAATGAAGAGAGGTATGTTTTAGGGCGAGGCCACCATGTGATTGACAGGCTTAGTGTCTCCACTCAGGTCCATCAATTGGTTATTAAAAAGATTTTTCAAAACATCAACACATGAAGAACAAACACAAGATTTAAACAATATAGTGTATAAACCCGTGGGTGATGCCATCGCTGATAAATCCATCTACACACTGTATCTTCAAGCATTGTCAGTAGTTACTGCAAAATTCTGCAGAAACTGGTCTTTGCAGACTCACTTGTAATCATCAGCTCCCTGATTTTTGATTAAAATTCTAAAATAAAATCATTTTAGTTTCATTTGTTCAAGGGCCATTTATCTAGGGATTTCTTCATTCCATTTAAGCTTTTCACTTCAGGGTTTGCCACAGTGGATCATCTGCTTCCATCTAACTCTATCCTCTGCATCCTCTTCTCTTATAACAACTAACTCATGTCTTTAACTGCATCCATAAACCTCCTCTTTGGTCTTCCTATAGACCTCTTGCGTGCAGTTCAAAACTCAGCATCATTCTACTGATATATCCACTATCCTTCATCTGTACATGACCAAACCATCTCAGTCTGACCTCTCTGGCTTCATCTCCAAAACATCTAACATGCACTGTCCCTCTGATGTACTCATGCTTGATCCTATCCATCCTGGTCACTTCCAAATCTTTTTAGGGATTTATTTGTGGATTATTAGCACTTTTTATTGCACTTTACTTAATCAAGTAATGGGTGACATCTGAAAACACAGCGATGTTGCTAACAAGTCAGTTAAATTTTCTTTGGAGGTCAGACCTAAAGTGAAGCAGTTAACAGTACAGGCAGATCCATGAGTGTGCACAACTAGGGCTTCTGATGGGAAAATACACCTGAAAATACAGCAGGGGCTTTTGCTCCATAATCAGATCAGTTCTAAAAACCTGCCCGAAGCATTCCAACAAAATGAAAATGCCCACTTAGTGACATTAACTAATTTGTTTCATAAACAATTTGTCATCTCATCAGCATCCTCCCACAGCAGATCTTCCACACCGCCACAGACAGGCTATTTAGCTGAACTTGTCTGACACCGGTCCACGCACAGTAATTACACACCAGAGTGCAAAACAACACTTGAAATCTGCCCATGAGCCATGATAAATAGAAACACCCTGTCTCGATGTCCTGATCGATCATATTACAGAATTATTGGCAGATTATTATCAGGTGTGCTGACTGAGGGAAAGATTTGAAAACCACTGAGAAGGGTTGATGATGAAATGCAGCGTAAACCACCGCTGAATGTCACTTCGTGTTGTGTCTGAGCACACCTTCACACCCCTGCCTTTGTCCCCACTTCCAGAGAAACACATCAGTATTCATATAAGGAAAGGATTAGTCAGTATCTGCTATTAGAATTTACATGAACAGCGGTGTGTATAAGGGTTATTCAGTGTAAAAAAATTCCCAAAAACTTAGAGCTCATCTGCAGACTGGTGTATATTTTTTAGTTCGTTTTTTTTTTTTTTTTTGCTTTGTTTTTCGAACACGTTCAGGGTTTTAAGTCTAAATGAGATTCTGCCAAATTTAAATGTTGTATTCTCATCTTCGTAAAAAAAAAAAAAAAAAAAAAAACATCTCTGTGGACTCTCCTGCATTCTCCCTGGTCATGCTCCACAGATGTGTTCAGACAACATTAAAACATAAAAATGCAGAGGAGTAATCATGACTGTGTGGAATGAAGAGGGCCTTCTATATTCACAGGTAATTGTGGAGCTAATTATTGTCGACTTTAACAGATGGTGCAATAGAGTAGAAACTGATTACAGAAATCTCCTGGCAAAGTTCCTGGATTGTTGATTTTTGTAAAACTGCTGAATATCTCAGCCAGCGAAGTTTTGTGGATGCTCATTCACTGCTTTGCAATAATAACCAGTGAATGATAAAGCCATTAAAATAGATCGAGGACACAAAATTGAAACGCTAATGCAACTCTCTGGTTAGCATCAGCACGGTGAAAAGACAAACACTCTGGACGTAAATGCTTAAGTGCTGAATACTTAATATTTACTTCAGTATATAGTATATGTATGCACACACACACACACACACACACACACACACACACATACAGCATCAGCAGCAGAGAATTAATCGTCTGTCTTTTTCTGCATTAACAAAAAACAATTCTTCCGTTAGCTTTATCGCTTATGATGAAAGACCATTGAACATACAGTCCCTCTGAGTTAGCGGTTCATTTATTTCTCTGGTGCACGGGCACCTTATATATATCACTGAATATATATGGAAGTGTTTCAAAGATATTTGACCTGAGATGCCTTTGTGTAGGCTGACACTGAAGTCATCAAAGTTACAGTGGGAAACAGCAGAAGATGCTACAGGGGAAGAACTGGAGCATCCAATAAGCCCCTTAAGTATAATGGGAACACTTAATGAAAGCACGGCGGAGTTATGTGACCTTTTACACCAAGCTTTAAACTAAATTAGAAGATTTTCAAGTGTTAGTATGTTTCATTTATTGCTCATAAAGATTCTGTAAGTGTGACCATGGAAAATTTAGAGCATTAGTAACTCTTAACTAAAAAATAAGAGTGTTTTTTGTTTTTTTTAGCTGACAGATTAATGACTATCAACATTAATTTTTAGCAGTAATGAGCTTCAAATCTTTGTCTTAAAAGCCAGAGTTCAGTCCATGTATTGTCTCTTACTGTCAATAAAGGCTGCTATATTTTAAAGAACAAGTTTTTTTTTTTTTTTTTTCACATGCAGGGAATGATGGCACAACTACCATCGGCTCAAAACCAGTCAAGTTTTAACCCTTAGATGTGCGCGTGATTGGACCCTACAGTCTTCCATAAGTGGGTCAAGCATGACAAGTACAAGAATCAATGTGTTTTTATGCCATTTTTTTGTCATTTTGGTTAAGAATAATCATTTTTTATTGCTTGCATTATGTTTTTGTACATAGAAGAATGATTTCATTATGCCGCCAAAGAACACAGAGGAGTTCTGTTGATTTGTCTGTCTGTCTGTTAGCAACATTACTCAAAAATGGACAAACGGATTTGGATGACATTTTCAGGGAAGGTCAGAAATGACACAAGGACCAAATGATTAGATGTTGGCAGTGATGCAGCTTATAGTCTGGATACACTGATTTGTTAAAGATTTCTGTATCATTGCGAGACAGCGGCACGACGTCACTGTAACTATGGCTACAAGTGAACACTACATCAGCTGCCTGCTGACAATCACATGATTGCAATCCTACTACAAATAGACCGCTGTGAACCATGACTTTTTTAGAAGATTTTATCTGTCGGAAATGATATCACAGAGCAGCCTTGACAGTGTACTGTGATCTCTGAGTGCTTTTCTTGTGTTTGAAATATGTATATTGTTCACTTAATAACAGGTTTTGAACATTTTAATCATTGAAAAAGAATGCTACAAAGAACAGCAATCGAAGAATGTCAGCATCCATTTTGTAGACATTTTTCCACTCTTTTCCTCCAGCTGTTGTGCTCTCTGTCCCTTCAGGTTTGTGGACTTCATTAGCTCTTGTAGTATGATATTATCAGTGATAAAGAGCTTGGGGTAGTAATACAAATACTACAATTTCTTTGGAAGCATAAAAGGTAGCTTAAAATTCTAAATCATGTTTTTGAGGAATACCTGGAAAATGAAATAATATAAAATTTTTAGTTCAAAGATTTTGCAAGAAAACCTTAATGAATCTTTTTGTCCTACTTATGCATCTCAGGGTTAAACAAATACAGCTTTGAGACCACATATTCTGAATTAAAGGCAAAACAAGATTTCTTGGCTATTATAAATGCATGTACTGTTGAGCTACAGTATTTCATGTTCATATTTAACCTACTCACTGTTGTTGTGGATGCTGGTATGAAAGTCTGCCTATTATTATAGTGAAGAATAAGTGTCTTATATAACTCAACTAAAACCACTTAGAAAACTTAAAAAAAACAAAAAAAAAAAACGTTTCCTGTGTCAGATGCATGCAACTCATGCATGTCCTACCTTGTGGTCTCCCTGTAGCCTTATATCTCTGCAATTAATCTGCTAAGTAAAAAGGCCCCAGTTGTTAAACAACAGAACTTTACTTTTTAATAAGCACTTGCTCAGGTGTCGTGGACCTGATGTGGTGATAAAACCTTTCAAACAGCTCCAAAGAGCACTGGGAGCTACTTTTTAATTACTGTGAAACAATACACCCCCATGCCTACTTTTTGCTCCTCACTTCTTTGGCCTTTCCGATGTTGAAAATGCCTTCAAGACTTAATGGACTGTGGTGGTAAAGAGCTTTAAAATGATCCATTAATGGAAACTAAAGATGTTGTCTTTTTCTGTCAAATGTGACACTGTTAGCTGCTACAATACAAAGTCATTTTAGTGAAAGAGGAAAACGAAAACTTGAAACTTCTCCTTCCTGGCGTCGTGCATTTGAATGTTCTGCTCTTGAATACTAAAGTCACCACTAATACAATACTCAGTGCTCGGTATGTTGGGGATGATAGTGGAGCATCTCTCTTCAAAACCAGTGTGCAGTTTCTATCAACTTGCCACATAGCGGAATCCAAGCACTAAAAGAACATCTGCGTGGCTGCGTTTAATGTCACCGTCCTCTCTGCACTGAATGTCCCAAAATACATCAGAAACTCTCAGAGGCCCAGATCAATCAAGCCCACTAAAGTGCCCAAATGTCTGACACATCCCCATCCAGTCCTATTTTTCTAACCGTGTTCCAGCTGAGCGACATGTAAATGTTTAAAGCTCTCACATCTTAAATATCTGCAGCACTTCCCACTTTGTGATCTGAGGATGCTGTTAAACTTGTCAATTAGGTTCTAATTAAAACTCCTCTGAAGCGGCTGATGCAGAATGGAGAAGTAGGTCAACCGAAAAGCATCGCAGTCTGGTTAGATACGGTCCACAACTCATGAAGCTGAAACTTTTAGCTTAAGGAACCATTTAGTTCCAAAAGGTTAGATCATTTGACTCAAATGAAATTAAATTATACGGCTTCAGGTAACTGAAATGACGTACAGTTCGATAAGACATATGATCACATTGAAAAATGCGTCATCATGGGCACGGTGGCTTTGCAGATCTAATTACCATTGATGATTGGTTTCTCCTGTTTTGACAAAATGCTGGGTATTTGCACACCACTGAGTGCACACAGCATATTTTATTTTTAAAATCTCCACGATATATTGTATTCTGTCACTGTGTTAGAATGTTAGAAAACAACTGTATTTCATTTTTAGTATTTGGTAACAATAGTTTGGTTGCGACTTGGTTTTGAGTCATTTTTGCATTTTCAGGTACATTCTCAAAATGATGCAAAGATCCAGGAGTCAGCATCAATGGGAAATAAATCTGCCATTTTACATATTTAAATTAACCATTTTTTTCTAACCTTTTCTTGCTTCGTTTCATGGAACGGCGGAGATTACCAGCGTGGTAATACTGAACACATAACATCTATAGACCGTTGGAAGTGTAATGATGCTGCATCCACTCTGTGAACAAACAGAAATTGAACAAATGGCAATCCCAAAATGTATTTATTTGTTAGCCCAGACCTACTGATCTGGTTGATGGATTGGTGACTGGTGTTGGATGGAGTGAAGAGGTGGATGTGGCCTTCAGATGTCATCCAGTCCAGTGATGGTGTGGTGGTGCCCAGTTAATAAGAGTAGGAGGTGGACCAGTAGAATCAGTGGGAGGAGATGAGGCTGGATCTGAGGGAGGGGGAGAGGAGGGAATGTAGGGCTTAGGATTGGAAGGAGCAGCGAGCGCCTTGTCTTCTTCCACAGATGTACCAGATGCCAGCCCAGCCTGCTGTAGGAGCGAGACCCCAGCAAGTCACTGTGTTGAAGAGGGCTCAGACAGGGTTTTGCTTATAGCATAATTAGCCTTTAGCATCCCACTCATCATGTATGCCCCTTCCAGTTGTGGGGATTTACATCTGAGTGGGACCCACTGCTCACCCTGGCCAGCCATCATCTGTATGGAGTGGGTGGGAAGAGGAGATGTTGTCATTCGTGAATACTGAAACACTTGAATTGCTGTTGAGAGCAATGGTGTGAAGGTTGGAGATTTCACTGGGTTTTCTGGATGGGGGCTACACTTGAGCCTATCAATGTCAGGGTTTGTTTGGTGGATTGTGAGGGACTTGTTTTGGGTGGGATAGATGGTATCTGGGGGGTAGGGGAGTCATTCCTTTCTTGTTTTTTTTTTCCCAAAGGTCCCTAAAAGGCTCTCTCCGTCTTCTGCGGTAGTGGAGTTAAGAATGTTAGCTCTTCGGGGGCCTGTTTAGGCTGTGGGTGTTCTTCAGAGTTCAATGGTGGATGGGAGAGGGAGTGCGGAATATATTTCTTGGCTGTATATATTGGTTCTGTGGAGCAGTATGGTGTTTGTCTGGGTGCTACTTTGATCCTCTGTTGTTGTAGTGGAGGGGATCTCGTTTGTGTGGCTATCCCAGGTGGTGTTGTGGGGTGCTTGTGGTTGTCATTCAAGTGGTGTTGAGGATCCTGGATGAAGAAGGGACTGGGGCTCACAGTGGGGTTTGTCTATAGCAGGTCGCTGCTATGCTGAGAGGGTTTGTGGTCCAGATGGGTGTGAGAATGTGTGTGAGAGAGTGTATGGAGACTGTGACCTGGATAGAGGTGGGAGTTAATGCATTCACACAGATTTTAGCATAACATTGCCAGAAAACGACTAATCATAAAAGTATTATTTCATAATTATTTAAAATTATCATAATGCTTTTCAGAAGGGTTAGGGTTGCAATCAATAGTGGCATAGCCTATGTAACACTATGTACCACATACTGCATTCTAGTTTTTCACATTTTAATACATTTGTAAGTATTAAAACAGAGAGTCCAGTATTTAAAACCGATTGTACCCAAAGCCGTGGAGCAACAGCTGCTGCTGGAGTACAGCATTGCTGTTCAATAATGGCAATTTGCTAAATTTAGTTATGATAATTGTATTTGCTAATGGTTGTTTTGGACAGTGGTGCATGGTTGGCTGCCACTGCATATCATTTTTTTTTTTGTGGATTAGTTTTTTGTTTTGTTTTTCTTGTCATTATTTTGACTTTAATGATTGTATCGGCAATAATTCCTGTCTGAATTCTGTGAAAATGATGAGATTCCTTTTCCATCATTTATGAAAACTCTTTCATAAATATTCTTCCTTTTTTTCATTTAACTGTCAGTGAAAGATACATTTGTATGTGTTCCTATTGAAGCAAGAATAAATATTACACAATAGACAAAAATTACAGTCGCTATTTTTTTAAATGATTATTTTGAGCTACCAACCCAGTTCCCATCATGCAGCTTGTCTTCAAATCAGAACAAAAGCAGAACATTGTAATACAAAGCTCTTGTCTTTCCTTCAGCTGCTTTCCATACTGTTTCTTGTGCATTTTGACAGCTGAAAAAAGAACCAAATTTGAATTTCCCCCTGAGCAACAGTGCGGCAGGAGTTCAGTTACAAGAAGCATCTTTATACTGTAAGGACAAGGATTCTGTAATGGCTACATCTGTAGGAATACTGTCAGCCCTTATATTGAGAATGAAAAAGCATCAATAATCATGTTTTCTATTTTTGTGGCGTGCATTTGGAGGGCTCCCTGTTTTGTTCGTGTTAACTCGCTTTTCAAAAGAGACCCAAGAGAGAGCAACCAGAGATGGAGGGGATGTGTCGCAATCTGCAGTTGTGCATTTCAAATCATATAAAGTGACAGGGCAAACATCTTGCTGCAGTCTGCACACAAGTATGTGCAGCCTTGGATAACTGTGTCTTAAGCGAAATGCCACAGTGTTACAGAAAGATACATTTGAGGTCACGGTAAAGTAGTGACCTCTTTTTTTTCGCACTGGAATGTATACATCATGCCCTGATATGTGGTCTGACTCTCATAAATCATTCCCCACAACAGCATTCTCCTTGGAGAATGGCAGTTGCTGATCCTCTTGCTCTAATGTGCACACACACCCGCCCACACACACATTCACACATTCAGACACACACATTCACACAATTTATTTCAAGATGTGATGGTCAAATGTCATTTGGATTAGCCAGAGTCCTTAAGCACAACCTGAATTAGAAGACACGTCTGAAAGGTAGCACTGAATACAGAAAATTTGATGTCTGCTTTATCAACTAGATAATATTCAGAATGCTTTTTCTGCATGATTGGTTTATGAAGAATTTTTTCATTAAGAGAAATCTTTTGTTAAGAAACGTGTCACAAAATAAGGGAACTTCAACCTCACCTTTTTCTTAATGTCTTCGTACCCTGCTGAGAGATCGAATTAAAAATGCATTCTTCACCTGGAGATTCTGGTTAGAAGGGCAAAAACAAGGAAATGGAAGCCACATGCAGCATCCTCAGTAGATGAATGGCTGCAGCTGGGAAAAGACGGTAGATTTAACTGAAAGTCCTGTTTGTGCTCCCCAGGTGGTGTTGCACCAGGTGGTGTTCGTGTGAATGTGTCTGTGCAGGTGAAACAGAGGGGGAGAGAAAAACAGCAACAGGGTTCATGTCCGGGTACACAGATTGTATGTCCTGCACAGTAGGCCTCCTGTGTTCGGTTTTTCGGGAGATTTTTATTTAGTTTTTCCTTCTTTCTTCATTGTTTTGGCAATAATTATGATCAAATTGTACTCACAACTTCACAGCTGAGATCTGGACTTCCACCAAGGGAGGTTAAGAGGTTATAAACAAAGAAGTTAATTTTTCAAACTAATTTAAAAGAAAAACTAATTGCAAGCAAATGATGAAACTTACACAAACAACCCAGTCCTCTAGAAATGATGTTCCTGTTAAGGCTGCAAACTAAATCAAATATTAGTCTCTACTTTGGTTGCATGACCAACTGCAATGCTGACGTTTAAAGTATGGACTCTGCTCACAGAAAACTCTGCGACATATCAAGTGAAGTGCTTTGTATGCTAAGAGTCAAACACCAGGGAGCGATCACAATGTTGTGGCATCAGTTTTGAGCAGGCACAATGCAGCGGCGGTCTGCCTGCAGTGGCAGCCTGTGGAAAAATGTCCTGGGTAATGCGACTGGAGTCCACAGTAGAGGAGTGAAAAACAACAGAGAGCAGATGTGCAAAACAAAAATCAAATGTCTGAAGTAGAAGGTGAAGAGGCAGTCTGTGGAAATTTATCATCATCTGTTGCTTAGAAGTGTTTAATATTTTGGGAATAGATTGTTGAACAATGACAAATCTTGTGCAAACAGTGTCTGAAATTTGTCTGTATCGCAAAGTAACACAGTTACTTTGTTCAGCTGCATTTAAAAAAACACCACAACCTGTAGTAGAATGAATGCAAGATGAAAAGCATTGCTCAAATTACTTTGCTGAATCTCTTTCTTTGTGCAATGTGAATGCAGAAATCCATAACATTGATGTTACACGGTGTACCAGACAAAGTGAAAGAGAACGCAATGCTCTGTTAATGTAATCTTAAGTAAAATATGTTGCTTCAATTTTATCTGCATGTTGCTACTGATCAGACCAGGCTTAATTTGATGCAAAGATTTGTACAATGGGACGAATGTAGCACAATGTGGAGGTGAAAGCTGTGTTTAAAATGTGGAAGTACCATAAATAATGCTACTTGTTTATATTCTGTCCCTCCAATCATGATTAATTGTGGGCTTAGTCCTCAAAAGATTCTAAGGCAGTTTTGCTGTGATGGCAGTTATCACTGACTGGATTATGTTCAGAGGCAACATTTTATTTGAATGAATTGTCTGTCATGAGCAGACTAGAAGTCGTAAGGAGGTGGTTGGGGTTGATGGTGGGCAAACAAATCACAAATCTTGCACTAGAAATCATAACAAAGAAAGCATTTGGTCAAGGTTGGAAGGACATTGTGCATTCGAGTGAATATGTTATTTGGTCATTTTTGAGCACTGTCTCCAGAAAATGATGCTCCTATGCAACTAAACTGCATTTTTTTTTTTTAGTTTTAAGTTTCACATATTTATTTGTACATTTGTGACATATAACAATTCATGACATTTCATTGCCATATATTGTACTACTTTGCTTTTGTTCCTTTTCAGGAAACCAATCATATATTAATTAGATGGGGCAAGACATGTCACCCTGGTAACCCCAAAAAGGAGGGACGGAGCTTTAAATAAGTTATAAAAGCACGGATTCCCAAACCTAACCCAAAAATTTGATGCCTATGTCACAGTACCAGTTGTATTTTTGTTAGAGTTTGTATTTTAGTTGCATGGTTTGGAGTGGTTATTTTAATTGTTTAGTTTTTATTTTATAGTTGCATGGTTTTGTTTGCAGTGGTCATTTTGTTATGTTTCTATTTTGTAGTTGCATGGGTTTATTGAGTGTGCATGTTTACTGGGTGGAGTGATTTTCTTTCTTTGTTGTGAGTTGTAATTAGTGAATACAGCTGGCACTGATTAGTGAAGACTGCGATTGATTGGACAGAGCTACCTGAGCTGATGAAGAAAAGAGGGACACGTGCAAGAAAGGGGAGGACTAACAAAGAGCGCACAGGGGGAAAACAAAGTAGAGGAGTAACAGGGCGGCCGTGAGTAGAACTGGGGACAGACGGGGAACAAAGTGGAGCGACACAAGAGTGGACCGAGCCAAAGAAACTCCACGCTACATGCAGTAAGCAGCGCTGGTTCGAGGGGAGAGGACGGAGGCGGACTGAGTCGGGTCGTGGCTGCACGGAGGCAGGAACGGAGGGCTGAAGTGAGCGATGGATGCCGAGGAGGATTGATACAACGCAGATTCCCAGATAAGTGAAGGGACGCGAGCCATCCTACCCAGCAGTGTGTGTGTGGTTGGTTGTTTTTATGGTGTGACGCTCCCTCTTCCACAGCGCTGCATCACGTCGGACCAGCCGTGAGGAGGACTCGGAGGTACGGAGGCCAAGGAGGAAGTGTGCTGCTCGTCACTCATCGCCCTGCGTCGCCTGTTCCCCGGAGAAGATTCCCTTAAAAGGACTATTACACCGGCCAAGATAAGCATAGCCTCAAAAAGACCAGTGTGCTCTGTTTTATTGATCTGATGCCCCCAACGAGACTGTTTTATTTTATAGATCTTAGTAGGATTTTAGTCTATTCTTTTTAAGAGATTGTTTTATCTTGTGTTGTGGATTTTTAATTTGGGAAATAAATTTCCTTCATTGCATTTGTGCACTTTTTTTTTTTTTTTTTTTTTTAACAGTGGAAATCAAGTCTGTTGACTGCTGGTAAAAGGTTATTCGAATCTGTGCAGTCCGTGTGACACCTACATGTGAAGTTTTCTAACAAGTAGACATCATTGTCAAAGTGTTAACCAACACATGTTTTCTCAAACCAAACCACATACGCTTGGTGTCTAAATCAACAAACGGAAAACTTTAAACAGCATGCAAAAACAGACCTTAGGTCAAAGAATAACGGTCCCAAACAGGAAGCAAATTCCAGTCTCCAGACCACAATATTCCCAATCCTGAACTATGTGCTTTGGACATCTCCTTAAAGTTTCTTAATGCTGTACATGATCAAATATTTTAGAAGTAAACACATTACTCATGTTTAGTATTTGCAGCTTGCCTAGTATGTTAATTACCATTTCCATGTAGTTTTTCAGTGAAATAATGTAGTGGTCACAAATACACAACGTTTCACAGTATTGGTTTCAACTGTAGTGCACAGATGTATAGCAACATTATTTCACAATATGAATAGTTTTTAATATATGCAGATAGACATCATGTTGTTTTCATTCCATTGTGTGACCAGTGACCTCCGTGGTTTGTTTCTTTCTTGGGGCTGATCACACTGAATGTTGTAATGAGATGAGGCCACCACCTTAATTTCATTTTCTACAAGCTGTGGCAAATCACTTAAGTAGACCGTGAGAGCACTGTCACATTTGATGGGGGTGACAATACATTAAAGCACTTCTGAACTGTGATCCAGAGGTGGAGGAACGTTGATGTGTGTCAGCCAATCACATCTAACGTCTGTGGAGTGTTTTTTTTTTTTTTCATCAATAGAATAGTGTTTCCATTCTCTTCTGCCTTGATGAGAAAAGAAGCTGTTTGGCTCTATAGGCCTCTTAAACAATCTAATGTGACTTTGACTGTCAGCATAAAACTAAAAAAAAATAACAATAATGCTATGCTTGCTAACCACATCTCACAATCCCACTAGAGGAGTCCATCCATCTCAGATGTAGTGTTTTGACATTTACACCATAGCCACAGTTAAAAGTATGCAGTGAGTTTAATATTTTCTTGGTTGACGAATTTACATAAAAATCAAATTGTTCTACAACATTTATCCACACAAAACTCTGGAAAAATGAGTAGGAGATGTTTGACAATTGCCAAGAAAGCCAACAACAGAACGGAACTTCTTTGAGCAAGTGGGCAACACAAGCAAAAATTATGCTAATCCTCAACACTGTCATGGTCTCTGCTGTGCCTTCTCCTCGTTTCTCCTGTTTTTTTATTTATTTATTTTATGCTTTATCCCTTCTCTTGTGTTTCTTGCTATTGGTTGCCTGTTTGTTCCTTCTGTGTTTGTATGTGGATCTGTCTGGGTGCGATATTCTGAACATTCACCAACTTGGTATTAATGCTACAACCAGCTCTTGTTTAGTTTTGTCTCTGCCAGTGATTCGAAGTAACCCTTTGTTTCTCTGAGCTTCAACTTTTCAGTTTCCTCATGCTTTGTCCTGTCAACTCCCTTATGCCCTTCGTCGTCTGCTCAGCTCACCCAGTCTGCCACACTTTCAGCTCCATGCTCCCACAACCAGCTCAGCTGTGCTCTCAGCTACACATTTCGGCAATCATCCCTGTCCGAGCAGCCTGCCACAGCCTGCCAGCCATTCACCCTCCTGCCATATTCCATCTCCTGCCTGCCATTCTTCTCTATGAGCGTTTACCTAAGTTCACCTCTTCACCTGCCTCTCCACTCTCCATTCACAACTTCAAGAAAACTTTGACTAACTGTGTCTTTGTGTGAGTTCTACTTTCTGAGAGTAAAGTCAGACTCTCTGTATGTGTGGTGCTGAGAGTTTCTGTTCTATGCTTTGGCTGCTGGTTCACACTTGTTAAGGCATGTTTGTGCATGTTAGTCCATTGCTTTGGAGTTGTTGGTTCACACCGCATCAGAGAACTACTCAGTCAGTGTTCCCGAAAGACCAAAGACAGTCCTTTATTCATTAGTTTTACGTACTTGAAGTGTACTCCTTTAATTTCAGCTCAATGTGGGAGTATCTACTGCTTTTTTTTAGCTTTCCCCTATCTCTGCTCTTTTTGTGGCTGCTCCACTCCAGTCTGTGTGTCTTTGTTTCCACATGTGATGCTGCTCCTGTCGGTCCACTAATGAATCCAACAGTATATGGAAACAGATGCACACAGAAAGGGACACGTGGAGTGAAGCGAAGATTACCTGGCTCGAGTTTGCAACACTGAATGCACTTTACAATGCTAGCATGGGCTAATGGTTGTGACTAAATAATCTCTCATGTACACAGTGAATGAAGCGTGAAAAGAAGGAGGAGGTGTGGTCCATGAATCTCTTTATTTTGATGCCCCCAACGTGCTTGTGCAATATCCAGTTGTTATGATTGTTGCATACAGAACCTTTAACAGACACAATTTCCACACCGCTGCTTGCTATTAACATACTCAGAATGCCTTCTTTCTCTGTGCTGAAGTACAACCAATTTGTCGAAATGTCCCAATCTGGTGCATCAACAAAAATTGCCATCCGTCCAGAAAATATTGAATTGCTTTCTCTGAATGCAAAATTTTAAAGAAAACAATAAAGTCTCTTATTTGTCTTTCTAAAATGCCTCAGCTCCATGTCAAAATTCACAATTTGCCTGATTATGCATCTGTGTGGAGTTATTTTTAATAATGTTATCACTAAGCCAAAACATGCCAGCTATGGTAGGGGTAATGTGATAGACTACTGAGCCAGATATGGCAGTTGTGCTGCATCTAGCTGTGAAGTCCCCCGTTGTGTGATTTGGCCCAGGTAGTTTACCACACATGAGCAAAACAACTATAGGCCAGCATGAAGCTTCCTCTGGGTTTCCAGCTTGCCTAAAAGCAGGCAGCCCACAGAAAAGGCATACGGTGCCAATTTTTCTTCTCATTAAAGCTCAGCTGCAAAATATCTTCAGTGTTTTTTGTATCTTATTAGAGATTTTAGGGAACTGTAAATATACTTTCTAGCACAGATACAGAGTTTTACTGAGCTGCCAAATTTGACTTGATAACCAGGAGCTCTTTTTCATTTACATTTTCGCTTCAGTTATTCATTTTTTTTGTGAAAAGAAAAAAATATATAAAAGAATGGCAAAAATAGTTTGCAGCAGCAAATGTGTGCAGTTGTTGGTGCAGCAGAGGGAGAAGAAAGTCGCTGTGCAACCGTGGCTCAGAATGTAAATTCGCCTGAAGTGTTTGGTCTGTGTGAACAACATTTAGATTGAACAAGCAACGTAAAGTAAAACAAATAGAAAATGACTCCCCTTTGTAGATGGACGCTGAACAAGGACCATCAGCTTTTAATAATTTCCCAAAACACAAAAGTTAGATGATTTTCCTTCCGTATATATATCCGTGAGCTCCAGGAACCTGATGGAAATGATTTAGACATTGTTTCAATCAGAAAGAAATATCCTCCCAACTGAGTACAGAATAGGTCAGAACCCTGAGAGAGAGATTGGATCTAAATTGCTCCAATCTTGGCGTTAGATAAAGGTGGAGGCACCCACTGCTGTGTTGCATGGCTCCACATCTCCACACAATCACAGCAGCAGTAATGAGAGGGCCACAGGTTCTCTCTTCATTATTTAGGCTTTTAAAACGTTGCCCTTTAGCATACTTTTTACCAGAAAAGTCACCCCCCCAAAACAGTAGTGGGGCTCTCCAGAGCCTCTTAATCAGCTGTGAGTGTTATTGAGGTTAATCTGTATTGTTCATGGCAATGTGAGAAGGAGGGTAGGTCTCTTCTGATCTCCTCCATGTGCTGATAGCTGCTTCCTAACAGGCAGCAAATATCTTGTGGCCCGTCTTGTTTATGTATTGCAGTGGGACTGTTTGCCGCGCTTGTGTCATAGTCGCAGAGATAACCTCACTCCAATGAGGAGTTTAATTGCTTGCCCCTTGTTCTGGCAATATCAGAAGAGAGGAGGAGGACGAAAGAGCTGCACAATCGCTCTCATCTAAAGGCACGCTGGCATGTCTGCAAAGCAACAAATGGCTAAATATGTGCTGAAATTACATAAGGGATCTTAAATAATGACAGTATGAACACAGTTTGGCTGAAAGGCGATGCAAGATTCCTCCTCTACACCAACTAATTTTCACATTTCACATGATTTTAGTAAATCTGACATGATCTCAAGTGAAGTTTTTAATTGCCGCAGCAAGAAACTAATGAAAGACAAAGAGTCACCTTGTCTTAGTGAGTAAGTCAGACTGTATTGTGGGTGGTACTGATCCAAGACTGTAAAGTATACTTTAGTTTGTGTTCCACCTTGAAATGTCTACTTCAACCCTTGTGAAGCATATGTCCATACTTTATTGTTGCACAGTAACATGAAGGGACAAAACATCTATCTATCCATTATTTATATTATTCTACCTGGACCTCCAGCAGTATGGTTTGGGATCGTTAATGCCCTGTTCAGATTGCTTAGTGTTAAAATAAAACCATCTTTAGTCACCATACAGTTGTCTCCCTGTTTTGTTGCAGCCTTTGAGCCAAGCTGTAACAACATAGAGTGTTATGGACTTGGAAAGTTCAGCTCTCAGATCAGGCTCAGTCTGCAACACCTGTGAGACTGAGCTCGGCTGTGTGCTGTTGCCAATCAGCTGGGCGGGAATATGAGGAGGGATCTTCCAACTGCTCAGTTGGTTGTGGATAGGTGACCTGGAAGGTTCGACACCATCAGCTGGCCTTCTTCTGGAAACCTAACTGTCTTTGTGTTGTGTCAGTGCACAGAACTCAGCACTTCTTTGCCTTTGTTTTGGGGATTTTTTTTATATTTATTTTTTTAAGGGGTCTTAGTTTTTGTTTGGTCTACCACCTTTGATAGATATAATGGGGGGTAGTGGTATTCAACCATACACTATCCTCTTTTAGACCACAGAACCCTGTTTTCTGCTTGTACCATTTTTGTTAGTTTCACTCGTAAACAACCTTGGTACATTTAGTTTGTCTGAAACAAGAGGGGGTTGAAATGTAACAAGAGACAAGCACACTCACTTTCACACTTACAGACAATTTAGAATCCCCAACTAATCTCAGCATGTTTGTGGGCTGTGGGAGGAAGCTGGAGAAAACTCGCGCATATGCAGGAGAACATGGAAACACCATGCAGAAAGATCTCAGGCTGGGACGTGAATGAGGATCTTCTAATTTCAAGGCGATCCCCTGTACAGCCCGGAGTGAAACATGAAGAGTCTTAATGTTGCCAAATTTACAGCTTATTTAACCTTTATTGCTGTAAATGAAGTGTTGATTTTAACAGACAGCAAAATTTTTGCTGTATTGAATTCTGAAACCGAAATGGCACTGAGTTCCACTTGCTTTTGATAAAAGCTGCAGTAGGCAGGAATCTGGAAAATGCAAAACAAACAAACAAGGCAGTAATTGAAAACACATCCCACCTCTCCATTCTGCCACTGCTCCCTCTCATCAGACATACAAAGGCAATTGCACACCCTCAAATGCACAAAATTAACCCATATGTAAATATTCATGTGTGCTTCACATGAGAAATTTTGCCACTATGGACTTTGCCGCTCTTAATGACTTCACCTGATAAGGTGAAAAGACCCTTCATTGCTGGAAGTCTATGGTATCGACTAACGCACGACAACACAGTCACGAAGAGATGCTGAAGTGTGCCTCTCAGATCACTTGAATTACAATGTGCTGAAAGGTTACTATGAAGTTTTTCCCCTTTGACACCAAAAACACTGCCTGCCCAGCTTTAGAAAGTGAAACACATCATCAATACAATCAACACACTGTTTGAAATCAGCATGAAACAAAAAAAACAAACACCCAAACTGTGTCCAGCAGCAGCCAAATAATCAAAGTGCCACACAAATGAGCATCCAGGAATTACAATTATTATAAATTTGGCACAGACATGGTTCAATCTGTCTCCACATGGGGTGCCACTTTAGTAAAAACTGTTGACCTGCAACATAATTAAAGTTTACTTTAAAAAAAACAAAAACAAAACCTTCACCAGTGACCTGGGGTCTATTTCACGAAGCAGGTTTTACAAACTCTGAGTTTCTTCTACAACTCTGAGTTGATCTACTCTGAGATAGAAAACTCTGAGTTTTCGGTTTCACAACGGCTGATATGAGTTGGGTTAATCAACTCGGAGTAGTTTGACCCGGAGTTACGCGCGTGCACCGCAAGTCTGAAAAGACAGCATCAATGGAACCCCGATTCGACGAGTCACCATGGAAACGGGGAAGCGAAAGGCTGCGTTTTTGAACTGGAAGTTTTTAACGCGCTCATATGGCGAGTTTGAACACGTTTTTAGAAAGAAGTGCAACACCGCTGCAGCTGCAAAAGAGAGAGAGAGACGGCGTGGAGAACAGCCCGGATCAATGCGTAAGTTTAAATGTAGTCCTTTGTAATCGTAATAATATTACAGGGAATAACTGTCTGAATGGCAGCCTAGTAAGTTATTTCATTTAGGGGAAATCCTGACGGGGCAGCAGCTTAAGATGAAATATAAAAAAACTGTTCAAACAGGTCAGACCTCAACATTATCTCATGGAGGTACTTCATGATGATCATGTTTTACATTGTAAAGTAGCCTAAATATTAAGTGACTGTTTGACTGTGTAGTTGTTTTATCCACATAGCCTAAATGTCTGCATCCATATCATGTCCTGCTAAATAATTGAGCCTATTTAAACTAACATAGACTTCTGCTCAGCCAACAGAAAGAAAGTAGATGCCTGTAAAACGGTGGTATAAAATGTCATGGATGCATATATATATATGTATATATATATATATATATATATATACCTTGTAATTGTAAGTAGGCAACACTCCAAAGATTTATCCAAATGGTAGTTTAAGTGTACTGAAACATGTCACTGATCTGGGATGAAGAGGATGAAACTGTGTCTGCTGCCTTTACAGAGGGGATCCAGAAAGGCATATAGAGGTATGTTACTGATAGTTCTCTTCTCATTCAGATTTTGGGTGGAATATAGAGTGTGACATTTAGCCTACACTGAAGTGTTGCACATTCTCATCTTTTTTAACAGAGCATGGCTGGACAGCAGCAGAATGGTCCCTCATCTTCCACTGCACAGATTGACAGTGAGATGGATGTTCAGGAAACACCAAAGCTTCATTCTGTGGAATTCATGTGCAACTGTATAATTTAATGTCCTCTATGTAATCCCAGTTATCAGTAAAACAGATTTACAAACTGCATTTGCTGAGAAAAAAATCCAAAAAACAGATTAGGAGGGCAGATCTGGAAATTGAAATACTGGAGCACAAGTTAGAGGTGGTGATGGTCACAGGTGAATTATGTTAACTATTGGAACATGAACTGAACTATCTTTTATTTGTAGGGAATAAAGAAGACCAAATGAAATGTGTATCATGTCTTTACTTGCTGTGGTGGTGATGATGGTGACTTAAACTCTAAAGTGATTATTGCATACGGTGTCTCTGACTGCTCTGCTGTCCTGGATAGCTGCAGGTGGATGGGCTCATCATCTGGGTCTTCAGTTTGTAGGGCAGGGTGTTGCTCTCCTCTAATAGTGGTAATATTATAAAGAACAACACATGCCACAGTAATATCACAGGCCCTCTCAGGGGTCACCCTGAGGAGACGTAGGCTCTGGAAACGGGCTTTCAGCAGGCCTATGGTCATCTCCACCCGGCCTCTGGTGAGCCCGGTTGAAGTTCTGTTGGGGCCTGGTTCAGGGTCAGGGTATGAGGTCATCAGCCTGGGTTGGCATGGTAACCCCTGTCACCCAGCAGAAGGCCATCAAACTCTCCTGTAATGTATAGTGGATACATCAGAGTATATTAAAGGAGGGAGACAAGAGAATTCTATTGTGAAAATCTTTAGGCTGCTGACCACGCTGCAGTCTGTTGCTCAGGTTAGACTCTCCATAAATCCTGGAGTCATAAACAGACCCAGACCACTTGGCCTCCACATTAGAAATGATGTGTGCAGCATCACATATGATCTGGACAGTGCAGAGAATGACAGATGTTGAACTATGATGCAGTCTTCAACATTCAGAAACAGTAGTCAGTCTACCTGTAGCCTACCTGCACATTTATGCTGTGAATGGACTTCCTATTCATGATGCGAGGGAACTGTGATGGGGAAGTATGTGCATCTATGCAGCCAATCACACAGAAAACTTTTCTGACTGTCCTGCATACAGTTGTCTAACTGTAGTGCTCTGCATCTCCGACATCATATAAAAACTTTCATTTGAAAAGAACCGCAGCGCAACACACAATATCTGCTGGATGTGAGAGCATGACTGCGGCTGGTAATGTAAATGTAAGGACGGATTAGGTTGTTTATGTAGATTATGGACTTGAAACGATTACGAAACGGTACCGCTCAAAGCGATAATTGTCCGGAAATGCGAGAACATTTATGCTCGGTCTGATAACAATCTACCGACGAATATTTAATTATCTGTGCAGTAACGCTGCTCCTTTATCCACTGGATCGTTAATAAAAGCTGTTCTACGCCAAAACTCGCTCGCTTACTGACTGAATGAATGAGGAAATGAAACAGCGTGTGTGGCTGAAAGAGGGCGGAGACGGAGAGAAACTCGAGGTTTTCTCAGATAAACCTGCTGGCGAGCAGGTTAGAGTCATAGAGTCTGTTACTGCGGTAACTGACCGAGAGTTGAAGTTATCCCTCTTTGTGAAACAGGCTCGAGTTACCCCGCATTCCCTGGTTAGAGGTACCTCGCTTCCTGAAACGGAAAACTCTGAGTTTCCCTCATTTCAGGGTTAACAAACTCAGAGTTTTCACTAAACCTGTTTCGTGAAATAGGCCCCTGTACAAGACTTAGTTGAATTTGTCCTTGATGTTGACGGTGAGCAAGCTATCAGCAATGTTCAAATGTTCCGACTTTTACCCACAGCAAAGCTCCAGCAAAACGACAGTATAATGGGGGAAAAAATACAAGAAAGGCGCTACCACATCTTGTAGCAGTAATTAGAGGTTATGATTAGAGGTGACGGGCTTGATCTCAGTTTCTGACACCTTTTCAAAAGGCGTTTGAGTCCGAAGACTTGGTCTTGGAGGTAGGGATAGAATTAACTTCATGGCTTTTAGATAAAGGGCCTGGAAACACATTATGCAAATGAATGTCCCCACAAAGATAGAAGTCCAAAAAAGGCTTGTATGTGTTTTCAATTAATGAAAGGAATGTGGCATTATTTCATTGTCTTTGCAGCCACAGTAGCTATCACTGCTCAGGGTTTCCTTATTATTCTCTTGTTGCTGCTGGAAAAGTAAACTGTCTCATTTATTATGGGGTACATGATTTGGGGCTTTAGAACAAAAACATTAATGAACTCAGTATACCATGAGTCACTACTTTTGTTTTGGGCAGTAGTTGGCTGCAAAAAAAAAAGTTCAGTTATGGTTAAAAAGCAGCTTATTTTACAGAAATTAATAGAATGTACATTATTGATATATCTGTAAATGGAATTAAACCAGTGTATACACCCAGCATTCACAATTAATCAAACGTAATGATGTTTTGAAAAGAACAGTCATCAGAACCAAAGTTTGCTCACAAGCATTTGTAACACAGATTCTCCACTGCAAATTCACGATGAACTCATTTGTTTATTGTCATTAATGTTGTATGTTCACCTCCCCATGCAAATTGAGTGAATTAATCATCCCCTGTATTTTGCATAACAGTACAAGGAAGTGCATGGTGTTGTCTGCAATAGGTAACACAGTCTGTTGCTCAGGTTAGACTCTCCATAAATCCTCGAGTCATGAACAGACCCAGGCCACTTGGCCTCCACATTGGAAATGTCTGCAGCATCACATATGATCTTGACAGTGCAGAGAATGACAAATATTGAATTATGATGCAGTCTAATATTTTGAAACTGTAGTCAATGTACCTTTTATTTATTCGTTTATTTGATAGGGACACGTGTGTACAATAAACAAGTAGCACACCAAAAAAAAAACATTTATAGCCAAGGCTAGTTTGCAATGTCCGTCCCTAGCCTACCTGCACATTTATGCTATGAATGGACTTCCTGTTCATTATGTGAGGGAGCTGTGATGGGGATGTGTGTGTCATCTATGCAGCCAATCACACTGGGAAATCCTAAATGAAATTAAAATGACTAATCCCAGTCTGAGGTTGCAGCACAATGTCATTAACAGAATTATTTTTAATTATAAAATTAATTTAACAGATCTCTACATCATTCAACTGCAATCCTGTGGAACTCCTCCTTGATGGCTCTGACAGGTTTCCCAGATAGCAAACTATGGGTGAATCAATGTTGAATCTATGTTGAGACCTAACGTCGAAATTATACAGAAAGCGCAAGGTTGACAAAATGTTGAGTCAACGTTTGCTTACATAGATTACATGTTTGCAAACATAGATTCAACATTAGTTAAACATTGACCTGTCAAACATTTTAATTAAACCAAAATACAATGTAGATTCAATGGCATCTTTTAAACACAAACTTCAATGTTGACAAAATGTTGTTGAATCAACATTGATCCAACCATCAGTCTTCAACCATAACCACAATTCAACCTTCTTAACCCTAATTCAACATTGATTTAACATCTTTTGCTATCTGGGTAAAGTGTGATTTATGGTTGAAAAGCAAACGTTGACTCAACATTTTATCAACCTTGCGCTTTCTGTATAATTTCGACATTAGGTCTCAACATAGATTCAACATTGATTCACCCATAGTTTGCTATCTGGGTTATGTCCAGGGAAAACCACAAAGATGGGTAAAAGTCGTTTCAGGGCCAGGCACACTTTTCTGACCTACCTGCATACAGTTGCCTTACTGAAGTGCTCTGCATCTCCAACATTATATATAAAAAAACAAACTCCCATTTGCAAAGAACTGCAACACAACACAATATCTGATGGGATGTGAGAGCATGAATGCAGTTGTTAAATGTAAGGACGGATTAAGTTGTGGATGTAGTTTATGCAGTGTGACGTGAAACGGTACCGTTCAAAAAGGTAACTGTCCAGAAAAGCCAAAACATCTATGCGTGGTCTGATAACAATCTCCCGACGAATATTCAATTCTCTGCATAGTAATGCTGCTCCTTCATCAACTGTATCGTTATTAAAAGCTAGACTACGTCAAAACTTGCCTGCTGACTAAATGAGTGAATGAGGAACTCAAATGGCGTGTGTGGCTGAAAAGGGGCGGAGACAGAGAGAAACTGGAGGTTTACGGAGAAAAACCTGCTCCCTACCGCTTAGTTTCATAGTCTGTCACTGCGGTAACTTGCCGAGAGCTGACGTTACCCATCTTTGTGAAACAGGCTAGAGTTACCACCAGAGTTTTCATTAAACCTGCTTCGTGAAACGGACCCCTGGACGTCAGCCTAACAAAGGTGTGGTATTCTGACAAATGTTTTCAGCTGTCATTTGGAACTTTCTAGACACCCATTAAAATACAGCTTGATGAACCTCAGAGCGTATCGTTATTAACATAATTATCTCATTGAAGATGGTAATTATATCTGTTTCAATATAGTCATTCCCATTATGATAAAATGACTAATTAAATCCATTACTTTTTAAGTGAATGGCTTGGATCCTATGGGACTCTTCAAGGAGATAGCGGGAGAGTCAATTTGTCTTTAAGACTCTTTAGTTGCAAATAACTTATTGCCTTTGATTACATTACCACACTCGGTGCTCTTGTTCTCCTGTTGCATTTTGTATAGTTTTATCAAAACCTACACTCACTGTATAGGCTACATATGTGGGGGAACATGCTGTACGCACTGTTTCTTTAGTCTTCAATGCTGTAAGTTAGGTTGATAAATATTCTTCAGATGGAACATAATATATAGTACAGTTCATGTTTAAAATGTGTCTAATCCATATTTTCACCTTTAAATGTCAAAAATTAAAATGTCAAACTCTAAAGACTTTTTCTGGGTAAGGACAGAGTCAAGGTGGATGTATTCTTGAGTCATAATGAAACAGGTTTAATAGCTGCACTGCACAGCTGGGCTGCTGTTCTTCAGCCTCCTATAGAATCTGAATGTCTCGGGGCCTTATTTCAGGGCTGGCACAGTGACCAGAGGAAGTAGTGCAATGACGGTTTAGTATTTTTCTGACCTTGGAAAACCTCTTGGTTCTGAGCAGAGAGCACATGGTGCACATGTGGGATGAGAGGAGCAAGTGGGAGGTGTTTTTAAATGAAGCACTGCTAAGCGAGTCATTGGTATTTTTATGGAATTGTGGATAAAAATGCAAGAAGTATTCAATGTACTTGTATGCAGTAAACTCATCTCAGTTCCAGCCGTGATCCACCAGGTTTACCTACAGGCAAGAGAGTTATAGGAAATAATAAATGTTACTTCATACAGCCAAGTCTGCTGATGCACACCAACATGGCCTACTGCTGCTGCTTAGTATTAAAAGTGTTAAGCGAACAAAAGTTTGCTTTGATTGTGGAAAAAGTCATAATAAACGCATTTGAAACAAGAAAACTAATTTCTCACATTTGACAGTTGATTACCTTTTAAATATTGCAGGTAGAAGCGGAATACAAAGGATCAGTCACAGACAACAAAGATTTGCAGAATGAACAATGAGCAGCACACTGACAGATTACTGTAGGCATTATGAGACCACTGAAATGCTTAGTTTGACAAAATGACAATGAAGAAAATGTACCAATCTGCCGCAACATCAAAACCACTTGCCTAAGATTTTGTACGTTCCCTTTGTGCTGTCAAAACAGCCCTGACCTGTTGAGACATGGACTTCTCAGATATTTGAAGGTTGTATCAGCCACCTACATATTAGCAGCAAAAGCTTTAAATCCTCTAAATTGCAAAGTTGGATTGAGATCTGTAGAATTTGGAGACCAAGTCAACACCTTGAACTATTTGTGATGTTCTTCACTCCTAAACAATTTTAGCAGCGAAGCAGGGCATATTACTCTGCTGAAAGAAGCCTCTGTCATAAGGGAATACTGTCTCGAACAGTTGTTAGGTTTTCGCTACAGGCCAGAGCAGCATCTACATGTATGCCAGGACCCAAGGTTTCCTATCAGAACATTGCTCAGAGCATCACACTACTTCAACCTGCTTATTGTCTTTCCCTAGTGAATTGTGCTGCTACTTGCTAACGTAAACAACCCATATGCACATGGCCGACCACATGGTGTAAAAGAAAACATGGTTCATCAGACCAGACTACCTTCTTCCATTGCTCCATGGTTCAGTTCTAATGCTCACTTGCTCAATGTTGACTTTCTGAAATGAACAGGGGCAAGCATAGAAAGTATAGAGACTCTGAAACTACACAGATCTTTAAGCAACAAACTGCAATGCATCTTTGTATCACCAACAACATTAAGGTTTTATTTATTTATTTTTTCCCAGCAATCTGGGCTACAGTAATTATTCTCTGGGATTAAATGAGAGACACAAGTCAGCCTTTACACTCCATGCACATCAATGAACCCAGAGTGCCCTTGACCCTTTCGTTCACCGGTTGTCCTTCCTTGGACCACATTTCATGTCTACTAACCACCACAGAACAGAAACACCCCACAACGCCTGCATTTAGAGATTCTCTGACCTGTCTAGCCATCACAATTTGTCTCTTGTCAGTCTCTCAGCTCCTCATGCTGTCCTTTTTTTTTCTTGCTTCCAAGACATCAACTTCAGGAACTGATTGTTCACTTGCTGCCTAATATAGACAGGTGCCATAGTAACAAGATCAATGTTACTGACTTTACCTGCCTGTGATTTTAGTGCTGTGGCTGATGGATGTATGTTTTCAGTTACCTTTAGTGTTGTCTGACTATGCAGCTAGTTCTGGTTTAATGTCCCACTGCCACTTTTGTTTTTGCAGTTTGAAACTTTTAATTTGTCTTTAAAAACTTGACCACATTGTGTTAACAGTTTTCACAGGCAATATGTCTTTGGATTGAAGTAGGTGCAAGAAAACTGTTGGCAATAAAGTCTGGCTAAATCATAAACAAGGTTTTATAGCTCATATGTACTGCAGTATATTGCACATTTGACTACATTAGTTTATTGAAAAGAATTTATCCCATTTTTCAAAAACAAGATAACTATACAAACGTACCGTATTTATTGCTTTGCCAGTATAATTTCAGAATCAATTCATGGTGCATTGTCTGACTGATAAACCTTTCTAGTGGATTAAAGTTCTGTGAGACTGTCTTGATCCATCTCACTTAGCTTGTAAATGGAAACCCAGACACAGTGCAGGTTGTTTGATGTAAATACACTCTGCTGAGGTGAAGTAAACACACTCTTCCCCAAGGTTGTGGGGAAGCGGACCAGAACTCAATGATGCCTGAAAGCATTTGTCCATTAAAATTTGCTTTTTTTTTTCTATTTACTCCATTGCCACCAAGGAAAATTACATGCTTGTGAGGAAGGGATTTAAGCACCAGTGAGTGGAAGTAGTGGTTTTTACCGAGTTACCGCTTACCACCTGAGTGGGTCAAAGGAGTTCTAGTAAATGAAAAAAAAACTTCTTCTCCAAAACACGCTACAGAAACTCAATAAATCTCAAAAACATGATGATCTGATTTGCCATCCCAGTGCTCCAGTGTGCAGTGTGGGACCGCTCAATTGAAACTGCCATCACGACCGTCTCGGAAATAGACGGGATTAGTTAATAACCATGCACAGACAATTTTGGCTGAATGGCTGACTCCCTCCCAGTTCAATTGAAAAAAGAACTCTATTAACAGTCAATGGGATACACAAAATAGTCAAACCAATCTTTGTCTTCTGGTTTTCCCAGATTATCAGAACTAGTACCTAAACAGCTCTCCTGTCTATAGCAGGATTTATCTCACCTCAACAACTGTGTTTTGCAGATAATCAAACACCACATAGTCCAGCGCCTGCATCATTGCATTTGTAATTTTGTATTCCTTGATTTAGTTGTTTTGCACACTGGTGATCATTTATTTAAAAGAAAGCAAAGATATTAGTTGAGACTTTACAGTGAATGCCATTGCACATTTACACAGCACAGACAGAACCACTGTTTTATGTTCTGTTTATTAGTTTGTATGCTTTTTTTGCAGGAAAAAAGTGCAGAATGGAAATGTAACAGGATTGCAAAACAATGGGGTTTGTTCAAAATATATTCCAGCATGTATCTTATCCCCATTGATCCTGCTCTCAGCACCAATGGGTAGACTTGTTAGTCTTGTTGTCTGGGATGATTTGCTATTCCTACCTTCCCTGTATATCAAAGCACTCCTTTTTCTTTCTGTTTGTCTTAGCAGAATCATCCTTAAGGATGTTGAGTATTGATCTTTTGTCTGATCTTTCATGGAGTGCACTCAATCCCAGACTGATAGACTCCTGTTGTATTCCCAGAGACCAAACCAACTAAGTGAAAGCGAACAGGAGACGGTAGAAGAAAATGTTTCGAATAGCAAAGGATTACTATTAGTCAGTTAACATTTCATATACATACCAGCATCAGTTACTGACCAACACACCAGGTTGTTTTCATCCAATTTTTTTTTTTACAGTTGTGCCTCCTATTTTGCTTGGTTTGAAGCCGTAATGAGTTTGAAATTGTTCCAGACAGGTGACGTGTGAAGGTTACCGTGACAGCCATTACATTGCATAGATCCCACACAGTTGCAGTTCAAGAGCGTGTGGGCCTTTTGAATTGTCTAAATGGTGGATGAAGCACTTGGCTGCTTTGACATTCTGATGTAATAAAGGATACAGTGCAGTGATTACAACCCTGTCCTGAAAAGCTTTATATGGATTTCTAATACAAGAAGTGTAATTTTTCAGTGTTTGATGATTCATGTAATTTGTGTTAACTGCTGTACTGTCTCTTGCTCTATGCTCAGCCAGTTCTCAATACGTTGAGGGGGCGTAACCCTGTTGAAATGGTAAGCACCCATCATCTAAGCACCAATAGCTTTTTAATGGCTTTTATCATTCACAGTGCAGGCTGTGCTAAATTAAATAGTTTTGATTAAAAATGCATACAAATCAGATGTCCAGTTCTTGTCTGTGCCAAAAAAAACCTACAATTTGATGTTGCTTTGCATATTAGTCAACAGCTTAAATAATTTAAAGTCTGTCAGAAATACTTTGAGCTTTCTTGTAGATTCATTATGGAATATTGTTAAGAAAACAAGACATCATGCACCAAGAGTCTTTAGAAAAATGGGGTTGTTTTTTTAGACCTGCTGAAGACTTTGAAAAAGTTAAATACTTTTTTTTTTTTTTTACCAGATGGTTACACTGTTTTAATTTGCTGTATGTGGGCACAGAGCATTTGTCCTTTCGGTGTCTGCAGCTGGTTCAGCATTCAATAATCCATCTGTTAGCAGGAAAAAGAAAATGTGATAATGTAACACAAGAATATTATTTCAGAACTGATTTGAAGATTTTCTTGGGCTTGGTTGTTTAAGTTTTAAATGGGTTGATGCCACCTTGCCTATTGGGACAGTTACTCAATCACTCCCCAGTTAGAAATCTGTGGTCAACCAACCAGATCTTGAAAGTTCTGAATTCCAGTCTCAAAAAGGTGATTGAGCCTTTGCAGTAGTTGCTCTTGATCTGTGGAACAGGTTACCTTTCCAAATGAGACTCAGACTTGCTGTTTAAGACTCAGCTCTTTTCCTTGGCATTTTATTCAAGTAGAGCTTAACACTATGACTTCATCTATTTTGTGTTCTATCAGTGCATGCTAACTCACTGATTAAAACTGTTTAATTCTAACAAGGGGCTGCACAGTGGGGTAGTGGTTAGCAATTTGGTCTTGCAACAAGATCTCCGGTTCAAATCCCGGCCTGGGCCTGGGATCTTGAGTTTGCATGTTCTCTCTGTGCATGCGTGGGTTTTCTCCGGGTACTCCGGCTTCCTCCCACCGTCCAAAAATCTGCTGAGGTTAACTGATTACTCTAAATTGCCCATAGATGTGAGTGTGATTGTCTGTCTGTATATGTAGCCCTGCGACAGATTCAGAGTCAGCTGAGATAGACTCCAGCACCCCCGCAACCCTAGTGAGGATAAAGCGGTGTATGGATGGGTTCTAACAAGCTATTAATGGTAGTGGTAGTTGAAGAGTTAAATGATCTCCAAAGTTCATTATGTGGGGGTTTTAAATGTGTGAACTCAATTCCATGGTGATCCATTAAATATTTATTGAGATATTTCACTCAAATCCACAGCCTGGTTGTGCTGGAGGAAAAGTGAAGAAATCACCAAAGTCAGTGAGATTAATCAATGTGGACACAAACTTCAGTGGCAATCCTTCCAATAGTCAGTAGATTGATTGACTGTCTGACTGACTCTGCCGTCCATATTAGATGAATCTTAAACTACACAGCTTGTACTAAAAATGTATCTCTGCCTCAAGCAGCCAAATCACACAAGATGCATCAAAAATCAAACTGACATATAATACCAAGAAAAGCATTCGGAGAGCGCAGTATTCCACCAAGGCATCTCAGTCGTAGCATCATTTCCAATGGTTGAGATCTTGAAAAAAATTGTGGCAGAAATCACGAACGAGATGTACTCACTAACAAAATGACCTAGAGCTAAGCACAGGTGTGTGTTATGCATGTGTACATTATGTACGGATACAGAATCACATGACCTAATTATGTAGCAGGCGACGGGAATTGATGGGACTCGGAAACACCTCAACAATTTAATCAATTGTTCCTTGTATTGTTTCTGATGGATTAGTCCTGATAAGTCTGCAGCGGTCGATATGTAGTAGGACTGCAATCATATGATCGAGAGTAGGCAGCTGACATAGTGCTCACTTGTTGTCATAGCTACAGTGACGCCGTGCCCCTATTTTGCAATGATATAGAGATCTTCAAGAAAATTCATGGATCCAGACTATGAGCTGCATCACTGCCAAAATTGAATCACTTGGTCCTTGTCTCATTTCTGACCTTCCCTGAAAATTTAATCAAAAAATGTTAGTCCTTTTTTTTTGTTGTCAACAGACAGACAAATGTATGCTGATCGTCACATAACTGCAACGTTCCTTGGCGGAGTAACAAACACGCACATATGCATTCTTACAAATATGTGCACACCCTCACACATGTTTCTGGGGGGGAAAAAAGAACAGCAGCATTTGAATGATATTGCTGGGGAACAATACCTGATTATTAGTGACTGGACATCACCATATCAAAGTGAGAGTCTAAGAATCCAGATGTGTATATGTGTGCTCCAACCCATGCATGTAATGTGTACAGAGAAACACTAACTGAAGGAGGAATGGGACTTTGAACATTGTCAGCATTCATATGAACTTTCACTGTCGAATCCATGAGAGCCCTGTGTCTGAGAGAGAAAAGCAAATAGACCGACACAAACACAGAGGGCTCACAGCAAAGATGACTGGGCCAATGTTTTTCTACAGTATGTACGATCTGTGTATGATCACAGCTAGTTCATGATTCTATTATCCTGTTGAAGACTCCTTACTGTTCATAGAACTTGTACTGGCTGACCAAACCATCTGATTATGAAGTCATGCTGGCCCACTGCTTTAACACACCCTAAACACACAGCAGGGGTGTGATAATCTTTTGGAATAATTTCTTTTGATTAAAATCAGTGGTAAATGGTCTCTATTAAAGTTGTTACTAATACTGATCAGTCAGAACACTTCTTAAAATCTGCAGATATTACTAAATGCTAAAAGTGTTTTTGGGTGATTTAAAAATGACTTTGCTTTCTAGAATTGAAATGAAACATAAGGCCCCAAATAAAACGCGGGAGACGATTATGGAAATCGAAGACAACAAATCCAAAAGTCTTTACATAACCACTAGCATGGTAATTAAAGCCGTAATGTGGCATTGTGTTGCTTTAGGCCAAATGCTCACAATCTAATAAGTTCACAATCTTGATTTAGCATGCTGACATCCCAACATTTACTGATTAGGACTAAGCTAAAAAATACTGTTGAGGCAGCTAGGTTAGTCATTTGATTTGTGGCCAAATCCCTGCAAATCTAAATAATGCAAACACTGACCCCATGATGACCATGTATCAAGCCAATGTGTTTCATTCTCATAGTGTGAATGTTTGTTTAAAAATTTCTGAGTTTTTGAGATATTTACAGTGTGGACCAGTTGATCCCTGAGTCAACCTGTAACTATGGGAAACGGTGTTGGCAACCACTTGTCTGACCCAAGTGCATTATTTCTGGTGTCATGGATGCTGTCCTTGGACCTGAGCGTTTCCCAACATTAGCTGACTGATGTCTAACACTTTGCCTTGACTGAGCGGCCTTATCATTTTACTTACCCGTCAGCCTCACGATATATACCTTGTTATCCCAGATCATGATGAGATGCCAACACCAAGCGTCAGTCTCCCTTCCCATTCCTTTAGCCTCTCTCAATATGGATTGGCTACAGCAAAAACCTATTGTGTATATCATATTTTTGAAGTCTCAAATTGTGTGCGATGCGTTCTTTGCCCCTGTGAAACAAGGTGATATTGTGACCTTTAGATGACCCAGTGTAGCAAAGACATGCTTGGACACACCTATTCACCGCTTTATTTTTACTATTTCTACTATACAACGTTGACGTTTTTCCTATTGTTCCTCAACTTGAACTAGCTGGCTGGTCCACAACTTCAACCGGTCTTGCACAGTGTATAGTCTTTCTATAAAACCCATTTACAGTTATTTAAACAAAGCGGCTTAATCATTCAACTTGCTACCATACCAAAAGCTTCATCTAAAGTATTTTATGTTTAGTTTATCTAGTATAACTCGACTTCCTGTTTGCCTTGATGCCGCTGGACATGTTTCGTGAGTATATTCTAGTTTTGTTCCTACATTCTTTACTAATATGTACAGCTGCATTCCCCATTGAACACAATGACCATCTTCTGTGCAGTGCCATTCTTGTGCTTTTTAATGGGAAACTTTTCTTTTCTTTTAAAAAAACGTCATCACTGTGGAATACACAGGTCCTTTAATAGGGAGAAGTCTCAGTGCTAAGTATGGTGGAATGCATGGATTGGCTGATAGCTTTATAACCCTCTTTAAGATGCTCTGCTTGTCCCATTCAACTGGCTCTGCAATTTTAAATGTTTAACGGCTTAGTTCTATTCTTATTAATGTTGGCTATTTTCCCATCTGAGTGGACTGATCCATTGATGCTTCATGGTTCATATTCTCCTTCATGCCTGCTTTTCTCCTTATAATTGGTGCCACAGCAATGACGGTGCTCAATATCACATCTTGAAATTCAAAACTGCTTTTGTAGAACAGTACACCATTTCTCCATGTTTGCTTTATGCTGTATTACGCTTTGCCTGTTGAAGGAACATAAAGTTTTGTAGGTATTGTGCATTGCTCATTATTATGAGGGCCTTTTGCAAGAAATTGGAATTCTTCCCAGTAATTTGATGAGCATACAAGTCTCTTAAATAGGCTCATCCAGAAAATCACAGTAAAGGGAGAAAATTGCAGGAAATGTCTGGATCAGTCTCCCACTATGACACCTGTTTTGCATAATTAGCTGGTGGTACCTCATTAACGGATATGTAGAGAAGCTAGTCACTTAGCACCTAAATGCATGAGACTCCTACAATCAAGGTCAGTTCTGAAATTAGTTTAATCTGTTACTGCCTGAGACATGACAGATACTAGGACGTCAGGTAATTGCTTCTTTGGAAAAATGGAAGAGTTCTGTAAAGTTAGTCATCCGCAAGGATGAATATTATAAATTGCACAGAGGAACAAATTAACTGGGTTGATATATTATATCTCAGGAAGTGTGTTTCTGTCAGAGTACCGCACAGGGTTTTGGCTCATGTTTAGTGTATCTGATGCGAGTCCATTACAGCTTTGATGATCAGTCAGGTTGATGGTTCAGAGCAAACAGCGAGGACATAGTGATGTCGTTCCAAACTGACAACTGTTGGTAAAATGTCAAATGTGAAAACAAAATACTCGTCTATGAAATTAATAACTATAAAGAAAGGCTTTATGTATCACAGTATTTGTGTGCTTTCCAGCCATGACAGAAATGTAATCCGTTGTATTTATAATTTAAGAGATTAAAAAACTATCAAGTTCCATTGGTGTATAAAATTAGCAGTTGAAACAGTATATTAAAATGTTACGAAATAGTTATTTTTTTTTTTTGTTAGTGCTACGACTGCTGATTCCACTGAGAATCAATATCTCATTTTGCAACTCCACATGACTCCCCTTCAACCTGTGTGATGCATTTTGATACATGTAAACATGGATTTGTGGGATTTCATCTGTACTGAGCGACGGCTATAAATTATTCTGTCTCTGCTAGCATGTCTGTCTTTTTCAAAGACCGCCTCCGTGGGTTGATGTGGGGCTACAGCACTTCCTGTCCTCTCTAAATGAACGTTGATGTTTATTGAAGATCTTTTTGGCTCCAGCCGACAAGTCATTATAAAAACTTCCAACATAACTCAGCAATATGTTGAGGTCTGGTAAGCATGGCTCAGATCGATGGAGGGAATCAATTCATGTCACTGTCTGCATTAGCTGGCGGTAAATGCAAAGCATCCTTTCAAACAGAGGGCATAAATGCCGTCCAGCAGGGGCAGGACACCCGATGTAGTCGAGGTGCTCTTTCTTCCTTTACTTTTTTTTTCTTTTTTCAAGTTTGCTTAAAGGTCGAATAAGACCTCTTCACACCTAGTTGTGCTGCCTGACACAGACGAGCACAGGTTAAAGTTCTGGACTGAACACAGCAAATTATCAAAGCAGCAGCGAAGTACCACATGCGAGCATTGGATGCTTTTGCCTGCATCACTCCTCAGCCTGACCTTGACCTGACCAGACCTCTTATTCACTGAGGTAGAGCAGTCTGTCTACAGCTGCCAAATAGGAACCGAAATTACTCTGTTTGTTTTGTTGTTTTTGTATCATTACTTTCCCACATCTTCTTCTGTTGTTACTTATCGTATAAGCCTATTGTTTCCCCACCATTGTAATGTGGTAGTTCGTCTAAATATGTCAGCACACGTGAGCTCATTCTCCATGACAGCAATCTTTCTAACCAGGGTTAGACAGGTGTACAAGTCAAGTTAGATCATTATTATTTATATAGCATAAAATATTATAAAGATCAGCCAGCATTCTGACACTTCTCAGACTGGCATTGTGAATTAAGCTAGCAAGTTTAAATATTGGGATTAAGACCTTACAGTGATATTTATGGTCCAAATTTATCAGAGCTCAATACATCTTAAGGATTAAAATCTAAAAATAGTGCTTTACCTGACTGTAATAAATATTGGGCTAAGACCCTACAGTATTGTCAATTATTTACAGAGCAATTATTAAATTATTTTTATCCATGAACCAATTGGTAAGCAGAATACTACTGTAGTTTGTCTACTTGGTTGTACTTAAATCCGGAATTAACTGATAGGTTGACTAGGTTGTCAAAATTCTGAAAAAAGGTGATTAATTATCGGGACAAATAACCAGGTGTTCTTTTCGAAGCTAATATCCCAAACCTCAAAAGTATTAAACAATAAATACAACTATTAAAACAATATATAAACATGCACCGAAAATCCTGAAATTTTAGAAGCTGAAAACATAAAACACGTAGGATATTTGCATTAAGTGAAGAGAAATCAATTATCAAAACAGCCAGAAATGAATTTTCTGTCAACTGACTGAATCAGTCACCAACTCGTCATTTCAGCTCTGTATTTACTGCTAGTTATTTTAATTGATAGCAAAGCATCATACATTATAACCTGTAAAATAAAATTAAAAAAACCTGTACCTTGTTTAGGGCTGCACAGTGGATGGGTGGTTAGCACTGTCGCTTTGTGCCTAGAAGATCCCTGCTTTGCATCCCAGCCTTCCCGGGATCTTTCTGCACAGAGTTTGCATGTTCTCCCCGTGCATGCATGTGCTTTCTCTGGGTTCTCTGACAGTCTAAAAACATACTGAGGTTAATTGGTGATTCTAAATTGTCTATAGGTTTGAGTGTGATTGTTTGTCTCTATACTGTATGTAGCGCTGTGATAGACTGGTGACCTGTTCAGGGTATAACCTGCCTTCACCTTAAGTCAGCTGGGATAGGCAACAGCCCAAAAACACATCACTGAGGAAGAACTGGTGAGCTGGATGAGTGAGGGGGAGGCAGCTTGCACAATGCAATGTGAGTAGGTGTGAAGTCATGGTGGAGCACCAGGTTACCATTGCACCACAGCTCAGGTCATTTGCGCTCAATGTTCCCTTTCAGATGCCTCAGTGTGTACAACTCACCACTGACTCTGGGAAATAAATTCACTGTGCATGACCTTGTGAATGACACGAAAAATGATGAGCATGCTCTCGGTGCGCTGCTGACCTAATGCGCCATTTTAGCCTTGGAGACTTCAGGCTCTTCCACTGAGAAGACTGCCAAAGATCCAACTCTTGTTACCAGTGATGATCTTTGACATGAATGTTGGCTCATTTCAGGCCTGTTTATGGAAATCCTCGCAAACCTCAACACGTTGCTGCTTATGCAGGTCCATGGTGAAACTGTTACATGGGTTTTTTGTGACCATCTGCTCCAGGGTCCTGTTGTTGAGGATGTGGTGTCAGAATGCAGACTCAGAAGAGATACCTGCTGCATGCACATTATTGTGCTGCTTCCATCACATATTGTGTTCAATAGGAACAGAATCAGACCTATTGGACTGCACCTTGTCTCCCCCACTGAAACACAGTGATATAAGAGTACCTTATGCAACAGTGCATCTCATTAAAATTAAGTACCTTTTAGGGTCAGGTGGTATCGAAGTTGAGGTAACCATGTGGAACATCTATACACATTAAAACACTAAATACATTGCTATTTTCCCCAAATCGTTATATTTTAGGAGCTGCAAATCACAGCCATTTAGCTGCTGAAGTTTTATGAGAAAGTATTACCTCAGGGTGAGAATTCTGAATTGAACATGAAGCAATCAGCCTCCCTTCCAATATCCGTAATTTGCAGCATCATAATTGGCAAGCCTTACTTTCAAAAAAAGAAGAAAAAACACTAACGTCTTGCTTAGGGATAAAAGCAGGAGTGACTAATGCATGCATACAAAAACATTAAGAAAAAATTGTATCCTCTGATGACTGTATCTGTCTGTAAAGGCGAGTACCTTCATTTTTTTTTTTTTTTTATTCCTCTTTGACAGATTAAAGGAACACTGATTAATTGGTCTCTCTGATGCTACTTTTAATGAACAGTGAGGTCGGACCGTTGGGGGCAAATTAGCTCGATCCTCTTTTTGCAGAACAGAATTAATGAAACCCCTATGGATTAAGCTGAAGTGTGCCATGTATCCTTGCTCATGTGCAGTTAGAATACTTTGCATTGGTAGAAACTGTTCCAATATTTGCCTGAATCGAGGGTGTGAAGGTTCAGTAGTTAGCCCTTGTAATACAGTGAAGCTCCCATTAATGTGATTATCAGGCACTATCATCACTACATCCTCAACATCAGACCATAAAATTCTTAGAAAAAGAACTAGGAGATTTGATCTTCTTGATGTGATAAGCTCCAAATTAGACAATTATATCTATTTACTACATACCAGTATGCCTAGAATTACACCTTCAGTCGTTGCACATGGGTTTTCGCATAAATAGAGTCCCACTGCTGTGTTTAAGTAATCCTTTTTACCTCTAGGCTTGAGTGCTTTCACCTTTAGAAAAGCAGAGGAAGCGAGGGATTGATGCAGAACAATATGTTTTCACACTGCAAGTCCTCCAAAAACAGTGTGACTGCAACCAATCCAACCCACCAATAACTGCTCAAAATAAAGCACAGTGTGTCCCCACGAGCAGCTCACTGTAGCAACCATGATGTTTGCAAGACTAACAAAAGATGTGACACAGAAGACGGCAACATTTTAGGAAAACGGGAACCAGTGGCATGCACGGGCATTTTGGGGGGGGCAGGTGCTCGGTGGGGGGGGGGGGGGGGGGGGGGCACCTTGTGCAGCGTGTAAAACCACTGGCTGCCTTAATATAACAGTGTGAGGTTTGGGGGAAAAAATCAGGAATGCATTTTAAGCTGTCTCCGTAAAATTAAAGGAAAAGTCCCGAAACAGTTAACATGACTCTGATGTTGACTCTGACCTTTCTTCTTCATGATCATGATCTGTCTCCTCATCCTCCTTAGATGTTTTTTTTCAGTCCAGGAGAGCAAAGAGCTGCTTCCCTGGGCGGCCTGCTTTAGCTCCTTTTCCTTGTCTCTCTTAGAATAGAATAGAATAGAATAGAATAGAATAGAATAGTCCTTTATTGTCATTGTAGCCAGTACAATGAAATTTAAAAGTGCTAGACAGTCAGTGCATCATTAAAAAAGACAACACAAGTTAATAAATAGAAAAACAATAAATAAATAAATACTCAATCAGACATGACATTCCTTAAGGCGTTGAGGGTAGTTATTGCTGTGGGGTAGAAACTGTTTTTCAGTCTATTTGTTCTTGATTTGAGTGTCCTGTAACGTCTGCCTGACTGCAAAAGTTCAAACAATGAGTGACCAGGATGGAAAATGTCTTTAACAATGCTCTGAGCGTTTTTAGCAGAGCGAGCACTGTGAAGGTCATCCAGTGAGGGAAGGGGGAAACCGATTATCTTCTGGGCTGTGTTGACGACCTGTTGGAGAGCCTTTTTCTGGGCCACAGTACAGCTGCTAAACCGTACACACATACAGTATGTTAGAATGGCTTCTATGGAGCACCTGTAAAAGGACACCAACAGACTTCGTGTGATGTTGTAATTCCTGAGGGTCCTCAGGAAGTGAAGACGCTGATGGGCCTTTTTAATCACCTTCATGGTGTTCACTGTCCAGGTCAGGCCCTCCTCGATCTGAACACCCAAGAAGCGGATATCTGACACCTGCTCCACACAATCCCCGCTGATGATGAGTGGAGTGATGTCAGTCTTTTTCCTCCTGTAGTCAATCACCAGCTCCTTCGTTTTTGCTGTATTGAGGAGCAGGTTATTCTCCCCACACCACGCTGCCAGATGTACAGCCTCGTTCCTGTAAGCAGACTCATCTGCCCCGGAGATGAGCCCCACCACCGTGGTGTCGTCTGCAAACTTCACAAAGATGTTGCTGTGGTGTGTGGGGACGCAGTCGTGTGTGTAAAGGGTGAACAACAGGGGACTCAGCACGCAGCCCTGTGGCGAGCCGGTGCTGAGGCTGAGGGCCGTCGATATGTGATGGCCCACTCTCACCCTCTGGGTGCGACCGGTGATCCTTTCCCTTCTGGGCCTCCTGCAATTGGTAAATTAAAAGAGATTGACAATATCAAGACTGATTCCTGACATTATGCTATAACAAGGCAGAAAGCTACTTTTTCTTTTTGTCATTCAGCAAATAAGTCACAGCAAGTGTTACCTCTACCTAATGTAGGCTAATAATAAACCGACACAAACTAAGTATGCCGTTATACTATAAATAAATAAATGCACCGTGTGGCAACTGAGGCTTATGAACAACACACTTGATTCATTTACATGTTGCCTGGTTGGAGGTCCACTCGTATTCACGCTGCGAGATGGGGCGGGGCGGGTCACAGCACGGGTTGTGTGTGTGTGTGCCTCTGTGTGTGTGTTTAATGTTTAAATTAAAAATTTAATAAAAAAGTTGAGACTCGGAAGGCACCTACTCGATACTGAGGGGAAGGGGCAGGTGCTCTAGAACCACCTGGTGTCTATCTGTGCATGCCACTGATGTGAGCCACCAGACAACATCTCCTGGAAATGTACGGCAGTTTCTAACTGTAGATGTGCTGTAGAAGATAACCGTACAGTTTTTACCAACATGATCAGAGGAGGTTTTCAATGAATTTGCAGTTGCAAAATTTTCATAATGAAGCCATTAAACAGTCCCTGTCAACGTTCCAATTTGTTTAGCCAAAATTCTTTGTTTGTAGCAAATAAGCCAAGATGAAAGTTTTAATGGATGGGCAAGTTTAGGAAATGATTGTGATATTGGCAAACCTTTAATTCTTCTTCTTTCTTTTTTCTTTTCTTTTTTTGGCAGTTTGGGACAGAACAAGTTGTAAGAGAAACATTGATTTTGCATAAAATTAGCAACTTAAAATTCATATTTAGTCATGTTTCCTTGCACCTTGAGGAAAACAAATCCTGTCTTCATGCTTTATTTTATTGCTGTAGTGGTCACCTCCACCACCTCTTGAGTTCCTAAATGTCCTCAAGTGTACATTAGCTGTTTATTGTCATAGCATCCTGTTCGTGCTGGGCAGGCAGTAGTAGATGCAATGGGTTTATTTCATTTTGAAGGCCATTTATTTATTTTATCTTTTGTTTAAAAAAGAAGGCTGTGAAGTTTCAGAATGGACAATCAATTAGCTAATAGACACTAAAATGTTCTGTAGTTCAGACACTATAGTGCTGGATGATAATTCTCGTCTTTCACATCACACATAGTCACTGGACATTTCTTAATAGCAAATACAGAAGTCTTGCAACTACTTATATCCTTGTTTAACTGCTATAGAACCATCAGAGAAAATGGCAGATTTCAAAAAGTTTTGCTGAGATAAGGCTGCTCTCGGCGGCCACACTGAGAGCTGACCACATCTACGAAATTGTTGGAGAAAATTTTTTAATCAGGCTTTATCTTGATAAATTGATCAGAGTTGACATGCATGCAACTACTTTCACACATAAAATAATCTTAGAACCATATCTTGTCAAAATAAAGGTAGCATTCCCCCCCAAAAAAACTTGCTACTTTTTAAAATTTTGCCGCTGGTCGGTGCAAAATGCATTATGAGCTATTTGGCTGCCGCAAGTCCACACAAGTCTGATCTGATGCGTCCTCGATAATGTGGGTGGAGCGAAAACACATTGCATAAAAAATAAAATAAAAATGCTGTTGGGCTAAGAAGACGTTTACATCTGCCTTTCTTGAACAACTAGTTAGCCTCCCAGCTCGCTAGCCAGTAAGAATTTGACCCATGTACAATGTACCATCGAACTAACCAATAATTGTGAAGCTCTAACTGCAGACAGCACATTCTGTCTAAATGGGGACAGGAACTGCAGCATCTCATTGGTTCCCAGAGCAAAACAATCCATTAAAGAGCCTCAAAACCAGGAGTTACACAGTTATGGTGAAATGAACCATCTTTGCAGCATTTTGAGTTTCCCCCATTGTGGAGATATGCAAGACTTTGATTAATTTGCTGAAAAGGGGCACAGTGTGGGGCCTTTGATGTGATGGCAAAAGTATTGAAAAGCAAAGGCTGACTTGAAGCACAAGACAGATTGAGTTTACTTTATTAATATTTTGGCCAAATCTAAATATACATGAGGCCCAGGACACTGGCCTTGGTTTCTCATGTCAAATTCTTGCAACTCTGAGATTGAAAAAACCCCTGCCTGTTACAGAATCTAGGCAGCAATCTGTAAAACTCTTTAGTATAATAAACAAAACATAGTTGAGTGAAACAATTTTGTGACAGAAAAATTGAGCTGTTTGCCCTTTCTTGTTTTTTCATTGTAATAAGCAAAAGGAGTTACTGGAATTTTAATGTACCCAACACTCAGAGTCAAAAACAAATTATAGCTGCATATTCCTGTCTTTTTACAGGCTGTAGCTTTCTATGTCCTCTATGCAAATATGAGCAGGAATATGGGTTACATAGTCTGATTGTGTTAAGTGTGGTTCAGTCAAGGTCAGCTGGAAAGAAATGATGCACCCAAGGCCATAGCAGTGGTGTCAAATGAGGATGCATTTTTTCTTTCACTCAGAGGAAAGCTGCCTTCTGACACATTTTAGAAATAATTCAAGAAATCATACACATGTATTTTGTAACATGCAGAACATGCAGCCCAGAATGAATTTGACATCCAAATGTTAAGTATATGAATTCATCATGTCGGAAGATCTGGATTTTACCCCTGTAAAATAATATTTCTGGCACCTAATCCCTTGATATGAATTCACACATTGGCAGCATGTTTTTACTGTATGAACAGAAAAGTTGCAGTGCTCACAAGTCAGAATAAAAAAAGCTGTGCCGTCCATTTAACTGTCTTCTGTGCTCTTGCTGTGTGGGTGTAGGTGCCGGAAAAGGTTCAGCCATCGTTCCTTCTGCTTTGTTCAAGGGTTTTAGCTTTGACTGGAAAGTTTTGATCTGTCTCCTCTTGTAGGCTGAAATGGTGCCTTTTGATGAGCACAGTCCCCAGTAAAACATCATATAGGCAAAGTGAACACTTTTCCTCCGTTTCGTTGGTGATTAGATGTTCCAGTCTGGTACTCATCCATTTTGTGATTTTTCTGAATTTTACAAAAATGTTGGAAGTGCAATTTTTAAATCGTCCATTTCCTCTACATTCAACAGATGAGCTAATTAAAATTGAAGCAAGTAAAATTTTCATTGAATGTATTTTTATAGAAACAAAAAGGCAAGCAGAAGGTTGTCCATAACTTATTGGTGTACCTTCAATCTAATTTGTTTTGTTTTTTGTGAGCAACTCATTGGAGCGGAGTTCATTCCGTAGCGGAGAAATGTCGCTGTTTGCGCTTAAAGATTGGTCCCCATAGCACGAAGACTTTTCTTTTTTCTTTTTTTTAAATCCAAGAGTTGAGATTTGGCCTCTTATCAAAGCTTAAACTTGAAAAGCACTCGGAGTGCAGTACTCCACCAAGGCTGTCCATTCCCCCATATGACATGCTTATTCGTTATTGATGATCAGAAATCACGGCAACATAGAATGTGACCATTTAAAACGGATGTACCCACAAACAAAATGACCTTACAAAGGTGTGTCTTTTGCATGTGTATGTTATGTACGCATACTGAATCACATGACCTAAAAATGTAGTGGGTGGCAGGAATTGATGGGACTCAGAAACACCCTTACAATTTAATCAATTGTTCCATGTATCATTTCTGATGGATAAGTCCTAAAAAGTCCACAACAGTCAATTTGTAGTAGGATCACAATCATGTGATCGGCAGCAGGCAGCTGATGTAGTGTCCACTTGTTGTCATAGTTACAGGGATGCCATGCTGCTATCTTTCAGTAGTCTTTCAAAATCTAATCGCTTGGTCCATGTGTCATTTCTGAAATGTCCGAAAATTTCATCCTAATCCGTTGTTCCTTTTATGAGTCATGTTGCGACCAACCAGACGGACAGACAAACCAACGCCGATCATCACATAACTCCACCTTGTTCCTTGGTGAAATAATAATGATAGTGTGACAATGTGAGGGAGCTGATGACGCATCCCCCTCACTATGGTAAAGCTGCATGAACTGACAGGCTGATACAGGAAATTAATTTGGTTTTGTTATGTTTTATTTTGAAATCCCTCTAACTTCTCCCTCTGAGTTCTGTTTCCAGGGGGCGTGTTCATGAAGCGCACACTAGGAGATGCACCCAGGGGTGGCGTACCTGGATTTGATCAGTGATTAGGTCATACCAGGCAGTCGAGATAGAGAGGGGGGAGTTGTTAGAGTGTTTGATTGAGTTTAGATTTTTGTTTCGTTAATTTTTTGGTTTATTATTGATTTCATTTTCCTGTATCGTTCTGTACATGTTGTGTGTAGTCTTATTGAGTGAATTAGCCAGGTAAATCTGGTGGGGGAGATGGGTTTGGTGTGAGGAAATAGTGGGAATGGTATGGTCTAGAATGATTAGGTGGCAGGTGTGAGAGTGAGTAGGGAGAAGAGGGGGTCAGGTGTGTGCTCTGCTGAAAGGAATGCTGCCACATGTTCTTCATGTATCGTTTGTTGCCTCTTCACAATCTTTTATTGTAAGCTTTGATAGGATTAATTAAAAAAACCAAAAATATCAGAGCTCTGGAAAAAAGAACTCCTGTCTGCTGTGGCTCTTTTTACCATCACACTCCATACCTCAGCACCACTTGGCATTTCCATCCGGTTTGTGAGGTTCCCAACATCTGAAACCTTACAGACAAGGAAACTTCTGCAATGGTTCTTATGAGTATATTAGTGCAATTAGCTAAAGTGAGCACATAATGTCCCTCATATAGAACATAAAAACTAATCTGAGCAGGTTGTAATTGGAGAAATGTGTCAGCACTTGAAGCAGGGTTTTCAGAGCTTACAGTAACAACAGAAGTGCAGGAAAGACTGGGCATTCAAAGTTCAAATGGACTGACATGTTTACAAATTTGTGATTTATAACACGCAGTAAAAATCAGTGTTTCTACTGTGTAATTTCTATTTATCCAGAATGCAGAGGTGTCCAGCCACTCTTCATCCAGGATAAAGATTTGAAAGATAAGGTTGCCAAACAGCATGCTATATCGTGTAGATTACTGTGCCATAATTGTCTGCTAGCCACCTGCCTCACAGCCTTAACTGCATGACAAATTATTAGATGCTTTGACAGCATTATAGCTTGCTACTCTGTGACACCCAGTGCCTTAGCAGCCTGAAGGGAGTGAGAACTCTGTTGGATTGAACCAACAGACTGCAGCAAATGCTACCTGCCTGAACACACACATGCATAGCCCATTGGCAATGACATGTTTCATTCTGATAGTTTGAGTACATCGTGAACATGCCTTTTGCTCTTACATTTTCAAAAATTGGGTCTCAGGTAGAGAACGGTGGCTCCTTCCATTAAGCTCAGGCACATTCACAGTCCACAGCAGCAAGCGGTTCCTTGTCTTGCAACCTCATAGCAGTAAACATTTTATCTGTGGAGGTATGTGTCAATATATCTGAGAGGGTATATCTCTCTGCTTTTGTCAGAGTCTCCCCAGTATACATTTTATGGCTTGAAGAAGTTGAAAGAGGGGGTAGCTCTGTAGATACAGTATATAACAGCCGGGTGCAGCCCGAGAACATTGCAGAGGAGAAATTTGCACTGAGGGCTGTCATATGGTGTGTGGATATGGCGTCCATAAACCCTGAGGGTGAGAATGATAAAAACCCTGTTTTGTTGTAGTGCAAGGGAGAATTCTCCCATTAACTTTGGTTTGATTGCATATAAACATGGCATGCAGGCGGCAGAGTGCTTGTTTCCAGAAATCCCTGGCTGAGTGCTTCAGTATCTGCTGCCAAGTGAGGTAGGTTACATGGCTGGGAGCAGCGTAGCCTCAGCCATGGATGGCAGCCTGCTAAGACCACTGTCTGGTGCCAGGGTTACGGCTATGTAAAGGGAGGCAAATGTGCCCATTATGCTCTTCCTCAGCAGCCGAGTGCGATCTGCCGCTCTCACTACCTCTATCTCTGTCCTTCCTCCATTTGGATCGTCCTGCTGCTCCAAACGCCTTTCAGCCACTTTCTCTTTATCACACTGATACACTCTCTTACCAAGAATATAAACACACTGACTCACTCACACACATACACAAATTCTCAGCCTTCAACCTATCCCATGCTGTCCACACAAATCAACAGTTGGAGCCAGAGGCTTGCTGCCCATCTGGTCAGCCGCTTCCAGTGGGTCCCAGCGTGTAAAAAATAGAGAGAGCCATCTAATCCCCATCTTGACTAAGAACTAGAGGGTTCTAATAGCTTCCCCCAGTCAAAGTCAAGGACAGTGAATACAACTCTGCAACATGGCTGCCAAGGTCACCAAACCCTCTAATCTCTCTCCCTCTCATTCTGTTCTTCTTTGTCTCACTCATTCTCTCCTTCTCATGCTCACCCACACACCTCTCTCTTTTCTCTCTCTCTCTCTCTCTCTCTCTCTCTCTCTTATTCGCAAAGCACATATCCTGTGGAGGTTTGATTGAACCAAATCCAGGGGGAAAGGGCCACTTTGCAGACACAGCAGCTGATGTACTGTACTCCACAGTGATTAGTGAGAGGCTAGCTCCCCACAACTGTCAAGCCAGGGGCAGAAAGATCGGGAAAGAGTGTCAAATATTGGAGCAGATTGCAGAGTGCACTTGAGAGCACTTTTTCATATGTGCTGGAGTCGATTTGGCTGGAATCAGAAGTTGTTACTGTTACCGCACTTTTTCACTGGCCTAGTTTGGATTCATTTGGATGAATGAATCATAAACAAAGCTTAGTTGCAAAGATGATGGGGCTTTTATTGCTGAATATAATATTGTGCTATCCAGATTCATTTTGCCTCCTTGCCTGTAAGGAGTGGCATGATATGTGGCTAAATAAAACTCACTCTGGCTTACTCACTTATAATTCTGTTAAGGGACAAAATAAACATAGATGCGTTCCTAAGAACAGTGACACTGTTAGCAATTTCAGCAGTAAGCTTTACTGCATAAGGTATTCACTCATTTTACTGCGGAGCTCCTTAGTTGACTTGTAATTTTATTCTGGGAAAGGCTGGCTGGAGAGATACGATTTTTCCATCCCGCTACAATCCACAGTCACTCACACCTGGGAACTGCGTACTGCCGCCATTGTTTTCAGTCGCAGGGCAATGAGCAGCTCCACTGGAGCAGGGGGAGGTTAATTGGTTAGCTCAAGGGCATTTTGATCTTAGTTGTCATGGGAGCATAGATAGTTCTCTTTGCCTAATCAAATTTTTAGAGTGAACTCACAGTTTGAAGCTTTGACCTGCCATCATACAGCCTCTTCTTGTGTAACCTATGGGCTGTAAACACCACACGTAGATCTGACTCGAAAGGGAGCACACCAGACCAAACAAGGAGCACCTGTCTGAGTAAGATACAAATTTAAAAGTCATGTTCTGCCTGGATGTACAGTTGCACACAACAATGCCGCTCAATTTTATATATATATTTTTTTAAATGATGAGCGATGTTGTGACTCAGTCTGCCGGTGATGATCAGGCAACTTTGTCAAACATAGTCAAAAAATCCTTTCTGGATCAAATGTTGGAGTCTTCAGGAAAGTTTGCAAGAATCTTCAGTGTTCAAGATCTGATGTAAATAATGTTTATTCAATACAGAGGCTGTATGAACAAACGAGCAAAATCTTAAGATTCTAACTATTAGATGCACTAGTGATTGGAACCTAAGTCGGTCAAAAAAGACCTGTATATAGTAAGAGTTATTATGTTTTGTTTTACCATTTTTGTCATTTTGGCTGAAAATAATCATTTGGACGATTGTTTGAATTATATTGTTGTCCACACAGGAATGATTTCATGTTTGAAATATGTTTATTTTTTACTGTATAACAGATGTTGAACATTTTGATAATTGAAAAAGAAGACTATTATACATAACAGCAGTAGAAGAATGTCAGCCTCCACTTTGACATTTTTTCACTCTTCTCCTTCAGCTGTTGCTGCTCTGCATCTCTCCAAGATTGTGCACTTCATCACTGCTTGTATGATATCAGTGATAAAGAGCTTGGGGTACAAACATTACAATTTCTTTAAAAGTATAAAAGGTATCTTAACAAAATAGAACGTATCAAAAACATGTTTTGGGGAATATGAAATGATAAAAACTCTAAAGTGCAAAGATATTACAAGAAAACAACCTCATCGGGTCATTATTGACCCACTTATACATCTAAGTGTTCACCGACTACACAAAGCGTTGCATCATCTTCTATAGTTATGTAAACTCTTTTTCTAAACTCTCCTCCTTTGTCTGTGAAGCCACAACCCATCCTTCTTAAGAAACAATCACGATATCCAGGGTGTGTGGTGATGTATCAAAGGTTTGACCACCTCATTTTCTTATTTCTGCTAGGTTAGTGTTACATCCTCTGTTAGTCATGTGGTTGGCAATGGATTTTGTAGAGCCTCTGTGTGCCTGGATGGCTTGTGGAGACTGATATTGTTTTCAGCTGGCTGAAGACTGAGTTCCAGGTCCCACCTGGAAGACAACAGGATTGATTGGCCTGGAGCTCCAGACCTGTTCTCAGCCCTGGTTCTCCACACCTCCCAGCCCATTGGATTGTTCTGCCACCACAACTCTTCCTCCCACAAAGCTCCAGCCATCATCACAGTTGCGTATAAATCTGCAACCAAATTCTGGCTGGAATTTAGTGTGACCAGTCTGTCTTGGTGCTCCTTGGTTTCTTCTTCTTCTCTTTTGTATATTGTGTGTTCCATAGATTCTGTACAAACTTTTTTATTATTATTTTTAGCTAATGTTAAGACTGGTAGCCTTTGTTTGGTTTAATTTGGTTCGTTGATTTAGCAGCCGCCAGCCCTGTTTTCCTTTGTTTGACCACTTCTGTGTTACTCCAGTCACTAAGCAATAAACTACTTTACCTAACTAATTTCATCTGGTTGCTGTTACACCCAGCTGAGCCTAGCGGTCAGGTTGTAACAGTCAGCATGACCTTGGTCTCAACTCACGAGTGCAGAGAGAGAGAGAGGCCTTGTACTTCCGACTCTGTCATCTTTACCTCGGCCAGGAGGTTATGTAATCATCATCCAGGGTTTTTTTGAAGGACTCTGTACAATTGAGAGAGATGGCTGCTCTCAATTGTACAGAGTCCTTCAAAAAAAATCCTGGATCCAGACGGTGATCCGGATCACCTCTAAAATCTAATCGATTGTTACTTTTGCTCTTCCAGGCATTCTGTAAAAATTTGGTGAAAATCCGTCCATAACTTTTTGAGTTATGCTGTAAACAGACAGACAGACAGATGGCCTGGCAGAGGTCTGCGCTCTCTGAGTGCTTTTCTAGTTTTTATGGGTTTCTGTTGCGTGGCAGTTTGCACAGGATTATTCAATGCACTTGAATTCAGTTACATGTTTTCCAGTTTTATCATTATTTGTACTTGAGTCTGATTTAAACATCGTATTTTAATAGTTTTAACGTTTGTTCTTTCTCAAAATCCCACAACAGAGGGATGTGACATGCAAGATTTTAATAACATACAAAGCAGTGAACCTGACGCACAAGTTGCATAGACTAGTTTGGAGAGTGTGCTGCATGAAGCTGTGAATAATGGGTGGTGAGACTGACTGGAAAGCACGATGGAGCAAATCAAGTTATTTTCTCTTGTTTTTTTTTTTGCTGCCGCAAAGCAATGTTTGAAAAAATCTTCAGGCACACAATCATGAACATCCCCCGAGGACACAGCAGTCACTCACGAGAAAGTAATGCATAGTAACAACTGGCATTTGGACGACCAGGGCCTAGTGCGTATGACTGGTCATGAAATGAATGAGGAAGAAATGCCTTGGAATGTATCGCGGAAGGGCCGCGGAGAGCAATTCAATTCCATCATTTTACTGAAACCTGCAACTTTGAATAAATAAGAATGAAGGACAAGAGAACATTACAAACAGTGAGGCTGGCTGGCACTTAAATAAAATTTCTGACCACACAGTACATGCTTGACATTGCTTTTAAAACCCTACTCTATAGCCTGTGGCTTCAGAGCTGTCGCCTTTTCAGGTGGCTTTTGGTTCCATATAACTAGACCTGTGAGTGCACTGTGGACCCCACTCTAGCTTACTGTGGTGTGAAATTGCATACGCAACCTTGAAACGATTCCCACAATAGCAGATGGTCTTAGCAATGGAGAAAAATACGTTTTGTTCGCCAGTCTGAAGAGGGAAGGTGACAATAAATGAAAGCTTGATTAGAAAGCAACACCTGGGGGGTTATGACAGGTGACAGGAGAATGAGCCTCTTCAACTTCCTAAATGAAGAAAAATAAATTTAATCTGAGTGATTACGCTGGAGTACACTTACGGGAACATTATTAATTAGAAAACCACAAGCAGTTAGTTTTTCTTTTTTCAAATGTGGCAAAGGGGTGTTTGCATAGAGGTTACATGTTCAAACATGCGATGAAATGAAAGTAAATGCTCTACTGTATATCGCAAAAATCCAAATATGGCACAGCTCAGATAACGGATACAACCTCAAAGGCCTGAATATTTCCAATGCAAATACAATGCTGATAATAATCAAAAAATGGCAATGCAAGCATTTTCTAACAGGTTTATATAATGTACTTTAAATAAGGGAATCAGCTAAGTACATTGAAAAGATGCTGAATCATAAAAAGCAGTATGAATGGAGTGTTACTTTAAAACCAGGCTGTTTGTTTGGTGACGGTGGCAATGATTTATGAGGCAAATTCGGATGGAACCATTTTCTCATTAGAGAGGAAAACATTGAAGCAACCTCCTCTCTTACAGCTTAGTGAACTAAATGCTCAGTGATTGATGCTGATGCTGATGTGCTTACTGCACATTTCGACTCCCGATCTAAATTGCAGATGATGTCAGAGCATACGTGGCTGCCATCTCGGCACTTTTTTGTATTCGAACAGCGCGGTCAAATAATGAATTACTTTAGGAGGTCAATACATCCACATCATTTATACTTGTTGATTTTGCGTCATTTGCTATTTAATCACTGCGAATATTCAGTGCAGACAGACTTTGAATGGACAAGCGCTAACTGTTGCTTCCTGCACTCGCCTTTGTTTCTGTGCCTTAACATGCTTTTCCTGTCATCCCTCATCGTATAACCTTCTCTTTCTCTTGCTCTTATCATCAGTTCACACTGCGAGTTACCTGATCAAGTCAGTCCATCCATTTTCTGTGGCACTGAGCAATCAGGAAAACACAGCTGACACATGGACGACCATTAAGCACAGCCATCATTTGTCCAGAACACCAGACCTGCACTTTTTTCTCTACGGAAGTCTGAGCAAATTCAAGCAAGTGACAAAATGGGGAAAGATGTGATTACAAAGCTCCTTTCTTCTTTAGAGCTTGATTTGAACAAATTAGTATAAATACTAAAAAAAAATTATATTTCCTATCATCTGACACTACTTAATTAGCATTTCCAAATGCAATGATAGTGCTATTAATACGCTTACCCTTTTACAAGCAGCATGTTCTATGCCATGGTTAAGGTTAGCGACAGATGGTGGACATGGTTATTAAAATGTAAATGTTAATTGTATGCAGAAGATTGGAGGGAACTAATCTTTACATGAAAGTCATGAGTTTCACACAAAACCGCAACACTCTTGCTTTTTCTTGGCTACACACTATCCCACTTTCTCATGCAATGAAGCAATAAATTAATCTAAGGTGTGATATAATTGCTACAAGTAATGGATTGACAAAACACTTGCACTAGCTGTTTCTTTAAATATCTAAAAAAATGTTTCACAGAGCGCCTGACTTCCCCACAGGAGAGAACAGTCCTAACAGTCAATGCCGACTTCTCTCAAAGGATGTTTTTTTTTCTTTTCCCCTCAAACCTTTACAAAGTACTTGCAGTCACTTACATCTTACCAAGTTCTGACATAAAGGATAAAATCCACAGCTACAAGAGAAACATTTGATTGTCAGTTCACAATGGGGTGTCCTGGATTGCCCTGATTGGGGTTTTGATGACCAGAAATATCCTACAGGAAAATTTTAACCATGTCAAACACTAAATTCCCTCAGTGTGACAACCTGTGTCTACATAACAGCTAATTTGGAGACAGAATTCTATGACAAGAAATAAACTGGCCAGGTTGCCATTTTGTAAAGAAAGAAAACAAACAAAACATCCGTTGTTTATTAATTTATTGTCTTCTCAAATTGTTAGAGTGGTGCAGATGGCTTAGACTTTATTAGTTTTACTCACACAAATGAAAAACATTTTAATCTAGCTTTCATCAGCGACATTTTATTCTCATTTTGCTTCTTTAAATTTTTACATCTACTGAGCCCTATAAAGCCACAGATGTCACTATCTCTTTGTAGCATTACCATGGTTACATGTGTTCCTATCATCTATGGTGAGGTTAATGGAAAGGACTCCGTGTCCATGTTTTTGTGATCTACACTGATCCAACTTACAGAGCCTCATCAGTAAATCCAGTCATCACTTCCAAACTCTGAACCCTCTCTCCTCTGTCTGTTCATGCTGCTCATCCAGCATTAGTATAGACATTAATACAGCCACATGCTCTCTCCACTGAAGAGCAGCAGCTCATTCAGTAGATAACTGACTAACTTGTTCACTTAAATCCTGATGACTGTCTCATTTTTAAGAGACAATAAATAGTTGGAAACTTTACACAGTCATCCCACAGTGTGCCTATTTCTTCATCCATCCATTATCTGGACAACTCTTAATCCTCATTAGGGTCGTTGGGAGGCTGGAGTCTATCCCAGCTGGCACCCTGGGCAGGTCACCAGTCTGTCACAGGGATACACATAGAGACAATTACACTCACATTTATACCTACTCACAATTTAGAATCATTCGTTGACCTCATCATGTTTTTGGACTGTGAGAGGAAACTGGAGTATCCGGAGAAAAACCCACACATGCACAGGGAGAACATGCAGACTCCATGCAGAAAGATTCCGGGAAGGCTGGGACACCGAGTCGGGGATCTTCAGTGCTAACCAGCTAACCACCTCAGCACTGTTGCAGTGGTCTATTTCTTTGGTGAACATCTAGTAGAAGCTTTAGGTGGTGCCCCCTCATTAACACTGGAACTGACTCATTCCATCTGAGAGCAACATGAACGATATCTGTATGCTAAAGTTCCATCCACATCCTCTGTGTTACATAAGTGGTGGTAGCGTTAACTTACCTTTGTACTGAATGTCAGAAGCTGTCTGCATGTTGTAATTGATCTCACTGTAATTATGTAAAAGATTCAAGAGACTATTTGCTTTCAAGAATTGTCACACAGTGGTCAGTGTCCGATGTGTTACAGCACAGAATGTAAGGAGCTTCTTAATACCAGCAGCACATTGGGACAACTGACAAAATCTACTGAAAAGAGAAATATATGTGGCAGGAAAAAAAACAAAAACAAAACTGATCCACACGTTAACAGCTCACTGCAAAACCACTTAAAAACAGTGATTAGTTCATTTGTCCATTTAAAACATTGTTTAGTTTCATTCATTTGCAGACAGCCTGAAACATGGTCATAATTCCTGCTTTGAAATATTAGCTTTTTATTATATTAGAAAACCTTTATCCCATTATTAATTTAATTATTTTTTTATTTTGTTTTTATCCTGATAAAAGGGAGCCAACAAATACTTTCAATCATAGTTTTAGTTGATGAATTCCATCTGCTGCATGATCTTGATTCCTATTAATGCTAAATAAGTAGGAGTGATTATATTGTAATTTAAATTGTACTATAAGTTATTACCCCGGTGAAGTACATTGTCTTTTTTTTGTCACAGTACTTTGTCTACACTTTTACACAATATTCTTATAACAATACTTATATTTCTTATAGCATTTTTATTTTCCATCCATTCTCTATACACCGTTTGATCCTCACTAGGGCCGGGGGGGGGGCTTGGAGCCTATCTCAGCTGACTCGGACGAAGGCAGGGGACACCCTGGACAGGTCGCCAGTCTGTCACAGAGCTACATATACAGACAAACAATCACACTCACATTCACACCTTCGGGCAATTTAGAGTACCAATTAACCTCAGCATTATTTTTGGACTGTGGGAGGAAGCCGAGTACCCAGAGAAAACCCACGCATGCACAGGGAGAAATGCAACTCCATGCAGAAAGATCCCAGGCCCACCCCGAGATTCGAACGGGGATCTTCTTGCTGCAAGGCGAAAGTGTTAACCACTACGGCACTGTGCAGCCCACATTTTTATTATAATTTCTGATTTAGATTTGTGATTTATTCTTTTACAGCTGTTGTATAGGTACTGCAATGCTATACACCATGTCAAATTCACTGTGTGTGCGAACTCACTTGGTATTAAAGGCTTTTTCTGATTCTGACTTCTCTCAGCAAAAAGGTACAAAATTCTTATAAAAACTGGTCATTTGGAAGATGATGACAAAAAAAAAATCTATTAAAAACAAAAACTTCACTGCCATTAGCTCCTGTATGAGGACTGGTTGTAATTGTGGATTTGTCTGTAAAAAAAACAAAAACAAAAAAAAAGATACCTGCAGATTTTTAGCGATACACAATTTTTTTATTTATTTCTTATTTTTTACTCTCCTTAACTGTATAAATACATGTAATGCCTGGTTCTGACTTCTCATCCAATATTTATTTCTCTTTCTTCTCCGTGCTCTCTAATGTTCCTTCCAGTAACCCAGCTGTGTGTTTGTACGTTTGCGTGTATAGTATGTTTGGACAAGTCCGATGTAATGATCATTAGTGCGAGAAAGGAGGTAACACTTGGGAAAGAGCCTCCACTAAGCCCTATTTATAGCAGACCTGGTCCGGAGGCATGAAGCCCCCAGGGAGAAAAAACAAAGTCATAGATCAGCCTGAGGGGAAGTAATTAGGACAGATATTTAAACTGAATAATGCAGGCTTGCTGAAATATTGAAACCACCTAAAGTTTATTAATTAAGAGCTAATCTGGTGAATAGACTTGTTTCATGTCTCCCTTATTCTGTGCCAGCTGAATTATTCAGGGACACGAAGGCATACAGGACAGATAGCACTCCGCCGTACATGTCATCAGTGCTCTCGTTAAGAGACGATTAAAGGTACGCTGCACCTCAGCACTTATGCGTCAGCAGTCTGCTATTACAGTTGATATGGTTCTGCTATACCCCCCGTACTGAGTCAGTCACACCACAGTAGTCTACAAGGTCACTTTGAAGTTGCAGCGGTGCATTGTCAGTGAAGATTTGTTAGGAGAGTTTTAAAAAGGGGTTCAATTACATACGGCCAGGTCAGGCATGTGTCTGAGCATACAAAGAGATCCAGAGAATCTCAGTCACATGTAACACAGTGAATGCACCATACTGTACATGCAGGGGTCACAGAAACAGCTCCACTTTAATAGTGTTTGGTAAACAATACTACGCTTAATTTACTCATTTGCCGCCTGATGCAGTCCAGTCCAAGGTTACAGCTGAAACTTGCCCTCTGTCTCTAATCCCCTCTCTATTTTTCTATTTCTGTTTCTTCTCTTACTCCTCTTATCTATCTTCTCGCTCTCTCTCTCTCTCTCTCTCTCTCTCTCGCTCTCTCTCCAACTTTCTCATTTCACTCTCTCCTTCTTCCCCTCTCTTCTCTCCCCATCTCCCTTTTCTTCTTTTGTTCATGCTGCTTGAGTTTCACAGATGGAGTGACTTGAGGCGATGGCAGTTATGCAAAACACAGTTCAAATGAATGCAGGGCTCCCACAATGAAAATGGCATAAAAGCCATGCACACAAACACACATCCAACTCTTTTTATGGCATGAAAATGTTGTGGTAGAGGCACTAAAGTACGTTTAGGATTTCATTATTATAAAAGCAGGAAGATATGTATTTTTATGCTTGACTACAATGAATGAAATCATTGTTTTGCAAAGCAAAACAAAAAAAACTGTAAAAGTATACATATGGACACGTTGAGGGAAAAAAAATCTGTTCTGGGGCTAATGATCCTGGAATTCAAGTTCTGACTTTCTATGTAGATGGAAGCATGGAATAAAATATGAATCTGTGAGTTTCTGTCTTTTAATATTGCTATTTTGAAATGTTCAGTATGCTTGTAACAAACTGGGTCATATGTTGAATATTTTGACCATATCTAAAAGCAAAAGTCCACCGGTTCTAAATTGCCATACTTGAAAGCAAAACCCTACTCGAAATTTTGTTTACTAGTCCACAGCAGCAAATATGTATAGAGAAAAATGTACCTCTGTCCTAATAGCATGATTTATCAACATAGCTGGAAATGTTTTTACTGAAAATAGGCCAAGATAGGAGATGATCAAACTGTTGGTATTTTGCAAAATACCAACAAAATAGCAACACATTGAATCTGTTTTCTAAATGCCCATTTGTGCAATACAAAATTCTTCAAAGCAGGTAAAGCATATTTGATATTTTTTGGTTCACAGAAATACTGTCACTTGGTTTAGGCTTGGAAGATTTCCATGAAAACTCACACTTTTATTCATATGCTAACATAACTGCACAAGGGTTTTCTAATCATCAATTAGTCTTTTAACACCATTAGCTAACACAATGTAGCATTAGAACACGGGAGTGATGGTTGCTGGAAATGTTCCTCTGTACCCCTATGGAGATATTCAATTAAAAATCAGCCGTTTCCGGCTAGAATAGTCATTTAGGATGTCAACGATGTCTGGACTGTATTTCTGATTAATTTTGTGTTATCTTCACTGAAAAAAAAATACTTTCAAAAGTAATGACATTTCTAGGTGATCCCAAACTTTTGAACAGTAGTGTAAATAGCTTGGATCAACCAGATCTGTATCGTCATCCCACTTTAAATTCCAATCGTCAGATCAGCTTTTGATGTAGCAGCAGTTTTCCTGCAAAATCCTGATTGTTTAACTTGTTTAGTGGAACATTTGCATGTACAGAGGGGAGCATAGTCAATATAGTGGTTAATTCACCATAAAACCCAAACAGATGTGCCTGATTGCACCATCCAAACCTTCAGCAAAACTCGACGTTTTCAGGTTGCTAGCTTGGAGGTTGTTGTTTTTTCCCGAGTGGAGGAATTTTTCAAAGCATGGCAACATAGAGACAGCAGAGGGGGAGAAGAATCCCACATTACATGCACAATGGGAATGGCAGACTTATAATTACCATTATCGGCATGTAATTTCAAGGAGAAAGGGTTTTATTATCCTGCCTCCCGATCCCTCAACAATAACCCTGTGTTTCACACAGTGATTTGTAGAAATGAGGATGACCGCAAACACGTCAGGAGAGTCTCAAAAATGGTGTGAAGAATTTGCAGGGAGAAAAAAGAACGTGAAAGAAAAAAAACTATTAAAAAGTTAATACCCGGCCTTACATTTACACCTTACTTTACCTGGCTAATCGATATGTAAGTGGACAAACATGTGTAACTGTGAATGCAACCTTCACTCCTAGTTCCGATTGTCTAAAAGGTGTACGATCGGGGAGTTTTACCACTCTTACACAATCCTACAAACACTTCATTGGAGACCCTCCAGGCATATTGAAACTTCTTCCTCCTTGGACAGATTGCACAGCCACTGCTTCCAATCCATTCTGTAAATGAAAGTCAACAACTTAGCACAATGTACTATAAATAAGAGTAATCATATCATTTAGGAAATTTCTGTCAGCACTTTCCTAACATGAAAATCATTTTTCAAGAGCAGCTTGGGCAAAAGGGGTCTGATCTGAATAATGCTTAGTCAGTAATTGCTGTCTCTTTATTGTCAGGCTTTTATGTTGCGAGATGGGCCTGGTCTTGACGACTGTACATCGCTTAACATTATCCCTGAGGTGCAGGGTCAATCAATACAGCCGGACCTGTCCTTTAGAAAAATGCAGATATGTTGAGAATCAATACTCCTGTGTCATCACCTCTCATTTCAATCAGGGTGGTTGAGATATGACACTATGGCAGCTCTCCCGGGAGTAAAACTGCACAATGGATTGAATCTCAATGGGTTCCTATTACTTTTTTGCATCTACTTTGCTTTCTCGTCACCTCTTTCAGCATAGTTTCTGGAACTGTCCTCAGGTACTCCAAATTTGAATTTCAAAACTGAAATCTATGAATTTAAAGTGTTCCAGATTATTTTTACGATATGATTGGTAAGGTTTTAAAGCAGTTTGAGGTTCACATTAACCATATACACATTAGATACGCACTGTACATTATATGGAATACCACACCTTGGCCTTCTCTCTCTTCAATTTCAGATTTTCAGTGTGTTTATTAATGGATTCTTCTGAACCCTACCTTGCTTCAACTGCTCTCAAAACCACGTGAAAGTCAAAAAATGATAAGGATACTCTTAGTCATGCTGCTGCCCTGATGTAACTTCTTTCGTCTTGGAGACTTCCACTAAAGACTGCTGTTTGATCCAATTGTTATCACCAGTGAAGATCATTGACCTCAAAGTTGAGTCAGTCTGACATAGAATTTGATGTTTGCTCTCTGTACAAGATTGAGATCCATAATGAAAATGCAAATGCAGTGAGTTCCAGAAAATGTTCGGGCTGGTAATGGTGTGTCGCTGCACAAGAAGACTATTTCGAATGGGATGGCAGATAAAAGCATATCACGTTCTTGTTTTGTTTTTTTGTACTATATAGGTAGAGTCTCATCATTATTTGATTTCTTCCTAGAGACAAGCATTTAATTCAGCTGTCTGTTGTACTGGTCCTCATATTTGTCTCTCTTTTTGAGCAAAAGCCTGAACTTGTTTCACTGTCTGATTTGGGCCTGAATCTGTCATTCTGTCTAAACCCATCAAACGCTTCCTGTCTGAGCCTTAACCTGATTCTCTGTCTTAGTCATGTCTCTTTATCAGCTGAGTTCATCCTGCCTGTCTGTCTATCTATCTGAGGCTGAATTTGTTTCTTTGACTGACCCTGAAAATGTCTGTGTACCTGGAATGAACGTGGTACATCTCAGACTGAGCCTGGAATGAACACCCATTTTAGCCTGAGTTTGAATCTGCTTCTTAGCTTAAGCTTGAATGTCTATCTGTCTTAGAATATCTCTACACCTCAGTCCAAGTTCTGCTCCGGTTCAAACACAAATCTGGCAGAAAGACAATCTCGATGTATGAAAATATGACATAGGGCAGTTTGAACCTGCTTCTCTGTCTGACTCTGAGCTGTTCGTGAACTTGATTCTGTGCCTGACCTGGAGCCTGAATCTGCCTCGTTGTCTGAGCCTGAGCTGAAGCTGTTTAGCTATAAATGTCGTGTGATCATGTGTAAATGTGTTGCTGTGTCTCACCTAAATCTGAACCCATCATCCCTATAAGCGTAAATCTGTTTCTGCTTCTCAGCCTGAGACTTAATACTTCCGACTGAGCCTGAATCCATCTGTTTGTCTGCTCATGAGTCTGTGTTCTGCCTGACTCATTCCATGCTACTTGAACTTAGCTTGAACCCGTTTCCCTATCTAAACTTAAGTGTGTTTCTGCTTTTCAGTCTGAGCCTGTTTCTCATTCTGAACCTGATTTGCTCAGTGTCTGGACCTGTCTGAACCTAAATGTGTCCCTCTGTGTTTGATGAATTACTCGTCTCTTGATGATAGAGCTTTAGCCCAACTTGATTTTATGTTGTGACTACAAAACAAACACAGATTCTCCTGTGAGAGCTGATACTTAACATTTAGATTATTTTTAAATTTACTGACACTGTCCTTGTCTAGACAGGCTCTCGCTTCAAGGAGGAATTGAGTGTTCACTGAGGAGCATTTATAAGAAAATCAGCACCAAAACTATAAGTAGTACTCTTTAATCTAGAATTCTTGAAATACCACAGCTCTTAACCCCAGAGGCGTAAACTCAGAAATAGGGCCACAGCCTGCAGACTAGCCCTAATTTCAAATATAGCCTGTACTGTGTGTGCTGTCAGACTATACAGCACTGATTTGAAAAGGACATGTGGTGAGGCTGTAATTCTTGCACATCCTCAGACACACCTCCTGGTTTTCCCTGTTACTGTAATTTCAGATCACTCAGGTTGGAGAGGAGTTGGCAGGTAAGGGCCGGTACCCCAGACATGTCTCTACTGAACAGAAACAGGGTGAGCCTCATTGCTGGATTGTGTGAGTTCCAGACTTTCTCTTTCAGGTTCACTCAGCGTTTAAACATGTTTTGCTTTGAGCTGACCAGTCATAGTCAAGGGTCAATACCTTTTTTTAGTCTCAGTCATGGTTTCCAGCTCAACTCATATGACGCTTCAGTGGACACATCTGCGAGCAACAGCAGCGAAAGCCTTGACACCAGCATCTGCTGTCTGTGTGTGTGTTTGTCACTGTCTGTGTGTCTTGTGATTTGTGGTAAAATATAGTTCAGGAGAGAACAGAAGGCAATTGTCAGTGTCGCGCTTCACATTCAAGGTCAATAAACAGAAGAAACCGTAGCGCAGCGTGTGACATGTATACACAAAGATGCACAAACGGAAGCGCTTAGCATTCTGCACATCTGGATGCAAGTAGCTCGCGACAGCCAACAAAGTGCAACAATCAAACTTTGGTAAAGACCTGACACTGATTTTAAACAAATGCAAATTAAAGTCAGAGGTTGACTTTCTTCTAAAAACAAGCCTGAATGGAGTTGCAGTAATAGTCTTCCAGAAGAGAATTGCCTCTGCAAACATAGACCTTAATTAGCTTGATTGCATTCATAGCTGATAACATCACACTGGACTTGTAACCTGCTGCTGTTTTCCTCAGATGCACATCACAGCATATCACTCCTCCTATCCTATTTTTATTTTTTATTTATTTTTTTGCATGTGTTTATTCATTATTCCCTTGGCTGTGTCCTCCATATGACAAGGTGTCAAGTGTTCGCAATAAGTTTTTTGACATAAGCACAAGCATACCTGTCAAAGTGTTCTATCTGAGTAAATCCCTCGGCTAAAAGCTTATTTTCAGTGCGGCCAGAATAACAGCTGCTTGGTTTGGTATCAGAAAAATGTTAAATGAAGGGGTGAGAAGCAATAAAAAGCTGCTTGTTGTTAATGCAGTTCTGGTTATGTTTAAAAAAAAAAAAAAAAAAAAAAAAAAAACAGCTCAGTGCCAGTTGCCAATCACAGTCCCACAACCTCCCTCCTGTTGAGTGACAGAAGATTGGTTGAGATCAAAAATCAGACATCTAAGTGGGATCCAACCAAATGACAGACAGCGGAAAGGGTGTAGGAGTGAGCTTTTTTGAACAATAAAACCGTGTTCCGATGTTGAATTGAGGATGATTCACGGGGCTTCTGATTGAACTGAATCACGCTGCAATGCTGAACACAGCTGGTTGGAAGAAAGGACAAACATCAGATGATGCCATTTCACTTTCTCCAGTATTGAACTGCAAACACCATTAGTTCTGCAAACTGACCACAAAACAAGCAGACAGCATCCATAACCCCGGGTCTGTAATGTGTTGTTTCTGCTCAAATAATGCTATCATGAGCCTCTGGGAGGCTTGTAAAGGTGATTGTTATTTGGTATTTCACATACACGACAGTGGCCCCCGCTTGGGGTCAGAGTATTGATTTCTTTTTTTTTTTTTTCTTTTTTAGGGGCTCCGACATCAGGTGCGAGCGTTTGTGAAATTTCTTTCTTCACTCAGCTTTGTTGACACTTCCTCTCAATTTTGAAGATCCTGAGGCTGCAGTGATATTTTCGAAATCGATCTGTTTGATCAGAGGCAGTCTGATGGAAGAGGACAATTTGTCACCCGCTCTACAGAGTGGGGCTGTATATGTCATCAGTCTGATAAGGCAAGTCATTTAGAGGCATTACCGAATTAACCATGACCAATTCCCCTTGTTGATGACAGGCTTGGTTCTAATATGGGACATGATTTATTCCACTTTAAATTGAATTAGTTAACCTTTCTGTTACTTAATATAATTGCACTGTTCCTCATATATCATATTTGTATTCTCCATGTTTGACTGTGCAAGAAAGTGGTCCAAAAGTCATTTAATCTTTGGCCACTTAGTGTTCTACTAAACGGGGAAATCATTCATCCTGATGGTGCTATATTTCAACTGGGTTCATTATTTCATTTAATTAGAGCAGGAAAATGAACAAATATTTGGCTGAAGAGCTAGCAGATGACATTTCTGAGGCAACATTTTCCAGTTGAATAATTAGACTTAGGCATCTGCTGGGTAATGACATTAGGGAAGCAAACAGAAAACAAAACCACAAATTCCTCCAAGTGTGGATGTTGGTACATCAGTTAGGGATCTTAAACTTCAGAAAAATGCAGTTTAGACATACTCTGCTGTCATTTCTACTTTTGAATTGTTTGAATGGCCATTTATTTTTGCATCCATAATAAGGCATATACACAGACTATCAATGATGAGCGAAACAGTAATTTGCTGTGAGTGACAAAGCCACAGCGAAACCTGACAGGGTGTCTCTTAAGTGTGTTTTACTATGCGGCTTAGCTCGGCTTTCTTCTCTCCTTTAGGCTCACCGAAAAAACAAACATGATCCAATAACGGCATAATAGGATGGAAGCTGATGATGAAACTTTTACTGTCATCACACTCATTATCCAATAAAGACACTAAAAAGTAAGAGAGAGAGAGCAGGAGACATAGGCGAGAAAAGCCACAGACAGCAGGAAAATAGACACAGAGGGGGAAGGCATGATAAATTCGGAAGAGGAATAAAAAGAGTGCTTATTCAGTTGAGAAAGATTTATGACCTAATGCGGATGTGGTTGTGAACTCTTTAGTGCTTTGCCTCTCTCAAAATTTCCCCATCGTGGCGCTCGGTAACTCTGCAGTCCTGCAATCAACATCCTGTCTCCATGTAAATGCGCATAAATGGCTCCCTACACAATAAAATTTATGGTCCAGACAACACACCCCAGGATTTAGGTTCAAAATCGCACTCAAAGTATTGATTTACACATCAGCTCAGTTTCCAGGCATTAAATCGTACATATTTATGCCTCTAGATATAAAAATAATTACGGCAAGTGAATCTGTGAGGTGTCATTTCTCAAATGAAGGTGCACGCTGATGCATTAATGAGCCATAGTATGTTTGGGATTGATCTTTCAAATGATTTCCATGTTGAGGGTGATGTGTCGTTGTGCACGTTAAAATGAATTAATGAAAGGTGTGTTTAATCTCTCATATACTCATTTGAATGTGACTGTAGTTAATGATTGAACAGCTACCATTATTGTGGATTCTAATGTTACCAATAAGTGTTTTCGCTGCTATTTTAAATATAAAATATTGTTATTATGTAGAACTACAACTGCTCCCATGATCCCTCTTTTACAAATATACAAAACTGCTATCGACCTTAAATACATTTTAGAAGGTAAAGGTAACCTGTAACAAATGCCAATAATACTGGACATAGACATATAATAGAAATAATAATAATGCTAATGGTAATAATGATAATAACAATAATAATAATAATAACTATTGTTGTTATTGTTATTAGCATTAGCATTATTGGCATTATTATTATTATACTGTCCTCCTTATGAGTTTTCAGATTTTTATAGGTGCACAGCAAGCTGACGATGTGATTCCTCAAACCAAAGAGAAACTTTTCTTGTTAATGAATATTTACTTTATTATCACTGTAAACCTATGACAAAAGCACAATTTGCAATCAGAAATCAGAACATAACCAACACATAAACACATTACAGAAAAAGATAAGTCGTAATATTCAGAACAATTAACCAATTTTCGGGCTTTGCAACAAAAGCACAGCTACTATACTAGTTGTCAGTAACTAACGAGCGAATTAGGTACTTCCAGATAAGTACCGTTCAAGGCCACAACATTAAAATAAAAACAGCAGGAGAAGCAGCAACACCCAACTGTGCTCATGGCTTGACCAACATTAAAATTTTATATGAATATTGCCTGCTTTAACATCATTTTCCACAGAAAAATCAATAGGGGGCACTGCCATACACAAAATTATGTGACCCTAATGAGGAATAAGCAGTGTATAGAAAATGGATGGATATTACTACTACTACTACTACTACTACTAATAATAATAATAATAATAATAATAATAATATGCCCTAAGAATGTAAGTAAACTATACTTTGATTGAATACTTGGTTCAGAGACTTTGTATGAGTCATAAAAAAACAACTTTAGCTGAACATACAAAAATTAGTTAAATTGTTCAAGCTGAATCAACAAGTGTTCAATCACCCTGAAAAACATTACAGACACATCTGCTTTCCATTCACAGTTTCAAGGGTCAGTCCTTCATTTGAAATGAAGAACTTACAGCTGCAGCTGTTACTGTTGGTTCCACTTTGTACTAGTCAGTACAAAGATGAGGTGTGAGGCTGCCTCCAGTAGCCTTGATAAATTGTAAGTGTTCGGTGATGGAAATTGAATTCAATGACTGTCATTATGGTTCGGTCTGTTTTTGTTTTTATGAAAAATAGCCACCACAACTCACCGTATCATGGAGTAAAACGAATAATAGATTCCTTTCACATGACTTCTACAACTACAAAACAAGGAAATTACCTTGAAATGGTTAAAACTTACACTGCTATTCAAAAGTTTGGGGTCACCCAGACAATTTCCTGTTATCCAAAAACTCATACTTTTATTCATGTGCTAACATAATTGCACAAGGGTTTTCTAATCATCAATGAGCCTTTCAACACCATTAGCTAACACAATATAGCATTAGAACACAGGAGTGATGTTGCTGGAAATGGGCCTCTGTAACTGTATGTAGATATTCCATTAATAACTAGTTTCCAGCTAGAATAGTCATTTACCACATGAACAATGTCTAGACTGTATTTCTGATTCATGTTATCTTCTTTGAAAAAAAGTGCTTTTCATACAAAAAAGGACATTTCTCAATTATCCCAAGCTTTTGAACGGTAGTATGCAGTATATTGTGTGTATGTATGTGTATATATATATATATATATATGTGTGTACACACACACATGTATGTATATGTGTCTGTGTGTCTGTGTGTGTGTGTATGTATGTGTATATACATACATACACCCGGGCGGGCCATCTGCCTGCTGGCCCGCCCGGCCAGCAGGGAGATGGCTCCCCCCTATATAGAGCCGGGTTCTGCTCGAGGTTTCTTCCCTGTTAAAAGGGTGTTTTCCTTGCCACTGTCGCCTTTGGGCTTGCTCTGGGGGTCAGGCATATGGGTTCTGTAAAGCGTCTTGAGACAATTTGACTGTAATTGACGCTATATAAATAAAATTGAATTGAATTGAATATATATATATATATATATATATGTACACACACACACATGTATACATACATATATATGTATATGTGTGTCTGTGTGTTCATGTGAAGGTAATGAGGAAAGATCTATTGATTGCACTAAATTCCTGTATGATATTTTGCAGTCTTGTCAGGGTATTTTGTAGACATTCTGACTTTACAAGAACAGATACTATTGGGACTTGTGACTGAGGTCAGTATGTAACTCTGCTCCATCTGTGTTAAGCACTTTCAGATTTAAATTTGAGAGGCTAAAGAAATACACACCAAATTTGTTCTTTCTCACAGAAAATTCTGCTCCTTACCTGCGTGAAAAACCTCATTTGAAGTTTAGGCCTTTCCTCAGTTACTTATCTCTATCACCATGTTAAACATGTGCGTAACACCTGCCTAGCATTTCATTTAGCATGCTCTCAAAGAATGACCAGCTTCTTCTCGGTCTCTCATTATCTCCTCGCTTTAGTAACTTCTGGTAGTCCTCATGCTGAAGCTCACAGATCTGGGATTATGGTAACTAATGTAACCAACATCAGATGAGCTAACCAATCACAACAATATAGACCTTTTGGATTGGAGGGCAGAAAAAGACAGAAAATAAAATTAAGTGTTTCAGACAGGATGAGAAGAACTGATGTAGCAATGTACAGTATGATACAGGTCTCTCTCTCTCTCTGCACTATGTGTGTGTGTGTGTGTGTGTGTGTGTGTGTGTGTGTGTGTGTGTGTGTGTGTGTGTGTATATATATATATATATATATATATATATATATATACATATATGGGTTACATAGAATGGTTATCTTTTATAAACATACCTTTATGAAAACACAGCAGGTGGGAACTTCATCCTCTCATTGTGAGATTGATGGACTGATCTCAACTTGTCTGTCACTGTGTCACAATGTCCTTGATCAATACACTCAGGCTTATTTTCAATGGTGAGACCTGTTCCTTACATACTTGTACCCTTCTATACATGTACCATGTATAGAAGGGTGTGTGTTGCCGAATGCAAGTCAAACTGCAAATGGATTTAGATAGAACTGCAAACAAATATACAGTCTGTCAAGTAACTAATTAATTAACAAGAACCAATGATACTGACTGCTTTTGTCTGTATCGGTTCTAGGTCATGGGAATCTTCAGTGTGTCAGCAGAAATGAACTGAATTTTTACTTCACTAAGGCTTCTTTAGCTCTAACTGACTGGTGGAGAGTCACATTCATTTTCACCCCCAAATCACATGATTCAAGCCTGCTAACAACCCAAGACTCTTGTGGCCCCAAGTGTGATTGAATTATAAATCTGCCTAGAGACAGATACCTGATAAGTGGTGTTGTACATTGACTAGAGATGGTTTCAGTTTAACCTGGACGGCATACATAACTCCTCAAGTGGACTGCTGAGTGTTGAGTGCTGTACCATGTTCTTGTGAAAAAAAAAGTGTTTTTTTTTTTTTCTTTTGGTCTTACACAACCTGCATTGGACTTCATATACAACATAACTCAGCTTAGGGTGGACCAGTTTCTTTTTCCAGGACTGTTGTTGAAATGCACCAGGATGCCCAGACAGAAGTTGTCCAAACAGTCCAGCAACATACAAGATGACAGTGTGTTTTATCGCTGTTGATTCATATGATGTGTATTTTAATCAAGATCAAGACCTGTAAATAAAAAGACTTATATATACACCACAATGGCAAGTAATAACCACACCTCTTTTGTGCATGAATTTGTCATTTTAAGCTAGAACAATATGTGAACATCACACATTGTTTTAAGCAAATGTTTTGGTGACATTCTCAAAAAACTTAAATTGCAAATGCTCGTGCTCCACTTCAAACCATATGTCTACCTGTACAAGTAAAAGCACTCGTGTAGCAGTTATAAACTTGGGGGAAAAAAAGTTTTGTCATTGTATACAAATTGCCTCAGCTTGTCTGTGAACATTAAGTACATACCAAATTGTAACATCATGTTATGCCTTGAACATTACTCATATAACTCAATCATGCACTATATAGTGTATAATTTAATTACTCGAGAGATAGACTATTTAGCACATTATGTTGTCATGGTGACACATTTTTAAAGTTTAACTCAAAAACACGATGTAACTGAATTATATGGTAATGAGACAAACACAAACAGCCTTTTCAAAACAATATAGCCAGTACTGTAATGTTGTTCCATGACATACCATGCATAAGTTGTGAAAAAAGCAAAATACACTCTATGTTAAACAACATAGAAATGTGTTTATCTATCTCAGGCAGGGCAACACCAATTCATTTACAAAGAATGCTTCAGAGTGCATAGGCAACAGCACAAGAAACAAATGATTGAAAAACACAAACAATTAAAGCATGCAAACAAAAGAAAATGCAATGAACAATAATTAACCAAAGGAATAAATGAATTTGATTTAGAAGAAAATTAATTAAAAGCCATCGTAAACAGGTATGTCTTGAATTTAAGCTGAGGCTTTGTCTTAAATATTTGCTCTTCCAGCAATTTGCTCCGAGTGTGAGCAGCATTGAAGCTAAAGGCAGCTTCATGGTCTCGGCACTGGGAACAGCCAGTAACCCAGAACCAACCTGGGAGGTCTTCAAGATTCATGCTGGGTCAGCAGATCTGAGAAATATCTTGGGCCTAAAGTGTTTAGGGATTTATGGGCCAGCAATAGAATTTTGAAGTCGATTCTGTGAGAAACTGGCAGCCTATGTAGTGAACTGTGAACTGGAGTCCTATGCTGAGCTAATTTGGTTCTTGTTACAAGCCTGGAATCAGCAATATGGATCAACTGAGGTCGTCTGATTGCTGTCTTAGACAGACCTGTGAACAGTCCATTGCAGTAGTCCAGCCTGATTAGGACAAAAGCATGTTCGACCTTCACTTGATCAGATTTTGACACCAAGTGTCTGGTCGCAATAATTTTAAGGTGGCAGTAGATTACTTTTGTCACAAATTTAATGTGACTACCAAAAAAATATGTCAAGTCCATGGTAACACAGGTTTTTAGATTTTAAACGTTCAAGCTGAGATAAACGTAAGTACTTTAAGCCTTTCTTCATTGGTCCAAAACGCAATACTTCAGTTTTGTAATCTAATGGGAGAAAATTGTGCAATATCCATTTCAATTCAATTCAGTCTTTTATTGTCATTGTCAATAAAACAATGAAATTTTGTTCAGGGCATGTCATACACTGCATAGCAATGGCATTTTACTTTTTTAAAATTTATTGATTTATTTTTTTCAAATATTATAAACTTCAATTGTTGGTCTCTCTCTCTCTCCCTCTTTCTCTCTCACGCACACACGCATGCACGCACGCACACACACACACACACACACACACATGTTTGTTTTTCTATACCGGTGGGGACTTACCATTGACTCCCATTCATATCTAACTCCTAACCCTTACCCTAACCCTAACCTTAACCATCACCAAATCAATGCCTAACCCTAAACAAACGTTTTTGCACTTTTACATTTTTTATTAACAACAATATGGCCAAGAAAATGGTGTTGCCACCCGTGGGGACCTCATTTTAGGTCCCCACCATAAGACAAGTCCCCACCTTTATAGCAAATAGTCAGGTCAAAGTCCCCACCGGTATAGCAGAAACAAGTACACACATACACACAGACACACACACAGACACACACACACACACACACACACACACACACACACACACACACACACACACACACACACACACACACACACACACACACGTGTGTGTCTTGCTATCATTGTGGGGACATACCATTGACTCCCATTCATATCTAACCCCTAACCCTTACCCTAACCCTAACCAAAACAATGGCTAACCCTAAAGGAACGTTTTTGCACTTTTACTTTTTTCAGTAACAACAACATGGCCAAGAAAACACTGTTTAAACTTGTGGGGACCGAAATGAGGTCCCCACAAGTGACATAGCTTTTGGTTTTCCTACAGTTGTGGGGACATTTGGTCCCCACAATATAGCAAAAACATGGGCACACACACACTTCGGGGCATTCAGAAATGTCATTATTTTTTGAAAGAAAAGCAGCTTTTTCGATGAAGATAACAGTTAATGAATCAGAAATACAGTCTAGACATTGTTAATGTGATAAATGACTATTCTATCTGGAAATGGCTGTTTTTTAATGGAATATCTCCATAGGGGTACAGAGGTCCATTTCTAGCAACCATCACTCCTGTGTTCTAATGCTACATTGTGTTAGCTGATGGTGTTGAAAGGCTAACTGATGATTAGAAAACCCTTGTGCAATTATGTTAACACATGAATAAAAGTGTGAGTTTTCATGGAAAACATGTAATTGTCTGGGTACCGCAAACTTTTGAATGTTAGTGTATATATTTGCAACATCTGCATATCTATGAACAGAAGCCTTAATGATTTAAATAATTTCAGCTAATGGGAGTATGTTGAAATTAGATATCCGAAGTATGAAAATCAACACTTGGGCAACTCCTCATGTTGTTGGAAGGTGCTCTGATGGAGACCTAGATACTGATACCAAATAGTGTCTGTCGTTGTGGAAAGACTAGTTCAGGATTTCAAGGAGACTGAAACAGGGAACACATCTATCAGTTAATCTTATGTGATTAATTGTATACCACAAGTGTTACATTAAGATCTAATAACACAAGGACAGAGACTTTACCAGAACCTAAGCAGATAAAATGTATTTCAGATACTTAACAAATACAGTCTTAGTAATGCAGAGGCCAAATGTCTGACCAGAGAGTGTCAGTGTAGCTATGTAGTTCTAGAAAGTTGCTGAGTTGTCTAAAGGCAACTTTCTCTGTACTTTTACTAATTAATAGCAGGCTCTATTTGGGCCTGTATTTGTTTAATACAGATGCAACCAGATTAGCTTTGTTTTAAAGTGACTTGATTACTGCAATTTCCAGGGCTATGGGAAAGACATCTGAAAGCAGTGAACTGTTGCTTATTTGTAGTACCTCTGTTGCCAGGCAACTAATCCTAATCATCTTAATGTTAAGAGTTATTGATACTCATTAAATTACCGTTCTGTGTTACATATCACGGGTGGTATGAAAGGACCTTGGTGGCTCAATTAGCCTTTGTTCTGCTCTATCAGAAAAGCTGCTGTACCATAAACAGCTCATTTATAATGCTGTCTGTTTACAAGGAGACACTCGTAGCATGTTTGTTTTTGGCTTCCTCAATTTGACTTCCAGAGTTTGTTTTTCCACCCAGTGGGACGCTCTTGGGACTCACTCCCCGCTGCTGTCAGAGTACTGTAAATGCCTGCAAGCTATAGACTTTGTGAAGTTGAGCCATGGCAGTGCACTGTACAAGAGGACTTCCTTGCATAAGTAAGAGCTTACATAAATTTTTAAAGAGTTGGTTTCCTGACATTGCAAAACAAGAAAAACAACATGTCCTCTCTCTCATTAGTTGTCGTCATGCAGACAGGTTTGGTTTTATTTTCCCAAATTGTGAGATATTGGTTTTTGAAACTACAACCAAAACATCTGAGTCGATTTAGGGTTTCATTTGAGTTTCTCAAAATATTACAGTCAGAGAGGAAGGATATCTTCACATCACCAATGGCCCAGCAAATAGAAGATTCAATTTCTCTGCTTTTTATTGAAAAACAGTCTGTATTCAGCACATTGTTTCTTCAAGAGTAAATTCCTCTCTTTTGTTCTTTCTATCTTTTTTGGTGTGGTACAAATTTCTGTGGGGAGTTTATCACAACCTCACAAATACGAGACTATCTGCATGGCTACATGGTTCCAGAGTCACAAATAGCTGCTCCCTTTCTTTGATTTGATTTCAAAGATTTAAATAGGTCTGTGTTTGCTCAGTCATGGCTGCTTCCTCTGGAATCAACTCGGAACAACTCCCAGTTTAAGAAACAGAACAACTAGAGCTTTACATTCAAGAGGAAAACCAGAGGAAACAAAAAAAAAAGTGGCGGTCAGAAACAGTCAGCGATGACACATTTAGTTACCACTGAGGTGTTCTTTCTCATTGCTGAACAACAAAGATTTTTTTCTGCATGCCTTAGAGGCAACAAGAAAGATTTTTTCTTACACTTTTACTTCTCTGGAGTCGCTTCTACATAAACATGATTTGAGAGGAAGTCGCCTGCATTGGTCTCTGCAGTGAGAGTGCAGTATAGATGCATGATAGGGGACTGTTTCAGCAGCTTTATGGGTTTTAAAATGAAACAGGTCTATCACAAAAAGAACTAATTTGAGGCATGTTGCAGATGAAATGAAAGCAAACAGCATTACAATAAAAAACTTGGAAAAATATGCCATAAAAGTAATGAATACTCAGAGGAGAATTATATGTCCATATACATACCTGTGTGTGTCTGTTTGCCTTTGTCCCCTGATATTTGCCCAGATTTGCACCAAAACCACCCACTGCAACTAAGCACCTGTTCATCTTCAGATTTAAACAGTAACACAGAGCAGTGAGTTGAAACAAGGAGCTTTTCTCAGCTCCCATGCCAGGTATATCTTCTTCCCCTCTGGCACACTTCATAGGCATCCACCTCCCATCATGCTCCTCTGGCACTGAAAGCCAAATTTCCGCAGGAAGTCATGCCAAGCTTAGCTTTTCATTGGCTGGCCTTTGGAAGTTCCAGCAAAGAGACCATGTTAACCTAACCGGCTCCAAAAACTCTACACAAATATGAATAGGGGGAATAAAAGAGTGAATTACTGCTTATGATGACTATTCCACCCAGACTGAATCTACACGTTTGATCAGTTCTTGCACTTTTGACTTTGAACTTGGCGCTGTCATGTATATATATATTTTGCAAGCAGAGATATCAATGAATATTTCACCTGCTGGATTGGTTTGTTTTGCTGGAAACCTCCAAAAGCTGACTTAAAGACTTCTGTTGCGGGTATCCAGGAATTATCCTATACAGATGGCAGTGAGAGCCTAATGCCAGGCTTAGCTTCTTTATTGGCTGGCCTTTGGAGATTCCAGTAACTGCACTCATTCACAGGGATTCTGGTCGGAAGCTCTCATACCACAATGTGAATGAATCAGATGAACTATTCAAATGAGATTTTATTTGTGATCGAAAATGTGACACTAATATAAAGCGCACTTTAAATGTACAAAGAAGACATTTCATGGGAATGAAATGCAATGGTCACAGAGACAGCTGCCGAAGGCAAACAAGAACAAGTCTGTTTATTAATATTTACTTAATTCATGTGGAAAAACTGAATAAAAATACAAAATCTAAAAACTCCTGAATGACAACTCTCAGTGAAAAAACAAAAAAAATAGCAGATAAAGTTTGAAGCTCTGCTTGCATTCCTGTTTGTGTTTCTTCTCAGCTCAGCAGGTAGGCAGTTTGGGACTAAATGTATCTATTTATTTTGATTTCTGACAGAATGGCAATCATGATATGCCATGAACAGGTTTCTTTACATATTAATTACATCTACCAGCTGGTGTGAGAAAGGACGGCTGTAGAGATGTAGCCCAAGCGGACTCATTAGTTTTTACCCACAGATCGTTGCTGCTGTAGCACAGCGCTGCATACTCATGAAAATGCAAGTGTTAGAGAAATAGCGCCGCTTGTGCTGCCATATCTTTCTGCTTTGTGAATGTGTGTGTGATGGCTGAAAGCTAGACAGACAAAAAACTTGAACTTGAACTGAAAAAATTGCAGTTAAGCACTGCTTTGTTTTGTTTTGGGGTTTTTTGTACTTTCATTACTGCTTTCACTCCCACTTCAGCGGACTGAATTGGCTGCTGCTGCTACACCCACTGCAGAGGAAGCAACAATAAGGTCTTTAAGTAGTTCGAATAAACAGCACAGAAACATCCAGTGGAAACTTTTGCTGGATTCAAATTCCTATTTCTAATGTCAAAAAGTCAAATTTAAAAAATACTTTTTAGTGTGCAAAAAAATTAGAGGAAAGAAAAATAAACATTTCAAATCCTGTAGTTTTGATGAACTCCACCCTAAGAATGAGAATACTGAGAGAGATGGGCATTAGCCAACAGACTGTAACATCAGTAGCAGGTAGCTGGCTGGGTGTGGGCTTCACAAACACAATAACTATTTCTTAAACTTCGTCTGAAATTAAAATGCAGCATTTGTAAACAGCCTAATCAGTGGTGGTTTTGTATGTCACTGGATGTTCAGTTATATAACCTCGCAGATGTGATTATTATTGAGCAGCTTGGACCAGTTTTTCTAGGTATTTTTAATTAATAAAATTATTTTTCTGTGAAGGGTAAGTTGACTGTATTTCTACAGCTACTACCAGGGTAAGAGTGAACTCAGGAATTGCATCAGTAGCACCACCTTTATACACAAGGTCTAATTTACAGGGGTTGTCCAGATCATTTTACATTTTTCTCAAAGAAATTCACATATTCAGTCACCCTTAAAAGGGTGATCATTTTACATTTATCCTTGTCCAAAACTTAAGCTTTTTTGTGTCATCTAGTAAATATGATACCCTACCAGTCAAAGGTTTGGACACAACTTCTCATCCAATGTTTTTTCTTCGTTTTTACCACCTTCTACATTGTAGATACGTACTGAAGACGTCAAAACTGTGAAGCAAGATACATGTAGTTATGTAGCAAACAAACAATCATGAAATAACTCTTAAAATATTTTATATTTTAGATTCCTCAAAGTAGACACACTTTGCTTTGATGACTGCTTTATACACTCTTAGCATTCTCTCAATGAACTTCATGAAGTAGTCACCTGAAATGGCTTTCACTTCATAGGTGTGTCTTGTCAAGGTGAATTTGTGGAATTTCTTGCCTTCTTAACGGGGATGGGATCATCAGTTATGTTGTGCTGAAGTCAGGTTGGTATACAGCTGACAGCCCTATTTGACAGCTATTAGAATCCATATTATGTCAAGAAACAATCAGCTAAGTAAATAGAAACAACAATTCATCATTACTTTAAGAGCTGAAGGTCAGTCAGTCTGGAAAATTGCAAAATTCTGAATGTATCCCCAAGTGCAATGACGACACTGGCTCACATGAGGACTGCCCAGGAAAGGAAGATCAAGAGTCACCTCTGCTACTGAGAATAAGTTCATCTGAGTCACCAGAATCACAAATGGTAAGTTAAAAGCACCTCAGATAAGAGCCCAGATAAATGCCACAGAGTTCTAGTAGCAGTCACATCTCTACATCAACTGTTCAGACAAGACTGCGGCAATCAGGCCTTTATAGTCAACTAGCTGCTAAGAAACCATTACTAGAAGAGCACAAGAGATTTGTTTGGGCTGAGAAACACAAGGAATGGACATTACACCAGTAGAAATGTGTGCTTTGGTCTGATGAGTCCAAATTTGAGATCTTTGGTTCCCCTCGTCGTGTCTTTGTGCGACGCAGAAAAGGTCAACAGATGGTCTCTACATGCATGGTTCTGACTGTGAAGCATGGAGGAGGAGGTGTGATGGTGTGGGGGTGCTTTGCTGAAGGCACTGTTGGGGATTTATTCAAAACTGAAGACACATTGAAACAGCATGGCTACCACAGCATCCTGCAGCGACATGTCATGCCATGTCATGTTTGCGTTTCGTTGGACCATCATTTACTTTTCAACAGGACAATGACTCCAAACACACTTACAGGCTGTGTAAGGGCTATTTGACCGAGAAGTAGAGTGATGGAGTGCTGCATCAGATGACCTGTCCTCCACAGTCATCTGATCTAAACCCAATCCAGATGGTTTGGGATGAGATGGACTGTAGAGTGAAGGCAAAAAGGTCAACAAGTTCTAAGCATCTCTGAGAACTCATTCAAGACTGTTCAAAAACCATTTCAGATGGCTACCTCGTGAAGCTCATCCAGAGAATGCCAAGAGTGTGCAAAGCCGTAATCAAAGCAAAGGGTGGCTATTTTGAAGAATCTAAAATATAAAACATGTTTTCACTTATTTCACACTTTTTTTGTTTACTACATAATTCCATGTTTGTTCATTCAAAGTTTTGATGCCTTCTATGAGAATCTACAATCTAAATAGTCATGAAAATAAAGAAAACCCATAAAATGAGAAGGTGTTTCCAAACTTTTGACTGGTAGAGTACATTCCTTGAGGTTCTACGGAATCTGGTAAAAAAAATTAAATTAAATTAAAAAAATTAAAAAATTAAGCAACATATATAGCCATGCTGAAAAGGCATGGTCTGAAATGTGGTACAGACATTCCCTAAGAGGAATCCAGTCGACTTCTCTCAACTTTTGACCTTATCACAAGACTGACATTTGTGATTTTGAGAGAAAATTGTAACACCTATTTAATGGTTTGTGATGACATTTGGTACACACATTTATGTTGTCCTTAGGATGACTTTTAATCACTTGTGTGTGTGTGTGTGTGTGTGTGTGTGTGTGTGTGTGTGTGTGTGTGTGTGTGTGTGTGTGTGTGTGTGTACATTTTGACAGAGTACTGCTATGCAAATTTTAAAAAAAAAGAAAGTGATATGAGCAAGGGAATGCCCTTTTAGTTCCTTGCTGTTTTTACACATGAGGGTGTAGTGATTTTGTACTATAAATGTGAAAATGGAAATAAGAAAAAGAGGTTCATAGAAATTTAGTTGTGATGTCCAGAACACACTGTTACATGCTTTGTGTTCAATGTTCCTATCCAGTAATTGATTTAACCCCTAAAGTCTCATCTCTATGCACCAAAGTTGCATATTCAGAAGATAAAAAAATGTTCATTTTCTGCTATAAAATGGCTTAGACTATACTCTGTTGCTTTCTTTAGAAGGTGCAGATCTATATAGTCTGCGCCTCTGTCTTGTCTTACTCCTTCTCATTCACTGCAGCTCGAGCACACCAGCTCACCTATGAGTCTGATCAAGCACTGTGTGACTACTGTATGCTACTTAGTAGCAAGTTTTATTGAATTATTGGGTGCTGAAGTAATTTGGCCATTCATGTTCAAACTGGAAACCAATTCTGAAAAAGAATGATGACAGAGACAGAATTTGACCGAATCCATTTCTTATGTCTTTTACATATAAAACCCAAGAATCTGTTTTTGACTGTCATCAGTACACTGTACAGCCATGGCCATAAGTTTGGACACAGCATGACTTACCATGTCTGTTTTGATGTCTATTACAGAACATAACTAATATTTTTTGACAGCACCAGTTTAATTAGTCAACAAATCAACAAGGGATATAATATTATCAATAAATTCCAACAACTGGAACAACTTTGTTCCCAAAACATAATATTAGAAGAAAATAACAAAAAAATGCAGTACTTTCACAACCGAATTTGGTAAGAATAACAAAATGACACCAAACTCTTTTGATGTTTTTTTTTTAATATGAAACTTAATATAGTTCTCAGGAGTTGTGTACTGTATTGTAAGTGACAATTTTGTGGTATTTTCTAAGATTCACAAGCGTCATGGTACTTGTGTCCAAACTTATGGCCATGGCTGTAGTTTCAAGGTGTGAACTCTCTGCTTTGGTTTTGACTGCTTATTTTGCTCATTGTGTATCTTTCAATACACAAAAATAACCAAGTGGATATGCTAATGAATCTCTTGTTGGAGTTTCACTGAAATAAACAAACTTTACACACACGTACAGCCTGTCCCAGACATTAACCCCAGTCCCAGAACACAACATTGTTGATGCATGCAGGGAAATTAATTTTCTGTTTCTTACACATCTTACAAGCAGTGGGCAGCCATTCTACAGCGCACAGGGACCAAATCAGTTCTGAGGCCAGCACCTTCTTGTGGTGAGCCAACAGCACTAACCACTGAGCCACCACAGTGCCAAACACACATGACGACAGAAACACTGGGACAGAATTATGACAATCCCCATAAGAGCCTTGAAAATGACTGACAAGTAAATAAATGTGCACTCTTGTCCCCCGTATGAGTTTTATGTTCCAAAAGTAAGTGTCATTTTTTGGACGCATGTTGTGTATGAGGCATGCGGCATATGTTATATACAGCTGGTGGTACTCCAGGGGATTTGTCTCTGCCTTATGCACAACATGCTGTCTGCCCGATACAAATGAGGCAGCTGCAAAGAGCGGCAGATTCACCCCAGTGCACAAGATCATAGTAGGATAACAACGCACAGACACGGCCGTCTCATCCATTTTTCTTTTTCCCACAAATGCCATTGGTATCAGCAGGTGTCAATTGTTTTGTGGACTGCAGAAAAGACTGAGTGATGGGTGCAGTGGGAGGATTTATGAATATGTATTGCAAAGGGATTATCACGGTTACAAAGCCCCATTAATCTGGATGTATTCTTGAACTGAACACGTCAGAGGAGATTTAAAGATTAGCAGATGTTTTGTCTGTCAGTCTGAATATTTGCAGGACAAACAGGGATCATTTTTAATGGTTTCTTTATGTCTGAGGAGCTTCACATGTTCTCTCAACACCCACCACATCGTTCAGGCAGTGTGACATTTTCCCTCAGCCCATCCATATTATCGTGTCACAAGACAGATTTCCTAATATAAGCTAATATAAACATTAGGAGGACATTTTTGGCAGCATTAGCCTTTGATTGAATGCCATTTAAACCTCTGAGTGAGAGTGCTGAATCAGATGGGTGGGACTTGGCAATCTGGTAAAAGAGAAATTTCCTTTGAGGACGAATGTTTCATTTCTGCTTCTTTAGCACAGCACAGAGGAGCAGTGCTGCACAAACACACCCTGTTACATACACAGACTTAAAAGCGTACATTAGCACACATGTGCACACAAACACTACTGTGTTAATTGCTTAATGTGGCCAAAAACATGGACGTTTCTTTGCCAGCTAACTTCAATTTTCTCATTATTATGGAGTGTTGGTGAAGATCCAGATTTCATTCCAGCTTAATAACAATGTTCGTCAAATTGTTGGTAGTTCATTCCCATGTGCGTGCGAATCAGATGACGAGTATGTACTTTCAGTTGGCCTCCATTTCATTTTGCTTTACAGGACAGATCCAAACAGACTCTAATGTTTCTGATGGCTTTGTTTGCCACCAGACAAATTATCAAATGCAAATAAAAACAAACAGAAAACATATTAGATGAAAATATGCAATTCGGGCAGTTTAAAGAGAATAAATCAATAAAGTAGCTTTTTATGCTCAAAGTTTAGAAGCTAATTGGAAACATTGGGGCTTTAGTTCCTTGTTGATTTTGACGTTTTCACAGGTGCTACACATATTTCATCCTCCACTCCTCCAGCGTTGTGACATGGGTTTCCAGCTATGGAAACGGCAGAGCCTGAGTGAAAAGTAATTAGCACATTTGTCTTATGCTTGAGCTTTTCTGTCTATGTTACGTCTCGGGCCTGCTTTTAATCTCCTGCAAAGCCGCTTTGGATCTCATGTGTTGCAGCTGATCTTGTGCTGCTTTTGTTTGTTTTCACAGAACCACCAGAATGGCTTCACAGCTTTAGTTAAAGTCATATACACTTTATTCCTTTCTTTGTATTGCGCATTCCTCCCTGACAGAAGCATGGATACAGGCTTAGCAATGTTAAACAGCTCATCTATAAACATGGGACAAAAAAAAAAACATGATTCCATTAGACATGGCAATGTTTCTCCACAGCAAAAAAAAAAAAAAGAACTCCTCTGCAAATTTTCAAGTCGTGCCTGTTGCACAGATATGAGTCAGAGCAAGTTGGCATTTTAAGTAGCATCTACAGAAAACTGCTGTTGCCATTTGGGCCGAAGAGAACGTACATTTTTCTGTCTGTGTTGCGTTCAAGCTAATGTCTTGAGACAGTCTGACAATGAACATGACTTGCAGTGTGCATAGACTGATTGGCTGTGGCAGTGTGCACCGACAGGCAGCTGAACTTAGTACCAAACTGGTCCCTCAGTAGCATTTTGTATAAAATAATTTTCTGGAAGGTTGAGCTGCATACAAACTTTGGGATTGGAGTACAGTCTGGGAGTAAACTAATTTAACTCACTTCCATTTTGCTGCTGCATGAGCTAAGCTGTCACAGAGTTATCCTTGTTGTGTATGTTTATGCTCACTGTATTTATTTATTTATTTATTTGTACCCTGCCACATCATATGCCACAAGTGACTCAGGGGAAACCCTCCATATCACAGGCGAAAATGTGATAATTGTTAAAGAACCGAACTTTGGGGAAAGTGGCTATGTTCTCTTTTGGATCAATAACGCACACCCAAAATTGAAACCCATTCAGCCTGAACTGGAGGATGAGTTTGCAATCTAATGTCAGTTGGATACAAGCTTGCATTCCAGTGGCTCAAAAGCTATATGACAGTGAAATGAACACGACTCTTCTGCTCGGCTAATCCAACTCTTTGTATGCATGGAGGGGCCTCATGATGATTACACAGAGAACTACCCACAGGAAATCAAATCGCCTCTTCGTGTAGCAGAGGTTGAAGTTGGGCCATTCTTTGCACATATCCTGATTTCACCTCATTGTAAGAACTCACTCGATCATCTTCATGGATTCAAGTGAAAGTAACTTTCCGTGTTTTTAGTTTGTTTACTTGAAAAATCCAGAAAGTAAATGACGAACAGCTGAAAGTACACCACACATTTCTCCCGAATACACAGTTGAGATCAGAAAAAAGGCCAAAAAAGGGAACTTCAAAAAGCTGCATACAGAGAGAATGTGGTTAGTGGTTAGTCAAAAGAAATCATATTGGTTGACGCTTGTAAATGTCATAACTGGGTTAGCATAACCCAAGGAAGCTCTGACAAACGAAGAACTGCAGGTTATTGTGACATGAAAATATTTGATTCCTTTCAATCCTAGTTTTCATCTGGGCCTCTCTCCCAAATTCAAAGCATTATGAATTCAAGAAAATTTAACAAAACAACAGTGTAACTCAAGCTGATTTCTTTCCTTTCAAAGTCCATCACTAAGAATAATGTTTGCCGTTTTCTGCATTTCTTTTCTTATCAAACTGATTCTACTGAGTGGGTATCCAAAGCCTGATTTAACTTTATCGCCCTGCGCCATGGAGCGCCACTGTTGTACAAACTATTAATATTTCATGACTGAGTTACACTGGGTGACATGTTTCTTCAACAGAAAAAAAAACATAAATAAAAAATTGGACCACAGTTTCCTTAGAAACAGCTCCATAGACTAAAAACAGCAAATACCTACACCGCTCACACAGAATAGTTGGTATAAAAATGTGCTATATCCAGAGGTCATTACTCCAGCTCAGACAGACAGACAGACAGACAGACAGACATGTGGTTCTGTTTACTGCTTTAATAGCTTGCTGGGCGGCTTATTATAACCTGCTGGCTTTAAATTCAACCAGATTATGCTGTACACAGGTAATGATCACACATGTTTGCACAACACTGGAAAACACACACATATTAATACATTTACGTGCGTAAAAAAAAAAAAGAATAAGGATTAAAAATAATCTTCTTACCTTGATACACTTTACATAAAGAAAGTTAACGAAACCTGGAGGTGCAGGGACAGCAACAAAGGTGAAGACACTGCACCAAGCTGTGTGTCAGATTCCTTGATAACAGCTGATTAGGACTGGACATTACTATAAGGAGACACCTCAGTGATCTCTACCTCACAGGTCAGTCCGCCAGTAGGTGCTACTTAGATGGAGGTGGAGGACACAGTGCTGTGGGTGTTTTCAGGCCATGGAACAAATTATAAGAGCAAACACAAGTGTGTGTGTGTGTGTGTGTGTGTGTGTGTCCCCAATTATTATTATGCCGGGCTGTTTATGATCCACGCTGCACAGTGGTTTGGTGGTTAGCACGTTCCTTGCAGCTAGAAGAATCCATGGTTCACGTCGTGGGAAGGCCGGGATCTTTCTGCATGGAGTTTGCATGTTCTCCTGGGTTTTCTCTGGGTACTCCGGCTTCCTCCCACAGTCCAAAAACATGCTGAGGTTGATTGGTGATTCTGAATTGTCCATAGGTGTGAATGTGAGTGTGATTGTTTGTCTGTATATGTAGCTCTGCAACAGGCTGGTGTCCTCTCCAGGTGTCACTTGCCTTTGCCCTAAGTCAGCTGGGATAGACTCTAGCACCCCTACAACCCTAATGAGGATTAAGCGGTGCATAGATAATGGATGGATGGATGTTTCTGATCCAAGGAACAGACACATTTAGAGTTTGTTCATGTACCTGAACTTTGCTTTTGTTATTTGCTTTCATGGCAGTTTGCTTATATTGCATTTAAGAGAAAAAGGAGACATTCTCTCACAGAGTTTTATGAAGTGTGTATCACTGCAACATAGTGCTATCGTATTATCCACCACATAAATGTCAGATGCATAAGAAAAAAATTTGCCAAACATTATGGATCTATGGAACTCTACCTGTATGAGCAGAAGTATTCAGAACAAGAGCTGCAGACACGTGCTGACAGGGAGTAAATGAGGGCAGCAGTGGACACTAATATTACTCCATCAATGGATAATGAAGCACTAAGCAGGTTTTACAGAAGTATGAGAGACCAGCAGTGCAGCTGTGGTCAGTGCTCAGCAATGAGGCAAAATGTAGATCCTGCAGTGAATTTGACATTCTGAAGAATGTACTGCTGCAGCAGCAAAATGAGAAAGACCAAGATGAACTGTCTGGATCACTCACCTCTCCAATCCTGTACCACCTGAGGCCCAGAGCATTCAAAATTTTCTTGGATAACACAGAATGGCAGGTGTCATTGCATCATATGTAACCTTGTTAAAAAGTTCCTGTGGCACAACAAGTTTCTTTTAAAAAAAAATAGATACAGAACTGTTGATGGCCAATCAATATGCAGCCAAGAAAAGTTTGGGGTCACACAGACAATTTCATGTTTTCCATGAAAACTCACACTTTATTCATGTGCTTACATAATTGTACAAGGTTTTTCTAATCATCAGTTAGCCTTTCAACACCATCAGCTAACACAATGTAGCATTAGAACACAGGAGTGATGGTTGCTGGAAATGTTCCTCTGTACCCCTATGTAGATAATCCATTAAAAATCAGCCTTTTCCAGCTAGAATAGACATTTACTACATGAACAGTGTCTACACTGGATTTCTGATTAATTTCATGTTATCTTCATTGTAAAATTTACATTGTAACACTAACATTTTAGCCATAATTTTTTTAGACTCTTTCTTAAAGCATGAAGAAGATTCCTTGGGACATACTCAACATCATCTAAAATATCTTGGTGCATTTATGGGTTGTGGCCAGGACCGGTGAGAAAGATGTCTTCATGCATAACACATAAGCAACCAGGTAAGACACAAATATTATAAAGGACACTCCCAAAACCCATTTTTAGAATTTCAGCCATCAAACTCACTAAATCCAGTAAAAGTTGAAAAGTCTCACAGACTCATTCACATGTGGGGAATTTGCAAGAAGTCAGCACTGATGAACCCAAAGATGCAGAAGCCAGAGGAATGCTAAAAATCATTTATGCATGCTCCTAGTAATCAGTTTACATTAAAAGAAATGAGGCTACATCCTGGAACACAGTATTCTGATTTCTTTACACATCCATGCAACACAGCCAAAGAAAGCAACGGCTGTACAGATTCACTTCATGTTGTTGTCATTCAGACTGTCAACAAAGAGAGTATTTACATGGACACAAGGAATCAAGGGATAGAAATGGAATACATAATTCCATACATTACAAGAATTACATGGAATAAAGAAGTTATGTATGCACCCACATACTGTATAAATACTAGTATGTATGCGACTAATCTGATTTGCACATGTTGGGAAACTGGAATTCTGTAGTTTGTCGACTGCAGGTCTCAATAGGTTGTTGCTCTCTATTTCATTATTATCTCTTTGATTATCAACATACACAAGTCTATTTCTTTGTGGTTCCAAAAGTGAGACTCTTTCTTTCTTCATGTTTTGGCATAAGCCTTGCCTGAACAAAGACATGGCAGCATTCACAAACTTGTATTAGAAGTATACCTGCAACACCATCCCAGTTTCTTTCAGAGTACTCCACTTGCAAATATAGGTTTCTAAAAATGAGATAAGGGCTTATCAAGATAGCCTAGATATTGATGTCCATGTAAGCACACAGTGTTGTCCAGCATGGTAACACTAAACTCATGATCCAGTCTTCTGCATTGCACAATATTTGATCCTCTGATTTCAGTCAGTTCCTTGTGAGAGGATCCTCAATTTGAATCTCACCCAAGAAATACAAACTCAACCAGCAACAATACGACGCAGGCAAAGAATGGTATAAAAAATGCAGTGTGGGGCCTCTGGGTTTCACAATAACTTTGTCTATCTATATATAAATATATTTTTCTGAATTAAACTGAATTGTGATCAAACGCAGAGCTACAGCATCTGAAAGGAAAGGAGATAACAAGCGAATGACGGAGGAAAACAAACTAAAGTGGAAGGCGAGCAGTGTGAATGTTATAACAAGCTGTTAAAAGTTACATAGTGCGAGACACACTGTTGGCCTCAGGGCTATTTTCAACTCCAGAACAGCCACAACAGACCCAGTTGATGCATTACAGTGAAGCCTGTCATGAGTTCTCTGTGTTGGCCTGTGTCTCACTGAGGGGCCTTTGTTGCATGTGGCATGAGGTAGCCTCAATGCGGCAGTCTTGAAGAGAGCTCTGAGCTCCAGGCTTACTACATTCCCTGCCTGTTCTGAAGGCCTGACAGTCCTATTAGAACTGAACGAGGAGGAATTTGCCTTACCTTGGCAAAAGATCTCTCATAGCCCCTGACAGCTATGGCAGCTCGTCATGGCAGCCTGCTGATGAGAACTCTGCAATCTCCTCCTCCCGCCACCACCACCGCTGCGATCACCAGTCCTCCACTCCTCTTCTGTCCTTCATTTGGCACACTTCTCTTTTTTCTCCTTTGACTATAAGAACAACAAAATGGAAGTATAAAATACGCATACTTCTTGCTGAGAAAGAGAGAGCTGGATTCAATAAGGCAAAAATATGGAGTGAGCTGACTGACAGGAAGGAGTTGAAAAGCACACAAGGCAATTTAGAAATTTATATTCAATCTCCCCCCTTGTGGAAACCCAAACTACACTCCTGGCATCCCATTTTTCTGGCTGACACGCCATGTAAAATTGATCAATACAAACTTGTCACCTCTAGCCGACAGGAGAGGGGAGATGGAATGGCAGGTAACTCCATGCACAACAATCAGGGAACCCTGCAGAGGCAGTTACTGTTTACTCGTTTTATTTTCAAGTGTTTCACTATTCTGCATTTAAAGGGTCTGTAAGGGACTAAGTGCCTCAGTGTCATATGATGCATCTCATTGAGCGTTAATAAAGATTTAGCTGAGAGCACTGTCATGGTATCGCACCTTATTCTGTGACTGCTGGTAATGATACTAATGTACTTTTGAATCACAGCTTCAAACCCGAGAAGCAAAAGTGCAGACAGTCGATGAATAACCAGGAAGTGAAACACAAGAAAGCCGAGTATGAATGGGTTGCAGCCATCTGGTGGATGATGAGCAAGTGCCCCCTTCCCCTTCTCGGCCTGTCGACTGGGACCAGTGGAGACAGAAATCAGTCAGATGAAACTGATGCGGACATCAGGTGGAGGATCCACTTACAGCTCGTCTCGCCTGAGCTCCCTTTGACTGCTGGTGCACTCCGATACGCTGCCATGCCTCTGTAAGACAGTTCTATTTCTCCATCCTCCTAAAGGTGTTCAGCAGTGACTAAACACTCCCAAATGACCTTATCAATTGTTTTATTATTTCAGCTGTGGAGGGGGTGTTGGTAGGCAAGGTGGCAGAAACCCATTTTCAGCTTGGAGATTTAGTGAGAATCCCACTGGCCCCGTGGGGGTTTGGCGCTCAGTGATTATGCAAAATCTTCAAACACAACTCTGATTCAGAAGAAAGTGAACACGGGATGCTTTGATCATGCTGCTGAGGTTACCTTGATTCCAAGGTCATTCCTTATATCTATATACCAGCCTTGTTCTTTATCATGCAGGGCTTGTAAGCACCATCTTTACTGAATAAATGATCACAGCATGCTTCAATGGGTGATAGAAAACCTACAGAAGTGTATACATGTGGATTTATTACCACCACAAGGCAAGGTGCCAAGATGAGGTTGTTTTTTTACAGTACCGTTTATTTATGTGTTTTTGTGTCAACGAGATTAAACAAAAAATACTCAAATTTCATAAAACATGTGGCAGTATTTGAATTTTTTTTTTAAAAATCCATTAATATTTTAATTACTTATTTAAAAATCTAAAATGTGGTGTTGGCCATGGTGGGCGACTGCACCCTCTAGGTGGTCTCCTGGTTTAGGTGAAGCAAAGAACCATGAGAACTCTATGTTTACCTCCATCAGATTGATATCTATGATGATAAAGAGGCATTACACTGGCATGCGTGCTGTTGAGGCTTGATGCCACCGCTGCTTCTCCACCACTACTGTTGTTCAATCTTTCTACACTGAGTTGGCCTTGGATGATGGCCATCAATAATGGAATGTTTAATTTCATCTCATTATCAATTTAATTTATATTTAGCTCGCCCTCTTTCAGACCAAGAGACAGACAGACCAGGACAGAGGGCACCAGACAAATATTGCCATTCACCTAATGTTCTGTTGAATTATTGACATAATAAAATTATAGCCCACACTGGGTTTCTGCACTAACCATGACTCCACTTTCTTCTTTAGAATCATCCAAATGCATAATGATTTATAGAAATATGCAGAAATATTTCATTTCTCTAACATATTTTGACGTATACTTGACACTGAAACTGTTGTGAAAAGTTTCTGTTATGAATACGCTGCTGGTGTGTCAGTATACGTATCAGTAGATCTTCTCAATGTCGTTTGTTGCTGAGAATGCTGTGCCTAATGCGTGGACAGTTCCCTCTACACCAAACTCTGAATGAAAAAGGACATCTTATTTCCTGGGTATCAAATACGGCCAGTTTGTCAAAGCCACTCATTTCTCAGTACATCTCAGTGATGTGTCCTTCGACATCTGTACCACCAAACTGATGTACAATAGTTTTTGCCAATTCTGGAGGGGTGCAACTAAATAGCGCTTTTCTACCTAAGTAGCACTCAAAACACTTTACCATGTTTTGAATAAATTCACACACTCATACACCAATGGGAGCCTCTCATTGAGAGCAACTTCGGATCCAGCATCCAGGTCAAGCAGTGGGGCAGAATTACTGTTGGGAAAGACTGCAATTTGTGTCCTTTGTTGGACCATCATTTCTTGACTTAGTTTTATTATAACTTGTGGCTTAAGTCTAATTTCACTTCCTGTTCTGTTATATTTAGGCTCCAAAACTACTTGGTTTTCTTTCGTGCAATAACCATGTTGCAATAACACCAGCAAAAAGAATATTTACACAGGCTGTGTGTCTGCTGTAACCTTCAACCTGGGCACCGAAATGAACAGCAAGGGAAAACCATGTGTCAGAAGATTTCTGAACAGTTATATTCATGATAACAGTTTTGATGAATTAAGATTGAGGATTCTATAACCATACCTGTATCATCAAGTTTTGACTATGAAAAAAAAATCACCTGCAAGACTAAAATATGCATTAATCTCATAAAATGTGGACACCCCGTCTGTGGAGTTAAACAATGAGAATAAATGCAGACTAGAAAAAATAAAGTTTTGATTATGGTTTTAGTCTTCTCCTATAAGCTTTCTTTTCCACACCTTTCATTTGCAGTAACTAAATTATGGTTATGATTGAGCTGAAATCATCCAAAGTTAAGCTTAGCCAACAGAAATGTCTTAATGCTATCTGCCTGTCCAAAATGGTAAGAGAAACCCAAGATTTTCATGTCAAAGATAAACACAGACATCCATCATGCCAACTTTCACACATTTTTGGGCAGCATGGCTCAATGGGTAGAGTGGCCGTCTTGCAACCAAAGGGTCGCTGGTTCAATCCTTTGCCTGGAGAGCTCATGTCGAGGTGTCCCTGAGCAAGATGCTGAACCCCTAACTGCTCCTGATGGGCTGTGGTTAGTGTCTTGCATGGCAGCTTCCCCCATCAGTATGTGATAGCAATTTCATTGTATAATGACAATAAAGCTTCTTCTTTCGTTGACCTGTACTTCATGACATGACAGCACTTGTTGCTATATGTTTTATACACTCCTACAGTCTTCTGACACGCACTTAAACACACATACTGACTCACATACAGCTTGCCAAACATGTGCTCATTGACAAGTATGCACACACAGACAGTCATATAACAAAGACTTCAAGACCAGCACAAGTTGCTTCAAATGCAAATATTACATCTGCAAATCACACATACTGTAACTTCCATACTGCTATTCCTGAGCAGTCTGAGGAGATCACCATGCATTTATGAAGTGCTGCAGTTCAATGGTAAAATGTGGCAAATGTACATGAGGTAGGATTATAAAAGGTATGTTTACTTACACTACCCTATAAACGTTTGGAGTCATTGAGAAATGTCCTTATTTTTGAAAGAAAAGTTTTTTTTAATGAAGATAACATTAAATTTATCAGAAATACACTCTTGAAATTGTTGATGTAGTAAATGACTATTCTAGCTGGAAATGGTTGATTTCTAATGGAATATCTACATTGGAGTACAAAGGCCCATTTCCAGCAACCATCACTCCTGTGTTCTAATGCTACATTGTGTTAGCTAATGGTGTTGAAAGGCTCATTGATGATTAGAAAACTCTTGCACAATTATGTTAGCACATGAATAAAGTGTGAGTTTTCATGGAAAACATGAAATTGTCTGGGTGACCCTAAACTTTTGAACGGCAGTGTATGTAGAAATAATAACTGTTCTTGGCTGCAAATTGATTGTCCATCCATATCTTTGTATCTATTACAAAAAACAAAAACAAAAACACAACTCTTTTTGGGCCACAGGAACTTTTTAACAAGGTTACATATGATGATGCCATGACACCAGAAGCTTTTAAGCAGTAGTGTGGTAGTGTGTACATACATCCAAGTGAATGTTATTTTGAAATGTAGCATCCACCTGAGCATTACTGCAGACCAAGCAAGACGCTTCTCAATGGCAACAGCACTCCTTGAATACATCCCTTATGAATACAGAAACAGCTTGGGACCAGATCGAGGAACATGATGAAGACCCCAAGGCATTGATCCATCTTCCAAACAAATCAGATCACAATTTCATAAAACAAACCCCAGTGAAGAAGTCCTAGGGCCCAAAGGATCGTCCCACACCCAGACACCACAGGACACCCCCAGAGGTCTGATATATGTGCCCTGATGGGTCAGAGCATGTTGGGGCCTACACAATACTAGGCAGCAGGCTTTATGTTGTGGCAGTGTACAGTAATTAAGGCGATTTACTCATGAATACACCAAACCTATCTAATGAGCTCTGGATCCTTGAGAACAAACAAATTGCTGAACACTCAGATTTTACTGCAGCATAATTTAAGTGCCAGTGAAATTACATTGCAATAGAAGCTCACTGAAACCCCATCATTTAGTTTTAAGTTAATGGAAGTTGCTGCATCTGCACCTCTTGGAACCACATAAGTGCAACTGTATCTCTTTACAACACACCATCTACATCTCAAATTTGAGTCAGTGCTCAAAAGAATATTCATTTTGGCAACTAAGATGTGTTTTTTTCCCCTCATCCCCAAGTGGTTTCGTGCATCTAGAGATATGTACCCTTGATCAGAGGACAACTGTCATAACCGGAGATTTAACCAAAACCATTCCACCAGTGACTGACACGCGAGCCCTATTGACTGTCAGGTAAAATTGACATCTCTGTCCCATTTCTGTGACAGACAGCACATGAAAATAAATTAATGAGACATTCACGTCCATTCCTTTTATCTGCAGTAATTGATGATCACTGCAAAGAAGTGAAAGGTTAGGGGAAGCCTACTGCTGCTAAAAAGTCCACATCAAATATTAATGAAGAGGAGCCTGGGATGATTCGGTCTGTGTATTATTAATGATGACATTGGTAGAGTGAGGCTGAGTGAAGGACACCATCTGTGGACAGAGCACAATTCAGAGGCTTCAAGCTAATTTAGAGATTTAAAAAAAAAAAAAAAATTATATTAATTTAATTTAGTATAGGACAGTCCAAATTGTATGCAGATATTTTGTATATATGGACAGAACAGAAAATCAAAACATAAAGCCTAAACTGTGCTACAGAACATGAATTCAGGGGAACAGGTGGCAGCCATAAAATCTGAGGGGATTTTGTGTTGCATTTTGTTTTTCAGAACTAATACCACAAACACTAGATAAAACCCATTTGATATCAAAAGAGCATGCAGCTCAGAAAAAACTGGTATCTTTTGGGTAACATCAGATATCCTAGATTACAGGAATATGAATTAAGCTGTACTGTGCTTTGTGGATTTATCACAGCAAATCATCACGGCATAACCAGGACTAGTTGTTTGCTCAAAACTTTTAACTTTATTTAAGTTTGTGTGCAACTTCTCACTGTTGTGCAAATACGGACTGTCCTCAAGTAGTATGCACTTAATTAGCATGGTATTGTAATGAACCTACAAAACATTTCCGACTAACAACATTTTAATTTAAAAAATGCCTTAACTTACAAGACCTACGCCAATGGATTTCTATAATAATTGCAAAATAACAAAATGAACAGAAACACTCTGATCGTTTTTGATGTAAGATTTGCACTACAAAAGATCTTTGTGTTGTACTGTCTTGGCTGCTGTTCAGTGTCTTTTAAGGGGAATATTAGCTACGATTTTTTTGTTTTGTTTTGTTTTTTGGTACTTGTTTCTGTTGTGAGTAGTGTCGGCACATGTTCAGCTGCATAAAAAAATCAATCAGCTGCATAAAGCTCCAACAAACTTCAAAAGTAAGGTAGGTGAGCCTATATAGCTTCAGAGGCAGTGGATGCAAAAATGCTGCAAAGCACTTGTTGCTGCTCATTAAGCTTTTTGCTGTAAGCACATAACTGAAGCATACATAGATGAGCATGTCAACATTTTTATCCAACTATGGTGACTGGACAAAAAGAGAAGAGACTTTAGTAAGGGAAATCAAATTAAAACTGTTGGTGTAAAGGCTTGATTAACGCACTGAAAGCCAACATCAGAATGCCTCATTGGGTGTGTTATCTAAATCCAATAACAATATTAACATATGCGCGTTCCATTTGAGACAAACAGAGGTCTTTTCTCATCAGCCAAGTAAAGTATAGATCCGTCTGTTTCCCAAAGACACACACATGATCTCTACTTCACTGAGGTAGAACTACATCAGTAAATGTGGGTGGAAATAACTACCTATAGTTTCTGTCCACTGATACCAGCAGCTGCACAGAAATTACCCATTGCTCTGTGTCTTAATATAGCCACAGGGGGAAAACAGCTCAAGCCCAACAAGTACAATCTTTCCCACAGGCTACCTACTGCCAGTGACAGAACAGCATCATGAGGGAAGTTCTGCTGTAGACAACAGCCTTTCAGATTCTTAGTGTAGCATTTTACTAACCAAAAATATTTTTGAGACTTTTGTATAACATCAATAAAGCAATGCAATGAGTATTAGGAAGGCTGTCAGCCTCTTCTAGTGTCTGTGGTGTATTTAACAGCATCTGTTTGCCAGGAAATAATGGTCATTATGGGATTTAATGAAATCAAGGAAAGAAAAAAAAACACTTATCAGGATGAAAAAAAGGTTTACAAATGACCAGAAGAAGCTGGTTTAATATGCATATACACAGTATATACATTACCGTTGAGAAGTTTGGCGTCACCAAGGCCATTTCATTTTTTCCATGAAAACTCACACTTTTATTCAAGTGCTAACATAATTGCACAAGGGTTTTCTAAACATTAATTGGCCTTTCAATACCATTAGCTAACACAATGTAGCATTAGAACACAGGAGTGATGGTTACTGGAAATGCTCCACTATGTAGATATTCCATTAAAAATCAGCCGCTTGAATAGTCATTTACCACATTAACAATAGCTGGACTGTTTTTCTGATTAATTTAATGTTATCTTCACTGGAAAAAAAATGCTTTTCTTTCAACAAATAAGGACCCCAAAATGTTTAACAGAAATGTGTACATATGTATACAAATATATAAAAAATAATAATAACGATAATAAATATTCAACAAATACTGAAGTTTACTGATACTGAGATTTTGTATGAACACTAAATGTGATTATGGTAAATAGATCTATTATTGTCTATATTTATTGCATTTGAAGTCCTTTAAGTGAGATTTAGGCCACATTTAATTCATGGCACTTTGGAATAAATCCACAAGACACAAAGACACAAATATTTGCCACTATCTCCTGATGTAATTAATCTCACAACCTAATGATAGAGATATTGAGGTATGCCTGTTTTAAACCAACTCAATTATCTAACTAATCTAACAGGTTGGAAGAGAAATCAATTGAATCGCATTACCACTGCAAAAAGGAGATACTTGGAATTCCTTGCACATCTAAGAAGACAAAACCAATTTAGATTTTTTTTTTTTTTTGGAGGCTCAAATGAGGAAATTTTTTTTCAAACTTAAGGGGATTTGTTAACAGGTACAACATCTAAGTCACTTTGAAAATTCATCACATCGCTAAGCCACAGTCATGTTTGTGTGCGTGCCTCACTGCCAGTATGTCTGAGCCCACAGGCGCAATATGTGTGTGTTCTTGTCCAGAAGCAAATCCAGCAGACAGATGTTGGCTTTTCTGCATGAGGGCATGAAGCCAGTCAATCCGTGAAATATGGGGAGAAAGGAAAACATGAAAATCAACATTCAGAGGTGTAAAGTCGTGGAGAAATGCATTTGTTGTTGCCATGTTATGCATTTGCTTTATACACCACCTGCTTTCTAATACAAAAGATGCAGTGTGTTTACTGATTTAAAAAAAAAAGCTGTAAACTTGGCAACTATCATCATCTTTGTTCTGCATATATTGTTATAGATGAAATGATTATAACTCTATAGTTGGTGGTTGAAGAAGAATCTCAATTTGTCTTTACAAGCCGATATAATTTATTATTTAATTACAGTATTACACTTTCTCCTTTTTACCCATCGAGAGTCATTTCTCTACGGATTACAATGTCAGTCTGTCAGTCGCTCCATTGCTTTGGTCTAATGAAACATCTCAACAGTGACTGAATGGATTGCCATGACATTTAATACACACACCCATGGTCTCCAGAGAATGACTCCTACTGCCTGATCCACTGTTTTTTTCTCTGGTGCCATGCTGAAGTTGAGCTTTGTGATTTGGTGGTGTCTCAACATGTGTAGGTTGGATTGTCATGTTCATGTCCCCCTCGGGGTGAGTTCTGCTGACTTTTGACTGCTCACTTTTCTTCTTGGGATGCAAGCAGATCTGAGGTTTGGCAAATCTGCTGGAATATTTCCACATCTGGTGACCCATAGCCCAGTTCCCTGGTTTGGTTCCCAGCTGGAGACCACATGCCGCATCTCATTCTGAGACTCTCACGTTTAGGTCGGGCAGCATGGCAGTGCAGTGGTCTGGCACTGGTGCCTCACAGCAAAAAAAGTTCTGGGTTCAAGCATGCTGGGTGGCTGGGGCTTGTCTCTGTGGTTTGCTTGTTCCTCTTGAGCCTGTGTGGGTTTTCTACTGGATATTCCACCTCTCACCAGATGACCCTCTGCAGAATAAAGTAGGTAGAGCTGATGGATGGATCTACACATCTATAGAATGAGTAGATGGACAAAATTTAGTAGACATTCACAGCTTCAAATGGTACACTCACCAGGCACTTTTAAAACAAATACCTAATCAGCCAATCACATGGCTGCAACTCAGTGCATTTTAGCATGTAGATGTGTTCAAGACAAGTTGCTGAAGATCAAACGAAGCATGAGAATGGGGAAGTAAGGGGATTTAAGTGACTTTGAATGTGACATGGTTGCTGGTGTCAGACAGGTTGGTCTGAGTATTTCAGGAACTGCTGATCTACTGGGATTTACACCCACAACCATCTTTAGGTTTCACAGAGAATGGTCTGAAAAGGCGAAAATATCCAGTGAGCAACAGTTGTGTGGACCAAGACACCTTGTCGATGTGAGAGATCAGAGGAGAATGAGCAGGCTGGTTGGAGATGATAGAAAGACAACAGAAACCACTGGTAACAACCAAGGAATGCAGGATACCATCTCTGAACACCCAACTCATCCAACCTTGAAGAAGATGGGCTATAGCAGCAGAAGACCACTCCTGTCAGCTAAGAACAGGAAACTGAGGCTGCAATTCGCACAGGCTCACCAAAATTGGACAAATGAAGATTGGAAAAACATTGCCTGGTCTGATGAGTCTCCATTTCAGCTGTGACATTCAGATGGTAAGAATGTGACATAAACATCGTGAAAGCATGGGTCCATTCTGCCTTGTAACAATTGTTCAGGCTGGTGGTGGTGTAATGGTGTGGGGATATTTTCTTGGCACACTTTGGGCCCCTTAATACCAACTGAGCATCGTTTAAATGCTGCAGCCTACTTGAGTATTGTTGCTAGCCATGTCTGTCCCTTTATGACCACAGTGTACCATCTTCTGATGGCTGCTTCTAGCAGGATAATACACCATGTCACACAGCTCAACTCATCTGAAACTGGTTTCTTGAACATGACAATGAGTTCATTGTATTCCAGTGGCCTCCACAGTCACAATATTTGACTTTTCATTAAACACTACAAGTGGTTTAAAAATAAACATTTTAGTAGGTGTATGATCAGATACCATGAAACTAGAGATATTCACACCAGCCACAGTCGTAATTTGTGCTGATTGGGAAATATTTGAAGGTAACACACCAAACTAAGACCTAGTAAACATTAGACCTGCTAAAAATAATCTCAGAGAGGCTACACTCTTGTTTTATTCTATTACTCCAAGTAGTATTGCGATACACTTTTCTTTCCTTCCTTTCTGTCTTCCTTCCTTTCTATATTTCTTTCATCAAGTATTAGTCTTGAGTAAAAGCTACCGCGAAGATTACATTTCTGTGTTTTCTCTATTTATTGGAGCCGGCATGCTCTGCTTCTACTAACTCTAATGTTATTTGCACTCCTATTCATTCTGGCGGTCTGCCACAATTCAGTTGACTTTCATTCATCAAAGGACCGTCTGCACAGGCTGCCCAACTGAGCAATAAGACATTATTGTGACCCAAATATTATAATAGCAGGTACCCTTCCAGCATTTTATTACACTAGAACAGACTGGCAATGTTTCTTTGAGATGATTTTATTATGATGAGAAATTCCTGTGTTGTCAATAAAGGAGCATGTATGCTTCTGAAAACACACAGCTGGACTCTTGTAAAATGATCTTATAAAATTTCCATTTTTTTTTCAGCCACGAGCCAACTTGACATCAAATAAAAGGCTCAACATGTAAATGGAGAGCGCATTGATTTTCACACTCTGCTTGCTAATGATGAGGATAAAAATATTATTAGTGTGAGGTGATGAGGTGTTTAGGAAGAAGCTATTTGTCATCCCCTTTGAACTCTATCCCTAATCAATGATTTCAATTTGTGCATCGATAAAAGCGAACAGGCTTAATGCGAGGACTCAACAAAATGCTACAGGGGTCACATTAAAAATGCAAGGTGTGGTAGATATCTCGAGTGCCCTGACTGGATGTTGTCCAAATATAATATTGTACCCCTGCAGCAATTATAGGAATCGCTAGAAGGGTGGTGACTGCGAGGAAATGAACTCAGGATCAATCCGAGCACTTATCAGGATATAAGTGAGTCAGCTGAGGTTCAAGGAGACTTCGGGAATCTGTTTGGCACTTGACGCAGTGCAGCCCTGGCTGGAAGAGGACGACTGCCAATCAGTTTCAGCTTATGCTGTGACTTTCCTTACATGTGCCTCAAATGTAAATTTTTGAACTTATAGTATTTCATCAGCACACTTTCACAGATCCATCCATTCTCGCCGTCATACCTATTCTATGTTCTCAAAGATGCATTTCTTTCCATCATCTTCCTCTTATACATGCTGTAGCCGAGACAAGTATTCAGATATATGATACAATCTATTTTCAAAGTCAAAGGATGATATATATCTTGCACTTAATTCTACTGGCACTCAAAGCAGCTCATATTCCCAGCACTGGCTTACATTATAAAGCGGCAGCAGTCCTGCTTTGATCAGTTGCATCAGTCAATAAACATTTAAGATTTAATTTTCGGAGATGCACGCACTGACTGGCATGAGACGATTGCCATGATTTTCAATCCACTGAGATTAAATTTGCTGGGCATTTTTAATCATAACAATACCTACTACAGACCTGAGGGCGTCCACAGTTGTTAAGGATCTCTTAACACACCACTCCATCTAAATCAATGCGGTACATTGTGATGTAAATTACCGTTTGGGCTTTGGGTTTTCAGCCAGAGTGATTGAGAGTTCAGAAAGTCTGAATTATGTGCCAGGCCTTTCTAATGGTAGCTCATAATTTCACAGATCAATGAGCATTATCTATAGCAGTAAAAAAAAAAAAAGAAAAAAAAAAAGTTGAATTTGTAATGGGGCCAAACTCAATATTCCACTCCCATTGTTCAGCAAGGACACGGCCTTTTGAATCCCACTGCGCTGCCAAGTACCACCTTTGAAATACAGAATATCTCAGCGTGTTGTATCTTAACCCACTTGTCTGATGTTCCATCTGAATTGAGATTTTTCTTCACCTCATTTCTGACACACTTCACCAAGACTGAAAAACGAACTACTCAAAGCGTGCAACTGTGTGTCGCCGGGTATGTGGTAATTTGTTTCATTGTAACTCTGGTTGAGAGCATACACAGCACTGAAACACAAAGCACACTGCGGGTTAGTTTGGCATGTTGGAAAATACGTTTGTTTGTCTGTTTATGGAGCATTAACTGAGAAAACACATACAACTCTAATGTCTACCTGCCTGTTAGATATACAAATGAAGCTTTAAAGAACTTGATTACCTTTGTAAATAGATGTAAATAGAAGAAGCAAGAAACAGCTAACCACCTGTCTGAAGTTAAAAATGTGCCTATCAGCACTGCTAAAATGCACTAATTAACATGATGTATCTCTTTGTTTGATCTGTTACTCTCCTCCCTCTGATGTATCCATTGGTTGCTTGGCAACCTCAGAGTGATAACAAGACTTTGGGAAGTCATTTATTTATTCTTCTGCTCTCCGTCTTTATACTAAGCTAAGTTAATCGTCTTCTGGCACACGCTCTGTACTTAACAGACAGATTTGAGAATAACATTGGGGAGACATGTTTTTCCAAAATGTCAACATTTTCTTTAAAGTAATATTTTTCTTTTATAGCTTCTGGCCATCATTGTTATTTGTGATAATAGTATATTCCAGTCAATTGCTACAATCCAGAAAGGCAAACGAGTGAGAATTTGGAAAGAAACTGAGGTTATCCAGTGAAATTATTACATTATAACCTTAACCGTCTGTTAAAGATGTGGTTTTTCTCTTCAATGAGAAATTACACACTGCCTCTCCAAAAAAAAAAGTCACCACCTGGATTTTAAAAAGCAAAAAGGCAAGAGCCTTCCATCGGATAATTACTGCAGTGATGAATATCTTTCGGCAGCAACAAATTATTCAACCCTAGCTGATGCAGTGAGGAGCTTCTCATTTCTTAAATAATCATGTCAGAAGACATATCCTGTGGTTGTAGAAAGGATGTTAATCGGTCTCAGAAGGGTCAAATTATTGGCCAGCTTCAAGCAAAGAAAACAACTAAGGAGATTTCTGAAGCTACTAACATCAGGCTAAGAACCGTCCAACGCATCACTAAAACATAGAAGGATAATTGTGAACCATCATTCTCAAGGAACAAATGTGGTTGCTCATGTGGCCTGATGAATCCAGATTAACCCTGTTCCAGAGTGATGGGCGCATCAGGGTAAGAAGAAAGACTGATGAAATGATGCGCTCATCATGGCTCGTGCCTACTTTACAAGCCTGTGGAGGCAGTGTTCTGATCTGGGGTTGGTCAGGTCCAGGTTCAGCGACGTTATGTTCTCAAACAATGAGGTCAACTGACTACCTGAATATACTGAATGACCAGATCTTTCCATCATTGGAGTTTTTCTTCCCGATGGCATGGGCATGTTCCAAGATGACAATGCCAGGATTCATGGGGCTCACGTGTGTGTGAGTGTCCCTTCAGGTCCATAAGTTTTTGCCTCTGCCTCTCAGTGCTTGTGTTAATTGGTCTGACTTGTCGGTCTGTTTGCAGCTAATTATTTGACTGCTTGTGTTTTATACTTAGACTCTGTGACTGCCGCAGGTGGGTCACTGCATTCCCACATCCCAGCAATTACTGAGAAAAAAAGGTCAAAGCTATGGCAAACTAAAAATGTTAACTTAACAAACGGTCAGCAGGTCAGTTTTGCCTAAGGCCTCTCTGACAGGTTAATGTGGTCATGCAGTTCACGCTAGTTAGGGAGCAGAGTTTACAGATGGCCTTCATGTTGATATTAATCATTGTAATGCTGCAGCTCCTGATACAGCTGCATTCACATTGCTGCATAAAGGTTCTATTCTGGTGTAGAACGAGCTAGTCAAGGCAACAAGGCCAGTGATTGATTATATCACAAACGTGCAATTCATAATATTAAAACTCAGAGGGATAGATACAAGTTACCTCTCACACAATCTGTAAACTCAGCACAACATTTTAACTAGCCGCAAAGGTGGCAATATCCATCCCAGAATAATAAATGACTCCAAGCAGTCTTCTTTTCCTCATAAAGAGTCTAAAGAGCATGAAATTCAAACACAGGTAATGGATGCCTGGCTGTATAATTACGGTCTTGTCTCATGCAGAGATGCCTTATTCCCCTCTCTTTGCTTCAGGCCATTTCTGATCCAACATGAACGTCCAGAATGAGAAATAAGGGAGGAATCTGCAGTATTAATGCAATTTGCAGCTGGCAAGTGGGTTCTTAGATATGTACCCAAAAGACATGAACGGGTTAAGCTATTATGATCTGCAAAGGGCAGATAAATGAAGTCCTGCTGGGCAGAGAGAAAAAGAAAACACTTTCTTCTTCCAGATATGTTTACTGGAACTGTGGGGCAGGCATGCATAATCAGAGTGTAATTCAATTAATATGTTGCCTCAAAATATTCTCAGCAAAACCCAGCTATTTATTTGTACTACAAGATGGTGCATATTAAATGATGCAGCTCACTGAGCTAAAATCTGGAACAGCATGACTAAAATAAGGTGAAAGCGTCCATTGATTTCAGTCGATGCTGAACATTCAGATTTATAGATGTATGAAGACTAATACTGGGCCTTGAAAGAACATTCATCACCACAGGCATGTAGCATTGATGGCCCGAGAATGTGAGGCAGCTTTATGGACACATTATGTGCAGGCTGTCTTAGTGTTTTTAAAGCCACATCACTCAGGGTGTCTAACAAAACTGGTCTACATGTATTTACTGAGGCTGTTCCTCGAGCATGACCGTACCAGCAATAATCTGTGGCTCATACACAAAGATACACACATCATCATCCAGTAATACCCCAAGCTCTGACCATTTGATGTACAATCGCCTTGTGAATACTGTGTTAAATACTATAAGCCTTTCTGTTATCTTTCTTGCACATTCTGCCATCCCCCGAAACAGTCCTTGTTAGTTAGAAGTCCCAAAGATGCCAAAGCACAGACAGAAGACGCATCAAAGTGCCAAGTATTGTGGTGGATGTCTGCAGACCCCGTTGGCTTGAAATTCCAACCCTGTGTTCACGCCTACACTGCATGAAAGAAAGAAAGAAAGAAAAAACAGCTACAGTAATTGCAGAGGAGGTATTGTTTTTTTTTTTCCCAGCAGCAGAAATAATTGTGTTTATAAATGGCTGGTGGAAATCTGAGACATGACTGAGACGGGGGTCAGACTGGAAATGACAACGACAGATTTCTGCATTGTTTCAAATGACTCTTGCATTTAAGCACTAAACTAAATGTACTTTGTGTTTATCTTTTCCACAACTCCAACTGCTACTTCCTTGCACCATACAAAAGGGGGCTTAATTTAACAAAGCGTGACATTATCACAGATTTATCTGTGCCTCTAACTATTCAAACATAAACATCCTTTTCTCTTCGGCTTACAAGGCGGACGAAGTCTGTTTCAGCATTGAATTTCACAAACATCTGTTGGTTTGTTTATAGCTCAAAACGAAATTAGTGAGCCAAGAAAGCAGGAGGCAAAAGTATCTGTTACATTTTAAAAACTAAAAAAACACCACAGCGTCTCGAACATATGGCAGCTTTTTGACTGAAGGAACAGATATCATCTACGCTGCCTTCGAGGACAGGTCAAATGGGAATTAGTGCTTTAAGCAAAGAGTGAACATTTAATTTATATTCTCATAATCAAGTGCATAAGTAAGATAAGTTCTGCCTTGACATGATGAGTATGAAAATTGGATTTTTTAAACAACGCATATTAAAGACCAGGATTACAAACTTCACGTTATCTGCGAAAGGAAGAAGAAAAGACGTAAACAGAAGCCCATATGCACACCTGCTGTGCACACTGAGTTGTTAAAATATATGGGTTCCAAACTTATAACAACTATAAAAGTAATAAGAGCATCCTCCAAATTTACAGCGTGGCTGGGTATGCTGCCTATAACCCTCTGTTTAAGTACAATGGAAATGTGTACATAATAGAGTTTGACTTGTAGATAGTGAATTGTGTCTTGACCGGCCAAACAGAGCACAACAGCCCTTTGTGATGCTTTTGGCATCGCAAGCAGCAGGAGAGATGAGGAAATATACTCATCCTTTATAATTTGAGGAGTTGGGCCGTGCCAGGTATTTAGACGGTTTATTCCCTGCTGAGTTCCTCTGCAATTTAATCCGAAGATGCAGTCAAGCAAGACAGATGAATCTTGTCAGTTTCTGAGAGACAAGAGAGCTGACTGATCTAAAATCTTGAATCAGAAAATAGAAAAACCTCAATTCGGTCCCTCTTAGAGTGGATTAGATCTTACAAGGTATGTCTCTTGAGTACTATTGGTATCAGTGACTTCTAAAAATGAGCAGTGTAAGAACTTGCCAGCTGCCAGGACAGCTGAGAATGTTATTACCATGTTTCTAGAATGGAAGTAATCAGCCTGTTTCATTTAAGCATCTTTGAAATGGTAAATTCCAATATGTCAAGGCTTTATCCACAAAATCTGGAGTTGTTACTGTAAGTTGGGACATTTGTTGTGTGTGGACCAAATACGATGCAGAAAAAATAATTGCCCCCTGGTCTGAAAAGTGAAGCCAACACAGAAATGATTCAGACCTGTATTTGTTCTATTGACCAGCAGGGGGTAACTCAATTATATGGAAGTCCAAGAGAGAACTTAAGTGTTTCTCACTTAATTTGTTACCTCAGTGAACATTTTCCTAATAAGTTTACGGTCTCAATTGTTAGTTTCAGCACTTTGTTAACACAGCATGATGTTCTTTTTTTGTAAATTATAGTCCTATTTAGAGTAAAATAAACACTAAAGCAAAGTATGGTGTGGCTGGGTTGTAATTGACAAGTCACTGCCAGTGGCACTAGTAGCATCCTGGAGTGCTCATTCAGATCCACCACTCATTCATCACGTCCAGTTTCAAAAGATCAAGATGCAGCAGCCAAGTTAAAAAAAATATCGGAGACTTCAGACCAGTGGATGCCGCCATAGAGTCCATGTTTTATATACAGTCCATGGCATTGACTCGCATAGTACCTTTTTAAGCAAAAGTTAAGGAAAAAATAAACAGGAGTTTGGAAGTCATTATGACTGGAATCCAGTAACAATTAGTCTAATGATAAAATATAATCCAAGATAAATCACCCACACAACTTCAAATGCTTTTGTTTCTGATCTTTGTTTTCCTTTTTCCTATTCTTCTTCCTACTCTATGAGCAGAAAACGAGGCAAAAAATACAGCAGGGGTACTAACTGAACAAAACAGCAAACAGTTACCACTGTGAACAGTTACCTGGTGAAGTCTCTTTGCTGTAATTGTGCAACTTACTAAACTTAAAAGTGTCTCCCTTACATAGAGAAAACCAAAGATCCACAGACATACCTGTCAATCATCTGTTTTTTCTTTCCAGAGATTCTTTATTTTTTTAGCCATTCTCTCCCACTGTCCTCATGTTGAAATATTTTTATCAATCCCCTGTTTTAATAACTTTGTCAAAAAAAGGGAATGTCAGTGTTTATGACTTTGAGAAGATGAAGTGGAAGTATTCATCTTCCAGATGGCAACGGCTGAAACCGCCACACTGAGTTTCAAAATTGCGGTTAAGGAAATCACTGGGTGACTTCATGGAGGGTTCGCCAATCTTTCTATATGTCTCTCCTCTCCAGACTTGATGTGAGTAAATAACACTTACATTAAGTGCATCTCTCTGTAGTTTGTCTGCCTCGTTAACCTAGCTAGGCAGTGTACCTCTTGCTCCTTTGCAGCCACTTCCCGGGTCTGTGTTCTGGGACTTTGTGCATGAGAGTGAAATACAACGATTCATTATATCTGACAAATGCCAACGGGCAACATGTTGAGAAGCTACAGCGTGGAAAAGATAACTGTGCGGTGCACAAACATATGCACTTGCACAAAATGAAACTCACACTTTCCCTCAGCAGACTCAGTGGGGACCAGTCAAGAAAATATATGACCATGATTGCACTCCTCAAAGGTGCACATGGTTTTAAAATATGGTTATGATTATCTAGTCTCTCAGTCAAGGTTAAGTTAGGACACTGTACTATTGCAAGATGGAAAATAGTCGATTGACATTATAGGTAAACTTCCTGTGAAACTGCCAAATGGAGCACACTGGTTTAAAAGTGTTGTGATTGTAGTGAGAGCAGTGAGGTATCAGTGTGGCAACTGGTAACATGGCTCATAGATCAGTTAGAAGGGCCCCTTAGTAGAGGTCATAGTTACCCCATCCATGCTGCATTGATATTTAAAAGCACTTGTTTGCTGATATGTGATTTTAGATTAATTTTCCATCCTTGTCGGAAGATAACAAGAATGTGGACAGTGGAAGGGGTGGTGGGACAACCTGGAGGGAGCAGCTGGAAAATTCTCCGTATTTTAATATCCCAATGTTGACAGGTATACTGACTGATAACATGATGAAGCAGGATACATGCAACATTTTTGTTTTATATCCATCTACACTCCTCAGCACGGGTAGCACAGAAAATGCAAATCTCTTTGGGTATATACAACAACATTGAATCAAAAAACAGTAAACAACAGTAAATTTTCATTGTAGTGGTTGTTTTTCCAATGTGTGTAGAAAAAAAAATCAGGTTAAACTATGAATTTAGGTTATATGTATAGCCTGGATGCTTTTATAGTCAAAATCAGTTTGCATAAATTCTACAATAGAAAGTATGAAAAATATTACTACGATGAAACAATAAATTGTACTGTACAGCTAATTAATTTGAATGCAATGACACTTATGTGATCACATATCCCGACAGAACCATACCAGTGATTTTGCATGTTAGTAGAACAAAATAAAAAATTCCCATGTATTGTGTCAGCTTTTGATGTTTGCAATCCATTGAACTGCTCAGTATTGTTCTACAATTTGTATGTATTCCATCCATTCATCCATCCATCTTCTTCAGCTTATGTATCTGTTGTCAGGTCCTGGTGGCAGCAGGCTTAGAAGGTTATTCTAGATGTCCCTCTTCCAAGCAACACTCTCCAGCTCCTCCTGTGGAATCAGAAGGGTTCTCAGGCCAGATAAGATTTAAAATTCCCCCAGCAGCCCAGGAGTCTTCATCCAGTTGGATTTGACTGGAAAACCTCCAAAGACAGGTGTCTCTTAATCAGATATCTGTACCACTTCAACTGGCTCCTCTTGACACGAAGAAGCATTGACTCTACTCTGAACTCCTTCTGAATGTTGGAACTCCTCACCCTATCTTTAAGGCTGCGCTCAGCCACCCTATGCAGGAAATTTCATTTTAGCCACTTATATTCGCTGAGGAAAATAGGTGACTCAGCTCGCTCTTCACCATGACAGTCCAGTACAAAGTCTGCCTTACTGCTGACACTGCACCAATCTGTCTGTCCACCTCACACTCCACTTTCCCATCACTTGTGAATAAGATCCCAAGATACTTAAACCCCTTCATGGGATAGAGCAATCCGCCAGTTTTTGGCAGAGAACCACGGTCTCGGACTTGCAGGTGCTGAGACCAACAGAACCACATCATCCGCAAAAATCAAAGACACAACTCTGAGTTTCCTAAACCAGACAACCTCTTCACCTCAGCTAGGCAGTGAGATCCTGCTCATGAATATCACAAACAGAATCGGAGACAAGGAGTACAAAGTCAGCATTCCATTCTTTCCTGTAGAATATGAAAATCAATAAGGAGTTCATGGCAGTGACTTCATGTAACTTTATCTTCTCATTATTAACCAGAAGAGTTCTGGATGTGTATCGTAAGTTCAATTAATAAACTATTTTTACTTCCTTCCACTGTGTATTGATTTGTTTTCTTTCTGAAAACAATAGTGGAACATTTCATTTTGAACCACAGCCCATGTTTTCACCCCCGAAGGTCAAATTTTCTCTTTCGCCGGCGTTGCTTCTAAATCATTGAGCTGGCTGTTAAAAGATCAAAGAAGCCTAGTTAAAGCAACTGACCGATATTCATGTGGGTTGCTTTGCTTTGGGGTATGTAAATGAGCTTTTAACAGCACTTTAACACTGCATACATTTAAAGTGTTCTCTGAAGAAATGTTCTCAAAGGAAGTGTGAGTGTGCGAGAAAAAGACAGAGAAAGAGAGAAGAGCTTGTTTCAAGATTGATTAGAAAATAATAACATTGTTATCCAGATTGAAAACTCAGCCATTATATATACCGAGTTTCATAAGGTAAACATAATCATACACCTGCAACCGATTAGGCCTATTATGGAATATGAAATCAATCAAATGCCATCCTAAAAACGTCAGTCATTTTGTACAAATTAGCCAGGTAATTCATGAAATGCCCGTACAATAAATATGATGTGCACAGGTCATGTAAAGGGGGGCAGAGCTGTTAAAAATGCAGCGCCAGGTCACGTCTGCACAGCGGGTTTACGAAATGGTTGATGGAGCGATACAAAGTGGGAGCACATAATTTAAACTAATGGTGGATGAAAAGACAAAGCAAGCTTGTAGCGGTCAATAAAGGTACCAAAAAACGCTCAGACTTAAGCTGTTGCTGTTTTAGCTGGGCAGCGACAGAACCACAGGGGAGATAAAAACGGAGCTACAGGGAGTCAATAGCAACTATTTGTCCACCACGGACCTATTTCTTTTCTTTTTATTTCATTTTTTTGTTTGTTTGTTTGTTTTGTTTTGTTTTACCACAAAACAAGTTCAGCATAGTCAAGACACAAAGTTTGACAAAAGAAAACAACTGCAGTTTGGGACAAGTGATGCCACAAAGTTGGATTTTAATGACTTCTTTCTTATTAGTGAGAGTGTAAGAATTTTATTTTTTTCCTAGGATTTAATTAGATGCACAATTGATTTCTGCTCAAACAACCCAGATAGCAAACTATGGGTGAATCAATGTTGAATCTATGTTGAGACCTAACGTCGAAATTATTCAGAAAGCGCAAGGTTGATAAAATGTTGAGTCAACGTTTGCTTTTCAACCATAAATCACACTTTACCCAGATAGCAAAAGATGTTAAATCAATGTTGAATTAGGGTTAAGAAGGTTGAATTGTGGTTACGGTTGAAGACTGATGGTTGGATCAACGTTGATTCAACAACATTTTGTCAACATTGAAGTTTGTGTTTAAAAGATACCATTGAATCTACATTGTATTTTGGTTTAATTAAAATGTTTGACAGGTCAATGTTTAATTAATGTTGAATCTATGTTTGCAAACATGTAATCTATGTAAGCAAACGTTGACTCAACATTTTATCAACCTTGCGCTTTCTGTATAATTTCGACGTTAGGTCTCAACATAGATTCAACATTGATTCACCCATAGTTTGCCATCTGGTATGTATTTTCTCAGTCAGCCAGTGAATGAGTTTTGGTCATATTTCTTGTTTTTTTTTTCTTATTTCACAGGAGAGATGGTTGCTGGAAATGTTCCTCTGTACCCCTATGTAGATATTTCTAGACATTTCTAAGTGACCCCAAACTTTTGATCGGTGATGTAATAATAAGCTGGGTTCTTACGTGTGTGAGCTCTCAATAACAACATTAAATCAACCATTCTTTAAACTCTGAAAATTGTTCATGTGTTCACAATTATTCAATGTAAATGCGAAAAACATTTTTTCTTTGGCTATGACAATATGACAGTAATCTGTTTGTTTGGGTTTTTTCTAATTCTCTGATATAAAACTATCAGACATCATTAGACATGCAAGTAATTAATAGGATAAGCCTCAAGAAATAATAAATTAACTATACAAAGCAGAGGAAAAAATATATAACTACTGTCACCTATTTTACAACTACATGAATTGCAAGCCTAGCTACATGGCTGTTCATGTACAAAATTAGGTTAGCCATCAAAGCTAATGGACTAAAGATTCCTCAGCTGAAGTAATGTCACATTTTCATTTAAAATGGAGTATGCAGTTGAATACACTCTTTGCCAAAAACAGCAGCTATCTTCTTACAGTCTGTGAGTTGTCTGTTCTGTGTATGCACTGATATAGTAGCTCATGTTCCATAGCTTAATTAAACAATTGTCTTAAACCTGCAATCTTAGTAAAAGCCAGCAGGGGGCGACTCCTCTGACTGCAAAAATATATCTAATTGTGTAGATGTTTATGAGAAAATGACCCGACTTCTCATTTGATTCATTACCTCAGTGAACGCTTCCCTGATGAGTTTATGGTCTCAATTGTTAATTTCTAGTCTCCTTTGGTGCAACATGATGTTCATTTTGTGAGTCACAGTCCAATTTGTGTAAAATAGATGATGATAAACTGGGTATGCTTTGCACTGGGGCTACCATTGTGCTCCATTTTGGGCTTGTGCATATTTCTCATGCACAGGACTGAGGAAAATGAGAGTAAGGAGAGATAGGCAGAAAGGAAAAGTGGGAGGAAGCGGATGGTAAATCTAACACATGCACACTGTCTAAATATCTTACATACCAAAATACCAACAATCTTTCTGCAGTATTTCAGATCCCATCTTTGAATCTTCCACATGGTATTTAGTAAAATGAATATACTTTTGACTAAAACTACAAAAAGTATTGACAGTTTTCTTTCACAATTACATTAAGAATAATGGTCAAAACACCTTTTACTATTAATTCTTAAAATGATTTTGATGATTTTAACCCCACAATTCCACAATTTGGAACCAAATTTATCATTATATAAGACAAATCTGGGGAAGAAACTACCAAAATGCAACATCAGCATCTAGTAGTGCAAATTTTTAAAGTTCAATTGAAGTGTAAGGAATGCAAAGCATCTAAGGTCATGATTGTAGGAACAAGAACAAAAAATGTTCCTTTAGCAATAAAGAAAGGGATGAAGAGTGATTTATTTAAGTTCCTCCACTGCTCTAAAATGAATAAGAAACATTAAGAATAATCATTATTGAAAGGATTTCTACATCATTTTCCTTTCCCAGTCAAGACAAAGTCAAATACCTGCTATTAAGAATCATGGCAGAATAAGCTAATGCAGTCCAGTGTTTTGCCACAGGCATTTTGTTTCTGGAGATATGTTGACAAAGAATCTAGACTACATGCTCCATTTTATTGAGAAAGAGTGCTGGCGTGTAAAAACAAAACCCTTTTAAAAGGCGGAATTTTCCAAGTCATTGAGTAGTGCCACACATTGACCAGTAGAGGAAGAAGAGGTTGATTGATTATTTCATTTAATCTTGTTGCCACACCTCTGCTCTATACCAATTTTCCTTCTTTCTCCTTCAGCCCACAGTCTTATACAATTTAGCATGGCTTTCATCAGTACTGTAAAACACACTGACACGACCAATTCCTCTTCATATCTGCGCAAACAATTTCCATCTCCACAGCTTTGTTCTCTCTAATAGGCAATAGAATCACCCTAAACTCCTCAAGCTTCTCCATCTCCATTCTGCTGTGAAGAGTCCATCCATTAGCCTTGCACCTCATTGCTCCCAGCACCTGACCCAGAAACCAAAGGAGAGCAGGGGGGCCTACAGTCGTCATTCATTCATTTATTCAATGCGTTGGGCTGGGGTGTGCTGGCACCAAGTATTGGCTTTTAGGCAATGTGCCTGCACTGCTTTGTGTTATTGATGAGATTTAAATCGTACCCGGGGACAATGTTTTATGCTTTAGTGCATCAAAAGTCACTTGGCTGTGAGCAATGCTGAACCACTTTACAGAGACCACACAGAACGTTATTCAACAAAAGTTTGAGTATCGAGCTAGTTTAACAAAGGCTTGATTTCTCAGCCATTTTTCAGCTAGTGGGTCAGGTAGCTGGGAGTGAGATAATACGTGATCAGCAAATACTCACTTACAGTTCAGCAGATTTACGAAGCTTTATCCAACCTTTGAAGATGATGCACTGATGAAGACAGAGCTGTGTGTCTCCCCATGGGTGCCACGTGATATCAGTGAGGAAAGTGTAATCTAACGTGTAGGCTGATCTAAAAACAGTCTTAGTGCGCTGTGGAAACACGCATGGCAGAGAAACACTGACGAAACTAAAAAAGAGGCCAAATGTTTGCAAAGACTCTATAGACCCTGCTTGTGATATTGGCAGAAAGAAACACTGTTTTAGAAGAGTGAAAAAGATCTATTCATGTCATATCCCAGCTGCGGCTGAGAGGTTGAAGACTTGGTACACATAGGGGAAAAGCAAAATAGAAGCCAAATTCTACTGAAAAAACACACACACATAAAGAAGAATAAAAGCTCACATATAGCACTCACTTTTTTATGTGTAATTTGCCATTCGATTTGTTTGCCAGGTTTTACTTTTGATTGACCAGCGCTGGAGTGCTACCCAGCCAGCAGTTAAGGTGTAGTCATTAGGTTTGTGTGTGCACTTTAAAGGTGGGCAGAGAAGCCAGAATGGTATCTAAATAAAGAACTGTTATTTTGTAAAAACAGGTATAAAAATAAAAGTAAAAAACAGTCATCAGAATAGCTTCTTGAGAAAGAGGTCAAAAGAAACTTCTACTTGCTTAGTTAGTAGCTAAGCAGAGAGATAAACAATACTGGCACAGTAGTGTCTTTTTACCACTTGTGCTATACAGTTAAACCCCAAATAATTGATAGTCATCCATCCATCCATCCATCCTCTATACACCGCTTTATCCTCACTAGGGTCGCAGGGGGTGCTGGAGCCTATCTCAGCTGACTCGGGCGAAGGCAGGGGACACCCTGGACAGGTTAATTCATATTCATGCCAAATTTAGATTTAGATTTAAATTTGGATCTTCTGGCCGACTTCCTTTCGTCCGACAGGTTCTATTTAAGTGATTTCTTGATTGGACAGGTCTGGAGGGAATCAGGCGTGGGTGTTGTCAGTGAAACTGAACTCGCTTTCCAAAAAATGTGATTAGCCACAATTAATTCATCATTTAAATATTTAGCAATTACTTTTTCACATAGGGCCAGATAGATTTGGGTAGCTTTTTCCCCCTAAAAATTAAATCATCATTCAAAAACTGCATTTTGAGTTTACTTGGGTTATATTTCATAATATTTACATGTGTTTGATTATCTTAAACATTAAAGTGGGGAAAACATGCAAAAACAAAAGTGAATCTGAGATGGGGCAAATACTTTTTCACAGCACTGTATATATTTAAACCAGAAGAAACCAACAGGCTGGGAATGCCCTATTGGAAACCAATAAGAAAAGGTGGTAAGGGGATGTGTGTGTGACAAATCTCCTCATTCAATTGTTTCTATTGATTTAATTTCTACATCGTAGGTTAATACTGAAGACATCAAAACTATAAAATACATATGGAATTACATTTTCAACAAAAAAGTGTTAATCCTCAGTATTAATTTACAACGTAGAAAATAATACAAATGCATAAAAAGCATTGAATGAGACCGTGAGTCCAAATTTTTTGACTAATAATGTACGTTTGTTTTTTGTTTGTTTTGATTTGTTTTACTTTATTGCAAAAAATATGTAATTGTTATAACATTATTGAGAAAATGCAGCTTTTCTACAATTCCAAACACTCTTGGTAATTTGCACCGTGTTCTCAGAGCTCAGTGAGCCACTGAAAGAGTTCATTACTGATACAGAGTTGAGTTTTGAGGCTGTTCACACAAAAGGCAAAGATTATAAAGCCATGTCCAAGTGTTTTTAAGTGCCAGTGGCCTGTACCAGTGTGACACTGCAAACATCTTTAAAAAATTACAAAAACGTCCACTCTTTAAAAAAAAAAATTCTAAGGAAACCACAAGTGACCCCTGCACCGGCAAGAATTGTAGTGGTAGGCAAGAGGCCAAGATGAATCCAAAGATCACCAGCAAGGCCAGCATGATGAATCGGAGCAATTCTGGGAGCAACATCTTCAAGCAGACACTCCAGCAGACGCTGAACAAAGCTGGGTTTCATGGACACAGACCAAGGAGGCTCCACAAAAGCTCACCTTGCTGTTGCAAAATTTTGCGTGGACAAAGTAGAAAGCTTTTTATCAGCAATTCTGTGGTCAAATGAGATGAAAATGGAGCTGTTTGGACACGGGGATGTGACTTTTGTCGCATGAAAGAAAGCATTCAACCTTAAGAACTGTCAAAGGTGGTGGTAATGTAAAGCTCTGGGGGTGTTTTTCAGGCAATTTGCCAGATAGTCTTGTCAAAGTTAAAAAGGAAAACAGGACAACATTAAGATTCTGGAGGAAAACACCAAACAGTCAGCAGAAAAACTTGGCCTTGGGGCGCATCGAACATTCCAACAAGACAATGATCTGAAACATGCATCAGCAAAATCTCATTGAGAATCTGTAGAGAGAACTGAAGACCAGAGTGAGAAGGAGTCTTCCAACCTCAACCTGGAGATCATCATAAAAGGAAGTGGGCCAGAATCCCAGTGGAGACATGAAGAAAGATTGTTAGAAGTTATAGGAAACATTTGGTTTCTATGGTGGCAAATAAAGATGTTGCCACTGATTACTAAAAACGAATATGTATAATTTTTGACTTGACATTTTCAGTAAAAATAGGAGGATAAAAGGGGAAAAAAGAGAAATAGTTCAATTGAATCAGACCATAACCTTTTTTGAAAGCAGGCCTACATCTGAATAGCGGTGAAATTCATATTATTCACCAGAATGAAGTACCATTTACACCATTTCTAACATAATACAAGCATTTAAGAATGTATGAAGATTTTTGAGATGAACGTCGAATATCAGACTGACTGAGAGTTCATGGGGTGATGTCTTTTAAATCATGAACCGTGTGTCACATTGAGGTGTGCTCACTTTTTCACCTTTGTGGAAAACCATTTGTGGTAAAGTGCTTTTCCTTGTTCGCATTCAATCATTTCTTTGTACTTTCCTGTCTCTTCATCAGGCTAAATGAAAGATGCTCACGATTACAACAGAGCGGAATGAGTAGAAGTTCTGAAGTGTCTGTAAACAAAAATCAAAACTTAATAGCATTACTGCAACAAACACATTCTCTGGGCTCTGTCAGCTCAGTATCAGCATGGTTCTCTGATGTCCTGACCAGCATTCACAGCAGGAGCTCGCTGCACTTTGAGGTGTCGTCTGTTCATATTAGTTGTTAGCACCAGTTGAAAGCCAGACTCCAACAGCGGCAAAGGAAGCACTGAAGCCACGATCACACTGCTCCTCTAAATGTCCCACTGCACCGTCAGCCATTGTTCTGCTCGGAAAAGAATTATGACATGAAACTATAAAGTTCTGGAAAGTTCGTTATCTGTGTCAGCATGTATTTTGATGGTGCACAAAGCCAAGTTATCAGCACATACGTAGAGCTCAGTCATACAAACGTCAATAGAGGCATTTATGAACACAGGAAGCAACAACAGACACAAGACTGAGCTTTTTAGTACAGAAATATTGTTAGAAAGAGTCTGTCTGCCTTGTTTGATACATATGTTTGCTTCCAGAAGGGTTAACTGTCATATGAGTTGGAGCGCACAGGAGACATCCTGACATGAGGTTTAATGTAACATGGACTTTCTCCGTGGTTATGAAGGATTGAGTAGGGTTTGCTTTTGACCAGTTAACCACATTGCCAGAAGATGACTGACAGATGACTAAATGTGAGAGTTTGGATGTGCTACCATGGTGTAACCTTGCCAGCAAGTTGATTTCTCGTGATATTTGTGAGTTCACAAATCTCTCAAGAAACCATCTTGCTCCGCTCCCGCCTTCACTTTTCTTACAGCACCAAGTTGGTTCGGGCCAATCACGCAGCAGTATTCGTGTGTGGGGCGGGATATCCGGGTGTGACGACGACACCAAGCGCCAGTAGATCAAAACAAACATGGCAACGGAGGACAACGATCGTGTAGATGCTGCTATTAAGTCAGTTTTAGCTGAATCTCCTATCGCTTCTTTGAAGGAAGAACAACAGCGAGAGGCACTTTGCGCATTTCTGGATGGTAAAGATGTTTGTGCTTTTTTCTGTACGGGTTTTGGTAAGAGTTTAATCTACCAATTGGCTTCGCTTGTTGTGAAGATCCCGCGATTGGCTAAAAATAAACCTGTCAGAGGCGGGACATACTGTTGCATTGTCCAATCCGTGCCTCTTTCCTCCGAACGGATTTACATGGAGCGGTCCCAGATTGATATTGTGGAGTACTATCAAGTACTACACAATTATTAATCTGGCTATTGCCAGGTTAACCATGGTGATCTCTGACAAAGAATGTTTTAGTACCATGTAAGTATTTTTTTTTTCAATTAACGAGATGTGTGGGTAAGAATGTGGAAAACATATCACCATTTTTCATCCGCCAAGGGACAGTGGAGTTATGTGATGATTGCTGTACGTTTATTTTTCTGTCCGTGCACAACATTACTCAAAAACAGAATGACAGATTTGGATGAAATTTTCAGGGAAGTTCAGAAATGACACAAGGGCCACCTCATTAGATTTTGGCAGTGATGCGGCATACAGCCTGGATCCACTGATTTGTTAAGGACTTCCATATCATTGTGAGATAACGGCACAGCGTGACTGTAACTATGACAACAACATCAGCTGCCTGCTGACGATCACATGATTGCAATCCTACTACAAATCCACCACTGTGGACTTATTGGAAACATGCAAAGAACAATTTATTAAATTGCTGGAGGGGTGGGGGTTACATCTATACTAAATGGCCACACTGTATGTTGCTGTGATTTCTGATCATCAATAATTTATAAAAAGCTGCATTTCTACAATTATATGCTGTATTTCTGACAATGGCATATGGGGGATTGAAGAGCCTTGGAGGAGGTCTGCACTCTCTGAGTGCTTTTCTTGTTAAACATGTGACCAGTCACAAAGTGTTAGCTACAGCTGTCACTCAATGAAGTAAGTGGTAACACAGTGGAACAACTAAACAAGTAACTTGTTGTCTGAATCAGATTGAGCTCTGTTGATTGTTTTGTGGACTGTGAATGTGTTTTTAACCCTTATAAAGCTGGGGCCGAGTATACTCGGTCCCGCTTACTCGTACACACAGCCGAAACCGAACATTCTCGACTCAATACGTGTGACTTGTTTATGATTGCTAATTAACATAAAATAAGCACACACCTGTATGTTTAAGTCGACCAATGGTAAGATATAAACATTGGCCCCAAATTTGCTTCTTTCAAACAATAAAGCCGTATGAGCCGTTATAACGAAGCCGCAATTATGAAGCTCTTATCTGTATCTCAGGCCGAAATTCAATATGGCGAACGTCTACGACAATGCGACCTCACAAGACTTGATTGATATTTTTATGGATCAGGTGGTTTTAGTATATGTTTTAGTATATGTACTTCTCCAGAAACATGGCCTTGTAAGGGTTAATGCATGATTCTCATGTGTGGTGTTACTGTCAAGTCTAGGGGAAACCTGGACGTAGCATGCATTGCCCATGAACTCTTCCCACTCTCGGGTAAGGCTAGTTGAAGACCATTAAGATCAAATGTTCAAACAAAGGTTTAATTTATCATATCTTGAGCAGAGCTGTAAAACAGCAAACCAAAATACAGTGACACCCTAAAATTTTCCTCACCCGAAGAAAAACTAATTCAAATAAAAGACAGCTTCTAACCTATACTCCTAAAGAGAAATAGGAGAAAGCAGTGGAAAACAAAAAGGATCCTAACTCTACCACTGCTGCATGGTGCTCAAGTACACGTGCCAACTGTGCTCATGCAAGTGCTATTTACAACTAGTTTGCCTCGAAGCAGACTGACTAACAACCAAGGTCTCTCTCAACAAGGTCACATGGTACCGGTCCGACTTCCTAATCCACTACTCACACAATGCTGTTCACTGCTATCACACAGCAGGCTGGCTCTTTATTGGAAGTGACAGAAAGGAGAGAGGAGGAAGGATGTTTCTCTTGGTTTGAAAACGCGGCTCCTTCTGCTAGTGGAATCCTGGAGCCGCAGTTCCTTCACATCCACCAATCGGGGAGGTCCACCTGTTCTGGCTTCATTTCCTCCTGCCGACACACACAAACAGCCTGAGAGGAGGACAGACTCTATCTTAACACAAAATGACCCAGAGTCATATCTAACTTGAACACCACAATAAAACAGTCAGTATTTGACATGCAGTCTCCTGTCCATCCATCCATTTCTTTCGTTTATCAGGGGAGGTTCACAGTGACAGCAGGCAAAGCACATCATTTGAGGACGTCGGTTGGGCTGAGTCAGTGACCTCTTTCAGTCTCTTTAAAAAGTAGTTTTATCTGAGATGTTCATGCTTTTTCTTTAAACTGTGTATTATTTATTTAAATAATATTTTTTTACCAGTTTAATACTGTGTTGTTTTTTTGTACAACTTGTTCTTTCATTTCTTTTTTTCTTCTTTGCTGCCGTACAAAGCACTTTGTAACTTGTATTTTGAAAAGTGCTCTATAAAGAAAACATATTATATTATTTGTATTAGTATTACTCCAGACACTTTCTAGCACCTCCTTAGGGATCCCAAGGCATTCCCAGCCCAGATGTAATCCCTCCAGCGAGTTCTGGGCCCACCCTGGGGTCTCCTCGCAGTTGGATGTGACTGGAAAACCTCAAAAGGAAGCCACCCAGGAGACATCCTAATTAGAGGCCCAGACCACCTCAGCTGTTTCCTTTCGATGCGAACGAGCAGCGATTCTACTCTGAGCTCCCTCTGGATGTTTGAGGTCCTCACGTATCTCTGGCCTAGCCACCCTATGTTTTTCTCATATGTATTTTGCATTTTGATCCATACTCTATTGTGAATATATTCCATCTATTTACATCATGGGTTGAACTGTTTAAATATTCATCAATGAAAGACTAATACTGTAGATGATAGACAGATAGACCTGTGTGGACACATGTCCATCCAGCTGGAACAAAAGATAAATGTCCACACATACCTATTAATCTATCATCTATCATGATAGATAGATAGTATCCACATACAATACAACTATCGTCTTTACAGTACTGTTCAAAGTTTTGGGGTCAGCACTTTCATTCATGTGGAAACAAAATTGCACAAGGGTTCTCCAATCATCAATTAGCCTTTCAACACCATTAGCTAACACAATGTAGCATTAGAACACAGGAGCAATGGTTTCTGAAAATGGGTCTATGTACCCATATATAGATATTCTATTAAAATCAGCGAGAATAATCATTTAACACATTAACAATGTCTAGACTGTATTCCTGATGCATTTAATGTTATGTTCCTTGAAAGAAAATGCTTTTCTTTCAAAAATAAGAACATTTCTAAGTGATCCCAAATTTTTGAACAGTAGTGCATGTCAATGTTTCCATTTGTGATGGATGGATGGTTAGATGAGGGATGGCTAGATGTGTGGGTATCTATCAATCATAGACAGATCCATAAACAGTATCCACAGATCATAAATAGATCAAACTGTACTGAAATAACATCTTTCAATTTGACTTTTCTGACAAGTTTTCCAACTATCCATCTATCTTTAGCCAAATTCAATGAATTTGTACAAGAACTATAAATCCTACAATCAAAATTTGTGTATCTATGTGGAACAGAAACCTGCATATAAGACAAATATGAATCTAAATCAAACTTTTAAAAATTATTCATTCAAAATTAGGTTATGCACCACTTTCCTCAAATTTCCAATATGCATTGTTGCCTAAATGCAAGTTTACAGTCTTTTTTTTTTTTTTTTTTTTTAGATTGTCAAGCACAAGCTCTTGTGTTTAATGGTTCTCATTCTATTTGATCTTATCAAAAATAGTTTAATATGGAAACTTGACAAGAGTGATTCCAAAATATGCTTTGATTACACTGTTTTGCATTAAATGATGTGTAGCCATCAGTGAAACATAAAACTTTTGAAAGTATTAATGTAAATGATAAAAAATCATATCACTTCATAAATTGCTTCTGATGCATTCACTACTGTAGAGAAGATTGTCGGTCTGGTCAGCTGAAGTGACTTTCTTTTGAACCAGTAAAATAAAAAGTGTAATATGCTCGAGATGGAGACTTCACATTGACCAGCGCCTGGTGGGTTTGACACTTTATTCTCTGGAGGTTAACAGCACTGAAGGAGAGCTGTATTGGATGCCAGCTTAACAGGAGAGCAATCTGGATTGGTATTTAAAAGATAATGGTGAGGCGAAAACCAATTAGCTTTGTGCTCTGTGGCTGCCCAGCGCTCACAGCTGTTGTCAGTGCAATTACAGGGTCACTGCTGCTGCCAGGTAAAACCCTATATCTTGACAGGAGCCTAGCTAATTTTGCTGCAAAGCTAATTACGGTGATGATTGTTGCTGCGGAGTGGATGACATTTACATTAGAGTCTGTGTTTTGATTATTTACCGTTAACTTTTATCTCTCGTACCAAAATATGTTAGCAATGCCACCCTCTGCAGCCTTTCCTGAACAGAGCAGAACCTCAATTACACTCGGATCTAATATCATATGATGTCAGGAAGACTTTTTTTTTTGGTTAATTTTAAGATCCTTCTCAAACTAAATTGAGGCTCTCATGAGATGGTGGTTACAATTATAAGATGAACAGTATTTGCAGGTCTATAATCAAATGTAAATTCTGGTCTCCTTAATGAAAGTCAGACTCACTTTCCGGCTACACACCGAACCAGCCTCTGTAATCTTAGTCTTGCTCATTAGATTGTCTAACATTGTCAACCCCGATATTTTTGCAATGGCAGCACTGAGGAAATTGAGTTGAGCAATTGTTGGAACTTTTCAGAAACTGCTTTTCTTTAGCGTGCTTCAATCCTTCAGAGTTGTTTATTCTTCATATAATTACTTCCATCACTTCTTGTGTTTAGCAACAAACGCAGTGCATGAATGCCTTCAAGCCTGTCTTTTATCCACGCTGAAGAATGATTGCGTTTCACCACTTTGCGTAACAATGGTCTTTATGGTCTGTCTTAAAGTCTGGCTCCTTCGAACTCCATTTGCCATCACATATGGTCAGGCAGCAACACTTGTTTCAAGCATTCCTGCCCTTCACTTTCAGCCTTGCCACATAAAGGGCACACGACTTCCTGCATTTGCTCTAATCACTGCCGTTGCACGGTAACTGTAGGTTAGAGAATCACATGATATAAATGTAATTTCAAGAAAAATGGTATTTTTTTTCTTTCATTTCACCTTTTGCTTTAATTGAATTTTGAGGAGTGCAAAACATATAAAAGGCTGTCCAGATTACCTGCTTATGTAAGGGCATTTTTTCTGATCTTTTTATCTTCTTAATGGAGAAGAGAAACGCACCAATTCCCAATGCCAAAATTGAATTTGAGCAAAAACATGTGTCTTCATTTCTGTCATCTTCATGAAATTTAAAATTAAAAATGAGTTTTTTTTTCTATTAAAAATACTGCCTCAAGTGAAACTGCAGAGTGAAAGACCAGATTCGAGGAACACTTAAAGCATCTGTTCAGCTTTAATTGGGTTGAGATGTATGTTTCCATGGCCACTCTTTAGTGTTCAGCCTGACAGACTCAAAGAAAAAAAGTAAGGCTGCCAGTCTGAAGCCTGTGAAAAAAGCATCAAGAGCTGATGGACAGAGCACAAAGTGAACTTCCTCCGGTACGACAATCTGCAGGACGGTCCATCATTAGCCACTCGACAGCTTAATTAAAGGGATCAGAATAAGATCTCTGGAATACAGCTTGACATTTTAACCGCTCTTAAAAGTGCCTTCTTTATCGGCATGAGTATAAGAGGAACTAAGGTTATTACTGGGTCATTATAAGGGATGAAATGGTAGCAGAGACTTCTCAGCTCACATATCTTACCACAGCCTTAATATATCCTGTCTCATTGTTCATGGACTAAAAAGGAAGTAATCAGTCTCAAAATAAGAAACAGAGCACCCTTAAAATAGGTTTCAAGCATCTCTTTGCTCTGACATTTTTACAGGTTGCTCTGTCTCTTTCTTTCTCTTTTTATAGTCCTTCCACCTCCACACAAACGCACATAAATATCCCCATCTTCAGGTGCACATTTATACAAAACGGAACAGAAAAACAGAGAGCTTCTTATTCATGAGCATGTGCATGTCAAGAGCCATTTTTTTCCTGTTTTTTAAATAGAACATATGATGGATAATACCTGTGGAATGCATTTATCCTCATTCACCTTTACACAGACATGCAAAACCTCAGTGGGCTTTTTGAGGTGTTTTTTTTTTTTTTTGCCATTTAACAAGTCAAACAGAAAAACCTGGGACTTAGATTCTGCATGTTTTGTGCATATCTTTCCACATTTTTACATGTATTTCACATCTTCTCTTGCAGAGGCACAAACACCCACGTCCAACGGAACCAGCTGGCCATTAACAGTAGCAGGACTGTCCATAATGATTTCACCTGTCAACTGTGATCCTGCTGCGCCGTGCTGCATGCAGCAGAGTGCAATGGCCACCGGGAGTTTCAAGTCAGCTCTGACAAATGGCCAAGGCTGGCAGTGGATCAGGAGACTCGGGGGCTGTCTGACTTATCACTCCACCAGCAGACACTATTACAGCCATTGGGTTTGTCTGCAGGCTGCCGTACTCTCTCAGTATTTTTCTCACTCACTCATAGTGTATTCCTCCCCTGTCAGCCTGTTTCTCTTTCTCCTTATCATTCGTAATTCCAGGCTGAAGTCAAAGATGCTTTATCGGCACCGCTCTTCAAAAATTAACAATACTGCCAAAAGACGGCAACTCTTAAAAAATACACCCAAGGGAGGATGACTGAACGCGCTTGTTTCCGTCTGACACCCCGCTTCTCATTCATGCAGTCGTGCACATTTACATTCGTAGCAGCTCAAGTGTGACCAGAGAAGTTTTTTGTTTTTTTTTTGTGAAACCTGAACTGATCCTGACAAGGCACGATCCTGTCAGAAAATTCTGTTTGATTTTGCTTTATTTTTTAATAAAGGCTCGAGGCTCAGGTCAAGCTCAGTACATTTTCTTACTGATTAAATTGAATGCCTATGTCATGAAATCATATTTTTTTAAGGCTGTATGTTTTATGTTTGACAGTGTGGTATATCTTTGTATTCGCAGTCAGGGCTACGGGTTGTTTTGACCCGTTTTGCTTTGTTACCGTCTATGAGAAATCATTCTTCTTCGTGTCATCGCGCTGTGGTGTTTGCACTTGGATTAGTCATGTTGTGAGGACAAAATATCTGTCTGGGATTCACTTACCTATTTGGACACAAAAAGGGAAACTATTGTGTTTTAGGGCAACAATTTACATTTTGGAACAGGAATAACTTGACATGTAGGGAAATGCACAAATTCAATTTTATACCATGAGTGTTAGAAGATTGATAACACACTCCTGTCTGGAAAAATACAACCCTGTCTTCTGTAAATGACATTTATATACTCTAGCAGTAAGTAAGCTTTCAAGGAAAAATAATTGCTATGATTACATTTTCTATCAGTGCCATAAGGAAAGGATTAAACATGTTTCAGAAGTCACAAATATATTGATAATGAATGAGTAAATTACATTTGATCACTGACAACATTTTTTTTTTCTGCCAAAATCCCACTTTGCAGTTCAAAACTTACATGTAAAGTTAACTCAGTCATACATGTTTGATGGTTATTTTGAGGCATTCACAGAATATGGTTTATGATGTAAGGACAACTCTTGATCTGATTTTAAACATGTTGAAACTGCAACATTAACATTTAATCCTTAATCTCCTTAGCTTAACCAAAGACCACAATCCAGACAATGACTACACTGCACATAAACCTAACCTAAATGTAACTTCAATTTCCACTGTGGTCATTGATTACCTCCCTAAAAATGCATATTTGCATTTGAAAGTTTCTTATTTTGAAGATTTTCTCATTAAAATAATCCTCTCCTGTCTTTATAGGGTTTACTTGCAGCTCCACTCTCCACCACCTTCTCCACCCACTGCAACGTGAGCTACCTGTTCACCCACAACTCTGCTCAAACACTGTTAAACTACTCTGCACAATTCAACAAGTTGTATATTGGAGAAACCCAGGTGTGAATGATCAACCATGGCTTTAAATGATTACTTTGCACATGATATGTCTTCATCCATAGTAGAGACACTATATGTATATGCTAACAAGGAAAAATAACTTGATATTTGATGGATAGGGTCTTTGAGTTAGCTTAACTTTGCATGAAGAGCAGAAACATGAGGGAAACAGCTGAGAGTCAGGAAGGTAATGCCAAGAAAATGTATGGACAACCCCATGCCGTCTGTTTCACTTTGGTTTAGGTCCGGATTAAGCAAATTTTTGAGAGTGTTGGATGTGCAACTCAGAGGTCCAGGCAAACTGCTTCCCGTAACTGGTATATGGCAAACTTTTATCAAAAAAAAATAAAAAATCAAAAGTATAAGGATTTAATGTAAGTAAAACTCTGGGTAAAATAATTTAAAGTGTGTGCTAAACAATAGGTAGGACCACCAAATGTTTATTTTCATCCCTATACATTCCTGGAAAAGGATTAGGTCATTTCTTTGGCCCTAATGGCAGCGACTCTATTAACTGTAGACAAGCTTACCACCTCAAAATATTAGAACTTCAAATGGCTCACGTGCTTTAGGCAGCATAATACATTGAAGGGTTTGGCCAGAAGTGCTCTCTGTCTTTGCTATTCCAAATAATGTAGCAAATATTCATTCGACTAGTTGAACTTAGGTGATCTGCATATGAGTGAATTTCAAACCTTACAAAACTCAACAGACATTAACCATGTGAGTTCAAGTGGTAAATATACCTGGTACAAATACAGTATACAAATACAAATACAGTACAACAGCAGCAAAACTATGCATAGGGTCTTTTGAAATTTCCCCTTAATGGGTGACAATTTGAAATGTTGCTAAAGTTAATTTATTTAAGAACAATGAAGTTAATTATACAGCACCATCAAACAGCACACCACAGATAGACGTATTCAGTGCATCCAGCACACAATACAACATGGTCTTATCCTTACCTGTTGTACAAAAAGCATTTTTTCTCCTCCACAACTCTGAATTTCTATCATCAGTCCTGTTTCGTGTCCTTCTCTCTCAGTTTCCCTCTTTGTCATTCTCCGTCTGCACCGCTGTCCTTCTGATTTTTCAACACAATATTTGTCTAGCTTTTCTTATGTACACTCAGAGAAAGATTCCAGGCCTCTTTACATGATGGCTATTCAGGGAATGCCAGATGCCTTTGTTGTAAATAAGACATGGGCTGTGTAAAGCACGCTGTCAATGAAAGAATGACACAAATCCTTCAGTGGGTGACAAATGCTGAAAAACTTCTTATGTTTTGAAGGAACTAGATACTGTAGAATAACACTACAGTACATGCAGTCCAGAAGAAGAAACATGATGCAATGAGGAGTGCAGTCTTGCCCCCCGATGGTCTGACCCTAAAGCAATGTCAATGTAGAAGACACCCTGAAGAAGTTCTCCCAGAACTTGCATTCACAGATGACATTGCCCTCCTGGAAAACCCTCTTAGTGAAGCAGAAGACGTTCTGCATCGGGCAGAGTGAGAACCAAGACAGATTGGATTCTTCCTGAATGCTGGAAAGATAAAGTTCATGCACCTTAACCCAACATCTGAGGAGACATTGCATGCACTAGATGAATCGGAAAAAGCTGATGATTTCCTACATCTTAGATGCTACACCATCACAGCATGTGATATAGCAACAATTGGTAAAGCTTGGGGAGCATTGCACTCTTCATAATATAGGCATTTCCAATTAAAACGACAACCAAAATGAGAGTATTCAAGGCATCAGTGGAATCCGTCTCGCTTTATTGATCTGATTCCTGGTCACTAACGAAGACACTCTCAAAAACAATTGATGGTACTTCTACCAGAATGTTATGGATGGTTCAGAACATCTCCTGGAAATCACACTTCATCAACAAGTTGCTACACACGTGGACAAAATTGTTGGTACCCCTCAGTTAAAGAAGGAAAAACCCACAATTCTCACTGAAATCACTTGAAACTCACAAAAGTAACAATAAATAAAAATTTATTGAAAATTAAATAATCAAAAACAGCCATCACTTTTGAATTGTTGATTAACATAATTATTTAAAAAAACAAACTAATGAAACAGGCCTGGACAAAAATGATGGTACCTCTATAAAAGATTGAAAACTATTTGACCAGAGTGACATGATTAACTCAGGTGTGTCATTTAATTGACATCACAGGTGTTTCCAAACTCATAATCAGTCAGTCTGCCTATTTAAAGGGAGACAAGTAGTCACCCTGCTGTTTGGTGAAAAGGTGTGTACCACACTGAACATGGACAACAGAAAGCGAAGGAGAGAATTGTCCCAGCACATCCGAAAAAAAATGATAGACAAACATCTTAAAGGTAAAGGCTATAAGACCATCTCTAAACAGCTTGAAGTTCCTGTGACAACAGTGGCTCATATTATTCAGAAGTTCAAGACCCACGGGACAGTAGCCAACCTCCCTGGACGTGGCCGCAAGAGGAAAATTGATGACAAATTGAAGAGACGGATCGTTGGAATTGTATCCAAAGAGCCCAGAGCAACCTCCAAAGAAATTAAAGGTGAACTCCAAGGCCAAGGTACATCAGTGTCAGATCGCACCATTCGTCGTTGTTTGAGCCAAAGTGGACTTCATGGGAGACGACCAAGGAGGACACCACTGCTGAAAAAAACTCATAAAAAAGCCAGACTGGAATTTGCAAAAATGCATGTTGACAAGCCACAAAGCTTCTGGGAGAATGTCCTTTGGACAGATGAGACCAAACTGGAGCTTTTTGGTAAGGCACATCAACTCTATGTTCATAGACTCAAAAACCAAGCATACGAAGAAAAGAACACTGTCCCTACGGTGAAACATGGAGGAGGCTCAGTAATGTTTTGGGGCTGCTTTGCTGCATCTGGCACAGGGTGTCTTGAAAGTGTGCAAGGTACGATGAAATCTGAAGACTATCAAGGCATTCTGGAGAGAAATGTGCTGCCTAGTGTCAGAAAGGTTGGTCTCAGTCGCAGGTTATGGGTCTTCCAACAGGACAACGATCCAAAACACACAGCCAAAAACACCCAAGAATGGCTGAGAGAAAAGCGTTGGACTATTCTAAAGTGGCCTTCTATGAGCCCAGATCTGAATCCCATTGAACATATGTGGAAGGAGCTGAAACATGCCATTTGGAGAAGACACCCAACAAACCTGAGACAACTGGAGCTGTTTGCTCATGAGGAGTGGGCCAAAATACCTGTTGACAGCTGCAGAACGCTCATTGACAAATACAGAAATTGTTTAATTGCAGTGATTGCCTCAAAAGGTTGTGCAACAAAATATTAAGTTATGGGTACCATCATTTTTGTCCAGCCCTATTTCATTAGTTTGTTTTTTTTAAATAATTATGTTAATCAACAATTCAAAAGTGATGGCTGATTTTGATTATTTAATTTTCAATAAATTTTTATTTATTGTTACTTTTGTGAGTTTCAAGTGATTTCAGTGAGAATTGTGGGTTTTTCCTTCTTTAACTGAGGGGTACCAACAATTTTGTCCACGTGTGTATATGGCTGTGTGTCAACCATCATTAGGCAGCGTTGACTAGCCCTTGCTGGACATTTGGTGACACACAACGAAGCAGCTGGTTGAGTTCCTACCTAGCACAACATTTAAGAAGGCACTTGAAGAGGCACTGATCTAGAAGACATAGAACTTTTGACTGCAATGTTGGACAGAGGGAGGCTTTAGGAAGAGTTTCATTCATGTCACCGATTTTGTCGGACGGACTTGACTGACTGACACGCAGTCCAGAATCCTTTACTTTGTGAGCTTATACCAGAATGTTACGGATTGTACGATAAAAATGTTAAATATGTCTGAATTTATCAACCAGGTCTGCTAATGATTACATAAATAGTTTTGATGAGGATGTCTACTATTTGTTACACAAATAATGTTGACTGTCCCTTTTTTTCAGTACAATTATTGCTTTGTTTGCATGTTAAAAAAAAAAGGTCTTGGACTGGGGATTTTATTTTGACACATAGTAGTCTAAAAGTCAAATAATATAGCTATAAGATCCTGAAAGGAAACTTTCAGGCTTTTATATTTCAGAGGTAGTCAGCAATGATAAAGCCCACATAATCTGGGTGCACATCCACATAAACAACTGAGATACAGAGTTGTACATATAAACGTCTACTGAAAATACACTTGTGCAGCATCGAATGCATTGTTACTTTCATTACTTCTTTTGTTAGGTTATACTGTTGTTTACCTTCATATTGTACCTCCAGGTGAGATATGAGGCTTGTACCTAAAGTTCAATAAGGAAGAAGTGTTTACTTCTATTCTCTCCTCTCTATGAATGCGAACTATTCCTGCAGCTCTGCTCTCTTTGTAAATTTTGTTTTCTCACGCTGTCAAAATCACTTCAATCTCAATTTCGACATCGCTGCTCCTAATCAATCATCTATCTGCCATTGTTCTCTGAACTAATCAGCCTACAGTTCTTTCAATTGATTGTAATTCTGTCGCTCACCCTGAGTGCTAATTGGGCATCCGTCCTCTTCCCCATCTCCATCTTATTTGACATGTACATGGCAACCTATCTGCTAATTACGCCCCCCTATACCACCAGCATCTACACTATGGGGGGTCCTCTCTTCATCTACCTTCATGTCTATGACAGCTCTTCTCACCGGAACCCAGCTGCTGAAATATTTAGATTTATCTGCAACGCATGTTAGTTTTTACTTCTAAATGATCTCCTCTTATAAGATTGTCCTCTGTTGTATACACAGTCTCCTTTCACCATCAACATGTCGTCAGTTAATTCGTTCTCTGGCTCTTTTGCTTTTCAGGATCGTGTGGATGATCAGAGAACATCAGGATGCAGTGGACAAATGGCGGGTAAAGACACCTGGACTGCTCTGGCTCATGGATTAATATATTCATCATATTCATGCCTTTCATCCCTGTGGGCTATTTTGAGTTTTAACCCACCTGACCTGAACACATAAAGAACATGAGCTCCTCACAGAGAGGCCACAGACAGGTTAGAAACCCGTGACTCTCTTGATGTGAGGCAGCTAACTTCTGAGCTGCCCTGCCACCCATCAATAAGTCATTACCTCGTTAATTTGGAGACATAATAATCATTACCATAAACAAATGAGTCTGTTGCCAAGAGGATTAGCAGCCTTCCCCAGCTTTTATATTTTGCACTGTGTGCTATCAGGTCAGAACTAGCAGGGCTTTTTCTTTCTGGCTTACCAAATGCACACTGATTGCTTTAACCATGGACAAAAAAAAAAAAAAAAGAGGACACTGTTCATGTTGCTACAGCTTTTAAAGTTCCAGGGGGATGTTATCTCTGCCACGATCTGAGTTAAAGCAAAGAATACACAATGCTATGTAGAGTGATGAAAGGCACAGCAAAGGAGCACTGGCAAGAGATGGGATTAAGTAGCTGTGGCTGTAATGTGGAGAACAAAACCATCACTAGAGTAAAATCAAGGCTACTGTGTAATTCGTACATCTAGATTAATAAAAAGAAAAGCAGTTGTTCAAAAGTGCAGCCAATAATTTGTCACTGACATGTAAGGAATGGTACAACAGCTGTATGAAGAGTTTGTTGGATAATAGTGAGTGATCTCTTCTATTCAGCTACAGTGGAGTCATTCAAATAGAAAAAAGGAATTTCAACTGTCCTTGTTCATTGTGTTCAGAAATATAATGACACTGCAGTTATTGTGAATACTTGTGGCAACTTTCTGCTTTAAGTCCTTGTCAACTGATGTGGGCAACTGATGCACACACAGGGCCACTTTTGCTAAGATATGTCATCGTTTTATCCTTTTGCACACTTTATTGGCTTCTTTAGCACAAAATAAGTAAAATATTTTTATTTACTATGGACTCATTCTTCAGTGCAATATAAAGTCTTCCACTTCTACGGAAACAGCACAACCGTGACTAGAAGTAAAAAGAGTTCAAATAGTCTTTCGTGCTGTTCAATAGAGGCAAAATGTCAGAAATGAAAGTGGAATTTCTTTCATTATTTGTTTGAAAACACCTGTGCCCCCACCCGCAGCAGCTGACGGTTAAAATGGTAAAATGGTGTGTGTGTCTCTGTGTGTGTGTGTGTGTGTGTGTGTGTGTGTGTGTGTGTGTGTGTGTGTGTGTGTGTGTGTGTGTGTGTGTGTGTGTGTACGTGTGTGTCTTTTGGCAAATATGTACTGTTAATAACGTTACTTTCATGTTGAAAATACGATGTCATATCGGGGAAATAAGCACCGAGAGTTTTTTTTCCTATCGAAGTGTATGTGTGTGTGTGTGTGTGTGTGTGTGTGTGTGTGTGTGTGTGTGTGTGTGTGTGTGTGTGTGTGTGTGTGTGTGTGCGCGCGTGTTTGCGCGTGATATTAAATATTTCAAGGTTGGCAGGTCTGTCTATCCATTACACTGGTCAACAACAAATTTATTGTTTAAGTTTTTTGAGATGATTTAGGATAATTTTGGTGTGGTGAATCCAATTGGTTGGTCACATTGGTTTTGCTCAATCAGATCAAATTTCTGAACTATGCTACATATGATGCTACATAGGATGCAGTAATGATGGCTGATTACTGCTAGAGTCTATCCCAGCTGACTTAGGGTGAAGACAGGGGACACTCTGGACAAGTCACTAGTCTATCACAGTGCTACACATAGAGACAAACAATCACACTCACATTCAGACCTACTGACAATTTAGAATCACCATTTAACCTCAGCATGTTATTGGACTGTGGGAGGAAGCTGGAGTAACTGGAGAAAACCCAAACATGCACAGAGAGAACGTGCACACTCTACAAAGGAAGATCCCAGGAAGGTCGGGATGCGAACTGGTGATCTTCTTGCTGCAAGGACAAGGTGCTAACCATCAATCCACTGTGCAGACTGGAAGAAAGATATTTGCGAAAAATGAATTGTAACAGAACAAAACAGAATAATTACTTTAAAATTCAAAGTGGCACTATTAACCTAGAAATTGAAGCATAAAATAACCAGGTGCTTAAATATTCCTCAAGTCAAATTTAAATCCAGTAGAGCCACCTGTGGCAGCTCAAGTCTGTGTAAATCAGTTTTTATCAGCTTTGCACATCTGGACTCTACAGTTTTACTCGCATTCTAGTCTCCTGTAAAAATTGATTCACTCCAGAAACAAGTCTGAGAAGCACTCTGCTGTCGATAGTGAAGCCTTTAGAAGGACATGGAAAGATTAAAGCCAAAGTGCTCTGACCATTCCACTGCGGTCTTCACGAGTAAGACAACACAGTCCAAGGTCAAAATAGAGCAGATGAGAGGTCAGCCAGGTCCAGATCAGCTCTGATACAAGGAGCACCATGTAGAGGTGAAGGCTGTCAGGATGAAAGCAGCTCAGAGTAACAGGAGGATCATGAGGTCCAGGCTGAAAAGAGCAATGACAGTTAAACCGAGAAATGAGGGTGCAAGTGAATTATTTAGAATCTATTATAGTTGTGTGTTACATATTCTAAAAATAACTGTTTCCTCTCTCCATCATCTATGTAATGAAGATATACTTTTGTCTGTTCTTGTACAGAAGACATATAAGTGAGTAACACACCCTGATAAAATCAGCAGGGGGAGAAATGATGGAGGCCTGCAGTTCATGATTATTTTTATTTCTGATACTCTGACTGATTTCCCCAATTAGTGATTGGGCCTGTACCAGAGCTGGACTGGGCCCTTAAATTCTGGCCTGGGGCAGAGCCAAGGGGTGGCCCAGGGTGGCCACCACAGACTAAAGCCTGACTACCCCTCTGGCCACCCCTCACAACCAGTAGAGAGTTGGAGGGAAATCCACATACTGCAGTGACCACTATTTTCCTGGCAGAACTTCTTTGCTGATCCATTTCTGTATGGCCAGTGTACCCACACGGATTCATTTGATTGGCACAATCAGTCCCCAATTCAGCCACATAACAAGGAAGTAGTTCTGTCCAATCAGGAAATCTTTACAACTGGTTTTGTAGAATCCGTACTTCAGTGTGAGTAACGGTCTGAATCTGGTTGGTCCTTTAACCCTTAGATGCATAAGTGGGTCAAAAATGACCCGATGCACAAACTTGGAGAGAAGGAGAGTAGCAACAGAGGAAAAGAGTCACACACAAAGCAGCAATAGCAGAATGTCAACAAAATGGATGTTGACATTCTGCCATTGCTGTTCTGTGTAATATTCTTCTTTTACAATGATCAAAATCTGTTATAAAATGAAAAATAATCACTTTTAAAATATGAAATTATTCTTGTGTGGACACAAATATAACACAAACTATAATATAAATGATTATTCTTCACCAAAATGACAAAAATGGCATAATAACACATTGGTTCTTATACGGGTCATTTTTGACCCACTTATGGAAAAATGTAGGGTCCAGTCACTCTTACATCTAAGAGTTAAAAATTGTCTGGCTCCACCATAGATTGGTCCAGACCAGCCCACCGTATGGATCTTAACTTCCCTTTGTTTGTGTAAACCAGTAGTGCCGCTCCTTAATGAGTAATCAAGGAGAAAGTGGTGTTGCAATATTGCACAATGTACTATGATGAAAACAGGGGATATTATAATGTGTGTCTTGCAGGTGAGAGAGAAAGTAGATATTTAAAAAAAAAAAAAAAAGATTAATCAGATGATCAAAACTGGCTCCTGCAGGAGCACTGCTCACCATGTAGCTTAAAAAAATTAACTAAACAACAAAAGCTGTTGATAATGAAAGGTGGATGACAGACAAACGAAGATGTTCTTTCAAAAAGACAAGATATCAGAGCTGCACTGAAAGACATCTTTAGCAAATGTTTTCTAATTGTCTTAACCTCTGGACACAATGTTTTAGCCCCCTAAAGAGTTACACAGATGTTAGCTGCTAGAGAAATCAAGCAGAATGTATTTTAATGCAGTATTATCAATATAACTTTGCCTACAGCAGCTTGTTTGTTCAATAATATGTTTTTTTCCTCAGTTTTATCATGGGGATCTTAATAGGTTTCTGGATCCACAGTTGCATAGCGTAATGCTAATCATCCTCAACTCTCATGCCATAGTGTCGTGCCAAGCAGCACGCCATTGTTCACTTTTTCTTACCACAAGTTCTGCTCCTTCTCCACTCTCAGCCTGATCTCTCTGCCTCGCTTCATCCTCCTCCCTGTGCTGCCACCACCACCATCAGACACGAACTGAAAAAGGCCCGACAACAAACATGTCAGTGATTTTTGCACATTTGCCAGCGTGTGCCTGAAGGGCCTGTCTTTTTTGGCTCGCAATTTCTCCGGGCCTCTCTTGCGTTTTGTCTTATTCATTTTGGCACTCTGACTTTTCGCCGTTTAATGAAGGCGCTGAGCCCAAAGGAGCCCTGATTTGTACTGATGGAAAATGTTTGTACTAATGTTCAGCACTGCAAATACAGCAAACCCTCTTTTGCTTTCATCCTTCTGCTTCCATTGATGGATTCATTGACAAACTTTCAGCACAAAATTAGGCCACTTAATGTAGAGATGAACCTGATTTGTGGGAGAGAAGAAAGATGGCAGTTTTAAGTTGGAAACATACTGACACAATAAAACGACACGTTAAAAGTAAGTGGTATAAGCCTGCTGATCTACAACTGAACCTGTTGTGGTGTGAATGATTTATAGGGAGGTGTTAAGTGCTTAAGCTGGAAATGAATGACCCAATCTCCTCATAGCACCTTGATTACTTAAGATTAGGACTCTGTTCATTGAACTGAGAGTTTTCTATTCCTGGAGGCTGGTGTGGGCAAACAAGAAGTACCAAATGGTGTAACATTGTACCAGAATAGTGTTCACAGCTTCACAACAGAGATGTTTTCTTCTTTTGAACTGGAGCTGGTAAATATTGCAGATGAAACTGAATAAAATTTTGGGGGTAAATTTGAGTAGATCCAAACAATTCAGCTGAGAATTCATACCAGCTTTTGCAGGGCATTTTAAAAAAAACATTTTCTCACTGTGAGATTAAATCTATTTTCAATCATGTAGTTAGGAAAAAATGCTCAAAGAGAATTTCAACATAGGCTTTGACAATTTCTAAAATAAAAATCTTTCATTTTTATTTGATCCAGCTTCTCAAATTCATTCCTCCATTTTCCTTAATTGCAAATGTGATAGCTTTGGGTTTTGCACTCCTGCATGACAAACTGAAGCTCTGGGATCAGGACACGGGCATTTTTAAAACTATTTTTGACACATTATTGATTGAAAGGTTATCCGCCATTAAAATGTAATTAACACGTTGATAAAAATGCCAAAATATGGAATATATAAATAGCTGCAGTGTGCAGAAATGTACACCAGAAAAAAACCCCAAAGGGCAGGGTTTGAAAATCCTGTATCTGTTGTGTACATGAACATGGACAGATGCTTCAAAAATAGTCAAGCTAAAAATCAGCATTCCCGTGTAGCTTCCAGTTCTCCACTCTGCAGTGAAAGTCTGCTATTTATTCCACTGTGTGATTACATCCTATCTCCACCAAGGGCTTTGGTGCTCTTTATACTCAATAGACTATTGATTGGCTGGCGGTTTTCCAGCACGGGCTCCAATTCCTAAATTCTGAAAACAAGTCTTTTAAATTCTTGTTTTAGGCATAAATAAAACAGCAACCTCAACAGATGTTTTATGTGCAGCAGAGGCCAGCATCACTCCATATGGTGACCATAATGTTCACATACACATTAGAGTGACGCCAGTCAAAGAGGTTATTATGTGTCTGTCTTTTGCGCAGATTGCTTGAAATGATTTGTACTCAAACTGAAAAAACTCACCCAACCAAATCCTAAACAGAAATCATTCCTATATTACAAAAGCAATTCCCCCCGTCCTGGAGTCCTGGAGTTTATCTTCTGCTGGTTGGATGTTGTTTTTATTTTTTAGTTTATTGCATTTCTACATAAAAAAAAACAATGTCACTGAACTATGTCTAAAATCAGCTAACATTTTTTTTTCTGTAACCATGACAACACTTTTAGCAAATCTGATGCCTTTCCCAAGGTTATTTAGAGGTACTCTGTGAGCTTTAGCTGTAAACAGATATGATTTTGTTTACTTTTGTCAGCAAATCCTTTCTGTATATCCTTGCAAACATTTTCAAAGAGCGCATTTTGAAAGTTTTGTATCCTGCGTGGTTTACATCTGATTTTATCTCTTTCGTTGGTGCACATTTCATTAAACATCACCGCCATCCAAACGGCAGAGTTGACAGAAATGTGCGTCACTGGATCTCAGGGCTTTGAAATGCAGGAAAAAAAATATCGCATTAAAGTGTCGCTTATGCTGAAAACCTGCGCTGGTTGTTGTTAATTTCAAATTTAATGGTGTCAAATAGACTGATTCCTCACCTCCTGCACAATAGCAGCAGCAGAATATCTATCTTGCAGTGGAGCCTGTGGTGCATACTAGACTGCTTCTGAAAAAAAGAAACAGTCAACATTGGATTAATCATCACTGACGCTGCTTCATAATGCTTCCAACTGTTTCCCTCAGATTCAATCCTACATTTTGAACCTGTACATTTAGCATCACTCTTCTTGTACTTCTATATACGCAATGCTTCATTTATCTTGCTGTGTGAGGCTGCTCAGTGTGGATTGCAGATTTCCATTGCAGTCATTTGTTAATGCACAGTGTGTCTGTGTATATGATGGAAGCTGTGATCACTGGCAGCTGGTATGTACACTGGGGAGGATGAGCAGAGATGAACAGAGCACCTTTGGGAGTAAGTAAACTTCTTAAGCCTAATTGTCTTTCTTAACTTAAAAAAGCAATTTGAAAATACAGTGAAAAAGTGAAGTTGTCTAAGTTTTCTCACTAACACATCTCACTGCTAATTTCCCGACTTATTTTCTGACTCCAGGGAATGATACGGGAGGTCATTCGCTCCCACAGACTGCAGGTTCTTTGTCAGTGTGTACAAGCAGACTGCCAGCTAGAAGAGTGAAGACAAACTGTGGTCTCACATGAATGTAACACTTGAGCAGATTTTTCTTTACATGCAAATGGAAGTCCTCGTGTGCTTTTGTCTGATGCTCTCTCTTACTTCTGCACTTCTGTCATGCCTAATTGTACACTCATTACTCATTTATCTCCATATAATGACCATTTACTGATGTTTCTGTTCTTAAAACAAAAGGGTGTATATAAATTAATATGATAACTTTACTGGCTGTACAAATTAGATTTGCTTTCAAAGCCTGAGTTCCTCTGTTTCATGGCAGAAATTAAAAAAGGAGTCTCCTGCTTTGTCTGTCTCTAAGGACCAGCTTCGTTGAGTTATAATGCAATAAGATGGGTTGTATTTGATGTATATGCTTGTTACAAGCAGAACCACATTATAGAAATACTTTGAAATACTTGAAATACTGAAGGCCTAACATCACAAGTGTTTCAAAGTGCTTGTGATCAACATCCATCTGTAAACTCCTCCCAAAGTGAGTGTCGTACAAGTCCACAGACGACTGTAAGAAAGTCAGATAATACATGATTTAGAAAATGTATGAAGTGTATTTAACAGAAAATTCTTTTAAATGCTTTTAGATCTTTTCTTTAAAGACGTGCTCTATTTTTTCCTTCTGCCTTATTAACATCTTCATATGGTGTTTTATTATATACTGGAAGACAAATCATGAGCAAAAATAAGCAATCAGCTCCATGGCTGAGTATCCAATCCTTAAGGCTGCAGTGTTCTGACGGCAAAAATACAGATTAAGACTTGTGGGATTTCACACGTAATAATCCTCAGGAATAAATCATGTCTGCTTTCAGTCTGGGGCTCTCTGTATAATTCTTTGTTTAAGTTTATGGGTCAAACATGTATGACTGAATAGCTCCAAGAGCATAGCTTCTGATTGTGTTGTTTTACAGTGTTTGAGTGGAGTCGTCCAAGAGCTGGTGTGTTGTGGCATTTTAACCCTCTGGCACATATGTCACTGTTACATGAACTTTTTTAATTCGAAATTATTAATTCGGAATGAACTCATTCGGAATTAAAGTTTTGTACTTCGAGTTTACATGGAAATATTAATTCCAAATTAAGGTTTACGTGGCCCTTTAACGCTTGGGCATTGGAAAGGATTCACATTGGACAGGGAGTGGACGTGCCGTATCCCTGTTTACTGGAAGAAAACAAATTCCATTTGCTACGGTATTCCTTTCCCCTAACAACATGGAGGAACAACTAATAAGCATTCTTTTTGCTTTGCTTTTTATTGTCATTTTGAAACAGCAACTCGACAATGGCGTACTACTTCTGTTGCACCAGTAAGGTCACAGAACGTGTACGTCGCTACATCCTCGCTACGTGAGGAGCCAAGCGTGCACACAATGACTGGAATTAACTAAAGCGGAATTAACTCTATACATGAATAGAACGAACACAGGAATTAGTTTCTTCAGAATTAACATCAGAATAAACCAGGTAGTTTATTCGGAATTAAGTTTATTCAGAATTAAGTTTTTATTTCTGAATTAAGTGTTTACAAGGAGATTTTAAAGCGGAATTAACTTTAATTCCAAATTAAATGTACTGATAGTGGTCACTGTAGTGGACAGCTACTCAAAAGTCATTTTCTCCTAAATGCAATGGTTTCTTTGGTGGGACTGCATATCAGCCATTAGAGTGCTCTCTACTGGACCACTCCATTGAAGTTTTTTCCAGTGGTCAGTCATTGTAACTGCAAATGAATGTTCTCTGAATTCAAGATGGTTGACAGACAACAAACCTGTTGACCACTGCTGTAATATCCAATCAGTCCTTCCATTATCTTTCTATTATCTATTGCCTTCTATATTCTTTTATCTTTGAAAATGTAATTTCAAACAAGTAGTAAATTACAATTACCCATGTGTTTAATGAAGTGGACATCATGCAGGGTAAGGTATATTTCTAACTCAAGTCATGTAATTGCTTCATCTTTTCTTGTGACTATTTTGGTTGTAAATCAGTGTATTTTTGCTATATTTTAGAGGGTTTTAATTTCAAAACGCTTGGACACTCTTTTGCAAATTAGTTGTAGTTTGTGTAACACTTCTCATTTTGTCATATTTTATTGACTGCGAGAACAGCAAAGAATAGAGAAGCCTACAGAATACTCCAGGAAATTCCCTCCAACTGCCATGATGATGATTATAGTGGCAACAGTGATGATGAACCATAGAGACATACGAGCTGAGGATGACGAAGGGAAATCAGTCAGTCAGGATACAGATAGTCAGGATAATAAGGGCTTAGGATGCAGATGGAGGTCAGCTTGATGATTGAGCTGTGGAAGATTTCCACATGGTACCTGGTCTCCATCAAGCTCACAAAAATGTCTGAAAATTCTAAGGCAATAACTGTGATGGAGACTTGCATCCTTGTCTAGGAATGCTGACTCTTTTTTTTCTCGTCAGGGATCAGCATTGTCATGAGGTACATCCAGTACCTTAGGGTACAAATGTACTGGTCTAGTGAGGATGGCTTTCATCTCAGATAAATTGCAAAACATATGTCTGTTCTTGTTGCTGAAAACATATTAATGCTAGTCTAATGACATGGTAATACTAGTCCTGCATCTATAAAGAAGTATGGAAGACTCACGATAATGTTCATCTTGCTGCAGTTATTCTGAAACATAGACTTATTTTAGCTTCACAGTTGTAAGCGTAATTTGTTTTCCTATTCATGCCTAAACAATAGGACAACGCAATGCTAAACGCTATGAAAATATGTTAAAATGTTTTTAAAAGCACAAAAAAGTAGTTGTTCATGTATTTACCATAAAACATAATTTAGTTAATTTTACATTAAGTTCATATAGTTTCATGTTGAGTGCTCATGTAGTCCACTGGAGTGGACATGCGTGTAACTCTATGAAAAAGATCACCTTTTTGAAAACAAAAGTAAATATTAGGGGTTTTGTTTCATGCCCTTATAAGAACAAAAACAACAAAGATTTTTTTTTGACTTAGGCTTTCATAATTAATATTCGAAAAATGTTAAAACTGGATGTTTAAATCAGATTTTAGTACAAACAATAAGATTGGAAAACCTAATGTGTCAACCAAATGTACACACGTGGACAAAATTGTTGGTACCCCTCAGTTAAAGAAGGAAAAACCCACAATTCTCACTGAAATCACTTGAAACTCACAAAAGTAACAATAAATAAAAATTTATTGAAAATTAAATAATCAAAATCAGCCATCACTTTTGAATTGTTGATTAACATAATTATTTTAAAAAACAAACTAATGAAATAGGGCTGGACAAAAATGATGGTACCCATAACTTAATATTTTGTTGCACAACCTTTTGAGGCAATCACTGCAATTAAACGATTTCTGTATTTGTCAATGAGCGTTCTGCAGCTGTCAACAGGTATTTTGGCCCACTCCTCATGAGCAAACAGCTCCAGTTGTCTCAGGTTTGATGGGTGTCTTCTCCAAATGGCATGTTTCAGCTCCTTCCACATATGTTCAATGGGATTCAGATCTGGGCTCATAGAAGGCCACTTTAGAATAGTCCAACGCTTTTCTCTCAGCCATTCTTGGGTGTTTTTGGCTGTGTGTTTTGGATCGTTGTCCTGTTGGAAGACCCATGACCTGCGACTGAGACCAAGCTTTCTGACACTAGGCAGCACATTTCTCTCCAGAATGCCTTGATAGTCTTCAGATTTCATCGTACCTTGCACACTTTCAAGACACCCTGTGCCAGATGCAGCAAAGCAGCCCCAAAACATTACTGAGCCTCCTCCATGTTTCACCGTAGGGACAGTGTTCTTTTCTTCGTATGCTTGGTTTTTGAGTCTATGAACATAGAGTTGATGTGCCTTACCAAAAAGCTCCAGTTTGGTCTCATCTGTCCAAAGGACATTCTCCCAGAAGCTTTGTGGCTTGTCAACATGCATTTTTGCAAATTCCAGTCTCGCTTTTTTATGAGTTTTTTTCAGCAGTGGTGTCCTCCTTGGTCGTCTCCCATGAAGTCCACTTTGGCTCAAACAACGACGAATGGTGCGATCTGACACTGATGTACCTTGGCCTTGGAGTTCACCTTTAATTTCTTTGGAGGTTGCTCTGGGCTCTTTGGATACAATTCGAACGATCCGTCTCTTCAATTTGTCATCAATTTTCCTCTTGCGGCCACGTCCAGGGAGGTTGGCTACTGTCCCGTGGGTCTTGAACTTCTGAATAATATGAGCCACTGTTGTCACAGGAACTTCAAGCTGTTTAGAGATGGTCTTATAGCCTTTACCTTTAAGATGTTTGTCTATAATTTTTTTTCGGATGTCCTGGGACAATTCTCTCCTTCGCTTTCTGTTGTCCATGTTCAGTGTGGTACACACCTTTTCACCAAACAGCAGGGTGACTACTTGTCTCCCTTTAAATAGGCAGACTGACTGATTATGAGTTTGGAAACACCTGTGATGTCAATTAAATGACACACCTGAGTTAATCATGTCACTCTGGTCAAATAGTTTTCAATCTTTTATAGAGGTACCATCATTTTTGTCCAGGCCTGTTTCATTAGTTTGTTTTTTTAAATAATTATGTTAATCAACAATTCAAAAGTAATGGCTGTTTTTGATGATTTAATTTTCAATAAATTTTTATTTATTGTTACTTTTGTGAGTTTCAAGTGATTTCAGTGAGAATTGTGGGTTTTTCCTTCTTTAACTGAGGGGTACCAACAATTTTGTCCACGTGTGTATGTATATACTAAATAAAACTGCAACCCATTGGAAAGCCATATAAAATAAAATCTGAAGTCTGCTCTCGTGCGTTGAAACCAAGTTCACACTGAGCTAAGGAGAAATAATGCTAACCAGCAGAAATAAAAAAAGAGTAGGTGGTTTACATTTTGTTACAATTACATCATATACACTGCCATTCAAAAGTCTGCTCTTACCCAGACAAATTCATGTTTTCCATGAAAACTCACTCCTTTATTTATGTGTTAACATAATTGCACAAGGGTTTTCTAATTATCAATTAGCCTTTCAACATCATTAGCTAACACAATGTAGCATTAGAACACAGGAGTGATGGATGCTGGAAATGGACCTCTGCACCCCTATGTAGATATTCAACACTGAAACCAGCTAGAATAGTCATTTACCACATTAACAATGTCTAGACTGTATTTCTAATTCATTTAATGTTACCTTCACTGAAAAATGCTTTTCTTTCAAAAATAAGGATAATTCTAAGTAACAGCAAAATTTTGAACGGTAGCGTACATCCTGATTGGGTTTTAAGAGGATGGGTTGAGGCTTTCCAGAATGGAAGAGGAGTGTTTAGGAGAAGTTTGCATAAGACAATGTAACGCTTTGTGTAGTGAGTTACAATCTAGAGATGTTGCTCATGTTTGTTCGTACAGCCTCTGTATTGAATATACATTATTTGCATCCGTCTCTGAAGACTAAAGAGTCTCTCTTGAAAACTTTTTGAAGACTCCAACTTTGTTTTCAATCTACAGCCACTCCCGTAGACTACAGCAACATCTGTAATTCATTTTCATGAAAGAAAATTTCTAAATATGCAACATGATGAGTTTTAGAGATTCAGTGACCAAAGGTGAGCTTTAGGTTCAGGCCATAGAGTAACAGTGAGCGTTGCTGCAGGGTAACACATGGCCACCTTATCAATCATTCATGTTAGGATTACATTAAATTACGATAAATGTGTTGTACATTCATGTTTTTTTTGTATTCGTGAAAGAATATATGCATTACATTGGCCTCAAGGTAAATATTCTCAGTTTTGACAGCTTGATATGGGGGAAAAAGGTTGTTTTGTCATATTCCATACAACGCTCATCAAACTTCAATGTGGGGTAAATGGAAATTATATCATTGTGGACTGCTTGCAGATATCATCATTTTTCTTGAATTGAAAAACCGGTGCGTGTCCCTGAAATTGTCACTCACCAGCTGTGTTGGGGTGTTGTCATATAACATCAGCTTTTTATTTTTCAGAGGTGGTAATTTGCAATATATGTCTATTCTTTTGTGTCTCCTGTGTCATCCTGAGAGCATCTCCATCACAATCCATAAATTTAAAAAAAAATAAAAAACATCTTGAGGGACAGCACATGAATAAAACATTTTTAATCATTAAATGCTCAATTAGAAACATGTTTTGCATATAATATTTGGTCTGATGAGATGTGTTTGCCTTTCGAGATGAAACCGCTGCACCACTTTGTCAGCACAAATATGTGTATTGTTGAGACTAAGCGTCATTGAGCATGCTCCTCTGGGGCTTCTATGTTCGGCATCAGCACAAGTGATTTATTGGTATGTCTGGGGTCACTTGAGTTTTTCAACCTGCATCACGAGTTTATGCTTTTTAAAACTTTTAACAAATGCAGGTGGTCATGAGCCGCACATCTGCCTCACTGAATATGCAATAGTGAACACAGAGTCCCAGATTCAGTGGAGGTGTTCAAACAGAATCATGCATGCTGTGTCACTGCGATGTCCAAATCAGGATTCCACATTCGCTGTATATTCATTATCACTCACACATTCATGATGTTTGCAATATATTTGCATCAAGTAGAGGGAATATCAGGTCAGCAAATTCAACTCGGTTGCGCCTGTCATAGACGTGCATATCTTAAAGAAATCTTTTCTCCACATAATATGTTAGTTATTTGAAAGGCCACGTAAGCAAAGAATGACACGTCCTAAAAACAACTCCGGCAAATGATTTTTTACAATGCTGACAGTCGCTGTCAGTGATGCAACAGCGATCATCATCAGCGAGTCCGACAGGCCAGGGAGAGGTTCATCCATCCTTTTAAAAGGACGCAGGGCTGCGTGGAGACAGCTTTGTGTTGTCACTTTATTATTTCATGGCATAAAATGCTTTTAACGTTCTTTATTCAAAGGTGAGAGGCCCAAAACAGCAAACACAACTCTGCTAGAATGTAAGATATTCTGCAGAGAGCAAAAGAAAGGTGCAGGATAGCATTAAAAAAATAAGAAGTGAAAACTGTTATTACGTTATCCCTACAACTAAATACTGCTATCCCACTAAGAAAGCATTTATACAAGAAACTTGCAACATCAAACACATGCAGAAGGCAATGTTCCATTTTTTTTTAAGTTATCTGCACATCTGTGAGATGCTGGTATGAAATGTAGGCACTGGGACACATATTGCTTAGTAGTTTCTCCAGTGGGCTTGTGTTGTTGAATGTGATTTTTTTTTTCCTATGCTTCCCATTAATTACCTTTATGCTACATAGAGATGATTCACCAGGTCATCTTAGCTGCAGCAACAGGACTGAAATCCGTGACAGCCCATAGCAACTGAGATCATCTAACAACCAGACAGTTAGTATCTCACACTTGTTGCCAAAACACTGATAGAAAGAGAAAATTCACAGCCAGTGGTGAAGATTAGGTGCCAAACAAAGACAAAAGCTTTGCTGGCTGATCCCACAAAGTGTGTTCGAATATAACCAATTTATTTAGGCAGCCTGGAGGTGATGATGAAGGTTGTGGTGAAGAGGCAGAAGCATCGGAGAGGAGTGAGCGGAGAGCAGCTGCTTTGCCGTGCTTCTATCGTCTGTTGTCAACTCGCTGAATGAACTAACTAACCTTGGAGTTGCAATGCTGGCATCCTGCTGCAGGTTTGACCTTTTTTGCTGTTTAACTGTCAGACTGAGTGCACAAAGTTTCTTGAACATGTTGAAAAAACTACTCTCTCCAACTTTGACTGTACAATAAACCAACCCGGTCTCACGAGGATTCGTGAAACTGTCACGTAAGTTTTAGTTTCGGTTTCGTGCGCACCAACACGATTTCGTCATGTTTTTCGTGCCGCTCACCACAAAATGTTTTTCGCTGTGGTAATCACATCTGAAAGTGGTTTATACCGGCGGATTCATGACGATCTAAGCTGTCCATCGGCGTATACTGCTTGTGTGATTGTGTTTGCGGCCGCCGGCTGCCGGACATTCTTGAAATTCCTATGCAAATTGGTAAGTGTACCACCGGCTTATGGTTAGGTTATGGTTAGGTTATGGTTAGGATTATGGTTAGGGTTATGTTTAGGGACGATGTCATGCAAAATATAGCGTTGGATTCGCCGCGGTTTTACATTAAAAATATAATATACACATTCTTTTGAAATACGTTCTGAGTGGCACGAAAAGTCCGCCGTTTAAAATACATTGGTGTGCATTTCGTGGTGAGCGGCACGAAAAACATGACGAAATCGTGTTGGTGCGCACGAAGCCGAAACAAAAATTTACGTGACAGTTTCACGAATCCTCGTGAGATCGGGCTGAATAAACATGAAGATTTGGTCTTCGTTTTCTAGGCTACTCATCAGTTTTTGTTTTGTCCATGAAACTCTCTTTTTCATAGAATATTTGCCAGCAAGCCCAACATTAATGATACTCTATAATCTAAGCAAACAGGTGAACATATGTGAACAGTGAATGAAAATGATGGAGGAGCAGGAACCAGCACAGATCCAAGTAGATTTGTGCTACTGAATGTTATTGTGTGACTTAGAAGGAAATTAAAACACAAACATTCTTAATATGATCAGACTGGACTTCACTATAGTTATGTGTGTTTCTATTACAATATTACAGTGAATGGTCAGTATGCTGCAAAATTTTGAATGGTACAAAGAGCAGCTAATGATAATTTCTGCTCTCTGTAAAAATGGACATTAGGAGAGAAAGACTGGATAACTAGTTATGCAGTGTCCTCGTGTCGTTTGTTGAAATTCTGACTAAACACCAAGTTAAACCGAAGCCAGTGAAGACAGAGTAGTAGCAAGTGACTTACTATCACTCGTCCTCATTAACATGTCGATGAAAAGTGCAAACAAAACAATATGAATTGTTAGTATCTGTGTTTTAAAGGACTTCAAACATGAAATTACATCACGCTATGCACTTTGGATAACAGTCACACTGTCCACTAGTGTGTTTTTATAGCTTGGAAGTAAATGTCAACAAACCCCATTTTTAAACCTCTTATTCAATAGAGGGGTCAATATATAATTGAAGGACTTTTGAAGTCCATGGGATATACCGGGCTTTGCAAAAGTTCTGTTACACTTGTTGAGACATTATCGAAAATGAACACAAAGATTTTTTGGTGCAATAAGACAAAACTTTTGGGTGGCCACATTTCTGATTAATGTAATCATTAACACATATATTGAAATATTTGGAAAATAAAAAATTATCTTATTGCACCAAAAAATCTTTGTGTTCATTTTGCTTGTATTTTGCAAGTGTAACAGAACTTTTGCATAGCCCGATATATTCAATACATTTTTTTAAAGTTAAAAAAAAAAAAAAACCTAACATGTTTTATGTTCATTATGATCATGTCTTTACAAATTCCATATTATTATGGAAACAATCACATACTAATAAAAAATGACTGGATATCACTAAAATGTCAACTAAATAACTGTCTAAAAACAACCACCTTCTAATTAGCTAAATAATAATAAAATGAGCTTATTCAAAAATGGTTTCGATTGTGTTCTTTTTATTAAGTTGAGATAATCATGACAGATATTTCTTCTTTGCCAAGATATCATATTTTATATGGAAAGTAACAAATTGTATCTATGTCCCAGAAATCACTTTCAACTAAGTTACTCATTACAAAAAAAAACAAAAAACATTTCAAGGAAGAGTCTTAATTCCAGATCACATGACCTGCTCCACATGATGTCATTTCCTCCTACAGAAAAGACTGGCAAGACTCCAAGGCTTTCTTTGTTATTTAATACAGAGGTATTGTGTGAGTCAAGTGTGGATTTATCGCATGTCAACAGGTTTAACACAATATCTATAAAAGACGTTAAATTTCAATTTTACTCAATTGTACAAATAATTCTTTCTCTATAAATGTTATGTTGTGTTTGGTTACAGGCGGCCATGTTGATTTTAGGCCTGAAAACAGTAAAAATGTCAACTATGATACCTGTCAACTATGTTGCAAAAAGTCCCACAATTATATATTATTTATATTTTAAACATCCTTAACATAAAATATATGAACTTATGGCATTGCCTCTATGATGAATTTTATCAGATGGCAGCAGGTTACATTCAGAGCATCAACCAGGAAGAGAAAGTACACAGGAAGCGACTGAACAGGACCACATGTCATCAGATGAACCAGTATCCAAAAAATAAATCTCTTTTACATACTATTTTGACCTTTAGCAGTTATTGACACGTTATTTAGCTGAAATTAGCAAAAGTGAATTGCTTGAATGATACAGTCTGTAAAAAAAATGAAACAATGCCTTGGTGGCTGCACAAGTTACTCTTTGTATTTCAACATTAAAAAAAAAAAACAATGCTCATAAATACCGTGTAGATTATTTTTGGTTTGTTTTTCTTTTTGTTTTGTTTTTTTACATTCTCAGTTTGTTGGTTCGTGAACATGTTCTGTCAGATTGAATTTAGCACGCCAAATTGAGGTCACAAATTTCAGTTGGTTACTTGGTTACAGTGAGGGAAACATAATGCTGCTGGTGGGTAAATGTTACTAAAAATGGCTTCTAATACAAGGCAGGGCATTTAGCAAGAATAAAAACACATAGTTTCTTAATCTTAAAGACATTATCGCAGCGAAATGAACATCACACCTTAAAACGTAAAGTCTTCACCTGTGTGACAGTATCCCCATCATCCACTGGCAGAACAAATTAGTCATATAGTTTCATGGAGACAGTGTTGAAGTCAGCATGGCTCAGCTCAACAGAGAATTACTTTTTTTATTTTATTTTTTTCTCCTTTTGTTCACTTAAATGTCAAAGCACCTGCTAAAACACTTTCCACACAGCAACGTGGTTACATTTTAATGGCTTAAAGATAAACTAAATGGATTTCCCCCTACATTCACCACAGAGGAGCTTTTCGAGAAGGGTTACAACCTGCGACTAATTACTGTGAGTGGAACTCGGTTTGGTTTGGTTTGAGAATCCAAAATACCATCCGTGGTGCCACTTCTGTCAGCCAGAACACCGATCCAAGCCGTATGACCATGCCACTGCAGCCTAAGGGCTTTAGTCTTACCGCTCAAACACACAATTGCTCATGCAATTATTTTTTCTTCCCATTTCTAAATGAACATTGAAAAATCTCTGGGCTGTCAGTTGAACCATAATTAAGCACAATGTTCTTTGTCCTGAGTTTCTGTAAGTGCTCTTTCTTTAAGTAACACCTGAACTTTCATCACCGTTTAGTTCTGAAATTGCGCTTTATCTGGCCCATGAATTCTTCATGATTGCTCACGCTGACTCATGCACTGGGACTATGAATACAGGATGATCACATTAATATCAGATGTTTTATTTCGCAGCTGATTGATGATGCCCATTTAAGGCTAGAAATGAATGTAACATTTGCAGAAATACAAGGAATAGCCACAGTTTGTAGAAAACATCAATTGTCGTCCTCTTAATTTCCATCTTGTCCTCTGCAGCCTCTCTGAATTTCCAATTCACTCTCCCTGCCTGCACCTATTTTTCAGCTTCTCGTCGCAGTTGTGGCATCAAAGGTAGTTTTTCTATGTCCATTAAGCTTTTAATGCCGAGGAAACAATCCATTCTCTCACAGCAATGTCCCCTTCACTGTGCATTACCTCTGACCTTTCTCTGCTGGACAGCTCTCCCACTGTGATTTTCTGAGTTGAAAGGCGTGGACTTAACAAGCTCTTGGTGGAGCCAAAAAAGGGGGTCATTGGATTTGACACCTTGCTCATGATAAAAGAGAACTATTTCCCTAGTAGCGGGCAGGGTCTGATTTACAAAAAAAAAAGTGCAGTTCTGTCGTGGATTCTGTTGCCTTGAAGTGCATCAGGAAAGATTTGCTTGTGTGATAATGAAAGGACAGAAGAGAAGGTAAAGCCACTATATTTAAGACACGGTGAAATCTTCATGATTTTCCCATATTGTGATAATTCCACAAGTGCTGTTAAAGCTGAGCAGCCCAATCAGCAATCAGCAAACATTGTTGTCGACATAAAAAAATGACATATTCCATCAGGCTTGTTAGCCGAGAGCACAACATTGAAATGGTGCTGGGTTTTTTTTTAAGAGTCAAATTTGTGATAATGTGAGGCTTTCACTGAAGAAAAGCTGTTTTCTTTTTTTTTTATTATTGTTATTTTATTTTTATTCACAAAGAGGTGGCAAATCCATTTTTCAAAATTCGGCTGAAAACACAATGTTTCAGTGGGGTGAACACACAGATTCTCAAGTGAAAGCGTAATTACGCCAAATGATGTGCAATCATGCCAAGCTCCTCTCTCCCTCCGTCCCTCTCTGTCTCTCCCCCTTAAAACCCTCCCAAATCAGTTTTGTATGAATGTGTAATTATTTTCGCTGCACTGAAAAAAAACAACAAAAAAAACAATTGGCATCCTGCAATTTGTTTCCTTGTCGGAGGCAGTGTACATCTGAAAGCAGGGTTTGTTTCGGCAGCCAACATTGTCGCCAAACATCCAAAAACCACTGGCACTTTGTTGTGTTTCTTCTCCCCGAGCTTACATCTGTGGGTCTCCTCTGCTTCAGTTAACAAAGGCTATTTGGAAAGAATGTGAGTGAAAGATAATAAAATGGGATTTTTGTTCGACAAAAGGTGACTGCGTTCATTGCTATGCAACAGTACACAATCTATTGGAAATAATTACAGTCTATATTGAGCTGTGTTGGTAGCTGTGGGTGTTTAATACTGCGGGGCCTGCACAGAATAGCTCTCTAGACTTCAGTAGGAGATGAATTGTGAGAGGCTAAATGTGTATTTTACCCGAGGACTGTGTCAGGCTTTGTGTTTGCCCATTGTGTAGCTCTGAGGACTTTAACACACATCATCCAATGAACATCAGTTAATGGCAGTTTTTGATAATGTGCACATCGAAGGCTTGATGATAAGATATGGGCACATGTCACAGGGAAATCTCTTGAAGCGATGACTTATCGAGAAAGGATCTGTCAGAGCCTCCTGGAAAGATGTGACGGGAAAAAGAAGCAAAGAACTGGTATGAATCAAATACAATCAAATGAAATCCTGTCACCAAAAGTGCATATTCTCATCAATTTATAAAATGTAATATAGTGAGTGATAACAAAACGCAGCTGTGGGATCTGCTCTGCCCGTTATGGGGAATACAAAAGACATGTTCACATGTCACAGGTTTTGATATTATCTCTCCTGAGCCACATTTTTAGTTTAGTGTTTCTATGAATCAGAATCAGGGGAAATCTATAAATGCCTTCAGAGAGATTGCACAAGTGCCCCTCTAATATAAGTTGAAGACCCATATGGACTTTAACAAGATTATGTTAATGTTGTTTTTATGCTGTTGGCCTAAGGAAAAAAAAGACTGTGTTACCCAATAACCACTGATATTTACTATTGGATAATACTGGGTTTAACTTTTTAAAAAAAGCATCAGATTCAGTTAGTCATGGCCCATTTAAAAGATACTATTAAGCAGTGTCACCCACTAATCAAGATCAAGACATTAAGGAGACCTCAGTGTACTGCAAAATAAGTCAATCAGCTACTGTAGGTGGCAAAAAAAAGTTACAAGTCTGAACCTATAACAAGCAAAAAAACAAACCAAAAAAAAACACACTACTGTTCAAATGTTAGGGGTCACTTAGAAAGGTCTTTATTTTTGAAAGAAAAGCATATTTATTCAATGACGAGAACACTAAATGAATCAGAAATCCAGTCTAGACATTGCTAACGTGGTAAATAACTATTCTCGCTGGAAACAGCTGATTTTTAATGGAATATTTACTTGGGGGTACAGAGGAACATTTCCAGCAACCATTGCTGTCTTATGATCAGCGCATGATTTAGACGGTCGCCAGGTCGCCATTTGCAACTAAAAACCAATTTTGGCGACCAAAAATGACAACAAAAAAAACGCTGGTTAGGGGCCCAAATATTTTGAGTTGGACTACTGACCTCCAAATCCAAGTTTCAGGGATGGCAATTTTCCGCGGATCCGCAGCTTTCCGCCGATTTAATTTCAAATTTGAACACTTTATTGTCACTGATGTTAACGTCGTTAACATCGCGAGACTCCGTCAGATCCAGAACCAGCCCAGAATGTGGTGGCGACATCCGGAGGACAGCACCAACTGAGCCTGAGCACCACGAACGGAAAGCACCAAGCCACCAGAGCTGTCATTTTTAACTCGGCGGGTCCGCCGGCTGCTCTCCCCGGTCACAGACTGCTCAGACTCCCCGACTGGCTAGCTATCCCCCGCTAGCTGCTCGGCTAACACCTGCCACTCCTCGCCGCTCATCTGCCCGGGACAAACCGCACCTGTTCCGGCTGTCAACGTCCCAGTCGCCCACTAGGAGCTCCGGACAATGCGCTGCTCATTCGTGGGTGACTTTTCACAGCCGTGGGGGGTTTTAAGGCACACTTTGCCCAGCGAGCAGTGATAGCTCGGTGGCTCCAGCTAACAAGTTGACGTGGAGGAGGAACTGGATTCCCCCCCAAAAAAAAAAAAAAAAAAAAAGTAGGATTCATTTTTTTGGCCACTAAAAGTTGATTTTAGCTCCTACAAATGTCATTTGGGCGACCGGACCTCTCGGCCTTAAATCGAACGCTGCTTATGATGCTTCGTTGTGTTAGCTAATGGTTTTGAAAGGCTAACTGATGATTGCAAAACCCTTGTGCAATTATGTTAGCACATGAATAAAAGTGTGAGTTTTCATGGAAAACTTGAAATTGTCTGGATGACCCCAAACCTTTGAATAGTGTGTACCAGCAAGTGGTCACAAAAGCACCTGTAACCCCAGACCTGGTGTTCATCACACTCAAGAAAATCCCTGCTCAAACCTGTTGGATCCACATTCTGGATTCTGTTCATGTACAACAGGAGCAGTTAGAAAACTTTTTGATTGCACCTCATATAATAATTGTCATAATGTATAGTTTTTGCAATTTGTATGCAAATAGTAAACATGTTAATTTTTTTGTCAACAGAAAATGAAGCCAAAATGTGATCTGGAGACACTAATTAAACTGCCACTTCAGGAAGACAGTGTCAAAAAGAGACAGCAACAGTTCTTCTCTAAATAGCGTGACAATGTCACGCTATTTAGTGTTTTCTGGGATGTTTCTGAGCTATTGCACCATCATTTACAATAAGTTTTTATTTTTCCAGTCTCAACAGTTCCTTTGTGCATTGCATCATGGGATAACAGAGCAAATCCACAGCACGAAAACTAAGATTGTTTCCAATATTTACACATTTCATGCTCAAATGTGTTTAGAGTTAGTATGAAGTAAGGCTTTTGTGACATAGGTAGTGTTACAGGAGCCTGAGAAGTGGAACACAAAGATAGGAGTCAAGACTTTTTGATGCCCATAATGCTGCCCTTATTTTTCGTCATTATCAAAGGGGACCTTGATGAGCAGACCAGCATTTTTATCAACTCAGCTTTTCTGTTCAGTGATGTGAATATGAAAGATTGATATAAGAACATAACATAAAGAGAGAACAAATATAGAATGCTGAATGATGAAAATTAATGTAGACCTCATCATCCTTTGAAGAGAGCTTTGATAATGTATGTAAAAGGGAACCCAGATGACACAGTGTCTTTGGAAACATTTTCTCTTTTGTTGTTGAAAAAAATTTCAATTACATTTGTTTGTCTTGCAGCGGGATTAAGCAAAAAAAACAAACAAACTATGCAGTCAAATTTGAGGAAACATGGCGAAGAAGTACAGCATAGGTAAAGAAAGAGTCACTTTTGAATCACTTTCTTTAAGAACTACAGGGCGCTGCTGTCAGAGTCCTAACTAACACCAGGAAACTGGACCTCATTACACCAGTCCTTAAATCACTACACTGGCTTCCTGTTGGTCAGAGGATAGAGTTCAAAATCTTACTCCTGGTCTACAAAGCATTGAATGATCTTGGACCAACGCACATCCTGGACTTATTAGCTCCATGTGAAGCATCCAGAGCCCTCAGGTCATCAGGGATAGGTTTACTGTGTGTTTGTTACAATAAGACTCATATTCTAGTTTATTTGATTATTCTTGCCATGTTTTGGCGAAGTCTGATTAGTTTGTAGGTTCTAGTTAACTTTGATGTCACTGTGATATGGTGTCCGGGTTAGGATTTTTGTAATTTCCTAGTTTCCTTATTTAGTGTCAAATCTTGGTATTAACCTCCAGCCCATTAGGGGCTTTATTAAAACATATTCTTTATTAAATATATTGTGTTGAAATTCTCTGCCGCTGGGTTTTCACTGCCTGCACCTGAGTCTCTGTACCAGTGTTCCCACAATCAGAACCAAAAATATTTAAGCAGCATTCAGTTTTTATGCTCCTCATCTATGGAACAACCTTCCTGAACAACTGAGGTCTGCTCAAACTGTCCAATCTTTTAAATCAGGCCTCAAAGCTAGATTGTTTACTGCAGCTTTCTCCTAGATGTCTTTTAATGCACTTTTATGATCTTAATGTCTACTCTTTTTTGCTTTATTTCTATGATTTTAATGTGTGCCTACCTTTAAATCATTTTTCTGAAAGTATTTCTTTGCCATTGTAAAGCACCTTGAAATGCTTCGTACATGAATTGTGCTATACAAATAAACTTGTCTTTCCTGTAAAATTGCAAGATAGCACTAGCCTTAGCAGAGGTCTGCAGTCTCCAAGTGCACTTCTAGTTCAATTTATTCTCCTCAGTTTACTGGTGAATCTCAGCTCAACTTAACAATCCCCTTCTCCTCACAGTTACACTGTAGCTCCATAACAGTCGTACTGGATCGATCCCACATTCCGTCTTCCTCTTTCTGACTGGCAGTTTAGGCCTCCAAGGTGCAAAACCAAGCAATATAGGAAAGCTTGTTCAACAGAAACTACTGGACAGTTAAACTAGAGTAGTCAGGGGGAGCATGGCCTCTACACTTCTGTGGACTTTAATTCTGTGTCGGCAATTTTAGGACATTTGAAGACGTTCTGATAATTTTTTCACCTCTTTTGTGTTTTCAGGACTGCTGTGTTATTCCCTGTCATTAAATGCTCGATCGTCTGCTCTCCGTGTGTGTTAAAAAGAAACCCTGACAGTGGAGACAGCTCCTTTTGTTGAGAAAACAGACATATTCAGGCAGAAGTAATGGCTTTCTGACATTTTTAGAAATCTGTTAGGTGCCATATTAGATGCATCCTCACCGCACAGACCAACATGTCTGCTTTTAAACAGAGGTTTTATCGAATAAAAGACACTTTGCTCAGGCGAGCTTTTCTTCGTAAAAAAAAGCTCTCCTGTTAAAGGCATTAGAGGAGATTTAATTTTCTACGACTTTGAACGTAGCATGCGCATGCGCACATACAACCTCTCCCTCACCCCCTCTAACCTCCCCCCTCTTAACATTTACGAAGAAACGCCCCCCCTCCAGAAACTTGCGTAGCACTCGTGAAGTTGTCTTTTACTGCTGGGTCCCCCTGGATCTTTATCCGCCATTATGCAAAAAAAGATGAGCAAAACAAGTTGCCAGCTAACTACGAAGCTATACCAAAGCAACACATACAGAAAACACCTAAGTCCAAGGCGTACGTAATCTACGTAACTAGGCCTGAGCCGGAAGATTTTTGATTAACAAGAAAGGGAGCAAACCAAACGCCTCGGTCCGAGCGCATTGATTGGCTGATGTTTTTCAAGTCCTGCCATGTCCACAGTTATTTATTTATTTATTTATTTTTATTCTTTTAGAGACCATACATAAAAGTCCACTAAAGGTCAGTATATTCATTTTATGTGAATCAGACAAATTAAACAAAAAAAAACATCCTCCATAATGCCTTTAATGATCGTTTTCACTAATGGTGTATTGCACATTACAGCTGTCGTAAATTAATATGTCCCTTAATAATATGTTTTTAATGTGCATGCAGGGCGATGTGTACACACAAAGACAGCCGAATGCCACATGTTCACATGCACATGCACAGGCCATCTGGCCATCCTGGCAAATGTCAAAAGGCTTCGCTCTGGGCCATGGCTTGCAGAAAACCTGGCAAATCTTTCCAGTCTTGGCAAATTGAAAAACAGTCAAATATTTGTGTAAGAATATGAAAGCCGCAGGGCACAACTCTTTCACTGCCCACAACGTCATCAGATGCCCCGATGAAACTGGTTTATTTATTTAATTAAATATTCCGTGGTTAAGTGCTGGTTATTAAATACACAAGCAGGAAAAGGCTGCGCTGACCCTCGTCAAAGTGCAGCAGTTTGAAGCAAGATGAACGTTTTAGGGGCGGCAACACCTCACAGTAAGTCCAGGTGGTTGAAACAATCACAAAGAAAAAGAGTGGATGTGTGAGTTTAGTTTTGTGGTCATGTCAGCTGTTTAAAATGGGGCTGAAAACTGACGCAGGCCTCAAGTACTGCACATTTTTCATCTTGTTTCACTTCATACATTTGCAAAACTTAATTAATTTTTCTGTTTGCTGTTGATTAAGTTTCTCTGCTGCATTTTTATAAACTTGATTCATTCCGAGGTTTTTATCTCCTTATTTTCGCAGCAACTTTTGTCTTTCCAAGCTGCATTTTAATGTTAATCCTTTATCTATTATGAATTATTTTAGCTTGTTTTCTTGTTTTAATTCATTCCATTACACTTTTTTCTCTTCCTGACCTATTGTCAAATGTTATGCAATTTTTTTTATGTTCTTGCAAACAAAGCCGAACTCGCTGAACGCAGCTGCACAGATTATTTTGACCTGTCGAGCACGTGGAACCCATTCTTTACTTACATGACTTTATATGTCCTTCAAAGGATATTGCTTATGTTTGCTGAGAGCTCCAGTTGTTTTCAGCCAAATGTTGAACTGAGAGCAGTGGAGAGCAGGATTTGAGCTGAATGCTTCACAAGGATTCTTGTTGGCGAAAACATAGTTATTTCAGTGGTGAAATGATATGTTACAGGTTTGACTTAAAAGAGACACACACAAACAGAAAAACTTCTGCCATGCCACTACAGCAAAATGCACTCAGTGTCTACACCAAGTGTCCTGCTCAACAAATGTATGCAGGCAGGTGATACACATCAAAAGGTTACATCTCTGGATGAGCTGATCCTACTAAAGTCGGACATTTCTCTGCCACAGACCTGAAAAATGACAGTTTTCTTCCTTATTTTTGAAAGAAAACCTTTTTTTCAATGAAGATAACATTAAATAAATCAGAAATACATTCTAGACATTGTTAAGGTGGCAAATGACTATTCTGGCAAATGGCAGATTTTTAATGGAATATTTACATACGGGTATTAAATAAATAAATTTAATGAGAAGGTGTGTCCAAACGTTTGACTAGTAGTGTACATACACCCATCAGCCAAAACACTAGGAGCATGGACAGGTGACACCCCACAGAAACTGCTCAGGATTGGCCCGGGGAACATGACAGAGCTAAAGTGCTCACCTGGGTTCCACATTCCCCAGATCCAAATCTTTTTGTGCATCTGTGTGACGTACCAGGATACGCTTGATCCAAGGTAGGTCCTGCCCTGCAACCCACAGAATTCACTGTGGGGCCACAGGACATCCCCAGAGGTCCTGTGTAAACAGTGGCAACTGCCAGTAACTCAAGGACAATACAATGAGAGACAGAGGAGTGAATCAAAACTGGTCTGATTGTTAAACATGAAACTCTTGATGTTGCAAACATATAACTTCTTTATAAACAGTGAAATTAAAAATTATTTCAACTTCTCATGATAAGACCTGGTGTTAATTGTTCATTTAACCTAAGTCGTGAGGTGTGATTAATACACCAGTCTGAGTGCTGATGTTCTTTTTGTTCTTTAAAAAAAAAAAATCTGAATCTGTCTTAGATTATTAAAGCTGTGAGGGTAGTAAAAAGGATAAAAAGGATGAGAAAAGGGGGTTTCAGTGGATAAGTTGCAGAAATAAATCAGTATTTCCTACTTTGCCACCTCACAATCAGTTGATTTTTTTGTACATTAACTTCAGTATATACAGTGCCTATCATAAGTATTCACCCCCTTTGATGTTTTACCCTTTTATTGCTTTCATAAATCAATCAAGGTCAATAAAATTTTAGCTCTTTTAACAAAAAAAAATATTGGAAAAAACTCTTTAATGTCAAAGTGAAAACAGATTTCTATAAAGTAATGTTAATGAAAGAAAATTATATAAATGAAAATAATTGTTTGCATAATTATTCACCCCCTTCAAGTCAGTATTTAGTAGATGCACCTTTGGCTGCAATCACAGCAGTGAGTCTGTGTGGATAGGTCTCAATCAGTCTTGCACATCTGCCCACTGCAATTTTGCTCCATTCTTCTTTGCAAAACTGCTCAAGCTCTGTCAGGTTGCGCGGGTATCGGGCATGAACAGCCGTTTTCAAGTCCAGCCACAAATTCTCTATAGGATTGAGGTCTGGGCTTTGACTCGGCCACTCCAGAACATTTACCTGGTTCTTTTTTAACCATTCCTGTGGAGCTTTTGCAGTGTGTTTTGGATCATTGTCTTGCTGGAAAATAAATCTTCTCCCAAGACGTAGTTCTCTTGCAGACTGAAAAATATTGTCCCCCAGGATTTCAGTGTATTTTGCAGCATCCATTCTGCCCTCTATCATTACAAGCCTTCCAGGTCCAGTTGCTGAGAAACATCCCCACAGCATGATGCTGCCACCACCATGCTTCACAGTGGGGATGGTGTGTTTTTGGTGATGTGCAGTGTTTGGTTTCCGCCAAACATGACGTCTTGTCTGATGACCAAAAAGCTCAATTTTGGTCTCATCAGACCAAAGAGCCTTCTTCCACTTGACCATGGAGTCTTCCACGTGCTTTTAGGCAAACTCTAGTCGAGATCTAATATGACTTTTCTTCAACAGCGGCTTTCTCATTGCCACTCTCCCATAAAGCTTTGACCGGTGAAGAACCCGGGCAGCAGTTGCGACATGCACAGTCTCTCCCATCTCAGCAGCTGAAGCTTGTAACTCCTTCAGAGTAGTTGTAGGGGTCTTGGTGGCTTCTCTCACTAGTCTCCTACTTGCACGGTCACTCAGTTTACGAGGGCGGCCTGATCAAAGCAGATTCACACGAGTGCCATATTCCTTCCATTTCTTGATAATTGATTTCACTGAACTCCGGGGGATGTTAAGTGCCTTGGAAATTTTTTGTAACCATCCCCTGAATTGTACTTCTCAATAACCCTTTCCCTGAGTTGCTTAGAGTGTTCTTCTGTCTTCATGGTGTAATGGTAGCCAGGAATACTGATCAACCACTCTCTGGACCCTTCAGACACAGGTGTTTTACAACTCAGTCACTTGAAACACACCCACACCACTCAGGTGATCTTCATTTCACTAATTGTGAGACTATTGGCAACAATTTGATGGACCTCTATTGAATTAGACCATTAAATTAAAAAGGGGGTGAATAATTATGCAAACAATTATTTTCATTTATATAATTTTCTTTCATTAACATTACTTTATAGAAACCTGTTTTCACTTTGACATTAAAGAGTTTTTTCCAATAATTTTTTTCTGTTAAAAGAGCTAAATTTTATTGACCATGATTGATTTATGAAAAAAAAAATAAAAGGGTAAAACATCAAAGGGGGTGAATACTTATGATAGGCACTGTATAACCCTCAAGCGACCGAGTGGGGTCATTTATGACCCCAGCCATATAATTATATTTGTCGTTTTTATATCTTTTATCTGAAAAATGTTTCCTACCAGGAATTTGTCAATCTACTTGTCCTACAGCTGCTCATAGTTTTTTGTAGAGATCGGCCAACTGGTGTGACAAGGATAATGGAAACTTGTCTGGGATCACTTATGACCCCAGAAAGATGTATAGGTTTTTCACTATTGTAGGCCTTAGTTTTATTTATTTATTTTTTTACCTCTAATCGCTATATTTCAGTGTTTTGCAGTGCACTATAGCTGGTAGACCTACATTTTTAGCCACAGCTGCCCTGGGGCAGACTGACTGGCTGCCAATCCACTCCTACAACCCCTCTGACCACCACCAACATTACACAGCATACACATTCATACACCAGTGTAAGTGGCAGCACTGGAGGTAAGGTGGGTAAAGTGTCTTGCATTAGACCAACTGCTCTGCCACCTAAGCCACAGCCGCCCCTAATCTAAATACCTCTCTGCATGTTACATTGCACACATACAGACAAGATGTTTGTGTAGATTTAGTTATTATGTACTTTTGATTTACTATTGAGGAAACAAAAGGAATAAAGTTTTAAAAGAAGTGGCAGACAAAGCGTGTCTAAATAAATGTTATTGCGTTCTTACAAAGCATCATATTGTTCATATGGTTTGACTTTAGCTCTGAGTCAAAAATGATTAAAATCCATGAATAATAAAAGAAGGTTATTTTCGAATATCCATCTTAAAATGCAGTGGAGTGGAACAGGTAAGAAAGCACAAAAAGAGGCACTAAAGTAGACATATTCCTGTGTAAAATATAGTGGGGTCATACTGTTTTTTTCTATATTTTTTTGCCTTTTGTATAACAAAATTCAAGCATCCATATCATGAGATATATCATTCTTTCAATAGTGAAACTGCATTAAACAAGTATCAATAGACTAGATGGCTTTTCTATTTTCTGAGAATTCACAAGAGAAAACTTTTAGAAAGTGCATTTTACTTAAACTTCCAATGGTCTCATCCCCATGTGGGATGGGTAGTCGGCAACAAGTTTTAGAAAGTAAAAAGTCTCATTGATTCTCTCAGTGCCAAAGCTATTGTCATTTTTTTTTTTTTTTGGAACTTCTGATTTGGTTGAATTCACACCACTGTTCAAAAGTTTGGGGTCACCAAAACAATTTCCTGTTTTCCATGAAAACTTTTATTCATGTGCTAACGTATTTGAGATTGGCCTCTTAAAATGAAAATAAGAAAAAAGTTAGAATAGATATCAGTTGGCAAAACAACTAAAGAGCAGAGTTACCGTCCTCAGTTTCATCTTTTTTTATTTCTACAGAATATTTTTGGGACTCTGTAAATACAAGACTCTCCTTCAATGAATGACGTGATCTATCCTGACCAAAAGATACGTTTTTCATTTTTTATGTTCAATAACACAGGAAGGCCTTCTAGCCTCTTACAGACTTTATATGTCATCCAAAGAATATTACTTGTTTTCACAGAGAGCTCCAGTTATTTTTCAGCCAGACAATGGACTGAGGACCAGATAACAGTGAAGGACAAGACTGAGCTCAGATACTTCACAGGGATTGTTGTTGGCTAAGACAGAGTTACTTAACTGGTGAGAGTGATATGTTTCAGGTTTTCCTCTCAAAAGAAATGCACACAAAAGAATTTCTTCCACAAACGTCAGCAGGTGGGTGGCTCACATTGAAAGGATGCATCTATGAATAAACCCATCCTACTACAGCATTGTCTGTGTATCCAAAGCAAATTGGCCATCAACAACGACTGTGTCAAGCTACATTTAAATACAGCCAGGGTATATTAAGAATTCCTTAGCATTTTTTGGCTTTTGCTTAAATGTGTGCAAGGTTCTCCAGGCTTTCAGGGTAATAATGGGGATTTTTAAGGCTTTGCAGTGGAGCAGTTGCAGCTTTTTTTTTTTTCCAGTGAACATCAGTTTGGACTAGAGAAAATCAAAACTGAACACTTCTTAAAATAAAGATGAGGGGAAAAATATAAAAAAAAAAAACAAGCGCAGCCACTGTGGCCTGCTCATGTCAGCATGGGGTGCTTTCTGTTGAGCTAAGTCTGCTAGCTCGCTTCTCCGTCCTCCCACCCGAAACCGGTTTCAAGGTCCTGCACTGAGATCGTTCCAACTCTTTAAATGCATCTCGGAGGAGACAAATAGTATTCACAGGTGCATCCTGGGAGGGTGTACCTCACAGCACCAGCCTTTGGATCAATCTTGTGTATTGATTGGTCAGCTGATCTGTCGGCACAGGAAAAACCCTGGCCAGTGCTCTGTCCTCAGCCTCATCTTTTTATTCATCTAAGACTTCCAGGAGACCGTGAACAACTAACTTCTCCTTCGAAGAATTAAGGTGTGTTTTCTATAAAAAAAAAACCTGAACATTTGACACAAATATGCAAGAAAATGTAGAAAGGCCTTTTAACTCTTTAAGACCTACTGCTGTGCAAGTCAGCCAGGATGTATTCTTACATTTTTACATACAGTAGTGCAGTTTTTTGGAGCATTTAATTTGCTTTATAACCCTCATTTCCCAAGTTTTAATAATATGTATTGACTTATGCCTTACATGCTGGAATAAATTGCTTAAAAAATGCAATAAAACTTTCACATATGTTTCAAAATACAGAAATTGCATAGGTATATCCCTCAAATTTGTAAAAAGTTGCACAATATCCCTTGGTCTCGTTTGTAAGATTTTTGTTATGTACACTTTATTTTGTATTTATACAAGCCCATCACTGCAACCAAAAAGCCCCCTGAGACATGGTGATTGTGTGAAAAATGAGTCCAGCTCCCCAGATTTCAAATGCAAAAAGGATGATTGATCTATGTTATCTCATATCAAATCTACTGCCAATCAAAAATGAATATGCATTCATAGCACATGTGCTACACTGGGCTTTGTAGGGTTCACATCAATACCTATTTTCATATAGGCGAAACTTGTTCACCCTTTATTGTGTTTACAAGAATATCTTCCTCGACAGATACATGAAATGTCGACAATACAATTCTCCACACATCATTTACAGTGGTGGATGGAATCATGGGGAAAAATCTTGCTGAAAAATGCATTAAACAACATCAGCAGTGGATGTGGTGATGCTCCCTAAGGCCCATCAATTCCAGCAAAGTAATAAGAGGAATAAACAAACAGCACCGTTCATGCTTTCATATTTTCACTTGTAATTATTGGAGTTATTACAAATTTGCTTTTCAGAAGCAGTCAGGAAAGCTACTATGCCTCCTGTAGAGTCACTTGAAAACTTGCAAACCATAACTTGTCATCCAGATAAAACATATTAAAGAGTTTTCACTGCCGGTTTCCCACCAGTGGTGTGAAAACATTAATGGATGTAGAGCGGAGACGTGCCTGTTTGATATTGTTAAACAAGCGCAGACAGGCAAGTCCTGATGAGGACGTATCAAAAGAAAGTAATTATTCTCTCATTATTTTCAGTTTTCAGATGTGGAAATCTCGGTGATAAGTTGCCAAACGTTCTCTCCTCAACCCGACGGATCCTGCTGAGACGTTATGACGATTTGCTACAGAGCGTTGACGTCGCTGAAAATTGATTAGGAATCCGCAGTTTCATGTGTTCGGCAGCTGCGCAAGTCAGAGCTCATCTCACTTCAAGTTTGAAAAAGCAGAGGGTGAAAAACAGAGAAAGAGAGATGAAGGAAGACAGACTAGCTCCCCTGCCCTCCCTGGTGAGCAAGACAAATTGATTGTATTATTCTTGGCTGTTGGCAGTCACTGGAATATAATACCATCAACCAAAATACAGCCATAGGAGCAGCAGGGAGTTTATGCATCATAGGAAGATGGTTGATGGTTATCATTTTGTGGAGGAAGCATACAGTGAACTACCATTCAGTCTGTGTTGGCCCTCCCTACAACCCAGCAATAATAATAGGGGGTCAGCTGTAAAAGATCGAAATAATACAGGCTTACTTTCTGTATGTAGCAGCCAAACTGGAGCTTCCATTGGATTAGTGCTTAAACATTTAAGGGAGGAAGAAAGGAAACTAATGTACTCTGGGCTGTTAAACGGCAGTGTTGACTATTAAATTTTAAAATCTGTGATACTGGAGGTGTTGACTTAACATTCAATTTAAAGCAGACTAATTTAATTATCAAATCAGAGCAAATTAAAAAGACCTACGTTTCTGGGGTTAATAAAACACTCTGGAGCTAATTTGACTCCTAGTAAATTAAATGGACTGTCTGTCAACAAAAAGTTTGACTTTTATGAAAATAGTTTCCTGTCAATGAACCAGAGTTCACCCAACATGGTTTAATCAAGGCCAATACACATAGTTATCATTGGCAATTCAAGAATGATGACCGATACTCATGTATAGTAAAAATTCAAATCTCAAAGGCATTAGAGGAGATTTAATTTCCTGCGACTTTGAACGTAGCATGCAACCTCTCCCTCACCCCCCTCTAACCTCCCCCCTCTTAACATTTACGAAGAAACGCCCTCCTCCAGAAACTTGCGTAGGACTCGTGAAGTTGCCTACAGCCGCAGTATAATCTTCCTTCTACCATTTTATCACTTCGTGGAACATGTCAGACACATCTATGGTAATAATCTACTTGTTTTATTTTTAAATTATGTATAAGTTATGCATTTTATGTGCAAAGATAGTATGCTAATATGCAGCGTGTTCTTTGGAACTGCAGCATTGTTGTCATTAGCTTTGGAGATGCTGTTTTATTTTAATTTACCAGAGCATAGAAGATGTGACTCGTGAGGGGTCGGACATAGACTTTCAGCCTGGACCATCTACTACATCGCTGGGTACTGTCGGTCGAGAAGACAGAGGTTCAACTCAGGCTCAGAATACCAGTGTCAGAGCCAGAGCCAGAGCCAGAGTAAGACGCCGTGGTCTCCTAGATAATTTATCTCAAGATGACTTCGCCAGAGTTCGGGACCTCCGACAAAGGAGGACTGAAAGTGACAGGGTATGTTTATATAAGAACAAGTAAAAATTATAGGGGTAAATTGTTGAGTTTACTCTTAGACAACTAGTGATTTGTTTTTACTGTAATATAATCAAAATGCTTCAAACATATTATATTGACAAAGAAATTCTCAGAAATTGTACCACTAATTTATAAGAATAAGGTAACATAAAACACAATTTGATTTGCTATGTCTAAATTTAGCTTTTCTCATTTCAAGATTATCTTACTATTGAAAACAATGTATATGAAGGTACTTTATATTTTTCATCTAGGATCGTGTCCTCAATAGAGACCTCCGCTAAGTTGTCAAGACATAACCGTTTCTTTAGTGCACCTCCGGTCCTGTAATGCAACAAAACATTTTTGTATCAGAAAAACCTATAGAATAGTAGTCATTGAAAGCTAAAAAAAACCTGTTGTTTTTATTTCAATTTTACAACTATTAAACAAACCGCAGACATATTGGAGGAACATAGTCTTGATCAAGACTGTCATCAGACTCTGAATCCACTTCTTTTGTCTCATCTTCTTCCGACGTAGACACCTCCTGGGTCTCCATCTCTTCATACCACGTCTCATCAATGCTTTCTTGAGCAGCATTTTCTTCATCATCCCAATCAACTCTGCAACGCATTATAAATTAGAAAACCAAAATGGTAAAAGAATAATGTTGAAGAGTACCCACATAGTGTTCTGAAGACTGTTGAATTCCTCTACATCAATATATTCTATTGGTTCGTTGGAACCAGAGGGACTATAACATAATAGAGTAAAATATTGCAAATGGAAGAATGTAAAGACAATGCATTGCAAAGGTGATGACATGTAGCACATGTAATTACATTACCAAGCTTCTGCCTGCAGAAGTGAAGTTTGCTCCTCACTGCTGCTACTGCTGCCTAATTCCACAATGCCCTTACAAGAGAAATCAGCATCCCTGCAATAGGGCATTAGAGAATATTAATTGACTGCAACATAAAAAAGCATACATTTACAAGGTATACTGCATCACTTTTAAAGAAATATGGTGCTAATCTGGCCTACAATATAATCTACATAGAACAGGTGCTATAAAAAGCTTGCATCCATCACTGCTTGTCCGATCAATTGCAGGCTGTAAACGGCTAACATTACTAGCACAAACTGCTCTAGTGTAGCAATGATTTCACAAAGTGCAGTGACATTGCTTATTCTACAGCTGTATATAAGTAATTCATACACAATAATAGAATAAAATTTAAGATCCACTTTGAAATAATAAACGGGGGGCTACCCTGTTTGATTGGCTTTATCGTGTTAGCTATATGCTAGCGCAGCCCCTTGTTTACCGATTTCGTCCTAAGACCGACAGAGAGAGAGAGAGAATACATTGGGTAAATGTTCAATTTCTGTACCGTGTGTGCACCTCTATATATTCTTCATTATTATACTAACCTGTCAGAGAGTGATTCTTGCATTATAGTAGAAACGGGAGGCTGCCGAGGCCTCACCCATGTTGTCTTGGCTAATGGCGTAGATGTAACATTATCATAGCTGCAACAGTATACATAGAATGAAATATTTACGCAAAATGTGTGCACACCTTGATGTCAATAATACATTTTACCTGTCCAGAAGGAATTTAGCAACCAAGGCATCTGTCTTTAGGTCCATTTGTTGCTTGAGCTGACGCCATCGCCCAAATGACTCACCAATAATCATTTTTGTTTTTGCATTCTCGCGATCCAGTCGTCTTTTATTTTGTCTGACCTCATAAAATGACTTTCTTTTACGGCTGGGTCCCCCTGGATCTTTATCTGCCATTATGTCAAAAAAGATGAGCAAAACAAGTCGCCAGCTAACTACGAAGCTATACCAAAGCAACACATACAGAAAACACGTAAGTCCAAGCCGTACGTAATCTACGTAACTAGGCCTGAGCCGGAAGATTTTTGATTGACAGGAAAGGGGACAGAGCAAATGCCTCATTCTGAGCGCGTTGATTGGCTGATGTTTTTCAGGTCCTGCCATGTCCACAGTTTTTTATTTTTTTTATTTTTTATTTTTTTAGAAACCATACATACAAGTCCACTAAAGGTCAGTATATTCATTTTATGTCAATCAGACAAATTAAACAACAAAAACATCCTCCATAATGTCTTTAATGTGAGGATCTCAACAGCACAAACAATTGCTTAAAACTTTGTTGAAATTCCTTTGTTACTCCACCAAGAAACGCAGCAGCGTTTTGTGATGATTGGCATTGGTTTGTCTGTCTGTACGCCTGTTTGTCTGTCTGTTCACAACATTACTCAAACACAGATCAGTGAATCTGGATGAAATTTATAGGCAAGGTCAGAAATGACACAAGGACCAAGTGATTAGATTTTGTAGATTTTGTATCCAAATGTGTGTTGTGTTTTCCTTGCTTTCCCACCCCTCCCTCTTCTCCCATCCCTCCCCCTTGCCCTCCTCTGTCCCTCTCAACCCGCCCGGCCAGCAGGCAGATGGGTCCCCCCTATATAGAGCCGGGATCTGCTCGAGGTTTCTTCCCTGTTAAAAGGGTGTTTTTCCTTGCCACTGTCGCCTTTGGGCTTGCTCTGGGGGTCAGGCATATGGGTTCTGTAAAGCGTCTTGAGACGATTTGACTGTATTTGACGCTATATAAATAAAATTGAATTGAATTGAATTGAATTTTGGCAGTGATGCAGCTTATAGTCTGGATCCACGGATTTGTGAAAAGGTTACCTATTGAGATAGTGGCATAGCGTCACTGTAACTATGACAAAAAGTGAACACTACCTCAGCTGCCTGCTGACAATCACATGATTGTGATCCTACTACAAATCCACCACTGCAGACTTATCGGGACTCATCCATCGGAAATGACACAAGGAACAGTTGATTAAATTGTGGGGGTGTTTCTGAGTCTCATCAATTCCCTCCACCTGCTACATATTTAGGTGACATGATTCAGTAATGTACATGTGCATAACACACACCTGTGCTTCAAGCAAGGCCATTGCATTTGTGGGTGCATCTATATTAAATGGCCACATTCTATAATGCCATGAATTCTGTCAGGAATTTTTTCAAGATTTCAGTCTTGTGAAATGATACGGCTGAGCAGCCTTGGCACAGTACTGTGCTCTCTGACTGCTTTTCTTGTTACATTTGTGTTCATTAACTAAACTGAAGTTTCTGGTCACCTTTGGCCCCAGGACAGCTTCATCATATCTCTTTCCCTATAATAGAACGAGTTCTTATTGGCTATCAAAATTCACGACTGTCATTCACGATAGTTGCAGATCATTTTACTTTTACTGCAGTAGCAAGTCTGAGCCAAGCTGTTTCACCATGAAGTTGTTCTGCTTCATAAAAGGAAGCTTTTATGCAGTATAACACGTGCAGAGTAGTTATCAACAGTAAAAGCACACCTCAATAATATCTGAATGATGGCAAAATGTTTCCGCCACAGAAGTGAGTAAAAAAAAAAGTCTCTCACACCATAAGGTCAAAGTGAAAGGGTTAGAAATGTATTTTGGGTATTTCATACAGGTGTTGTCGCCAAGATGTTCCTACATCTTGGCGACAAGATGGAGTGGTGTATGTGTCTGACAGGACCATGCCTTAGGTGCCAGCCCGATCTCACGAGGATTCGTGAAACTGTCACGTAAGTTTTAGTTTCGGTTTCGTGCGCACCAACACGATTTCGTCATGTTTTTCGTGCCGCTCACCACGAAATGCGCACCAATGTATTTTAAACGGCGGACTTTTCGTGCCACCCAGAACGTATTTCAAACGAATGTGTGTATTATATTTTTAATGTAAAACCATGGCGAATCCAACGCTATATTTTGCATGACATCGTCCCTAACCATAACCCTAACCATAACCATAACCCGGTGGTACACTTACCTTTTTTTTTTTTTTTTTTTTTTTTTTTTTTTTTTTCCCCAATTTGCATAGGAATTTCAAGAATGTCCGGCGGCCGGCGGCCGCAAACGCGATCACACAAGCAGTATACGCCGATGGACAGCTTAGATCGTCATGAATCCGCTGGTATAAACCACTTTCAGCTGTGATTACCACAGCGGGTTTCGTTGTGAGCAACACGAAAAACATTTCGTGGTGAGCGGCACGAAAAACATGACGAAATCGTGTTGGTGCGCACGAAAAAGAAACAAAAAATTTACGTAACAGTTTCACGAATCCCCGTGAGACCGTGTTGTAGGTGCTGTTATTCATATGACTTATGGACAATATTCAAACCATATTTAAACTGATTAGTTGTTTTAACATCACATTTTGAGAATCAAAAAGATATTTTCTCGCAGTTCTTGCTCTATGAGATTTTTCATTTGGATATATCTAATGGCGGAACCTTCCATTAAAAGTGTGGATGTTAAGTTTCAGAATTAAATTCCAATAAACTGTCGTAATTGAAGCAAAGAAGAAAATAGTTTAAGAAAATAAGTAATCCAATTACACGTTAAAACACATGATAAGTGCATTTTGGACCTCCAGGAAAACCTTCAAATATAATGTAATACTGGTTATTATAAATGAATATTACCACAACAAAAGCTATCCAAACACACTTTCCAAATTAACACGCCTAATTTAATGCCTTTTGTACCTTTGGGAGGTATTTTCTTTGTACTCCTCAGAGTGATTTCACTGGCATAATGAAAAAAGCTGAAATGTTTGGAGGGGTAATCAGTAACCTGGCTCTCCTCCCACCTCAACCCACGATTGCAGTCATACAGTGGCTATATCACACCCTATTAACCAGAATGACCCAGAACCCAGGTGGTGGGGTACTTATTCATCTCGCTGCTTCTTATGCGGCGTGGTGTAAACTCGGCAAAAACTGTTATTAAAACACTTCCTCAGGACATAATTTAGCATAGGCTGGTGAGTGTGGAGAAAGGCCAACACGTTTAGAATCCATTTCACTGCTTGGAAGCCGCTGTGAAAAAGCAACTGCAAGTCCCCGGTAATTGCTACAACAACCTATGAACCTCTTTAATTTTCATACATCCTGAAGGGATCAAATGATTGCCCTAAGTACAGCATCGGTGCCGGGGTGTTATGTGTGTGGCGGAGTGTGGTCGCCAACCCGTGTGGCTCTTGACGAGGACTGCTGCTGCACAAACACGGGCCCCTGGGAGTCAGCTGTGTTCGGACAGAAAGCAGGAGGTGTCGTGGATGAAATATGATTTGAATGCTCACTCTGAAATGGGAAATATCACATTAGAGCCACAGAGTACATGTCTCCATGCCCTGAAGATACAGAGGTTCATTATGCACCAGCTTTGATGTATCTGAGAGAATTTCAATGTTTATCGTTGTGGTCTCTCCCGTCGCCGTGACGTGTGCATTAATATCCCACAGTCTCACTGTTGTTTTTCCCTCTGAACTCAGCATGCAGAATGGATAACCGTGGCCTCATTTGTCTGCCTCAGCTGCTTTCCGGGTCAACAGTGGAACATCAAGTGAATGGTGTCAGTGTGTTTTGTGGAATTTTGTCTAATTTGAAAGACTGAAGGAATCAATGTCTTTTTATTCCCCTCACCTCATTTCTAGAGCAGAAACGCAAGCCTGACAATACACCTGTGGCTAAGTGAGAGGTGTCATTAGAAGTGGCGACAAAGATTAGAATTATGGGGATCGCCTCGTGTGATTTGTAGAGCGTGATAGGTCCAATCACTGCAGCTTAAAGGGTCTTACACCCTCCACACATAATCAGTACTTCATCAGTGACGAATAGATGAGCACGGAGGTTACACAATAGCCTTTTAAAATGCCTCAAAAGAAATTCTCACTGAGTATACTGAGCAGCTTCAGAACAAAAAGCAGTATTCATCCGTTTGGTCACATCCTGAGCCAGGAATCGCAGCGCCATACGTCTCTTACATCCAATTAAAAATACATCTGACTTCTTGGCTTTCAGACACCTAACACCTTCAAAAACAGGGTAAGATTTGATTCTAGCACCTTTTGACAGCCGGTTTAAAAAGCAGGTTTCCTCACTGCATTGTAATCAGCCGAGGATTTGCTGCCGCCTGAACGTTTATAGCATCTTAAAAGGTTGCAGAGCTCAGGCCCTAACTGGCTGTGCCATCAGTTTGCTTTGGTCAGCATTACCATTACAAACGTGAAAATTTGGCTTCCCACTGCTCAGCTTTTTCCCACACACCAGTCTCACTACCACTTAGTAAGCTATCTTCCATGCTTCACACTATATCATAATCTGCATGTTCGGGAATATAGCTATATGTATCATCCATGCTTGCTGGTGCAGACACTTTTGAGTACAATATTCTCAGAATATGCTGTGTCAGACTGTTGGAATGTCACTGATTTGTAAAAACACAGATAGTTAGTTAAACTCCTCTCAGCTGAGAGATAATTGGTACATAATTCTCCATTAAACAAGAGCTTGACATTTATACACTTCACTTTTTGAGTGGAGTAAACAAACCTTATATCACGTATTGGTGAGCTTTCGAAGCGCTGACAGGCAGATTCTGTAACCTTTGGACTTACCCAGGCTAGCTGTTTCCCCTTGCTTCAAATCTTTATGCTTAGCTTTCAGCATCTTATTCATTTCTGCGTCTAATTTTAAGGAATCAGATTTGACTTCTTTCAATTAAAGATTCGGTCCTCAATATAGCGTGTTGAGCCGTGTTCCACTCAGTGCTGCCTCTGGAGGTCAAAAAACACTTCGACATTGTTTAGTACTATTATAATATTATTGGTTATATTCATCAGAACCTGTAAAAATGTAATTTAAATCAGTTCACGTCAGTTTTTGTTTTTAAATTTCATTTGGGTTTTTTCTGTTTTTGTTTTATGTTGTTGTTTTATGTAGAGCCATTTCACAACGTAAGTCATCTCAGGGTACGTCACATAGCATCTTTCAATATCATATTGGACAGAGAAACTCCACAAATGCCCCTCACATCTGGAATTTCCTCCCTGACCACCTGAGGGCTCCTCAGATATTGGATGGTTTGGTTTTTTTTCCGGCAGAACCAGGCTTGGGTAGGGTAGGGCATCTGCTCTGACTGGTTAGGGTGAGGGTAAGGGGAAAGAGTAGGGAGAGCAGAGAGGAACAGACACACCACACAGAAGAGGACAATTATAACTGGGGAGTTTGGTGAGGCCAGTGCGAATCAGAAATGTGTAGCTCTGGAGCCAGAGATACCTACAGAGAGAACAAAACACAAATTTAGTGACATGCAATGGTGGTGTATTAATATATGGGGAGAGAAAGAGAGAAGTGTAGGGGAGACATGCTCAGTGCATCATGGGAGTCCCCCAGCAGTCTAGACCTTTGGCAGCAAAACTAAGGGATAGTTTGGGTCAACTGAGCAGCCCAGAGCAAAAACATTAAGTCTGATCTTAAGAGTAAAGTAGGTGTCTGCCTCCAAAACCCAAACTGGGAGTTGATTCCATAAAAGAAGAGCTGATAAGTGAAGGTTTTTTCTCTCGTTCTGCTTCTGGAAACTCTGGGTACCACAAGTAGACCTGTAATCTCAGAGTGCTGCATTGGGTCAATGTGGTACTATACAGTCTTTAGGATACAATAAAGCTTGAATGAACATTATGGACTTTGTATATTTGGAGAAGGGTTTTAGATTCTGTCTTGGATTACACATGGGAGACATATGATCCCTCTCAGAACTGATTCCTGTCAGAACGATGACTGTAGCATTTTGGATCACGTGGAAGTTACTGAGACATCCTAATAGTGAGGAATTACAATTGTGCATTCCTAGGAGTTGCATGGACTAGTTTTCCACCATCTCCCCGAGACAGAATGATCCTATTTTTGACAATATTGCGCAAGTGAAAGAAAAAACCGTCCTCAGTCTCTTGTTTTTTGTGTGAGCTAAAAGACAGAGTTGATGATTTTCTACATCCTGGAGACTACACCAACACAGCACATGATATAGAAGCAAAAATTGGTAAAGCTTGGGGAGCATTGCACTCTGTCAAAAATATGTGTTTCTCCAATTAAAACGTCAACCAAAATGAGAGTATTCAATCAAAAGCACTCATCAACAGGTCGCTATACGGTTTTGTCAATCATCATTAGGCAATGTAGACTAGCCCTTGCTGAACATGTGGTTAGACACAACAAAGCAGCTGGAAGAACACATTTTTGTTAAAAATAACTCTTACATTCCTCATAGTAGAACTAGAGGCCAAGGCAATGTCACCCAGAGTAATTATACAGTTAGATAATGTATTTCTAAAGTGCTTAGGGACATATGTAATAATTTCAGCTAGTGTGAATTTAGAAAAAGAAACAGACAAGACATCTATGCCTTTATGTCTTTAGGACGTGTTTGAAGTTTGAATTATCTGAATAAATTGTGATAAATATTAGAAAAGTATTGTAATGTATTGACATATTCATTGTTAATTGCTGGTTAAAACATTAACATCGCTAGATTTGGTAATAGGTTGGGTTTGAAGGGATTCAAACACCAGACGAGATTTGTTACTGGATACAGATTCAATACAATGCTCTTTAATCCCAAATGGAAACAACCACTGTGGATGAGAGCTAACACAGGCCAAAGTTATCTTCAAACTCTGCAAACGAAATCTTCAGAACAATATAAAACACGATATAAAGAAGTTTCAATTAACAATAACTAAACCACCTTTGCAAATGCTGCCCCAATGCCAGTTTCTTTGTAAATACCACTTAAAGTGCTGACCAGATCTCTCTTTTAAACTTGAAAAATACTGCTACAGTAATTGTTTGTCACCCCCAACATGATCTTCTTGTGTAACACTGTTTGTAAATGGAAGTAAGTTACACCCAGGTTTATCATTTTCAAGATGGCATTTACACAGTTTTTTTTTCCTGCCTTCTGCTGCTTATTAGTTGGTTTGTTGCACAGGAAATAGATGCTGATGTGCGTGCTGCATAAATACCTGTAAGACCATGTTTTGGAACATTTGGAATATTTTCATTAATGGAGACAGCAGGGCGAGAGTTAGCGGGCTCATAGGCAACATATCTGAGGGAGTTCAGCAATAATTCTCCTATCAGGGGGTGATCTAGCCACTGTGACCAGATTACATGGGGGGAAACCCAAGAGGCTCTCTTTATAATTACTTTGCTGATTGGAAAAATAAGAGCCCTCTAACAAGCTCTGTCAATCAAGCGTGCGCTGTTTTCCACAACGATTATGTCGAGAAAAATGTTGAGCCTTTTCGGTGTTATTATACAGCCTGCAGATCTCGTCAAAAATCTAAGGGTTGGCCAATTTAGCAATTTCACAAACAAAACAATGGCAACACATAAACCCCGCACATTCATAAACATGAGTTTCAGCCTCAGTGAGTCCATCACAGAACACACGAGTTGACGGGAGGGCATGTAGGCGTGTGCGTGTGTGTGTGTATGTAATCGTGCATGCATGGGTATTTGCATGTGTTATTAGTCTGTGTGTCCAACACAGTCTAAACCAAATCCAACAGAATGTGTTTGTTTATTTGTGCTTTCTCCCGTAGTGGTTTGCTCTCATACTAATCCGTATCTGAGGACTTATTCTGCTCTGTTGTTTGGGGTGAGACTCCAACTCGATAGCAAAGCTTGGCAGGAAGGAAGGAAGCCTCTCGCTCTCCTGCTGGCGTGTCATTGATGCATGCCATTAGGCGCCATGTGTCACATTCTTCAACTCGCACATGTAGTTTTTTTCTTTTTCTTTTTTTTCCAGAAAAGGCGCAAAACAATGCAGTGCAAATGAGGGACAACCTGCAGGATGGCATTCTGGGAAGATAATAAGGACAACCAGGTGCTCAACACAGGAGAGGCTGAGCTGTCGCTGCAATTCACAGAGGGTAAAGTTTGACGGAGAACTAAAACAGCTTTTTTCTGCTCAGCATCCACCCAGCCATCAAAATCAGTTAGGACAAAGAGCTAATTTGTCAGAAGAGGAAAGATACTAGCATTTACCATGATAGCCAGGTGAGGGTGTTACACCCTTGAAAAAAGGGAAGAAATAATCAGAGCAGTGATTCAGTGTGAAGTTTCCTCAACACACACTTTACTGTGATGAAATTACTAACAAAAATTCAAACATTCTTACAAATGCATTCTTAATACTCACATTTTACATGTACACCATTAAACAATTTTAACTCAAGCAACATAAAAATAACTACTAAAACATAATTAATGTACCTATGTAAGTTCAGCAGACACAAAAACACAGGTGGCTACATTCTGCACTGCCTAATGACCGAGGCTGTGTTCGCATGCAATTTCATTCGACAAAACTAGCTTTTAATTTATTCTGAATGCAACGAAAACACATTCCTAAACAAATTAGCAATGTATCATGAAAATACTTCTTTAGTCATGAACCTTACCAACCACAAATTGGAGAAATAATGACAGCAGTGATTCATTGGCCACGGTTACATGAAGCTTTTTAATTCGGAATTATTAATTGGAAATTAACTCATTCAGAATTAAAGTTGTGTGCTTTGCATTTACATAGAAATATTAATTCTGAATTAAGGTTTACATGGACCGCACATTTATCCCCCTTCCTTAATTCCGCTTTAACGCTTGGGTGTTGGAAAGGATTTTGATCGGACAGGGAGTGGACGTGATGTATCCCTGTTTACCGGAAGAAAACAAACTCCATTTACCGCGGCATTTCTTTTCCCCAACAACATGGAGGAACAACTAAAAAGGACGCTTTTCGTTTTGCTTTTTATTGTCGTTTTGAAACAGCAAATCAACAATAGCGTACTACTTCGGTTGCAGAACATGTACTTCTTCTGTTGCACCAGTAAGGTCGCAGAACTTGTACGTCGCTACATCGCTATGTGAGGAGCCAAGCATGCGCACAATGACCGGAATTAGCTAAAGCGGAATTAACTGTATATATAAATAGAACATACACAGGAATTAGTTTATTCAGAATTAACATTGGAATAAACCAGGTAGTTTATTCAAAATTAAGTTTATTCGGAATTAACTTTTTAATTCGGAATTAAGTGTTTACAAGGAGATTTTAAAGCGGAATTAACTTTAAGTCTGAATTAAAGAGGAATTACAGATCTCATGTAAACGTGCTGATTGTGAAGTTTCTTCAGTTTACTGTAATGAGGAAAATTCCGAGATTCTTCGGAAAAGTGGGAGGAGACAAAAGCAATCGATCTCAGACTAACCGATTGAGGCGCATGTGTAGAACACAGATCTTAAGATCATGGCATAACTTAAACAATAAAACATATAATGTGAATTCAACAATACTCTTAAAACATTTTTACCCTTTTAACACATATATTTACCAATTTTTTGCTCTTCAATACATTTTAACCACAGTCTGAAACTTTTAATTCCTCTGTGTTTAATTTTTTATCACTCCATCTGTTTTTAACCCTAATGTCATGAATTATGTATTTACCTAGCCTAGCTGCGCTAGACAACCCACGGCAACGAATTTAATTCTCTGCCAGGGTGGGTCTAGTTACCCTGCATAAGGCTCGAGGTTGGATGCTACTAAAACTGGCTGGACGAATCACCATGAAGTGTAGAGTCAGAAGGCAGGCGTAACTAAGTGACGACAGAGGCGCGACGATTCTGACAGAAACAACCGGAAACAACTAGCCTAGCCGTGCTAGACAACCCACGGCAACGAATTTAATTCTCTGCCAGGGTCGACAACAAAAACGTCAACAGTCGTTGAGCTCCATTAGCACCGACTCTGAATAATCTTTCTGTTAACATGTCTGTAATATACTTGAGCTTCACTCATTGACTGTATAAATAAGGCTTCACCGAACTACCGCATCCTTTGATTTCTGGCGCTCTAGGAGCCTATTCGTTGCGCTGATTGGTTGTATACCTACCCAATTGCTGCAGAGTGATTTGATAGACAACCTTTTAGCCCGCCTCCCTCCCTGTCGAGCGTGCCTAGACCCTTGCGTCTTCAGAGCATGGGTCTAGCACGGCTAGGCTAGTATTTACCACATTTTGACTTATAACAGATCACAATTGTATTTCCATTTAATCTGTCACGTGCACAGTGTTCTGAAAAACATCACTGTTTATTACAGATTTTCCTCAAGCATTTTCTAACCTATCACAAGAGCTGGATGACTCACTGGATGCCATGTTTAACCAAACATGACTGGATATTACATATATTAAGCGTAGCAAATCACTGACCTGCTTTCATTCCTCTTCATTTTTCTTCATTAAATGACCCGACAATCCAAATATCAAAGCCGCCCCCGAACCATACACTCATGTACATACACACTTCTCCCTCCCCCTAGAGTGCACAGTTTGGCTATAAATAGAAGCAGATGGATGCTATACTATTGAAAAAAAGAGGGTCTTCAGAAGTGACAAAAGAAAAAAAAAAAGCAGCTGTCTTGAATTGTTGTGGGTAAGCACTAGAAGCGATGTGGCCCCTTGGCAAAATTCATATTGTTTTCTGTAAGACTCTAACACCCCAGCAAATAAACAAGTCAAAAAGAAGACAAAACAAGCGGCTGTGATGAAACTGGGCGGCAATGACACGTAATTTAGCCTGAGTGGAGCGCCGAGAGACGTGGAGGGGACTGCTCGCCCTCACGTTTTCATCCTCTGAGACAGCTGCTGCGGCTGCACTGCCTTCTCTGGAAAATGGAAAAGAGCTGCACAAAAGAAAGAGGCAAGCGCTACTGACTTATTCAGGGGAATCACTCAATTACTGTATGAGTGAGAAGCAGCAGCAGCCATGGCAAAGTACCCATTTTCCACCGCGCATGCAAAGAAAACAGATCACCGCTGTGTTTACCTGGAGCAGGCATGCGAGGAAAGCTTGCATTTGTTTGTTCTGCTATTTCCCTTCGGGTATGTGTGCACAGGGCCAGCGGTCTGATATTGAAGTGATTACGATTCCTAAAGGCCAGTAAATTGTCAGGATTTGGGTGCAAGCAGTCATAAAGAGATACTGGCACATTCTCTAGCGCTGCCTTCCAAAGGGAATACAAAAAGTTGGAAAGTCTGGAGAGCTAGTAAACCTACCCACTAAAGCCACGCTGCAAGCACATATTGTATATTCTGTTGAAACAAGATGCTTTGCTGGGACACACTGCAGTGGAAGAGGGATGATTCATGAGTATTAATCAGAAGACTATCAGAAACATAGCTATACTTTAGGCAAAATAGATTGATGGGATTTGTTGGGGTTTTTGCTACACTTTCTAATTATCTTTAATTAAAATGCAACAGAATCAAAAAGGAAGTAATTAAAAACACAATGTTAACTCTTGATATTTATTATTAAATATTAAACTGAGACTGGATAATAGCTCAAATAGTTGCTTTTTTTAAAATCCTGTCTTTTGATGAAAATTAAGACAATCAGAAGTGTTTTTGGATCAACTGTGGAGGTGGATGCAGTCCTCTGAGAATATATTTAATTAGATGCTATCATAACAATACACAATATGGTTAATGTAATGTCTTTTTTAATGAGATGCTGTTTATAGATAAAACAACCTGACAAAAATGTCTGGTTTTGGCTAACAGAGTGAATTAAAAGCCTGACAAATGAAGATACTCCATCACACTAATGCAAAAGTCCTGTAAATTCACTTGAGCCATATTGCAAAAGTTTCCTTAATGACCTTACCAAAGATATGAAAGTGATAGTGAAAGTGCATAATATCAGACAGCAGACAAATGTCCGTTGTCTAAAGGTAAATATCATCCTTGGTGATGTGTTTTTGGCTGGCATGCTGCTATTGTATTATATTAAAGCTTCTTGCACACTGCAGGGAAGGAGTAAGTAAAATACTAAAAACAAAAGAGGTTAACATTGTAGGAGATGTGTTTCAGAAATACTATAAAATAAGTAAACTAATAGAAAATGACTATCTTATAAAATAAAGAAATTTACGAGAATGAAACATATTTTCTTGTCTGAATTTGCATAACGTCATGTGTAATTGTTTTTAATGTCTGATGAAGGATATTTAGTTGTGTAAAACAAGAAAAGCACTCAGAGAGTGCAGTACTCCACCAAGGCTGATCAGTGAAATGATCAGTCGTATCATTTCCAACGGATGAAATCTTCACAAAATTTGTGGCAGAAATCACGGCACCATAGAATGTGGCCACAAACAACATGACCTTGTCCTGAGCACAGACGTGTGTTATGCATGTGTATGTTATGTACAGATACCAACTCGTGTGACCAAAACATGTAGCGGGCGGCAGGAATTGATGGGACTCAGAAACACTGCCACAATTTAATCAGTTGTTCATTGTATCATTTCTGATGAGCCAGTACGAAGAGGTGGATTTGTAGTCATAGTTACAGTGACGCTGTGCCGCTATGTCGCAGTGATACAGAAATCTGTAGATCCAGACTATAAGCTGCATCACTGCCAAAATCTGATCACTTGGTCCTTGTCTAATTTCTGACCTTCCCTGAAAATTTCATCCAAATCCACTGGTCTGTTTTTGAGTAATATTGCAAGTAGACATACAGATAGACAGACCAGCACCAATCCTTGTTACTCCGCTGCTTTCCTTAGTGGAGGAAAAAGGATTTTACCTATAAAATATACTCCAGGTTCCTCCCACAGTCCAAAAACATGCTGAGGTTAATTGATGATTCCAAGTTTTCCATTGGTGTGAATGTGGGTGTGATTGTTTGTCTGCATACGTAGCCTTGTGATAGACTGGTGACCTGTCCAGGGTTTTCCCTGCCTTCACCCTGTATAGATTGGTAGATAATAGATAGAGAAGCAAAACTTTTCAGTTGTGAAGACTTCTGCAGTTGTATGATATTCTTGTCATTTAACAAACACACCTTCGTAAAATAAAAGAAAAATCAGTTCTTTTTTCTGTCAACCTTAAAAACCGAAACAGACTCCAAGGCAAAATGTGCAGCAAAATTGTTGGCACTCCACGGACAGATATTTCTGTCCTATATAAAACTAGATCTCTAAAAGAAAAAAAAAAAAGCAAAATTCATCCTGTTTGACCCTAGTCACCCTCTTGCTTCTGAATTCAGGGTGCTTCCATCTAGATGTAGGTTTCAAGTGCCTATATGTAGGACAGACAGATTCAAAAAATCATGGGTCCCATTGGCCTTCTTAATAATGAACAGTTTTTAACACCTTTATAATGCACTTTGCTTTGTGGTCATTTTAACTTCCCTTGGGTGTTATCTTTATCTCTGTATCTTATTGCATTTTAATTGATTACTGTTATTGTTGTTGTTTCTGTTGTGTATTTTACTGTTGCGTATTACATTTTATTGTGCTGGTTTGTTGTTTTTGCTGCTGGCTGCACCAAAAATTGCCCCGCAGGGACAATAAAGATTTCTTGACTTGACTTGTAATCTGTCAATAATTGAATCTAATTTAGAACTACTGTTGTAGTTCGAACTTGAATTTAACAATCTCATATTTTAAACAAGAAGGGACAATTTGTGAAATTACAGTAAATTAGCAAATTAATTTTTTAAAATAAAAACCATTTAAAAATAAATTTAATTTAATGGCAAATGGAAGTTATGGTTACTCAGTACTACATGGTTTGAATGTCAATGTAAAGATGAGTAAAGATGAGTCTGTTTTTGTAATTTCATTTATATTTTCATGTATTTAAAAAAAACTGCTAAATACAAAGGAAAAAATGTGAAATTATAGATTTCCTTTGATGTTGTTGTTTTTATAGTTATTGGTCTATTGCACAATAATGAGAAATGCACAACATCCAGAATATGTAATATATGATACGCTGATTCATAAATGTGTCTGTTCTGCACATTTCAGTCCATTTGAATTTATGTTGATATTATTTCAGGTCTGGAAATACATTCATCTTAAATGATCTGAAGCCTTTTTTTTTTCTATTTCTGTTCATTTCCCAAATGATTGTACTTTAGGCACAGCTACACTGGAACACACTGATTATTGTTTTGACTAATTGAATTCAATTTTGTTCCAAAAAAACTCTTTTTTTTTTTTTCCCTAGACATCGAGCTACCGTCTCCTGCAGACACAGTAAACCAGGTCCTCCTGTTCGCATTGTGCTTCTGATAATGGAAAGCGAACAGCATAATGTGGAGGATATATAATGCATCCAGCATCTGAACGACAGAGCAACTGAATGAACATAACACAATGACTCAACTCACAATAGGCGTCATTTATTGTATATAATTCTCTCATTAACGTAAGCAGCTGTAACTCCAAACTAAACTAAACTGTGCAAAACATTTCTCAATATGTGCTCATACATTTATCCCTTTTTAATGAGCTAGAATTTCATTAGTTCTGAGCTCTTCATTTTCCTTGACCTCAATTGTGCAGAAAGACCTCACTGAATTCTGATGAACACAAAAGGAAATTGATTTTTTTTTTTCTTTTTTGGTTGTCCAATGTCTGATACGAGAACAGGGGGGGAAAAGGAAGTTCACTCAGGGGAAGGGGATTTAGAGTGTGATTTCACAAGTCTATTTTCAATAATGGCCCATTGGTGGAAGCAACAATTCCTTCCACCTACTCAATTATTTCATGGTAGAGCATTTGAACAGCAGTGTAAGAAAGTCTCTGAGCCTTGAGGCGGAATAAATAAGTTGAGACTAACACTGGCATCAGAGACAATGATGATTTTATTAATGCCCACGCATTCTTTAAACAATAGGTAAGTGATACGGCCCACTGATGGAGTTCTGGGCTTAAACAGTGAATGAATTTGTAATGAAAAAAATGGAACCGGCCTTCTCTCCAATCCTGCCTTGTGATTGGCTGAAATATAGCAAGAAATGAGAGATGAGATGACCCTAAATCAACTTCTGTCACCAGAAGATTTATGCCACCATTAGGTAATAAAGCTTACATAGTAGAAACAGCCCAATCTGTATGCAAAACATAACAGTGATGGCTAATTCTGGCTGTATCATTAATTAATTTAGCTGCACTACACGCTGAAATGTCCTCAGCTCATTTCTCTCCAGTCAGAGGGATTCTTTATGCATTCCAGCAGTAGGTTCGTGTCTGACTGTAGCTTTCGGAATAATAGCCCCTGCCTTGTCTCTTCTCCCCGTTCAGTTGTTACCGAACTAATTTTCTATTCACACTCTCAAGAAATCTTATCAGAGGAAAGCTGTAGCATTGTAGGGTGGTACAAAAGTTTTAATGATGAAAGTGCCAGCAGCAAATTGCGACATGATTCACTGGAGTCTGCAAGAGGCTTTTTGACAGATGAGACAACCATCACTATTAAAAAAAAAAAAAAAGAAGGGAGCATATACTGGCCACAGATTTGTATGTGTAACTAATAAGGAAATAAATATTGATGACTTATTAAAGAAACTCCAAATTCTTATGCCTTTAATGTTTTAAAATAGAGCTTTTGTAACATGAAAATTCCAAACCTTTGCTTGATAAAACCACAAAAATATATACTTCTATCATGCTGCTCTGTGAGTCATGTTCCTGAAATTATTTTTTTAAAATGCAAAGTCAGCTCTTTTTCTCTCAGACATCCATCAAACGAGTGCAGATGATGAATAAGACGAATGGTCACGCTTACATTAGCTATACATAGGCACCTCCAACTAACATTTACACATGGAGCTGTTAGATAAACAGTTGCCTCACTGCACTATTCCACAGCTCATAAAGACTCTCGGTGTCCATTAACGTGAGGTAATTAGTCGTAATTTGCATCATTAAAGACAAAACAATAGCATAATCGTTTATGAATACTCAATCAGAGGATAATTACCTCGACTTGATCTGCATCTTCAGACTGGAGAGATGAAAAAAAAAAATGCAAAAGAGGGTGGGGAGCCTTTGTTCTTTGACTGAAGAACAAGGGGCCTGCCTGCTTTTCCTCCTCAGCTCCCCCACGAACACACTTCTTCAGCTTTAACAAACCCTGAAATTTGGCTATTTAATTGCTGTTGGCCCACTTTTTTTCTTTCTGTTCTTTTTTTGTGGGAAAATAAAAAAGGAAAGCGCACAACAAAGTCAATGCTTGCGTCTTGGGTTGTAGCCTGTAAGACTTTGTCTGCAGAATGGCATTCCTCTTTGTTGGGTATAAAAAGTGAAGATCATTAGCTGCTGGGAAGACATAATGAGGGAGCACTGGAGAGGAATATCATTGTGTGTGAGTGATAGCTGTAAGTATTCCTGCATATGTAGCTGCTGCTACCTGTAAACACTGTATTTGTACATTAGGCTTTAAGCAGCGTGTAGAAGACTTTGTTTCAAAGTTGTTTGAGTTCAAGTATTTTCTGTTACTTCCATCAGCAACCAGCCTTTTATTTCTGACTGTGTTTGAATGCCAGCCTGGGTGAACACTGCTCAGCACATTGTAGAGTATGACAGCTTCTGAGGTGTTTTGAAGAGAAGAAAATAAAGGCCATCAGGCTGCACATTTTATTGGAAGCTGAATACATAATTGTGAATGCAATAACCACTCAAGAAATAATGCTGAAATCTAGGACTGAACTGAAAGTTTCTGTAAACCCATTTGTCTGTATTCTTTCAATTGCCTTACAGGTTTTTTCAAAAAACGCAGTTTCAGAATTTTATACTAAACCATTTTGGATTTAAAGTGAACATAATGGAGAAGAAATCAAGCTGGAACTAAAATGATCTGCTCTTTATTCTATCAGGCAAGTGACCAAAGGAAAAAACTAGACGAGCCCCCAGTAGAGGGCAGAACCACGCCCATGCATGATACTCTGTATCAATTTTGATCATCCTATGTATATCCCTTCCTACTTGATCTGCTGACCTCTAAGTCCACAACTGAGCAGTGGACCTTAGACCGATCTTCAGTGCCAAGTTTGATTATCCTGACTTCAGCACTTGCAGAGATATCTGACCGGACATACCCACCCACCCACACACATACATACATACTTACCCAGCCAGCCAGATATCGAAGCGATCTCAGTAACCCCGCTGAGGTATGTCAGGCGTGGTTAATAAAGGTCTTGAAAACAAGTAAAAATCATGAACATTTGAATTCACTTCCTGAGATTTTGAATTGAGGTCAGCCTCATTACTCCGTCAAGGAGCGGAGTTATGTGACGGCCAGCAAACATTTATCTGTCTCTCTGTTTGCAACATTACTCAACAATGGATGAACCGATTTGGATGAAAATTTCAGGGAAGGTCAGAAATGACACAAGGACCAAGTGATTAAATTTTGGCAGTGATGTGGCTTATAGTCTGGGTCCATGGATTTGTTAAAGATGTCTGTATCATTGCGAGATAGCGGCATGGCGTCACTGTAACTATGACAAGTGAACACTACGTCAGCTGCCTGCTGACGATCACATGATTGCTATCCTACTACAAATCCACCGCTGTGCACTTATTGGGACTTATCCATCTGAAATGATACAACAAACAATTAAATTGTGGGGATGTTTCCGAGTCCCATCAATTCCCTCCGCCTGCTACATATTTCGGTCACGTGATTCAATATCCATACATAACGTACACATGCAAAACACACACCTGTGCTCAGCATAAGATCATTTTGTTTGTGGGGACATCTATTTTAAAAGACCACATTCTATATTGTCGTGATTTTTGATAACCAATAACTAATAAACAAATGCTGCATTTATACAAAAAAGCTGCATTTCTGGCAATGCCATATAGGGGAATGAACAGCCTGAGTGCTTTTCTGATTCAAATATGTGATTTTCAAGGTAATATACTGTACATCAGTGGTATTAATTCAGTAGTATTTCAGTTTAAATGTTGTGTTTAAATTTAAGTTTTAATAGTCTTTGCTTCTATTGTTTTGAGAGATGAGCTTAGGCTTGAAGATGGCACGTTTCTAACAGAAAATCCGCAATATAAGGGTTTTGGAGCTTGGCCCAATATTTATGTTGTGTATTTTTAAATCCATTCTTTAAAAACCTGTTTCTCATAATTCCCCAAACTTAAGGAAAATGCAACACTAAATTGCTGGAGTACTGAAATCCCACACTGGCAAATACCCTACTGTTGTCATTTATCTCAAACCTTAATGATATGCACTCTCATGAGCCTGTTTTTCGAAGAACAGAAGAACTTGTTACAGAGCTGGGTTGAGTTTATTTGACATTACGAGAAGGAGGACATTAAATTACACACAACTGCAAAAATGCCATGGATAATGCAATGAGGTTCAAGATTCATTCTCTTTGTCCTGGAGAGATACTATTAATTATTGGTCTGCTTCTTCTATTTGGCCATTCGTCTTCATAAACTAGACAAGAACACTCCCTACAAATAAAAGCTGCAGGCCATGTTGTCGCTAATTTGGAGTTACACCGCCTTTTTCATCCCAATTTCAGCACTGCCAGCAGAGAAGAGGATCATTGCATATGCATAAAGACCAACAGAGAGATTACACACACACACTAACTAACACCATACACACCTGTATGTTCCAGACTCACTTTGATAGCTGTCCTACCGCTCTGCATGATGAATGTAAATTAAAGAATTAACACACATGCACGCAGAGGGGCACAGTGAAGTACACACATGGACATATGTACACATGCCTGGCCTCCCACTACCTACACTCTGTTTCTCACATCACACACACAGCCTCTCCCCCCCACCACCACACACACACACACACACACACATTACCTCCCCCACCCTCACCCAGATGGTCGGTCCGGGCTACAGAGCTGTGAAACACGGAGGCCACAGAGCATCAGTCCAAGGGATTCTGACTTCCCAGCTGAGCTTTTAACATTAGCAACAACGGCCCAGAGCCACTGCATATGATGCTATGTGCCAGAGAGGGGGAGAGAGAGAGAGACAGACAGGCGGAGAGACAGACGGACAGACACAAAGAAAGAATGGGAGCCAGAGAGAGACAGAGCAGACACAGAGACACAGCTCCCCACAGTGGAGCGGCATTGTACCGCCTACAAAGCATCGTAGGAAGCATTAACAAAGAGATGCACGAGTGTCAACACAAGCAGAGAGCTGTATTTATGCTACATCTCAGGTTTTCACTCCTGCTCCTCATAGACACTAATATAGTTCTGTTAGGCCCTCCTTTAATGCTCTGCATGGGTATTGTTTACTGCACAACAACAGAATTGCATTAGAGCTGAAAGACGAAGAAAAAAAGAAGCTCCAAGGCCCCTGAGATACACTTTCAGAGTCTGCAGCTTGAAGATAGTTTCCCTCTAGAAGTACATTATTAAATCATATTTTTTATATGTGGGGTGCTTCCTGTTTTTTGTTATTGTCTCAATTTTTTTTCTATCAAATCAAATGCTGCGTGCGTGGGGGTGATACATTTGCAATTCAGCTGTGAACAGGGCATGCCCTGAGAGCATTCTGTCAAATGTAATGTAATTAGAGAGGGGGGTTAACACAGCCAAACGGGGGTGAGGAAGGCTAATCAACTCTCTAAGTCACTCCATCTGTAATCACAAGGGCAACAAGAGAGAGACGAAGGCAGAGGGAGATTAAAGTGATTAGAAATTAAAATCCCAGATCATTTATGTTCTAAGGAGTTAATTACAATCAAATTGATCATTTACATAGATTTTTGCATTAATTTCCCCAGTCTCTGCTTCAATTTCTTCTTCTCATTGACTTCACTTATGTGCAAACTTTGACAAAAGCACATAATAAGCCACATGTTATATGCAAAAGAATGTGAACACCTGAACATTCCAACAGCTTACATTTCAAGCCTAAACCAGAAGAACTGGTCATCCCTAACAGCCTCTTTGGCAAAGTTTTTCACCTAATTTGGATCCTGGGTGCAAGGGTTTGATCTCATTCAGCCTCTGGAGCATTAGTGAGGCCAGTTGTTGATGTTAGGTGATAAGGTCTGGCTCAGTCAGCATTCTAGATTATTCCAAAGGTGTAGGCTGAGGTCAGGTCAGGGCTCTCAGCTGATCACTCCAGTTCTTCCACTTCAGGGTTCTTTGTGGACATGTACCAGGAAGTGATGTCTTGTTGAGAAACCCCACAATTGGAAACTAAATAAAATGTCATTTTATGGAAAATCCAGGAAAATCCAGGCAAAATAGCGTTGATGCAAAAATTTATTTGGTCTTTTGTAATTATTTACATGCACAGGAGACAATTAAACATTACTGTATTCTGCATTCTGTTGCTACATTATGAGTACTGATGCCATTAGCTGTTCCCAGAAACACTATAATTTGTCTGTTATTTATATACAGCGTACAGCATAATAGCTTCTGATTCTAATAGTAATAGTGGCCCAGTTATATTTTCCGTAGCCACAGCTGCGTCATCAATCTACAGGCATTTTTATCAGTATAATGTTACCATCATTCTATATGTCTTTCTCTCATTATGGTATGTAACTGCAACTCCCCAAAGACAATATTAGTGTGACTCCAAGAATTCCACAGACAACAGATTTGACTGAACATCGAGCATTTATGTCATCGTTTTATCAAACATTTAGCGTTAGCACAGACTCAGCAGCAGTCCCCATGGGTCTGCTATATGTTAAAGAGTGGATTTAATCCCACTGAGGGGACAAGCGAAGTCCGAGCAATGACTGGAGAAGAGTCAATTATCTGCTAAGTATGAGCTGCATTGGCATTATTCAAATGAGCAGTGCCTCTGTGAAAAGGCAGTAACCTCGGAGTCTCTGTTGCCAATTCAAATATTTGTAAATGAGTCTTTTCTAATCCACTGGTTACACAATGTACCTTTTTTTGGTCCTTTTTTTTTTCATTTGGTTGAGGGTGTTTAGTGTAATCATGTGAGATTTTGTGCAATGTCGAAGGATTATTTTGCATTATTTTTCAGCATCATTCTTGTTGCCTGCAGACAGCAAGTACAACCTGTTTTTAAACTATTTGCATGTATGAGTCTAACTCATTATGATAGTCCTCTTTAACATTGTTGATATAACTGCACCTGAATTAATAATGACATTAAATGTATTTTCAGGGTAGTTTTTAATTGCTGGTTGTGAACTTTGGATGTCATTAGGTTATATATGGGCCTCCCATGGCCTTCACCTGGCATCGTTTGCTAATGGTTTATGTAAATGAGCATTTGCATGTATGCTTTAATGATCATGATCTCATAAGCAAAGGTTGGCTTTTGAAGACAGACAGACCTTCTCAACAGATGTTCTTTTCATGCATAACTGTACTGTCATATCCCCACTGTACAATGTGAGCCTCATGAGTAAGCAGCGTCCTTCAGCAGCTCATACATAGTAAACACCGGTATCTAAATGCTTTGGGGATAGAAGGGATCCAGACGATTTAAGTCTCAAAGCACACTTGAAAGTCCTTGTTAGTAGCTGAAACATACATTAAAGTTCTACATTCCAATATCGCAGAAAAGGTTTTGAATACATTCCACATAAATGGCTCTATTGCTTCAATTAAGCCAAGGTCATCTACATAGGTCAGGTGCTTTAGTTACAATAAAGCTAATACATTCTATTAGATAGTCCTAATTACTGTCATTATGTGGAATTTGCATTGATATCTGCCTCTTGAAGGGCTGCACAGTGGCTTGGTGGTTAACAGCTAGAAGATCGTTGGTTTGTGTCCCAGCCTTCGCGCGATCTTTCTGCATGCAATGTTTGGGTTTTCTCCAGGTAGTCCGGCTTTTTCCCACAGTCCAAAAACATCCATCCATCTTGTCATCTATACACCTCTTAATGCTCATTAGGGTCGCAGCGGGGCTGGAGTCGATCCCAGCTGACTTAGGGTGAAGGCGGAAGACACCCTGGACAGGTCATCAGTCTGTCACAGGGCCACATATAGAGACAAACAATCACACTCACATTCCCACCTACAGACAATTTAGAGTTGCCATTTAACCTGAGCATGTTTTTGGACAGTGGAAGGAAACCAGAGTACCCAGAAAAATAGCATACATGCACAAGGAGAAAATGCAAACTCTATGCAGAAAGATCCCAGGAAGACCAGGATGTGAACTGTGGATCTTCTACCTGCAAGACAAAAGTGCTAACCACTAATCCAATGTGCAGCCCCAGTCCCAAAACATATGTAGTCCTGTGATAGACTGGTGACCTGTCCAGTGTGTCCCCTGCCTTCACCCTAAGTCAGATGGGATAGACTCCAGCCCTCAGCGACCCGATGAATTGTGTATAGATGATGGATGAATAGATGGATGGATCTGCTCTTTAAACCACATTGACTAATTATTTTGTCACAGAACTGAAATGTAATTATGCCATATTTTTTGTTTGAAAATGATGAGAATGTTAGCAAATAAACATCACAGAGCAACTGCTTCATTCATTTGGAGCTTATATCTAGCAACCTTTTTTTAACTACTTTTCTGTCTCCAACTTCCAATGTTTAGGTTTCTACCAACTCCTGGGAACAAAATCTGGCACTTTAGCTGCTAAATGCTCTGATGTCCTCACCAGCTACTTGTTAACTTTGTTAGTCTGGCATTCAGTGCTGGACATGTAGTATACAGTCGCTTTAAAAGAGCTTGTTTTTGCTGAACACAGCTGCCTCTCGCTGCTGAAAATGAGAAAATGAATTATCACCAACTGCACCATAAACTATGGCTGCTTGGAGTGAGGCTATTTTTGACTGGCCTTTTGGACCCAGGCGCTAGATTCCCTTCGCCAAGTTGGTTATTTTAATAATCCGTGGAGTGAGTTATGCTGCTTATGCAGTGGGATCTTACCATCAGCAAAAAAGGAAAATTCTGTTTGAATCATCATGTATTTTTTCAGATGTTTCGAGCATGCTAAACTTTGTCACACAGCACGAAAGAAAATGTACTTTTCTATGGCTGGATATAGTTTGGCTACATGTAAAACCTGAAAGGTGGGAGAAGGTGAGATATTTGATTGTGCTGGACATTAGTTTGAGCTTATTGCTATTTCCTGGAGATAGTATGCAACATTTCTGACCAGCACTATTTTTACTCATCCAAAATTATTAAATAAGGCAAAAATAAAGTAAGATTTGACTGACTTTTTTAAAATTCAATTTAGATGTTCAGCTTACTAATATAAACATGGCACCACAGCTCCAAACCCAGAATTGTCCATTAATTTCAGTAGGATACGCCTCTGCAGTGCCCCACAAATGAAGAGCATTGTAACAATATATTAGTCCCAATCACATAACAGCTGCCACACTCATACAAAAGTGTAAAAATAAAATAGAGGCCACACTGACTCAAGCTGTCCCTGAAATCAGCTCAGCCCCTTTGAAATGTCTGTGATATTATCCCTATTGTACATTTAAAAAGTAGAGCTGACGGTGTACTGTATACAGCTGGATCTGGGTCACACTCTTCCATGTTACACTCCCATCTCATCTCACTCTTACCTGAGCTTTCACTGGCAATCATTCCTGCTCTTGATCTGAAGCTCTGATCTCCACATGCTGAAGAACCTGTTCGCTCCCTTTCAGTTGCCTCTTCATAAAAATGAAACACACATGATGGTATCAGGGCAGTTTAAACATGCCCTGGAAAGGACTGAAACCTCTCATGCTCAGTAGTAGCAAAATCTTCAGCAACAGTACCTGTAAAGTTTATCAACCAGGTCTGTTATATTAAATTGTCTCCAAGTGACTTGTCATTAAACATATTTCTGCAACAAATTACCACAAAGGGGTGCCGCAATTAAAATGCTAAGATAAGCAACGTGTTATTGTGTTTAGAGGACACAAAAAACTGTTTTCCATCATTGTTAAGAGACAGGACGGCAGGTAGGCTGCAGCTGAGTTGGTGATGAATACCACTCAGGGTGCGTAGCTGACAGGTTTTTGTTAGGAACATCATACTCTCAGCATCTCCTGTGAGGTCATTACAGATGCAAATCCCAGCCGCAGCGCTGTTTTATGACACCTGTTCTTGTTTCGCAGGCCGGCCCCGGCAAGTGTCCCGCCGAGGACTTGCAAATCAAGACGGAAAACGAGAGATGGGCGGACAGGTAGGCCCGCTCAGCTGTCAGCGTTGTCCCTCGCCTCCCTTCACTCCCCCTCCTCCACTTCCCTCACGATCACAGCTCCGCCATTTGTGCTCCCATCAGTCATTTTCATAGCCTCATCCCTCTCCTCGTCTCTCTCACTCGATGTTAGATGAGGACATTGCACCCCACCTCTGCCTGATACTTGAGCATCTGCCTCTTTCTGCTGATGGTTTTCTCCGGAGAGTTTGATGCTTTCGGGGCTTCTGTGTGAACTGGGTCAAAGAGATTCCTATTTCCTGTACAGATGCCTAGTTCATGCAAAGGAAATAGGTCCCGACATCATGTTGGTATATACTGTGCTATAACCAGAGGTGGGGACTGGAACTGCATGCAAAAACAGGCATATATCATTAAAGGTTCAGTCTCCCATAAGAGGGATAGCAGGATTTATGCATCTCGATTTGTGCAATTTCAGACCTCACAATTTTTAGTAAAGTTTAGTAAGCTGGAAAGTAAGTAGGATTTGAATGTTAGGTGCTAACTGTCTGACAGTAAACTGAGTCAGTGAATATGAATGGAGGAGGGCCTCACCGTACAAAAGCATCAGAGAATCAGAGTAAGGATTTGTCATTTACATCTTATATGGCAGGCAAAGTCATAAGAAACTGTCTGCAAGACAAGGAGTCCTGCAAATGAGTCAGATTCAATCAATTAAGACAGTTTAACTCCATGAAAGAACTTGGGCAAGTTCTCCAAGATGCTTGAAGCAACCTTCCTGACAAATAACTTTAAACACTGTGAACAAGGGCACCAAGAGTAAGTGGTGATGTTTCAAAGGCAACGAGTGGCCACATCAATTATTGGTCTGATTTAGTTTATTTCTGTTTATGAAAGCATCTTCCCCTTGTTCTTATTTTCCTAAAACCTTGCTGTAGCTCCATATAGGACTACATACACTTCCGTTCAAAAGTTTGAGGTTTTCATGTTTTCCATGAAAGCTCACACTTGTTTTCATGTGCTAACATAATTGCACAAGGATTTTCTAACCATCAGTTAGCCTGTCAACACCATTAGCTAACACAATGTAGCATTAAAACACAGGAATGATGGTTGCTGGAAATGTAGATATTCCATTAAAAATCAACTTTTTCCAGCTAGAATAGTCATTTACCACATTAACAATGTCTAGACTGTATTTCTGATTCATTTATTTCTATCCTCATTGAAAAAAAAAACTTTTCTTTCAAAAATAAGGATATTTCTAAGTGACCCCAAGCTTTTGAATGGCAGTATACATTCACAGACATGCAATGAAGGTGCACTTTATTGGTAACTATAACCTTAAGGATCTTTGCTTGTTTAGGATTAGGGACCAAAATGGCCTTGGTTTCCCAATCCTGCTTTAATTCTAGTGTATTTGGATACAACCACCATCTTTCCCCCACTGTAACAATACCAACGTTGCCATGAGCAGTCATTGCAGAAAGAGAGAGGTCGTACTGAGACATTGCATCAACTTTGCTACTGTATTTCTCTCCATGATTTATTGCTTTCTATTCTCAAGATTGATCCCTCACTTTGCTGTTTGAGGAAACAAATCCTATTAAATAATGGGATCATTATTAAAATGAAAAAGTCACAAAGGAATTAATAATAAATGTAGCTAACCCTGAGGATTACCAGTGCGCAGCTGATAGCGCTTTTGGTTTAATTTTAATCACATTGGCGTGTGAGTTAAGATGTTTTCATTTTTCAAACAGAAGTCAGGAATATTAACCTGACTTCTCTAGTGCATGCTTTTTTATAGCTCTCAGACTCGAGAAGCATGGTCTCCATTGTGTCTTGTTATCCCTATAATAGTGCTTAGTTTAGCTAATTTAAAATCAGGGTACAAGCTAAGAAGCCGAGTTTTGTCAAGAGACTGACTGACTGCACAGATGTGTTTCCTATGTGCTTATAGTTATGTCCAGTAACTACTGTTTGTCATTATTTTGAAGCTGTAGAATTTCATGTTACCATTGTGGCCAGTGGCGGCTGGTGGTGAAATTTGTTGGGTGGGCTAACAAATGCATAATACCGATTAACCCTCAAGCGACTGAGCTATTTTAGCGACTAAATGACCGACTGGAGTCATTTATGACCCCACTATATTTTACACAGGAATATGTCTACTTTAGTGCCTCTTTTTGTGCTTTCTTACCTGTTCCACTCCACTGCATTTTAAGATGGATATTCGAAAATAACCTTCTTTTATTATTCATGGATTTTAATCATTTTTGACTCAGAGCTAAAGTCAAACCATATGAATAATATGATGCTTTGTAAGAACGCAATAACATTTATTTAGACACGCTTTGTCTGCCACTTCTTTTAAAACTTTATTCCTTTTGTTTCCTCAATAGTAAATCAAAAGCACATAAAAACAAATTCTACACAAACATCTTGTCTGTATGTGTGCAATGTAACATGCAGAGAGGTATTTAGATTAGGGGCGGCTGTGGCTCAGGTGGCAGAGCCGTTCGTCCAATGCAAGAAACTTTACCCACCTTACCTCCAGTGCTGCCACTTACACTGGTGTATGAATGTGTATGCTGTGTAATGTTGGTGGTTGTCAGAGGGGTTGTAGGAGTGGATTGGCAGCCAGTCAGTCTGCCCCAGGGCAGCTGTGGCTAAAAATGTAGGTCTACCAGCTATAGTGCACTGCAAAACACTGAAATATAGCGATTAGAGGTAAAAATAAATAAATAAAACTAAGGCCTACAATAGTGAAAAACCTATACATCTTTCTGGGGTCATAAGTGACCCCAGACAAGTTTCCATTGTCCTTGTCACACCAGTTGGCCGATCTCTACAAAAAACTATGAGCAGCTGTAGGACAAGTAGATTGACAAATTCATGGTAGGAAACATTTTTCAGATAAAAGATACAAAAACGACAAATATAATTATATGGCTGGGGTCATAAATGACCCCACTCGGTCGCTTGACGGTTAAATGGTTAACACAGCTGCAAAAGCAGCATCACCTATACTACACACAGTCACATCAATTACAGGTACACTATACTTTTTTAGTGCTCTACATTAACACTCTCTCTCACTGACTCACTGACTCACACAAACAAACACACACACACACACACACACACACACACACACACACACACACACACACACACACACACACACACACACACACACACACACCCCACTACAAAGCGTGTTCCAACTGCAACAACTGCCCACAGATAGCCTGCTGCAACTGTCTTATTACAACTGTTTGGCGACATGTAGTGCAAAACACGACTTCAGCACAACAGATGACCTCAGCAAAAACAGTCCTTTAACAGGTCAACATGGGCCTACCTTATTTGAAAAGAAGCTCACATCGACAGCCGATGTGATCCCAGTCTCTTAACTTCCAGCTTTTCCTCCAAAGACATTGAGGAAAATGGACAAGAAAGCAAATAATCCACCTCATTCATGCTAACGCCCGCCAGAGCTTAACTCGTTCTTGCTGTGTCAAAGGCCTGTAGGCTGACCGAAGTTAGCCCAAATGATCAGTAAATCACGGGGGCGGGACATGACACCTGTCAATCACTTACAAGAATGAAATGAATGAAAGCCACCGCTGTGTTAACTCGCTGCTATTGGTCAAAAATCAGTGGCCTGTGGGCTGCCTGAAGCTAGCCCAAATGATCAGTAAGTCACGGGGGCGGGACATGACACCGGTCAATCACTTACAAGAATGAAATGAATGAAAGCGGACTGTATCTGCTGGGGCTGTAAAAAATAAGCCCATTTAGAGATATTCTATGTTTTTCTTTTGACTGATTGGTGCTGTTGCTACCTTTGTTTTCACCTAAACTCAAAACAATCTGTTGTAAGTTATTTGAAAAATAATTTTCTCATCTTTTTTGTGTTGGTCTGGGAGGGCTTAGCCCTGTTAGCCCATTTATACCAGCTGTCCCTGATTGTGGCTCAGAGGAATGATTTTCAGGCTATTTCTGTAAATGTTTGCACCACTTTGTGCCTGCCTTCCTGCAGTGAAAGACCACTTGTCAAGTTTCTTTTACCCATTCCCCAGAAGCCCTTGTTGAAGCCAGTATGCTTCATATCGCCATGTGAGTGTAAATTGTGTAAACAAATCATAGTTTCCTCATGATCAGCTAACTGCTAAACAGATTAGCCACCAAACGTGATAGCTGGAGGTAGCTGCTCAAGCAATCCTTAAATATCCAACTGTAAATCTAAATTCCATGTTTACCACATTAATTACAGTTTTGTTTCTTGGCACTTGTTCTGTGCTACAAGCTCATTTTTACCCTTTAGTCTAATTTATACAATCTAATGGTTTCTGAATTGTAAATCACTATCACCGGGTTTTGTTTTTCAAGTACTTTTCAGTTTTAAAATTGCTTCCAGAGGGAAAAAAAAAGGCCAACCCCTCCTTCAAACGGTCGTTGCTGCAAAACTGTACACCTACGCACGCTGAAGTTCGAAAATGAAAGGTTGAACTCTATAATTACAATGTTTGTATTAATTAACGGCTTTATCAACCGTTTTCAGGGGCATTATAGACATTATGAATAAAAAAATATGTTTCCACTTAATTGTAATTGTAGATGTTTCTCTGATATGCTTCCCACCGCAGATGCATGATTCAAGCCAAACCACCGCTCAGCAGTTGATTGAGGGCAGGGTTAGTCACAGCCGTGCCCTCCCGTCTCCTCATTCCTAACCCTGTAAACTAATGATTTTTTATGAGATCCTCTGTTTTTTCTTTCATTATCATTATTAACATCATGCAATTGTGCCTTTTCTGGCTGTAGAAAACACTAACATGAAAAACAACAAATAGAGCCTTGCCAAAACGCTGTGCAAAACTGGATTGCTGTTGAAGGAGGTAAAGATTAAAGGGCGAAGAGTGAAAAGTGACATTTCTGTAAACCCTGGGCACGCCTGCTCCGCAGCTCAACATGCAGAGACTTGTACCTGAAGGGTAAGTCAGGTAGAAAAGAGAAGCCTGAGAAGTTGTCGAACACATATTTCCACAACAAGGACACATACTTCAGTCCTTTTGGCAACAGGAAACACATGTTGTAAGTATGAACTCCACAGCTTTGGCTTTACGCTTGAAGACATTAGACAAACTCTTTCTCTGTCACTGAATGTTCTGCTACTGCTTAACATACTGAAAGTTTCGCTTTCCCTCTGGTCTGCCTTGTTTTGTTCAGTAATGACTGACTATTTCTGATCTTGCCCAGCCAGGGAGCATGTTGCTAAAATGAAACTGGGATGTGCTTTGCGGATGGTCCCGTCTCGTCTGTGAGCTTTGTGAGCAGGTGTTTCTGATGGGGCTCCTGTGATCTGTGCAGTTTTTATTGGAAAGTTTTCCCTCCGTGATCTCTTCAGCAAGCCTGAAGCTGTCTTTCCCTTTCCTCCTTCCCCAACTAAGAAGGCATAAAAACGGTCCAAAGATGAGTTGGAATTCTTTGAGCTGAATGTGCACTGTGCTCTATGTGATGCAATTCAAAAAACGAGAGCCTACATTAGGACAAAACCTTTTCTTCTGACGCCTTGTCCCTTACTTCTGAGGGACTGTTTGATGGTGCATCACGTAACAGCACAGCTCAAAACAGCCTGTCAAAGCTGTAGAACTTTGAGGCGTTTTGAACAACATTTAAATTGATATAAAGATTTTTAAGAATTGAGTGATTTAGGGCAACTCTGACTTGGCAAGTGAGCTACATTCCCGTTAAGCAATTCCTGCAAGTACGAATTTATTACATTTCCAATATTTTGAACAATGCTAATTCAAGTGTAAACTGGAATGGCTTGTTTTTGCAGCCCTTCTGTTTGTGTTCAGGCTTCTCATTAACACCTCTAAAAGGTTCTACTACTACTATCACTCGCCTAAATTGAAACCCAAGCACGACATTAATGAAGAACATAATTTTGCAAGTAAGTAATTAAAAAAAAATCCCACACAGCTCAGGACTGTGGCTAATCAATGCGTGTTTCTTTGCTTATCTTCATCTTTCAAGGACATTTTAAGCTCCCTTGTCACACGAAAGCCCCCGCTGGATGAGCCACAGGATTAGAGCAAAAATAAATAGGAATCTGTTCACTGGAATCTGATGGAAAATAACTGAAAATCTGCTAGTTTGCCAGCAGCGCAAGTCTCAAGCACCTGTCTGTTATTCTCAGGCAGTTGGGCAGCTGTCACAGCAGAAAAGGACTGTGTGACAGTCCCTCAGCAGCGCTGGCGCTGGTGCTGCAGGCTGCTGGACTGGGCTGCCCCAAGCAGTCTTGCTCCAGGTACTGATGCCTCGCTTGACAGAGACAGGCTGGTGCTGCTGGCTTACTGACAGGCCCAAAAAAATTCTTAATAATATTGCCAGCATCTGGAAGTGGTCTTGATGTTCTTGGAATTGTGTATTTCCACATTGATAGGTGTTAAGTTGTGTACTCCATACTGGAAAATCTTACTGAAGTACTGTTACTGTAAAGAAATTTATCTCATGTGAAGTAAAACCCCTTCTCAAAAACTGAACTGGAGTGATTGTAGAAAATATGTCACGAAAAAAAAAGACTTTTTAGTAAGTGCTGAGATGGGGAAATTTAAGTGTTCACAAATGATCTCTTACACATGGCTAGTTTTGAATGTCAACATAACATCATCATGCGTCATTCCCATACTTGCACGACTATTGAAAAGTTTGGGGTCACTCAGACAATTTCATGTTTTCCATGAAAATTCAAACTTTTATTCGTGTGCTAACATAATTACACAAGGGTTTTCTAATCATCAATTAGCCTTTCAACACCATTAGCTAACACAATGAAGCATTAGAACTCAGGAGTGATGGAAATGTTCCTCTGTATCCCTATGTAGATATTCCATAAAAAAAATAAGCTCTTTCCTTGTAGAATAGTCATTTACCACATTAACAATGTCGAGACTGTATTTTGATTTTTATGACATTTTATCATTTTGGTTAAGAATAATGGTATGTATTATTGTTTGTGTTATATTTTGGTCAACACAAGAATGCGTTCATGTTTAAAATATGTTTATTTTTCCATTTTCTAAGAGATTTTGAACATTTTGATTATTGAAAAAAGAAGAATATTACACAGAACAGCAACAGCAGAATGTTAACATCCATTTTGTTGACATTTGAATTGAATTGGCAGTACATACCAATTCAGGCAGCTCAGATATTTATGCACTCTATGATCTTTTCTCATTTCTCATACTGTATGACAGTTTGGGCCCAGGGTTCACCTTCAACAATCAAAAGTCTGTCATCCTTGTATAATAAAGCCCTTAAAGTAATGGACAAAAAACCCATCCGTTGGCACCACTGCCACATTTTGAAAAAATACAATCTATTGAGCTTTGAAAGTTTCATGCAGTTTTCATTCCTTAAATTAGTTTTCAAATGTATTAATAATCTTGCCCCCGAACCCTTATCCAAATTTATTCAGACAGAACAGCAGCAGAGTAACAAGAAGCAAGGTGAATGGAAACTGTAGCATACAAAAATGTAAGTCAACATTTGGACAGTCAGCTTTCTCTTTTAGAGGCTCTAAACTCTGGAATTCATTACCAACCCATATCAAATTAATCAGAGATTTAAATCCCTTCTCTGCAAAGGTCAAGTGCTGGCTAAAAGCAAATCAGAGCTGTAATCATTCTCAGTTTGCCATGTTTTTTTATTAACTTATTTTGAACTGGTTTGTGTAATTATTTGTTTTTATGTGAATATGTATTTTATTATTCTTTTGTAAACTTTTCTGTTATTTTATGATGTTATATATTCTGACTTTTATATTTAAAGGCCCATCTAGGGACAAGAGTTGGAAACTAGCATTTGCTATAAACTCTCTGTGCAGCACATCAGATTCATGCTAAGTAATGGAACTATGTTAAACTGCATCGTCCCTATCAAATAAATTCAATTCAATTCAATTCAATTTTTCCATTCTTTTCCTCCAGCTGTTGCTGCTCTCTGTCCTTCAAGTGTGTGCACTGCGTCACCTCTTGTATGATATTTTCAGTGATAAAGGGGTAGTAATACAAGCATTACAGTTTCTTTCAAAGGTAACTTAAAAATCTAAATGGAATGATATCAAAAACATGTTGTTTTTTTTCAGATTCCGATTCAGAAAACTTTGTCTTCAGGGGGCAATTAAAAAGGCACAGAGGGCAGACAGTGCAAAAATAATGTAAGAAATTGAGTAGAAAACAAAGCAATTATAGATGATTAATATAAATAAAATAAATAGGGATAAATATATATTTTTTAAGGAATAGCTGGAATATGAAACGATAAAAACCTTTCTTTACAAAAATGAGAAAAAGACCTTACCTGGTCAATTTTGATCCACTTAAGCATCTAATTGTAAATTTAAAGTTATCTTCATTGAAAAAAATGCTTTTCTTTCAAAAATAAGGACATTTCTGGTGACCCCAAACTTTTGAACTGTGGTATATAGTATAGACCAGTAGGGACCTCTTCCATCTTCTAGCAGGTTCAGTGGAGGTGGTGGAGCTGCAACTTTCCACTTACAAAGACAAAACAAAAGTCCACTTTTGGCAGTTGGAGGTGTTGGTGGTAGAGGAGGACGGCCTACTAGAAATTGGAAGATGTCCCTGCAGCCTCATGTGTATGGGTATGATGTGCAATGATAATGGCCATTTAATGGGCTGATTATTTCAGAATCTGGTGCCGGTACATTAGGGATGTACACATTTACACACATGTATCACTAGCAGAAGGAGAGCTGAGAGCGTCTCCTCTCTGGAGCTCAGTCTTCCAGATGCTGACCCACCTGTAGCTTCTTCTCCGTGGTGACAACTGCTGTGGTTTCTTTGCTTTAGCACTTCTTTTCTTTTTAATCGTGATGGTCTTAGTCCAGTGCAATAGCTGTGAGAAAAATACTCGAGTAGAATAAATGATTTTGATTTTTTGCTCAAAAATGTACAAATAGCATGTGCAAATAAAGTGCCTGTAATTAGACCCATGGTGATTTAACATCATTCGTCTATGTTGCCTAATGTTAAACTATAAAAAGCACAAACATTCCTGCCATCTTGTCTACATAAATCCACTTGTTCCAGATTTTTTTTCTTTTATTATTGTGTCTCAGTTCTCTTACTTAATAAGGATGACAACACAGCAGGTAATTGATATCATATTAAGCACACCCAGGGTTATTTGAATATGTATGCTGCAGTTATCTCATATAACATTAGAAGCAAATACCCTATGGGAAAATATAGTATAGACTGGGTAATGTATGTATCTATCTATCTATCTATATATATATCTATATAAACACACAGAACTCTGGGGAGTTGTCAAAACTTACAGATAAAAATAACATTTTTGTACACACAAAGACTCCTCTACCTGATTTTCTACGATGCATATTTATATCTGTCACAGACATAATCTGCTGGGTAGCTCTTATGGCATCCACACATCAGATTATGTGAACAGTTCTTGCACAAGCACTTGAGCCTGTGAGGCTGTCAGCAGAGATGCTAGTTTTTATTTATTTATTTATTTGCTCTACTTTTCAGTATGTTCACTTGCTGTAATTCCTTGTATAACATTCACTGCTCTGACTTATTCTTATCTGATTCTCTGCTGCAACGACCCAGTTTCCCCGCGGGGATCATTAAAATTTCATCCAATTTAGGAACTTCGAACATGTAAGCTAATGTCAAGAGGATGCTGCTCGTTTGGCATAAAAAGAAATCCTGACATAAATCTAATTCACTGTAGACGAGCAACAATTAAACTTACAAAAAGAACTTAGTGTTTTTTGGTTTGTTTGTTTTTTAGTAAACCAAATCTCTAAAGGCTTCTGTAGAATATTAATCTTATTAAAAGATCAAGGTAAACCATCAGAGGCTTAAGTGACAAATGTTTAATTATAGTCTTTTGTGCAATTTTACAAAACAAGCCAAGTGCATCTATTCATTACTAAATGTGAGGGATTTGACAGATTTTGAAACTGTCCTTGGAAATCCAGCTTAATGAGTATTTTGCACATTTGTTCGAATTAAATTCTGAATGCACAACCTTTACTTGTTTAGAATTTTTAACATTGTAATAATAATTTAACTACATTGGACGCATTTTTGTTTTGTATCGACATTATCGTCCTATAACTTGATCTGAGACAAAATTTGCATTTTTTGTGAAGCTGTGAATGGTGGTCTGGGCATCTAATGCATGGATTATTTGTATTTTAAACTCTACTTTGGTCTCTACAAACTCTTGAGAACAAATGCCTACTTCGATGCTAAATGATTCAGTATATTCAACAGCTTCTCCTTAACCCGTACCAAAACCATTACAAAATCTTGCTGAAGGTAATGAAGCCAAAACATTTAGTTCAATAATACTAAATTACCTCAGAGAGCTCAGGGGAGCTGTAAGGATGGATAATCCCATTGTTGATCATTCTAAGGTTATCTTTATGTTCCGCATAGTGAACTGTTTCATTCTACGAATAAATAGATAAATGGAATAAAAAAAACTAATTTATTTAGTGCTACTTTCAGCTAGAGACTGTATATAAAAGATGGACATTGCCTTTAAGAATATAAGTGAACCTAATGCTGAACTGCCTTAAACCTCTATTCTCACTGACAGACACTAGGGGGCGACTCCTGTGGCCACTGCATGAAGCTATGAGAAAGGGATCCTACTTCTTACTCAATCATTTCCCTCAGTAATCATGTTCCTCATGATTTTATAGTCTCATTTCAGTTTCGCATCTTCCCTAGTACTGCATGATGGTCTTTTAGTAAATTGTGGTCCCATTTTGAGTAATGGGACTCTATTGTATATAAATACACTACTGTTCAATAGTTTGGGGTCACCCAGGCAATTTCATGTTTTCCATGAAATCTCACACTTCTATTCGTGTGCTAACATAACTGCACAACAACACATTTGCCATTTTAAGACAAAGCAATAAAAATCTATGAGTTTTCACTAATTAGACAGTCACTGGAACAGAAGGTCATAGCTGTTCTAAAGAGAATGTTTTCATGCGGCAAAAAATATGTACATATTACAGCTGTATTCTCGGCCAATTTTTTTATAGATTCAAGTAACATTAGTCACTCTCAGAAATATAAACACATGACTAATCTGTGATGCCAATATTTGACACTTGCTTAACAATTTGGACTTTCAGCAGATTACTCTCTGTGAGCAATACTGGGACAGTCATAAGAAAGATTATACCGCCACAAATTTAACATGAAATTTAGACATAAAAGCAATCGTGAAAACTAGGGCCATAAATCAAAGGAAAACATTCCTTTCAGTGTTATCTGTTGAACTAATTGTGAATGTTGGCTAATTAGTTTTAGTGTTGCCTAAAATGTTGCTAAATATTCCATTAAAATCAGCTGTTTCCAGCTAAAATAGTTATTTACCACATTAACAATGTCTAGACTGCATTTTTAATTCATTTAATGTTATTTTCGTTGAAAAAATGTGTTTCTTTCAAAAACAAGGACATTTCTAAGGGACCCCAAACTTTTTAACGAAAATGTATATAGTAAAAAAATATATATCCTCGTAGTCAGACTTTGTGTGGTGTCCTCAGTCAGAAACACCTCTCTGTTGTTGCATTTGGTTTCAAAGCATCAAGATGGCAATGGCCAAATTCCAAACTTCACACTTCAGAATGGTCCACAAATATCACAATGGTTGTGTCCATTTCTTTTATACAGTCCATGGTCAAAGATCTGAATACTCTATTCACAGCTTATAATGCAGAAGAAAGTAACTTTGCTTGCTAATTTTATGATCTATTTTCATGTAACTGTGATAGAGAAGAGACTCCCATCCTGAGGACAACACTAAGTGATCCAATATCTGGGATTCAATTAAGAGCCAATATCAGCTAAAATGTGAGTCGTTATCATTAATTTCATCCTCTAAGTTTGGGAATATGATTCAAAGACCTGGCTATTCCTATATTCTTTTAATAAATTAACAATATGAATCAAACCAGTTAATTTTAAAATGACTTTTCATATTAAGATAAGGTGCTGGTAATTAGTCTGATGTATGTTATGATGTAGATAACATTTTAGATTATTTGTCTTTGTTAATATCTTCATAAATGACAAATTATCACTGATAGAGGTCCACCTCAGTATGTGCCTCGGCTGAATAACAAGACGTACATCTCATGACTGTGTTCTGCAGGGCTCCTGTTAATGATGTCATGGCATGGGCAGAGTCGTTCGACCATCTATTGGAGTGCAAAAGTAAGGCCACTTCTGGAATTACTTCTCTCACTCTCTCAATCCTCCATCCTCTCATTTCTCATCCTCTCATTTCTCTGCCGCTCAGCCTCGCATATCATCTTGAATTACCCTCCGGCTTCTTTAGGAGGATAGAGGATCTATTCCTCCCTCAAGTTCATCAAACCCATTTGGAGATATATTTAGGGAGGACGACACGGGCAGAGATAAGAGGCGTAATCTGAGCTGCCAGTGTAGATAGGGCGATTCCAACCAGCTCTTATTCATTTATAAAGCCAGCGCTCGCTCATGGCTGTCACCTGATCATATTGCTGGCCTCTATTTGAAAATGACAGAAAGTGCAGATAAGTTCCCTCTCTCCCTCTGTCTGCTGTGTTTCTTCTGTCACTGCTGCGCTGGAATAAATTCAGCTGATCTGTTATATTTTAGCCGCTTGTCTACTGCGTCAAGATTAACTGCCCTCTAGAAGACAAATTTTGTGTTGCATCCCAGTTGTTCCATTTCCCTTTGAAGGAATGCACTGACACATATGACAAATAGGTAAACACTCGAAAAAATAAATCGATGTGTATGTAGCCGTCACATTTTAATATACCTTCACATCTCGTGTGATTTTAAAAGAGTCGATTGAAGGCTCAGATGTGGAGTGATTTGTGGACGGGAACAAGTGGCCCCTGGATGTGTTTTGTTTTCTGTCAATTACTGTCAGAGCACCAGCTGTGATTTATGTAAAGCAATTTGTGTGAATAACGCTGGTGCTCGCAGTTAGCTGTTTGTTTGTGCTCCCAGAAGATGTGCTAAGTATTTAAGACCTGCACTGGAATCACAGCTCCCATAACAAAGGTAAGGGGTGTGAGGAGCAGATAACAAGAAATATAGGTGTGCACAATTATATGATGCTGAGGCAGTGCACATCAGGATGCAGGGTTTGGTTTTGAAGGTTTTGAAGTTAAAAAGGCCTCCAGACATCCACAACAATACCTGGCAGTTTTCTGCATCGTCTCTTTGTTCTCTGACTTCTTTGAGCGTACGAGGGCTGTTATGAGGAAGGGAGAATGTGAGTAAAAGATAACAGAATTGCTTAATCTTTAGCGAAGGCTCATTGCTGTTATGGTTTACACCTTAAACACTTCTTACATTTTTTTTTTAAAAAGTCCGATTTGTTCACACTTCTTTTTCATCCAGTTTGTGTCCCCGTGGTATAAGTGGTAGGTTCCTGCAGCCCAACACCACAGCAGTCCACAGTAGAAAAAACAAGCTGTGGTAAAAAAGGTTTATGGTTGTACAAAGCGAAGAGGACATGGGAGGAAACCACAAATTAGATTCCTGTAGGTTAAATGTGGGAAGCGCAGGTAGCAGTAGTCTCAACTCAAGGTTTGCGCTAATGAAAACCAACACTTCAGTCCCAAGTCGATACATAGAGTGTGGAGATACTTAATGCGTGAGTTTATCAGGCACAAAGGATTACTGACTGTAGTCCACGACAAGCAGAATGCAGGGAGGAAACTCTCCAAAGTGATCTAAGCAGCTCAAAGACAGACAGCTTGAAATGTTACTACTGTTTGTTAACTACGACAGCTGCCTCAGTTGTAGCATTGCTCCATTCGCAACATTCAAAAAGGTTAAATGAGCTTGTTAAAGCTAACATAGCAATGGCTCCTACTCTGATAACATTGGTAAGCTACCGACGCGATCAACCTGTCCACATACAGAGGAGAGCATGTGTGTGTTAGGGCAGTGTGCGCAGCAGCTTCTGTGGATTTCCAAATGGTCTTTATACAACATCAGCATGAGGAGGATGTTGAGAGACAAAGTCGGCCAACACATGCACACCACCTACACTGCCAGTTAAAAGTTTGAGGTCACTTAGAAATGTCCTTATTTTTGAAAGAAAAGATTTTTTTACTTCAATGAAGACAACATTAAAGCAATCATGAATCCAGTCTAGACATTGTTAATGTGGTAAATAACTATTTTAACTTGAAACGGCTGGTTAAAAACACTTTGATTGGACCTGATCCTGATCTTTGAGAACGTATCAGGATATCTCTAGTAGAAAAACATCACTTTCTTCTTTTATTGAAATTGGTATTGAGAATCAGAACTTCAGTGGTTCTGGTACTGATTACTAAAATCTGTTATCATGATGTCCTCATCCCACACTAACTTTTGATAGTCTTTCATCTACACAACACTGAACACATTTAAAGTTACACCTACCTCAACCAAAAGTCACAAAGATAATACTTTTTTCTGTGTTGTGACATTAATCTCGGCATGTTTCCAGAGAATTGTATGTGACATCATTTTGGCTGATATCTAACAATCTCATAAAACATTTACAAAGCCGATGTATCTATGAATGCACATCACACTTCCCCAAATGCCTGAGCTTGTTTGTGTATTTGCATGTCTGTAACTTGTTCCATGGAGATATACACTACCGTTCAAAAGTTTGGGGTCACCCAGGCAATGTCATGTTTTCCATCAAAATGAACACTTTTATTCATGTGCTAACATAACTGCACAAGGGTTTTCTAATCATCAGTTAGCCTTTCAACACCATTAGCTAACACAATGTAGCATTAGAACACAGGAGTGATGGTTGCTGGAAATGTTCCTCTGTACCCCTATGGAGATATTCTATTAAAATCAGCTGTTTCCAGCTAGAATAGTCATTTACCACATTAGCAAAGTCTAGACTGTATTTCTGATTAATTTCATGTTAACTTCATTAAAAAAAATGATGTTCTTTCAAGAATAAGGACATTTGTGACGCCAGACTTTTGAATGGAAGTATAAGGCAAGTGTTTATCTGTGCTAATGCATATGTGCATAGTAAATCTGACTGTACCATGAGAAAACAGTTTGTGATATAACGCTAAGATAACCTGTTCCAACCTGCATCTTTCAGTGTCGTTGGCTGTAGGCAAAACAACCTGTATTTTAACACAACAGAAACTCTTATGGCAGGCCAGAATCTTAAAAACTTTAAGCCACTGATTGCTATTTGTGCAATTCAGACCATGTTAGATGTGTGAAATCAAAGTGTCCTGACTCCAAAGTGTTTGTGTTCCCTGTGTGCAGCAGGCCAGCTGGTGTTTGAGGACTTCTTGAGGACAGAATACAGTGAGGAGAACCTTCTATTTTGGCTGGCCTGTGAAGACTATAAAAAAATTACCAGTGTGACAGAAATGACGGTTGCTGCCAAAAGGATTTACGCCGAGTTTGTCCAAGTTGATGCGCCTAGACAGGTATGGCTTTTGTAAAGTGAGAAGTGAATGAAGTCAGACCTGTGTAACTTCAAATCAGCCTCAATTGCCGGCTTTCTTTCTGTCTCTGTCAATTCTCCACAGTCTCACTCACTATTACTATATGAAAACCATTTGTTTATAGGCCATGTTCCCTTTCTTTGTCGCTCAGTTGTGCATAATTCTTCTTTTACCACTTCATAATGAAGTTAACTTTCTCAACATATTAAAATGTAAAATATATCCAAACAGAAAGAGCTCAAGGGTGAAATAAAGGTTGCTTTTTTCTGAACACAGATAAACATTGACTGTGTGACGAGAGAAGAAATCAGTGAAAATATCTCTCAACCGGGACCAAATTGCTTCGACAGGGCACGGAAACTGATATATGGTCTGATGGAAAACGATTGTTATCCACGATTTCTGAAATCAGAAATCTACCAAGCTCACCTGGAACAGGCTGAACAGCAATGAAAGCAACGTGGAGAAATGGCTCGTCCAATGCCTCTCTCAATGATTGATTCTGCACTTCAGAAGTCTCTCCTTAGAATCTCAGTTTAAACTAAAAGGCATGGCTGTCAGAGGAAACAAAAGTGAAAGGAGATATGGAGCTGTTGGTATGGGGATCTAAAAGCCAAATATGATCTCAATAATGTATTAAGGTTCTTTTGAAGTCCGTTTTTGCTTTGATTGCTTTATATTGCATAAGGGCCTGCAAATCACAAAAAGTCTGAACTCAAGTTTTGACATTTTTGTTTATCATTTGTAGTCACACCCGACCCTTTGAATATTTGGGCTGTTTAGTTTCTGATGAGTTCATTTTTCGAAAGCTTTAGTATACAACAGAATTGAATACTCTCCTGTGTAATATCAACTAAATGTCAAAGGCAACAAAATTGAACCAAATCCTGTATTACTTCTAATTAAAACGGTAGAATATTTGTAAAAATAAATAAATAAATAAATGCATCCAACAGTTTAGCTCTACTATTTTTGAAAAATATACAGGCCCCAAAGTAGAAACTTCAGCCAACAAAGTCAGTACACCTATCATTACTGAGATGAAAATAGTTGCCTTTTCTGTACATCATGTCATTTGTGATGACAGATTCCCTCCTCCTTAAAGCTGCTGTCCGGAGTTTCCGTTTGTTTTCAATTTATGTATCATTTTTTTAACAAAGCTTAAATGTGTTAGTCTAGTTCGATACTATAATATAAAGTTAGTATAACGCGATATGAAAATTTATTCCTGAGCTCCGCCTTCCTCTCATAGACCCCCATGTTATTCCAAAAAGCGCCGGTCGCTGCCGACCAATCAAGTTTGAGCTTCAGCTTTGTCATGCTGTCAATCAATGGTTACGCGCACAGCAAGCAAGCCCATGCAGAGGTGGGCGAGCTACGCACTACGCAACCGCGCGCACATTTGTTTTGCTTGTGGAGGAGAGAGCATCAGGGCTCAGCAACTTCCAGAAAAGTTACCAATCCCACGGCTTGTCAGGCCAAGAGACTGCAGGACGTTTTTTGGCTCGGGGTGCTCGCGTCGCTCCCCGACCACGGCCTCCTGACGGCTTCGTTTAGATGCCCGACCTCTGGAGGAAGATGTTGGGGCATCTGGGACATACTCTTAGTCAGAGGAGTCATGCAATTCTGAACTCTAGATAGAAATAAATAAACAATGTAACACATATACACGCGTAAATACACTAAGTGTAATCGCATATTGAAACTTTACTCGTTCGTCCTAGCAGATTCATGTTATTTTGGTATTAGGACAAGTTAGACTCAATACAGAATTCTAATGTAATTCCTTTATTATTTACTAAATGTACTAAATGTAGAAGAGTGGAAAACAGCAAAACAGCCGAGATGCTGCAGCACTCCGGGCACAACTCTCAGGTACTGCGCACGTGCACAAATAAAGGGGCGAAATCAGAGGGAGGGTGGGACCAACAGTGTTTTGGGAGACGCTGCGATTCAAACTCCGGACAGCAGCTTTAACCTGCAGAATACCAATGTGTTGTACAGATCTTTGAATCAGTGTTTTTACACATTATTTGCAGGGTTAAGGGGTTGTGTTGCTTACATTTCTCTTTAAAATACCCAACCTGTGTTACAAGGTAATTTTTTTTCCTCCATTTTCTTGTGTGATTTTGGCAGTGCATATTAGATCATCATCATGGTGGAATATTGTTCATCCATAGAGGTTTACATTGTGCAATGTCCTTCTCACTGTCTGAGCTGTCATTGAACAGTATTTTTCTGGTACTTCTGTTTCTTCAGACCTAGATTGTTCAATTAGCGCGTTGTCCGTGGTGTCATTTTAGTAGAACGGCAACTGTGGCTCTGATTAGTGGTACGATCACTTGTTGTATGCCTCCTGAAAATGGCAACAATCGTTTCAGGAGAGGTTATTGTATCTTTTAACATCTTTGCGTGGTCTCACAGTCAGGGTTTTGATATGTTCAGTTCCTTTCCATGTGGAGCCATGATGCAGACAGGACACAGCTCACAGATAGATAGATAGATAGATAGATAGATAGATAGATAGATAGATAGATAGATAGATAGATAGATAGAATTAGACTAATTGGAGATCACTTTTGTTTAAGTGATCACAGATTTTGAAACTGTTGTCAGTGATTACACGTGTACTACAGTTTCTACTGTAAGGCTTGTGTTTTCAATGTACTCTGTATAGAATATTCTCTTTTTGTCAACTTAAAAAGATTGTAATAATTGAGAGGTGATGCAATTCTGAATCATTTGACATTTAAGTGATACTATAAAAGAGTGTACAGAAACCCACAGATATACACTACTGTTCAAAAGTTTTGGGTCACTTAGAAATGTCCTTATTTTTGAAAGAATGCTATTTTAACAATGAAGACAACATGAAATGAATCTGAAATACAGTCTAGATTTTACTAAAGTGGCAAATGACTATTCCAGCTGTAAACAGCTGATTTTTAATGGAATATCTACATAGGGGTACAGAGGAACATTTCCAGCAACCATCACTCCTGTGTTCTAATGCTACATTGTGTAAGCTAATGGTGTTGATGGTTAGAAAACCCTTGTGCAGTTATGTTAGCACATGAATAAAAGTGGGAGTTTTCATGGAAAACATGAAATTGTCTAGGTGACCCCAAACTTTATATATATATATATATATGTATGTATGTATGCATATATACAGCATATTAACACTGTCAAATATCTGAGGAATGCGTTGAAGTTATTGATAAGCCAATGTATCTTCAGTGTGTGGAGTCATCTTGTAGACTTTGTAAAATTCAGTAGGTTCATACTTTATATGTGATTGTACCTTCTCATTTTTTTTTTTGTAACAAACCTTCCTTTTATGGTATGAGGAAACTTACAAATCTGCTATTTTTTTATTTTTTTATTTTTTAGCTGCAGTGGGGTCTTCAGGCTATGATCCATCATGTATATAATTTTATCTTTTTTATGATGGATGTAGATAAAAGGCATCCACTATGTAGAGCTTTTCAAGTGTTTTACATTTTGCCTCTAATTCATCCATTTACACATAGATGGCAGCAAACTACAATGCAAGCTGGTAGCCTGACCATCAGGGGGCAAATGGAGCTGAGTATCAAACTACTATCATGTCTTTACTGCACAACACCTGTAACTTTAAACTGTGGCATTCTCCTCTGTCAAAATGTATTTTTAACAGTAAATACTGTGTTCAAAAACTGCCGCGTTCTTGTTTTTGTTGGACAAGTGCCACAGCTGTTGTGGCTGATTATGATAATTAGCTAATGCTTTATGTATGAGCATGTGTGCATTCAAATGCTATGTGTGACTGCACAAGTGTGTGTTGCAATTTATGAGCATGCAACAACAGAAAATGGGTAAATATTCCACAGAGCTTGAACAGAACTATGACTCCTCCGGGCTTTATTAAGGTCAGGGTCATAGCAGAGATTTTAGGAAGCTGAAATTCCACAAGAAGGGAAGAAACATCTCTCCTTATGGAAGCAGAGATGTTTTATGTAGACATCCTAAGCTGCCAGGTTAATAAAAACACCCAAATTCAAAGGAACACAGGGCATGAAGTCAGTGTCCTTGGTGAGAGTTGCAGCCCTGAATGAGGTTTGAGTTCAGCAATGGAGTGAAGTCAAATAAAGGTTTCTGGATGAAATGTAGTCTGACAGGTGTTTAACTGAACACCTGGACACCACTGGCATCTGTGGCATGATTATGTTTGCACTCTTCAATTGCACCTTAAGCACCATCATATGGGAGATACTGCACAACAAACTGTCTGAGCAGAACATTAGCCCCGTGATCTGTGGGAAGAAGAAACAATTTGCCTAAAGGGAAAATGATCATGTCTGTAGCTTCGTTAGCTCTCCTTCAAACTAATTAATGAACCTTCGGGTAATTTCACTACCTTCACTTTGAAGCTCTCATTGCGGGCATAATAAGGTCTCGCCATACATGCTTTCTCTTGTTTTTTCAGAGCGTCATCTATCCAGATTCATCATTTTATCTGGTAATACTTTTACACTTTGTTATAATTCCCTTCATATATATATATATAAAATGTTGTGTGTTTATGTCATCATAAACAGCTGGCAGTAGATATCTTTTTTGTAATCATTTAGTAGACATTGTCAAGAACTTGGCAGTACTAGACACTGAATGATTTAGAAAATGGGAAAACCATGCTTAAACAACTTTCATTATTTTATTAAGAGTCGCCTACATGCAGAGGCGACAAACTTTCACCACATAGGTATTAACATGCCAGATCATCAATGCAATGACAAGTCCATAAGCAATCCAAAGTGGAATAATGGATGTGGAGATGTCAGAGCTGTATGCACGGGTAAATTCTAAATTATAGTTTCTTACCAACTCTTCATCGCACAAACAAGCAATTAGCATTGTTGGACAGGTCGAGTCATGCTGTTTAATTTTAATTTACACTATAGAGGCCATAAATTTAGAGACAAAGTGGACTCTTAGGATAAAACTATTTGGACTCAAACAATGAATACATCCACTAATAATGTCTCATCTTCTAACTTCAGAATATGATAATATATTATTAATCTGCATTAGCAAGAAGGGGATGAGGATTGCTAATTACATGAATTCATATAAACTAACAGCTGATGCAAATTTAAAACTTTATGAAGCACCAGAAAAAAAGATCAAAATCATTTTACTAATCTGATTCAAAGTCAAAAGAGTCGAGATAAATTCAATCAATTAGTGAAAATAGGCAGCTGGCGCTATTTGGTTTCAGGGAACCAAAAGTAATACAGCTCCTATACACAAAATTTAACCAACAAAAGTTGCACAGAATTCATTCGATGTGGTAATTACAGCCAGCTCTCAGTTTTTCTTTACCTGTATTTCTCTACCAATCCCCCATCCCTCATTATTTCCTTTCTTGGCTTTACCCAGAAGTTGCACTATTTGGCCAGTTCATTTTCAGATTCCAAGTGGAATTCAGCCATCATTAATTTTATTTTTTAGTGGGTTTCCTACTGTGACATGTCGAAATGTTCTCTGTGAAAAATGCTCTTATGTGTTTTCCTGCTGTGATGTTACAACCGACTTTGACCTTTGCTTGCCTTTTAGATTTTTGTCTGTCTATCAAACATGGGCTCCTTTACCTATTCTGCCCTCCTGTTAACAAAGCTTGCAGTTTGCATTGATGTGTTAAACATTGCTTTGCCTGACTTTGAAGTCAACACCTCACTGAGCTCGGTTTTTATACCTTTACCATCTGCTCAACACCGACCAAAATAAAGTAAAATACTGAATCACACAGTCTTGATTCCATTACGGACAAAAAAGAAATCGAGACAGACCCAGCTTTCACTGCTAAGGTGAGTAAATGACTTTAACACTCAAGCTTTGAGGGGAGAATGTTGAATAAAAGTAACCATAAATGGAAAGCCAATGAATTGCAAGTGCGCTAAAGTGTCATGAAAGGCTTACTGCTGAAATATTCGGATGAAATCGAGAATGTAAAAGCCAGTTCAAAGAAAAAAGAGCATATGCTAAGGTGCTCTTTAAGGTTATTGATTCAGCTGTGAGCAGCTCTCCTAATCGCTGCACCACAGCCTGCTATGAAAAGGAAGGAAATTTAACAATAGAGGTTAAGCCTCCAGGGCCTGTTTTCTTTGACAGTCTAAAAATATCACCTGGTGCTCAGTCTAAAAACCCCAGCAATGAATCCCAGTTTGGAACTGATTTGAGGTTTAATTCCTCAAGACTTCACTAATCGTAATGGTTTATCATCCACCATAGGTGCAAACTGACATCTTAACTTTTTATTACAAGAAAAGCAGTCAGAGAATGCAGTACTCTGCCAAGGCTGTTCATTCCCCCATGTGGCATTGTCAGAAATGTATCTGTTTTTTTGTTTTTTTAGAAATACAGCATTTGTTTATTAGTTATTGTTGATCAGAAATGATAGAAACACAGAATGTGACCATTTAATATAGATGTACCCACAAATAAAATGACCTTGTGTTGAGCACAGGTGTGTGTTATGCATGTGTATGTTATGCGTGGATACCAAATCATGTGACCTTAATACCCAGATAGCAAACTATGGGTGAATCAATGTTGAATCTATGTTGAGACCTAACGTCGAAATTATACAGAAAGCGCAAGGTTGATAATATGTTGAGTCAACGTTTGCTTTTCAACCATAAATCACACTTTACCCAGATAGCAAAAGATGTTAAATCAATGTTGAATTAGGGTTAAGAAGGTTGAATTGTGGTTACGGTTGAAGACTGATGGTTGGATCAATGTTGATTCAACAACATTTTGTCAACATTGAAGTTTGTGTTTAAAAGATACCATTGAATCTACATTGTATTTTGGTTTAATTAAAATGTTTGACAGGTCAATGTTTAATTAATGTTGAATCTATGTTTGCAAACATGTAATCTATGTAAGCAAACGTTGACTCAACATTTTATCAACCTTGCGCTTTCTGTATAATTTCGACGTTAGGTCTCAACATAGATTCAACATTGATTCACCCATAGTTTGCTATCTGGGTATGTAGCAGACGAAGAGAATTGATAGGACTCAGAAACACCCCCACAATTTAATCCACTGTTCCTTGTATCATTTCCAACGGATGAGTCCCGTTAAGTCAATTTGTAGTAGGATTTCAGTCATCAACTGACAGTTGATGTAGTGTTCACTTATTGTCATAGTTACAGTTACGCCATGACGCTATCTTGCAATTATGCAGAAATCTTTAACAAATCCGTGAATCCAGACTATAGGCTGCATCACTGCCAAAATCTAATCAGTTGGTATTTGTGTAATTTCTGATCTTCCCTGAAAATGTCATTGAAATTCGTTCGTCAGTTTTTGAGTAATGTTGCTAACAGACAGACAGACAGACAGACAGACAGACAGACAAACCAACACCAATCATCACATAACTCCGCCGCGTTCCTTGGCGGAGTAATAAAATAGAGTCCAGTGTGACAACATCACCTTGAGCTGTTTGAAATGCTGGGTATTTTTCACAGTCCTTGACACTTTGTTTTTGTCAGCCACTTCTTTCTTCCTCTCGGCTGCGTTTGGAGGTGGCAGGCAGCACAGATCGATGACACGAACAGATAACACTGACAGAAGAAGTAATCAGCAGCGTGTGTGAAAACTATGATGAAAACATCCAGTGATGACCTATAAACAAGACAAAGATGTAGTGACAACCAAGAAGAAAAGCAACGCATGAACAAAAACTGAACAATCAAGTGTAAGACAAACAAAAGGGCAAATCAGTTAATTACTGTTTAAAAGCCTTTTACTGCTCTAAGTGACAACTCATCCACCTGCTGTTTTAGCACTGTGACAATCAGCATCTCTGTAATTTGTGGTGTTTTTATTTTTTTACATTTTTTGGGGGGAGTTTCTAATTTATTTTTTATGTAAGTTTCATTTTTTGTTTTCTTCACGCTTTTCCTTTGGAGACTGCATTGACAATGATAAATGAAAGAATGGACATTAGAAATACACTTTATGTGTGTGTGTGTGTGTGTGTGTGTGTGTGTGTGTGTGTGTGTGTGTGTGTGTGTGTGTGTGTGTGTGTGTGTGAGAAAGAGAGAGAGAGAGAGAGGCTTGAGAAACACACCTACCAGTTGTTGCATCTTTCCCTTGACCATTCTAAACAGGTTTTTGCTATAAATTGTGGTAAATTAAGATTCCTCTTAAAATGAAAACATGGCTGACTAAACAACAAAGTCATACCATTCCGGAAGAAACTGTTTCCTTTATTTCATAAGTGAATAATTCGGCTGCAAGAATATTTTAATGGGAAAATTCAAATGCAGAAAAAGAAGAAAAAATAAAATCACTACAATTAGTAACGTTCATCTAAGCGCTGCTAGCTAAAGATTCAGCGATTACTTAATTGTAGCATCCAACAGGGACGCTACCAGTTATTTGTGCCAACTCATCATTCAGGTTCAGGATTATTTTATATAAACAAATGAAAACAAATGGTGATCTCCTTGCTTTGGTCTCGACAAACTCTTTCCTGTCTCATTGTACATCAAACAATACTTTGATATACTACACCAGAAATTATGAACCCTCATCATTAAGTGCCCTTAAATATTACCATGGAAACATGTTTTTTTTCTAGGCACTCAAAGCGCTTCACAATGGACCCATTATTCATTCACTCACACATTCTCACTCTGGTGGTGGTAAGCTACACTTGTAGCCACAGCTGCCCTGGGGCAGACTGATGGAAGCGTGGCTGCCAGTCCACGCCTACGGCCCCTCCGACCACCACCAACATTCACACGCATTCATACACCAGTGTGAGAGCACTGGAGGCAAGATGGGTAAAGTGTCTTGCCCAAGGACACAACAGCACGACTAGGAGCGGGGATCAAAACGCCAACCCTTCGATCATAGGACGACCAGCTCTACCATCTGAGCCACAGCCGCCCCCACACTTTAGAGAGTACATGCTAGCAATTGTCCAGTTTGGATAAAAAAAAAATTTAAAAAACACATTTAAAATGAGATGCAACACTTACATATCCCTTATGTTCATACAAATGTAAATTAATGATCATGCTTAGCAATGATACATGGGCTAAATAACAACCTAAAACCAAAAATCTGATGGAAATCAACTTACTGTAGTGGGAAGAGTTAATAGCTTTCTCAAAGGTGCTTCTTCTTTAACTAAGGATGTGTTCAGTTTAACACTCACAGCGTTGAACCTATTTAATGACCAAAATGCACACTGACACTTTGAGCAATTGTCTCTAGAGGTGTTCTGACAGTTTTCAAACCTTTAGTGTCAAAATAACTGCTGAATGGTGTTAATTTTAACAAAGACTGTAAAATTAACACAGAGAAGCAGATTTGTGGTGCAGTGTAGGCCTTACTTCTAAGTCTTACTTCTGAGAGTAGTGTGGATAACTATGGCAGTCTATATTTACTGTTTGTAAAAATTTGCATTGACAAACCCAGTAGGAAAATTTAACTGGTCTCGCAATGTACACTATAGACCAGTCCTAGACAGTATTAAAAGATAAATGTAGCCTTTAGGTCAAATAATGTGTAATGATATTGCTTTAACAAGCAAACCTCTCGCACCTGAGAATATGACTTGTTTGCTGCTGATGGGGCAGACAAAAGTAAAGCTAGTTTGATTAGGACAGTGTACATTCTACAGAACTGTTAAACATGAAGCAACATTTCAAATATCATCCAAAAACAGCATCATCCTTGCATCAAGTGTTTGTTTTTTTATTTTATTTCGAACATAAAATTAACAGACAGCCAATGCAGCTTATACAAAATAAAACCGCAGCTAAAACTGGGCATCACATAAATTTACAAATCATACATGTTCGAAAGGGAGTCGGAAGAAGACAGAACTTATTTAATGCCCTCATATCCCCCCCAAATAATAACCCCCTCATATTATTTTTATTATTGTCTAGTAATTTATTACTAGACAATAATTATTATTGCTTGCATTTTCTAATAATACCTGTTAATTTATTTTTATACTGCTTATATTTATTTTCAGATTCACAAGTTCTATTTTTTATAAATTCCCTATAGAGTGTATTTTTCTTTTTACAAGCATTTTTCAACCCTTTAGACATCCATTGACTTTCTTTACTTCTCTCTTTTTTGTAATGTTTTTTCCTTGGGCAATTTTTATCATTAGTAACTTAAATATTCTCAAAAATTCCTCATAAGCATGATCCGTACTAACTTGACAAGTTTGCAGCTGTGATGTGCCAAACCTGAGCAATCAGATTCACAACAGTGGTCTGCTGAAGATGTAAGCCACTCATCGGTGAACCCAGAAACAACAGGAAGTCAGTATTTCCTCTTTATTGGCTTCCATAGTACATCCAGTGGAAATGAAATAACCTTAGCTTGAGAAGCAGAACTTGGCAGGATGTAATGACAAGATACAGACCAACCACTGACATCATCCCTATGAGGTCTAGTATTAATGCTGTCCTAACATCCTGTTGTTTAACATTTGGAGATCATTTCTGCTGTGTGCTTTTTAAGCTGTCATCAAATTTAGACAGCATTTATCTTTTCAAAAGGCATAGTCCAATAAATATGCAATATGCCTATGAGGCAGGAAGCAGCAAAGAGTGTGATGGGGAAACAGCTACCTGACAAAGGTAATAAATGTCACTTACCAACCTAGTTCACTCAATAAGATGTTATTTGTAAAATCAGAAACCAGACCATTAGATGCCAGTGGATTCTGAAAGTTGAGTCCAACACTCCAGCAAAAATTAGTTTGTGAACTTTAAAGGTCTTCATAAGCGGGTTCTGTTACCTTTGGACAGTGGTGTTTTCCTCATTTTTCTAACTTAATTCTAAGTTCAGCTCAGTAGCTGTAGCACCACATTAAATGGACAGCAATGAGAAGGCATCATCTTCCCATTTACCCCTTGTGAGGAAAGCACTAAACCTGTTTTCAGAAATGTCAAGCTATCCATTTAACCCCATTAAAGGGAACGTTCTCCACTTCCCATGTCAGCCAGCATCTTGCTTTGATCACGGTCTGGATCAGTATTCCCATCACCACTACATTCATTCAGTCGTTTTCCATTTCTTTGACTTTGAGGGTGTTGCTTGGCAAATGTTTCTGTGTTGATGCTAATTGTGACTGTGGCAAAACCCTGGTATCTGTTTCTCTACCCACAAAAAAGGAAGAAAAAAACAGCAGCAAGGTGTGAAATTTGAACAAACTTTTCTGAGCAGCTACAGGCGGAATGGGAATTGAGGCTTTTAACGTATTCTGTGTCAGTACATTGAGGAAGAAATGTATTCAACTGGTGCTCCTTTGGGTGAGACACAACAATGCAAATGTAATTTCATCAAAATAACTTGTACCGCCATCTTTTTGCCTCTCCTGGAACCTCTCACCAGACCCTTTAAGCAATTATGATTATGTTGTTAAATAGCAAAACATGGGGCCCAAGTGAGGTGGAATTATCCACCATTTTTCCAGGTTTTTAATAGAAACTGGAGGTTCTTTGACACATTTCTGCTCTTCTGATTTTGTTGACCTTATGTGGGGACGTGAGTGTGCATGTTTTTTGCATGATGTGTACATAAAACCTTTCTTAGGCATTGCACAGGCCTCAGAACATACAGTTTGTGTGTACATCTGCAGTGTGTAGTCACTCTGTGCAGGCGATTCTGCAGGGAACTAAATGTCTGATTGGTCTCGCATTATCTGATTGTATTTCTGGCCAGGTGGAACTCAGCATGGGCTTAATACTCAGAAAAGATGGGATAGGATAGTGTAGGATGGGATAGGATGGGGTGGGATGGGAGGAAAGCAGTTTGACAGAGAAGGTCAAATAGAGGGAGAAGTTGAAGGAAAGAAAATAAGGAATCTCTAATTAGAAAAAGGAGTGCAGAGGGGGATTAAGAAATGGAGAGGGAAGGAAAGGTGGGAGTCAGTAATGAGAAAGAGAAGGATTTGTGGAGAGTTTACAACAAAGCGAGGAGTGAGAGTATTGGGGCGCAGGAAGGAAAGGAGAGAAAGGAAGGAGCAAAGAAGGAAATTAAGTCTAAGCACAAACATTGCAGGAAAGGTTAAAAAGGACATGGAGGAGGCAGAGAGGCAGGGAGGCAGGAAGTGATTGAAGGAAGGCGCACAGCAGGACAAAAGAAGAAGGAAGGATGGATGGACAGGGGTGGGTGGAGAAGGAGGGCTCAGAGGCAGCAAAGCCCCAGCAGGTCGACGTAATGTGAGCAGCAGAGGCAGAGATAATGCCCCGGGACTTTGGGCTCGGGGAGACACAAGTGACAGAGTTCGCAGTGGGTGGGAGATAACCAGGTCTCTGCTGACTGCCACAAACTGTTCTTTCTTCCCAACTGGGGAGGAGGAAAGTTTACACTGTCTCCGCACAGAAACTCACAAAGATTAACTCCTCTTGTGGAAATACTTTCAGTGCTTTAATACAGAGGCTTTAAAGATGTAGCAGAAGTGATAAAAGAGTGTGTTTTTTTTCTTTAATCTAAGAACCCAACAGCATTCCTCTCACAGCTTCCTCCCAGTCAGAGTGTTGTGAGTGTGTTTGAGTGAAAAACAAAGAGGGAGACCCTGCAGCCAGCTGTATCACCCGTCATGAATATTTCACACTGTTTTCATCATTTACTGTAAGTCAAACCTTACAGCACAAAATATGTCAAGCGGCATACTGATTAGGCTTATTACATAACAATAGGATGCCTTCTCGGGCCTTGAACTATGCAGGAAACATTATCATAAATATTGTGTTTGTATTGCTCATGACTACGCAAATGTGTGCAGTGTGATATACATTTCTGGTTTCCCTTTATAACACTGATAAACTGCTGGTGGTGAGAAGGTGCAAAGAAACAACACAAGATGCCAGGAAAGGAGAGGCAAAAGACTGCTAACCATCAACTATTGCTTACATGTTCATTTATCAGAAATGATACAGTAAATGTGATTTGGTTAATGTAAAAGGTAAGTCTTACCTGTTCAGTATTTGAGCTTAAAATATGGCAAAGATGGTTCGTTTTAGCCCTGCACAGTGGCGTAGTTGTTGGCACCTTCGCCTTGCAGCGAGAAGATCCCCGGTTCGCATCAGCGTCTTCCTGGGATCTTTCTGCATGGAGTTTGCATGTTCTCCCTGTGCATGCGTGGGTTCTTCCGGGTACTCCAGCTTCCTCCCGCAGTCCAAAAACATGCTGAGGTTAGTGAATGATTCTAAATTGTCCGTAGGTGTGAATGCAAGTGTGATTTTTTGTCTGTATATGTAGCCCTGTGATAGACTGGTGACCTGTCCAGGTCTGTTTTCACCAAAAGTCAGTTGGGATAGACTCCAGCCCTCCACAACCCTAAAGAGGATTAAGCGGTGTGTAGATAATGGATGGGTGGTTCATTTTAACATGACTGAATAATCTCTTGTTTTAGTCATGTTCTAAATGGGCTGCTAGTGCCTGTACCTTTAAATCCAGCTGAGTTGCTGCTGTCCATGTCCTGAGACAGAAGACTGTCTCTGAGCAAATGGAGCAAAACAGTTGACTGCACAAGAGCTGAATGACTGTTTGGGACCAGGCAACAAGCCCTCAAACTCATATGACCACACAGGTCATATGTACCGTGCCCCTGAATACGACCCATGAGAGCGTATTTAGGTTAGCGCCCCTACGGGAGACAGGAAGGTATTACGGGATTTAATTCGCGAAATGGCTTTTCCCTCACTTTCGCAAGACGGGTTTAGGGTTATGGTTATGGTTAGGGTTAGTGTTAGGTCAAAGTTTGTTCATGGTGACGTTTCAGCTGAGACACCGGAGTGCCGATATTTACTCAACTGCTAGAGGTCGCTTAACTTCAAAACGTAACACTCGGTCATAATAAGGGCGTGTACAGACGACCTATGTGGTCGTTTTTTCAAGGAGGACAGTCTCGACCAGGACTTCAATCATTTGATCAACCGTTACCTTTATCTCATGGTTGACAGTGGACAGTTTGTCAAACAACATCACACATATAGAAACAGTAGTTTAGCGGTGCAAAGCAGCAGCTTGGAAATGGCGCTGAAGTGACTGCTGGCTAACATGCAGATATAATAGGCTGCGTTTCAGTCCCTATTTCGCCCTTGGATGTCAGACGACAGAAACATAAATATATGTAAATATGAACAGCTTTATTGGAATTTCAGCTGTGTCAAAACACTTGTATGTGAGCACAGGGAGCAGGAGAGAAGCGAGATGTTTGCACCAGTTTCGTTTCTGCTGAATCGTAACAGCTGTAACAACAACAAAAAAAAAAACACAGTAGCTCATCCAGTCTTTGTTAGCTGGTTTCAGATCAGTCTTAAAGCTTCGGCCATCCATGAATGTACCTCAGATTTGCAATTTTGGGTCAAAGCTATCGGTAATGTTGGAGCACATGTGCTAATACAAAGCATTTTGTTGTTGTGGGGACATTGCCATCAGTGTAAGTATCTTGTCTTCAATCTTGCAGCCATTAGCAGAACATCTAGTGTGTGTTGCTTGAATTGAGACATTTCAGGGTTAGCAGAAGCACCTTCAGAAACAAATAAACCAGGTGGACTGAGAGCTAAGTGCTTCTTCTAAAAGGTTCATCTGGAAGCAGCATGCAGTGAGGTGAACAACTGCTGGTTACTTAGTTTCAACAAATTCTCTCAACTTTTATTTTACACCCCTAAGCTTCAAAGACATACAAAGCACAATGAAAAAAATATTTTTCACCAGAAGGGAGGATGTGTGATAAAAGCTAACAAGACAAACATTTGTTGACCCTGCTTTTCAAATGTGAGAATGTGCCACTGCTGTCTGTTTAAGATGATGGTAAAATGACTACATATTGATGTCAGTCTGCACAAAACAGAAACAAAAGGTGCCTGCTGGGTGTTTGGTAAGCTGGATCCCCTAACACTTTATTGTACATTATCTCCCTAATGCATCAGTGTTTGCAGTAGACCACTAGATGGAGACAAATGCCTTGTCTTATCAAATGCATTGTGACCACCATATTTACAATGTACACATTTAACTGCAGGTGGAAGCTTTAGTGTTTTAAATACATTTTTGTTTGTGTCTTTAGCATCCTTGAGCCTTTTAATATTCATATACACTGCAGTTGCTGTAACTGGAGCTAATTATGTAAGAAAAATATGCCATTTATGGTATTCTGTAATTAGATACAAATTAGGTGAGTCCTAAGTCCTTGATATCCACAAGACCTAACATCCAAATTAATTGTGTTGATCATTTGAACTGGGAAATTCTGAGAGATTTTTATCATTACTCCCTAGAAGTAGGACAATAGAGTCAGTGTAGTGTGTTAAAGGTTCCTGCTGACCAAAGTCAAATGCACCAGGAACTGAAGTGTGACGCTTGAAGCAGGGACTTCTGTCTGGGGACAGAGGACTGCATAATAGGAACCTGTCAGTCTGACTTCCCCTGAATCGGCTCCGGCCTCATGTCGCTGAGCTACTGAAAGCTGTTTCACTTCCACACAGCCTTCTGGTGAAACGCTTGCAACACTGATTCCCCACCCTGCCCGGCTGTGGGGACAGTGATGGCTCTCTTCAAACGTAACAGCGGATGACCAATCTGAAGCACACCAAGAGAATCACTTCAGAGGGAAGAAATGAAAGCCTGTGCAAAAGTGTAATTACGTCTGTGAAGATAACGCTGTTTTGAGGGATTCAACATCCAGCAGCAGCAACGGCTGATAATGACTGCGATGTTCAGTGGTTTAAATTCTCGCTATATTCACAACTAGGGAAGCAGCACAGCTTTACTTCTCTGTAGCTGTGTCGTGGGAAGGAAACAAGCATAAATATTGTAACTCACGGTGTATTCATGAGTATTTACCATCACACATTAAGGTATATTTTAACTCTGTGAAGGCTCAGACTATGCTGTCCCTCATCACATCTCTCATCCGTGAGAATCAAAAACCCAGACAAGGACTTCCTTTGGGGTATGAGTCATCTGATTGTATGACATTTTCGGACCAGATGCTTGTTTCTTGTACTGTGCTGCACAAAATTGTTTTCATCTATACTTTTTGGTAGAAGTTCTCAACTTATTACCTTGCTGCAGACAGGAGTTTTGGAAGCTCTCCCTTCCTCCCCTTCAGGCTTTCAGTCATTCACACTTGTCACTCATAAAGTACAGATAAGACTTTGACCTGCATGAAGGAAAAGCTCATTTGAGACAGCGCAGGGATTCAGGCGTTGGTCACAAGGGTCAGACAGACACAGACTATGGCAGCGTGATCGACAGAAATCGCTCTGTGTTTCACCTCCACCTCTCAACGGCTTTCATGCATGAGCCTGAGCATGATGGGATGTCAGATGCTTAATTATTTCAGGGACCACATTTGTTTTTGGGTTATTAATATTCGTTTGGTTTGCAGAAATGATCTCCATAATCAAACGCCGGCAGACTAACAACAGTTAGTCTTCATACTTCAGAAAGCATTCTGCCGTCAACATAAGGCTTTTTAAACAGCTTCCTCTACAGGATGAGATAGTGCGAATGATGACTCAGATAGTCTGAGGTTTTGTATCGATTCATGTGAGAGACATACATGCGAGACTTGGTGCCAGTTTTAGTTGAGTCTACATGTGGCTTGATTAGAGATAAGCCTGCATCATGAGACATACAGATGCAATGTCCAAACAAGCCAAGCAAGCACAAACACAAAAAAGCATTCCAGCAGGGCCAAAATTAGCATTACCCCTCCACTTAAAAACAAAAAAGCCACAATTCTCTGTAAAATTAACTGATAAAATTCCTTAGCATCCATCTATTCTATATTTAACACAGCAGATGTGGCTTTTGATTTTTACTGCAACAAATTAGTTTACTTAATGCAGCAAAGGAAAATGGCACCTTAACCATAGGTAGTTTGGACTACTCTTTTTGACCAAATGTCTCCAGGTCTGCTCAGCTGTGATAGTTTCATTTTCCCAAGAATAATCTTCAGCTCTTTCCATAGATGTTATATCTGATTAGATCAGGACTCGTACTTTTAGATGGATATTGAAAACATCATGTTGGACCATCCATAATCTTGTTTGCTTCTTACAGTGGGGTGTTTGTGGCTTCCTCCGTATCATTCAGAATTTGTTCTTGGAGAACAGTTTGTATTTGTTATGAAGTTATATTTGGTTTATTTAAGACCATTCAAGTAGTTTCCTGTTGAAGTCATGTTCAGGGAGGTTGATTACAAGCTCAAGGACCTTCAGCATGCTAATAATATTAACAATTGTGGTTAGAGAAACATCATGCTTGAGATGCTCTTGTAGCTCTTGTTTACTGTGACCCACTGTGCTGACTACACCATGACACCTTTGTGGAATCTCACTATTTTCAGGTCTTTGTGGTCAGAAACCACAGATTAATTTACACAGTAATTTTTTCCTATTTTTATCGTCACTCATATATTAAAAATGTACATGATTTGAAAATAGACATAAGTTTGCCACTGCTGCCTGCTACAGAGGATAGAGGATTAGCTTTTTTCTTCTGTTTTAAAGTGAGAGCATCCAGAACTTTTTTTCTTCTTATGTTTGAGTTAAAGTGAGCGAAGTTTATGAAGTAGCGCCACAATACTTTGACGCTAATGACAGGAACAACATGCAGTCTGATGTCTTTATTGAAGTGAGCGATGAATTGCCTGTGTGTGTGAATCAATAGTAGCCTTATTTAACACACAATCCATGATGAAAAAGATACACCGTAAAATTTTACAAATAATTTTTCCAGGGTTGTTCATGTCTTATTTAAACAACTCCCCCTGGTTCACACTCGGTCTACATGATGATTTCTTCATAATAAGCTTGTTTCTTCCTCTTGTCCAAGCCTAGCGAGGTGCACACAATGATAATAAACAGCACAATGACTACTTTTTTCTTCATTTAAAAAGTCTGAATGACTGATTATTCAACTGAGTACATCTCTGATACTAACTGAAGGAAACACTCTGCTTGAAATATCACAATAATCAACTTGTGTTTTTTTATTTTGTCTGAGTCATTTTGTGTCTGGATACACAGGAAATCTCATTAAGTATAATTTTTTGCCTCTACAAATTAAATATGACTTTGCTGAAAGAAGAAAAAGTTGGATTATTGAAAGATAGGGTTACCGTTAGAGTTAGGGCTGGAGATGCGATTTTTTAGGGGCTAGCATGAATTTTAGCCATGACCATTTCTTTAGTTTCAGCTGATACATTTGGTTGTCAAGAACGGGGTTTGTCCATGACACTGCCTGTTTCTTTAAACTTTTCAACCACCTTTACCACCATGGAAAAGCCAAGTGGAATCCTCCTTGGATGATATTCATCAAATTCTTCTGCTATCTGTTGATATGTTCATCTTTCACGTCCACTGAGAAGTACCAGTTCAACTCTTTCTTCTTTCAACAAAGCCATATTTAAACACTGGAGGCAACAAAATGATAGTTAATGAGATTTCCTATGTGTCCATACTTTAGGTACACTCTGTATACATGACAATAGACCTTCTAAATTCAACCATCTTTGGAAAAATTAGAGTATTGTTTGAATACAATATTTGGTAGGCCATACTTTTTTAGTTATGCTGACGACAATAAAAACAGTTTTTCATTCTGTGTTGAGATTGTATTCTATTGAACAACTTTAATGTGTCTCTGTAGACAAAAGTGAAAGTGTCATATATATCTATGGTCCCTAACCGTCTTGCAATATATTATTGCTGCTGTGAGCATTGATATCTCACAAAGCACACTTCCTGCCAATCAGTCTGCCCTTGTCTGTTGAAATGTTTCATGATTTTCCATTATGATGTAACGTTAATGTCACAATAGCGCTGAAAAACATCCAAAAGTTGGTGTTATACCCTGAATTGGAAAAATAGGTGGTCACTGTCAGTGTTTCTTCTCCTGGTGAAATAAGGATAATTAATTTAACAGATGCAGAACTGGAATTAACAGCAGATAAGCCATTTTATAAAGAAACAACCATATGGAATAAAAGTAGGAGTCACATAACTTATATTGTTTCTCACCAACACATTACTAAACATATTCATAGACACTAGCTACATACAAAGTGAAACTGAACAACATATCCGTATACAATGAAAAGATGTGTTCCACTGTTTAAGGAAAAGTCACTAATTCCCGGTCCATTATTGACCTTGGAAACAGCAGGTTGATCAAACAGTCTCTATTTATGGTCCACTTGTTCTTTAGTTCTGGTGCCAGCATGGATGAGAAGTCGTAAAAGGGTTCAGGATAATGGGAAGTTCGACTCTCTGCCAAACCTACCTGCTAATGAGGACAGTGTTGTATGTTCAGACATCCCAGGACAAGCTAATTAGATGAACAAGTGCAGGAAATCTGGGTTTGTGGTTTGTGTACTGATTAACAATTTAAATAAAATGTGAAGTCATTTGGAGTTAATATATGTTACTATACCACAAAACTGACAGTAATTTTTTGGAGATACGGTCATTTGTATTTCGTGAATGTCCCAAACCAAAACCTGTGGATGTCTCAGAAAATGCACAACACTGTAAGTGCATATAAGTCAGGAAAAAAAAAGTCTTTATACCCTAATGTGAAAAGAATGATTGTTTAGATACCTTTACGATTACTTTTTAGCGTGTCAGTCCAATCATGGCAGACACTAATATGATGGAAACGAAACCTGAGCACATACTGTGTCTGTTTAGATGTTCAGTTGGTATCTGTTCATCAGCATGTCAGATGACTATCTTTACAGTTTTTTTTAACTTCAGCGTGTCAGTGGAATGTTTGATTTGATTTGTTGGCGCCACAATGACTCATTTGGTTTTGTCTTCATTATGTTGTCACCACAGAGCGACGTCTGACATTACTGACATTGATAGCGTTCCTTGAATTGCACTGGACCAGAACGGAGCTGAAAAAGTGTTCTTTTAAACCGTCTGAAATATGATGAAAGATGAGATTGATAGCTGAAACGAAAATCGAAATTTTCTGATTCAATTCAAAGAGAAAGTGATTTGAGGTCTTCTTTTTGTTTTTCTTTTTAATGATACAAAAGCAATAAATCACAGATGTTAAACTTGAGTCATTCCTGCAGTGATCATGATATAGTTATTTAGATACTTAGCCATCTTGATAAAGTGTGGTGCTTTATTATTATTATTATTATTATTATTTCAGTCTGTCACTAAAGATACACCTAATTAAAGACATACTAAAGGGGGAAATATAAATTTCTGCATATTAGTTGCAAACCAAGACTAAACACATCCAGTTTGTGCTAGACTTCAGTTTCCATTAAATTAGTGTCCACCATGATTGGACTGACACCCTACAAAGTAATCGGAATGTTTTTATAGACAACTGGACAACACCAAAGTCGCAAAAAGCAAGGAAGAATTTCTTCATAAAATGATAAATACTGTATATGACAATGTTTACAAATTAATGAGTCAAGACACTTTACCTTCATTTTATACCCTATTATACTTATACTTAACTTATTATACCCCAATGTTCCATGTTGTCGTATTGTTTACCCCGTTGTTGAATATCCATGATGCTGTAACAATAGAACTTCCCTTTGGGGATTAATAAAGTCAGTCTAAGTTAAGTTATTGATTCAGCTAAACAAAAACTGTTGAGCCAAATATTTTATTTTCAGTAAAGACATCTTGGCATTAGGAATTTGCGTAACAAATTTAAATACTTATGGTAAGAGCATACAGTGTGATTTGTATTGTGAATTTAATTTTAAAATGACCTGCCTTCACACTGAGTCAGCTGGGATAGACACCAGCCCTCCACAATTCTATAAAGCAATAACAAGTAAATAAATGGATTTACCTTCAAAATATTCACCTGACTAAACTGTAAGGCGAAGACCCAACAGTATTTGAAGAGTTTATTTGCAAAAACAGATAACTCTGTTTTGATACATTTTCAGAAAACTTTTTTTTATTGTTTACTTGAGATAATATCAATCAAACTGAAGTTGAGCGGATTTGACTCAGTAGAAAGTACATGAGAAAATAGAGAAAACATTAATTCTTAGTGTTATTATTATTATTATCTCAAGTAAACAATGAAAAAATTAGTTTTCTGAAAACGGCATTACGTGTTTTTGCAAATGAACTCTTCATTTATAATTGTGGAGATTTGCCCAGCTGGATTAAACCCTACGAGAGTATACAAGAAAACCCAACAAATTCAAAGATATGAGCAAGCATATTTGCAACAATGGGACAAAATGACTAATAATTTACACATTTTCCCTGTATGGCTGTAGGAAAATAATTTATATCAAGCTGAATCATCAAAATGCTACCAATCAGATCAGCAAACCATGATCACCTAAGTGACAAAAATATTTGGGTACGGTCACAAGAAGCACACTGTTCTGTTAAGTGATATCTAAACATGTCTCAGTCATCTGCTATTAGTCATCAGCTACATTTTTACTACTTTGCCAAGGCCCACATAAGAGGAAATCAACCCAGTGTGTGTTGCCTTTCATTACTTGAGCTATCTGTCAGTCTGGTTAAGCGACTCTCGTAGCCTAAAAAAGACAAAGCTGTGTAGCCACAGTGTTTTGTAAGTGTCACTGGAGGGTGCAGAACTGGAAGTGCCCTACCCTACATTTTTACTGTGTTGCAACCATTGATGTCTCACTTTTTTCAATATCTAGCTGGATTGACTACAGCTCTGTACTTGGCTGTAAACACTGGAGATCATTCAAGTTCAGGTTTTCCTGTCATCTGCATACAGCACCAGTAGGAATCTGTTGAAGGAAATTTTTGTTCTTGTTTCCATATAAAATAAAAAGAATTTCCCCAAATTGACACATCCAGACCCAGCATATGATGTTACAGTAACCTGTCAGGCACGAGAAGGCAGCTGACCTCTGAAAAAACATTTCCAGTCATCATAACACAGTTAATGCAAAACTATGTTTACTTTTTCTGATATTTTCACAATATTTTCTTCTTTCTTGTAAAATGCTGAAAAATGTACCCTGGGATGACTCCAAACCACTAAAATACAACAAATCTAAGAAGAAGGTGTCATGCAAACATCCATGAGGCAAAAAGAGATCAAAGAAAGGGTCACAAGTTGGAGTGGCATGACTATAAAGGTTCACAAGCCAAGAAGGCTGATATTTTAACCACTAAAGTAAATCAACAAGCTAGTTTTCACAGACTAAAATTAGAAACTACATCCTGTATTTACTTAATACATTCAGACGCAGTATATCTAGATCAGTGAGATAAGCTAACTGACTGTTGCTCTCCTTTCCGGTCTATGTTGCAATTTATTTTTCATTTCATTCACATTCTCACTGAGAAACATCATCAAATGATTGCTAACCAGTTAGATGATGGAAAATTTTGACAGAAAATTTTTCATTGAACACATAGTTTGCCACGTTGTGAAAGTTTGTCAAGAAGAGTACAATCACAAGTTAAATATCTGAATTCTTTTCACTCTGAAAGGCTGCTGAAGATGGAACCCCAGTAGGGATAAGACAGTAGGGTGAGTGAATGGAATAAGTTATTCCAGCCCCTGAGCCTTTAAGACATTCTGGTGATGTAAATAAATATATTAAAATCAAATCAACTAAAGCCTTGTAAACAGAAAGTCTGTGCATGTGCATTATAGATCAGAAAACAGCAATATTTTATTTATTAATAGTTTGAAAAATCGGTGGAGCTAATCTTCACTGAGTGCTAGCACAAACGTGATTAATAAAAAGGTTCAAGATCACCTGAAAACATTTCATTTCTAAACCAGTCGATACTCAGCAGTGTTGAATAATTTTGATTCCAAATAGATGCATAAGTCCAATCGCAGTGCTGTATTGGTAACTAATAGTTCAGTCAAATTTGTTACGTTTTTTACTGTTGCTATGCCTATTGACCTTTCAGCAGATATACATTTTACTCTGGTACCAGAGATAGACTTTTCACATGTCAGTAGTCTTTGAAAGTAGAAGACAAAAGCAGGTCTCTTGTTTCTAGACAGTGATCAGTCATCTGAAATTACAGCTGTACAGCTGGCTTTTAAATGTTTGTTTTTGCCTGGGGGAAGTATTAGTCGGACTCCTTGGATCACTGGATGTAGACTGCAGGTATGAGCCTGCCATTGACAGCACATTTTACACTGTTTCCAAAATCACCTTCAGTACAGGAAATGACCATAATCAAATTTCAAGTTTTGCAGAAGATGCAATGAAGCACCATCTATCCATGATCTATACACCGCTTAATCTTCATTAGGCTGAAGTCTATCCCAGCTGACTTAGGATGAAGGCAGGGGGCACCCTAGACAGGTCACCAGTCTATTACAGGTCACCATAGAGAGACAGACAATCACCCTCACATTCACACCGACAGACAATTTAGAATGATCAGTTTACGCTAGCATTTTTTGGAGTGAGGGAGGAAGCTGGAGTGTCTAGAGAAAACCCACACATGCACAGAAAGAACATGCAAACTCCAGACAGAAAGATCCGAGGAAGGCCTGGACATGAGCCAGGGATCAACGAGCTGGAAGGTGAAAATGGTTTCTTTTAATGCCCTAAAATGAACCATTTTTGCAATATGATTTTATGAATTTTTGTGTATTGTTCATTTTCACAGCAATTCTCATCCTACTGTTTCATACAAATGTTCCACCAAAACAACTACACACTATCTTCAAGAAAGCACCATCATTGCATCCCATTCTTACCCAACCAAGAAGATAATGTCAGATCTACAAAGGAAAACCACACCAATCAAGTGCTACAATAAAGAGCCAGACCATTCTACCCAACATTGTGTCAGCGCTAGAAAATGGATTGTCTGTATGACACTACCAGAGGAGAAACTTTAGCTTCTATCCAGTGGAAAAATGCTACACAAGAAATGGCCTTTTTAAAATGTAAATTTTCGACCCACAAATGTATGTAGTTAATCATAAGCTCCTGTACTTTGAATAACCTGTAAATACTGGATCACTGTCTATAACTTGGTTAGTGAGTTCCAGGCAGCACTACACAGCATCCTCAATATGAATGGTCACTTACATCAAACTGTCAGAATAAATTTGGTAATGGTTAAAAGTAGAAGATGACTGACAGTTTGCTAAAAGATGCTACCAAAAGGTATTACCAGGGTTACCAAAGAGACTCTTTGTCCTCTCTTAACTTTCTCATGTCCTCATGTGAAAGTACAGGTCAGTCAAGCATGCAATATTAAGGGTGTTGGCTCCTGTAGCTGTAGAGTGGAAATTTTGAAATAAACCCACTTCAGCATTCTTTAAACCACAAACATCACAGTATACCCAACACTGAGACCCCTGAGGGAGTCCTTAAAAGCACCACACACCCACATTAGCCCACCCACCCACAAACACATATGTGCTGGTTTTGAATGTTGAAAATTTCCATTATTATGTCAATCAATCTGTGTCATGCTGATTTACATATGAAATGCTGAGAGCAAGTGTGCATGTCAGAGCGTAATAATACATATGAGCATTGTGAATTATGAAAAGATGCGGGACTTTCTCATTACAGGAGTTCTTCTCTGAACTGTCGGGTCACTTGATCAGTTTCGGTACAGTTCCTGCCAACTTCCTGTCTGTTTTAAAGCTGTTACCCTGTCTTTATATGACTCAGAGCGTGTTTCACTTTCTGTGTGCATGTTTTCTGGCTGTTACAGTCTTTAAATTGTTGTTTGAGAGTTTCTTAGTTTTTGTGGCTGACCTTACACTGATGACACAGCAGATGTAGTTTCATATTTGAGCCGTTTCTGATCTTAAGAGCTGAATGACAGAGTGTTCTGAAAATGACTAAATCTAAATTCGAAGGTCTTTATTTGGCCCCTATTCCTCGACAGTTACTTTACAATCCCACCTCAGTTTGCTATCACCCAAAATAAAGGAGCATATTTGAAATCTGAGCATACAGTGCATGTGGAAAGTTTTCAGACCCAATCAGGTTTTGTTATGTTTCATCTTAAAATAGATTCTATTCATTGTTATCATCTATGTAACACAGTACTCCACAAACAAAGTAAAATAGTTTATTTTTCAGTTTACATAGACTACTGGTCAAAAGTTTTAGAACATCCCAGTTTTTCCAGTTTTTTACTGGAAATTATGCATGCTAATGTCTCATTGTACTCTGAAATGAAAGCATAGAACAACTAAATTATGTCGTTTTTTTTTCTCCAAAATAATCCATTTAGAAACCAAAATGTATTCTAAACTTTTGACTCATTAAAGCAGCCGTCTTTGGCAGATATAACAGCTGAGCACACTTCTTCAGAAAGTTCTTCCAAACTCTGTTACAGAAATTCCCATAAATGTGTGGCAAAAATTGGAACATTTTAAAACTTTTCACTAGTAGTGTACTTATTCAGAACCTTTGTTAAGACACTTTCAATTAGTGGAGCATTGGTTGATCGCATTTCTATCTATTTGGTCCTTGGGATACTTTTACAACTCGACTGAAGTCAGTGAACTGAACACGTCTGTATAGGACCCCACAGTTGGTGGTGTGTGTCAGACTAAATACTAAGACATGAGATAATGTGGGTTGATTGTACAGGCCTGTCTCTTTAGTAGACCTACAAGACAGACTTACAAGAATATAAGACATTTTCCACAGCACTGAAACAGTCCAAAAGCATAGGGGCTTGAATGAAGCCATGAAATGAAGGAAATTTGCAACTATTTACAGTGTTCACAGATCTGTCTGCCCAGTCAAGCAACAACATATGAATTATCTTGATCAGACAGGCAACCAAGAGCCCAATGGTCATCATGACTGACATCTAGAGGAGGGGTGTCAAACATGTGGCCCACGGGCCAAAACGACCCACCAGATGGTCCATTTTGGCTTGCAGGATGACTTTAGAAAGTGTAAAAATTACAAAGACGTAAACTGTAAATTGTAAATTTGTAAAACTGTACATTTCAATTAGTTTCTGGACCTGGACAAGTAGTTTTGACCATCAAGTAAAATATTACATTGTGCAGTTCCAGATAGCTGAGACTGAATGTTGTATACCTTTGTAGATACAATGTGATCTGTCAGTTGCAATGTACGTGTAAATAATCAACTGAGGCTTAATGTTGTTCAAACTGAACTTGGTTTTCTAAAGAAATTTCAGGTGTTCATAATGTTTTGTTAAAAGATAATTCATTAAATGTGAACATTTTCAGAATGTAATTTTTTGAACTGAAACAAAGGGAAACAATTGGAGTTGTGATGATTTATGGGTTATTACGCTCTGATTTTACTGCAGCCCACTTCAGGCCCACAGATCAAATTGGACTTTATGTGGCCCCTGAACCAAAATGAGTTTGACAATCCTGATCAAGAGTTTCTTTGTGGAGGTGAGAGAACTTCTCAGAAGTATAACTTCCAAGTTTTTTGGGTAGAATAACCACAAGGAAGCATTTCTTACTGAAAGGCCAATACCATGAGAAGTAAAATCCTCTAATGTGATGAAGATTGAGCTAACTGACTTTAATTCTATACAGTGTGTGCTGAAACCAGGCAGTGAGTATCGCTTCATTAATAGCATCCCAGTCAAACATGGTGGTGGTAACATCATGCAGTAAGGATGTGTTTCTGTGACAGCAACTGGGAGAGGAGTGAGGCTGGAGAGATGAAGCTTAGAGGATCATTACCAAGAACTCTGGAGGTTAACTATCCTGTTTAAGACACTTCACTCAAGTCAAAAGAAAAGGGTCTGAACACTCATTTAAATGAAAAAAAGAATCATTTTTCAAAGGTAAGTCTGAAACACAGCAAGATGTGAGAAACTTGAGAGGATCTGAAACCATATGTAGGCAGTGTATATATTATGTATAGTTGGGTAACTCATTATTTGGGGTTTTACATTTGTGCGTCCTTCACCTGAGGACAATGGCAAAGCTTAAATGTGTGTTGTTGTTTTTTTTAAATAATTTCATGCCTTGAGAAGATGGTCCATGTTAATTTCCAATTTCTTAAAAACCTAGGCACTGTTATAGTTTAGAAACTGTAGTAATTTATAGCAGTAAATTGTGCTTTGATTTATTTATTTTTTGTACTACAAGGTTAATACATATCGGTAGGATCAAGTCATTGTTGGTTATATGATATATTACATGATTTAAGCTTCAGTTCATTGCTATAATCTGATTTCTAGCAAAAAGCAATTCCATAGGTTCTCCAAGGTATTTTTAACTTTGTTTTTATGTTGTCTTACATTTTTTTCTGTTCATTGTTTTACTGTTTTATTCTGTCTTTAAAGTCTGTAGAGCAGGGAAACTGAAAGTCACTTTATTTGCTAACTCAACAATAACCTTAAAAATACCCTAAAAATCAACATTCTTCTTAACACTCATCAAAAACTCCCTATCTCTACGTGACACAACCACATGTGTTAATGTAACTAATGAGAAATCATATAATAGTAGGTTCACTCATATGAATGCATATCACTATATGATATGACACAACCCTAATTCATGTCTGGCTCTGGCTCAGTTAATCATTTAAAATGTCTTCTATTCAGTCCACCTAAAATTTCTATATCCAAGTATGTAAGACAATGAAATGTACGTGCCCATATGCACAGCATGCCTATGATAGAGTCAAGACAAATAAACTTTCTCCAGGATCCAGAGTCAAAAAGTCCTTTCCCACAGGAATTTTACAGCTGTGAGTCAGTGGCAACAGTCTCTGAGTCTAAACAGCAGCTGTCTGCGCGTTTATTCAAATGGTATTTTGATACCTGTACCAGCAGGCCCACGGCGTCAGAGGTATTATATCTTTGCTGTCAGGTTAAAGGCGAGCCCAAGAGGGAGCAGTATTACTTACACTGATCACAACAGATTGCTATAGTGTATCTCTTCAGAGGACACTAGCAGGGATGTTAACATGCCGAAGCTTTTGTTTTCAAAGATTCGATTTTATGAAATAAAGGACATAATGCCGAATATGAAGCGGCCCAGAAGGTACGTCAAACAGACTAATGATACTGAGTAATAATTTGAGTGAGCTGGACAGAGTTATTAAACAAGGTAGACAGATTTACTGTTTACTGTTAGAAAGTAAAGCTTTACATCAACTAAGTTCAATGATGTGTTTTTCAGGATTGATATTGTACTTAATCGTAAGAGGCGTAAGAACGACATCCAGTGCCTCAAAGTACAAAAAATACATGCTGAGACATATCCTTCCAACCTCAGGTAGTGTATGCTGCACTGTTAGTAATTTCAAACACTTTGTTGTTCATTAAAGTGGAAAATAACACTCGTATTCCTTTCCATTACAGTAGGCAGACTGATCATAAACTCCATTTGACTCTGGAAAGCTTGCTAAAGGATAAAAGTAAGACGGGTCATTTCTTGCAAAATTTCCCCTTATGAGCTTTCTAAAGGTTTCAAAACAATGAATAATTATATACCTTTAACTTTTTATTCTCCACAGAGCATCTAGCGGCCTTCCGTTCTTTTCTAAAGTCTGAGTTCAGTGAGGAAAACATTGAGTTCTGGCTGGCGTGTGAAGCCTTCAGGTTGACTGTCTCGCCAGATGACCTTCGCCAGAAAGCAGAGGAGATCTACCAGGAGTTCATCCAGCCTACAGCCTGCAGAGAGGTCAGTTTGTCAGTGACACCAGGTTTGGTGGTTCATGTTAGAAAGAGGAATTGCTTCATCTGCCCTGTAGCGTAATGAAGAATACAGTCTAAAATGCAAACCACATTTTCCTCAACTGACGTTACAGAACAGGGGAAAGAATTATTGCATTAGAGGAAGAAACTGCACCTCATATCAGGAAGAGAAACAAGTAAAAGATTCACAAAGTTTGTGAAGCAATATGGTTGACTACTAAATGTCACAACTTCCACTGCTTGGGGCACTGTGTGTTTTGCCTTCGCTGAGTCTGGGGTGGGGTTCTTTAGCATTTCATGAAACCTGAAAGACTCTGCTCAAGTGTGAATTCCTCAGATCTTTTAGAATTTGATCAGAGATTGGAACTGAAACACTTAATATATGTTAAGTCTGAAATGTGAACTTTTTAACTGCAAAATTAAAGAAAATGTGAATAAAGGAATGGAGTCGACTCAACAGTATAGTCTCTGGTAATAATACAGAAACCTGGCAGTCATGACCAAATGCTGATAAAGTGCCATCTTCCTAGTTTTGACAGAGGTGCATGAATTACTTCTTTTGCTGTAGTAACTAAGATTTGATAGGATTTGAAAATTGTAGGTGTTAGAACTCGTTACTAAAGAAAGAAAACTCCTGTGGAAAGAGTAGTGACATTTCCCATTGTCCGTCTCAGTGTATGAAATTATTATTCCGATCAAACTTCATCTGGTGATTCGACGGTCTGTAAAAGAAGCAAGCAAATGGATTTTTTTTGTTTTAAAAAAATCTAGTTTTGTCATCAAGGCTGTTGGCGCAGTGAATAATTGAGATACTGGGCTGTTTCTCTTTTTCTGATTCTTCTGGGATTCCCTCCAGGACAGATGTTTGGGCATGGCTAACAGACTATTGCATCGAATGTCAATGCTCAAATTTAGATGTCTGATCCATTTTTTGTATATTTTTATTGCTTTTTTAAGCTTGTTGACATGTTCGTTTGGTATTTTTTTTATTCTCTCAAAAACATACCTTGAGTGAAACAAGCAGTCAGCATCATTGTTTTCACTTTAAAACTGCAGACCACAGTAATGGATTCAGACATCTGGGATTCCTTATGTAGCAAACCTAAGAAATCAGTCCTGTCTACTTGCAGGGTGGGGCTTTCTGTATCACTAATCTTCTTTCTGACTGAATTGTTTTCTGACTCAAACATGGATCACCCCAATATCACAACGTGCTGTTCTGCAGAATACAGCATTTCCCACAGTGTTTTAGCAGAGTTGTAGGTAAGCTGGCGTGTTTCAGCTGCCCTGAGTGGGGAGGGATAAGCGGATAAGCTTCATGGTTTCACACATTCTAAAGGAAGCAACAGTGCAGAGCTACATCTCAGTCATTTTAAAGCAAAAGGGGATCATTTACATTGAAATAACTTCTATGACGAGACTTTCTTCTTACATCTCTAGTGCGTTTGGTCAAGTCTTTGGACAAATTCAAACATGACAGTGTTGCTGAAAAGTTATTAAGATCATCCTGATGGGAACATGAATGCTTTTACTGCTGTCCATCCCAGCAGAGTTATGGATGGACCATCAGACAGAACTTCTTCGATACAAAAGATGAGGAAATAGGGATTAAATCAATGACCACAGACAGACTTCAAAGAAAGGTTCCCAAACTGATATGTTGTTAGGTCATGTCTTTGCTGTTTTAGAATAAACTCTTGTCTCAGAATTAATATCCATAACTTCAGACTTCAAGCATTTTGTGTCTGCGTCGTTGTTTTCAGATCACAAAGATACCTAAAAAAAGATCTAATACACAAATACTTGGTATTTTACATTATATGGTATATAATGACTTTCCCATTTGTTTCTTTCCCGCAGGTTAATGTAGACCACCATGTTAGAGAGAAAATCAAGAAGTCACTGGAGAAACCAAGCCGGTCCTGCTTTGACGAGGCCCAGAAACACATTTACCTGCTGATGGAAAGAGACTCTTGCCCCCGGTTCCTGCACTCAGATGCGTACCTCAGTCTAAAGCGCAAATCTAGGAGTCTGTGGTACATTTAGCCGAGAAAGAAAGTCCCGGCTACAGCTCATTTAATCCCTTCTATTCGGCTGAAACGAAAAGCTATTTGACACGGTAGCTACAAGAGGTGACGCTGGAAAACTGAACAGAAAACTGTTTTCTTTTCAAGGCAGATGATTTCTTACCTGCTCTAAATCAAAACTAAAATGATGTTTTCTAAAATGTGCAGTGCCAGTCTTTTTTTTAAATATAATGGTGAAATGATGTATTGATGAAATGCTGTGGGTAGAAATAAAGAAGGGCAAATGCCACAAGAGAAAAGCAATGCAAGTGGAGTTGTGGGCATAGAGGACAGAGAATGTTGCTGGTATGTGTCAGTACTTTGGATGATTGTACAGAGTCCAGGGTTGTTTGAAATGCTGTATGTGTTAACAGAAAGACTCAGTAAGTCAATGTGCAGTGTGCTGAATGATAGATGGCAAAACAGTGACAAATAAATGGCTTCTGATATGCAGAGAGAAATGTTTCTTTAATGGGCATTGAACTACAGATTTGATAAAATCATGACTTTCTTAACCACCTTTAACTGAATTACACCGGAATATAGCAGCCACGTCTACTCAGTGTCTATAACTATTCTTATTTTTCTGACTATTTCCATACAGTCAGAATTTATATTTATCTGACTGACTAACTGGAGACACGGGGATGGGCATGAGTCAAATAAAGAGAAGAGTTTCCACAGCTCGCTCAGCAAGGAGATGCTGTTTTTGGTCACATGTCTGATTTATCCTCTAATTAGGTGCAGAGATGACTCCACACAGCGGCGGTAGGGTTTACCAAGCTGGAAAAAAGTAACCCCCGCAGTAACCCTTGATCCCGCTCTGTTCTGTAAATGGCCTTATTCCTAAAAATTGTGCCTTAAAAAGGAGTACTGAGGCAGCTAATAATAACTCGGGGGCTTAAACGACAACACTGGAGTCATCAGACAACCTGATGCGTAACAGATCAGCCTGAATGTGCTGCCTTGTTAGGGGAATAATCTCATCACCCTCACACAATGATGGGAGACAAACACAAGTTCTTTACTTAGAAATGCAAGTTGAAAGAGGATTTGGGGAGAAGATAGTTTTTCTTTTACAGTAGAGCATTAGCTTTTTTGTCAGTCTGTTTTTAAAACTGAGCAGAACTCTTGCTGGAGTGAGTTTGTTGGAAACGGTATCGTGTGATTTTCAGCATGTGCAAACACTGCATAATATTAATCACAAATAAATTTTCAAACCATGTCTAGTGAAAGAGTAAAAGCTAATCTGGGTGGAAAGACTGGAAATGCTGATTGGAGCTTCATTTCATGGATAAACCAGAATTTGTACCTTATGGTTGTATCAGTCATTACAGTTTACATCCATGTGTGTCCACACATATGATATAGATATAAAGTAAAGGCATTGAAGTGTGTAGGTTCATTGCAAGAAACAAAAACAGAAGGAAATCCTGTAAATGTGTGTGCAATTGCCCAATAGAGCTGATTCTAAGAGCACACAGAGTTGTAGTCATGACAGTAGACAGTGGTTCAAATAGGGTTGTGGCTGAAAATAAGCAATACATGGCCTATGTAGAGCCTCAGTCATCCAGATCATGACACTCCTAGCAGCTCTGAAAAATAAGCAGCTGGACATTTCAGAGGTTTCTTAGAATTGAAGGCTTTTGAGTGATAGGTAAAGCATTTTCAAGCTGCTGAAAGGGAAATCCAGTTGGGTCTTTTGACTGAAGATCATAGGATTAAGTAACAAATTCTAAACCATGGAGGCTTCACACACGTCTTCAGCCTGGCAGCACAGAAGATCTAAAAAATTGTCACAGTTTCAAGATTAGCATCACCAGTTTACCAAATGTGAAATATAGTTATCATCACTCCCTCTGGTTTTATGGTGTTGAACAGCCAGAAAATGATTTTTGCAAAACACTAAGGTATCACAGTTGGCCGTTGACTTTTTGGATGGAAAATGTAATCATTTCATCATTTTATCCTTTTAGACATTTTATAGACATATTTTGTCCGACTGAAAGTATGAATTCTTGAGTTATGTCCAAAAACATGTTTTGTGAGACTGCAGTGACCTCTGACCACCAAATTCTAATCAATTCATCCTTGAGTCGAAGGAAACATTTCTGCCAAATTTGAAGAAATTTCCTCAAGGCTTCCGGAGATATTGCATTTATAAGACGGGGACAGATGGAGAATTCAGAAATATAACGCCTCCAGCCAGCTGTCTCCTGGTAGAGGCATAAAAGTACCTTTTTGCTCTCTTTTCAAAATCAAACTGTAGCCTAAAGTACACACACACACACACACACACACACAGACACACATACACACAGACACACACATAGACACAGACACACACAGACACACACACACACATACATACATATATATATATATATATATATATATATATATGAAATACAATTTGACTGAAGGTCCATAAAAGACGTTGTAGAAACAAACTACAGAGTTTACTCATAATCTGTTTCCTATTTGGGATGAAGAGACTGTGACTGATGAGTGTTCAGCTAAGCCTGTTTTGTCATACTTACTGTGATCAAAATCAGTATATGTCATTAATGCTTCGGTTGATAACTAAATAAGTTCAACGTGTTACAGACAGCAAATGGCAGTTAATTCCATTTAGTGCATCGGGTCATACTGCTCTAATTGTTGGGCACTCTTAGTGAGACAGTTAGCCACTGATTACTAACCTCAATCTTTTAGATCCTGTTGACACTCGGTTTCAAAGTTCGATTCAGTGATCTGATCATGAGTGGACAGCTGAGATAGATCGCTGACTATTAGTGTTCAGATTTATTTCCAGCCTATGTCATTTCTGGCAGAAGATGCTGGACGTACACTACTGTTCAGAAGCTTGGGGTTACTTTGAAATGTCTTTATTTTTGAAAGAAAAGCATTTTCTTCAGTGAAGACAACATTAAATTAATCATAAACACAGCCTACACACTGCTAATGTGGTAAATGACTATTCTAGCTGGAAACGGCTGATTTTTAATGCAATATATTTTTTAATGCAATATATTTTTTAATTTATTTATTTTTATTTCACCTTTATTTTACCAGGTGAGTTAGTTGAGAACAAGTTCTCATTTTCGATAACGACCTGGTAATATCTACATAGGGGGACAGAGGAACATCTCCAGCAACCATCACTCCTGTGTTCTAATGATACATTGTGTTAGCTAATGGTGTTGAAAGGCTAACTGATGATTAGAAATCCTTTGCGCAATTACATTAGCACATGAATAAAAGAGTGAAAAAAGTGTGAGCTCCTCCAGTTGTTCAGATTGGCAGGACAAAGTCATGATAACAACCATCACATCCTGCTTTGATTATCTATTCCTGTACATCTTTGTTGGGTATGCATTGGGATGTATTAGCATCAACCCTACATCAGATATGTAATCAGATTTTTCACTGGATAATTGCACATTGCAGACGAACAAAGTGGGCAAAGTGGGGATATTTTAAACCAAGTGTAACCAGGGTCAAATCACTGATAATTTGTTATGCCTTTTATATTTAAGAGGGATTTCACTTAACAGATTTTACAACAAAAGATGCCCTTTTTAGATCCTAAATCCCATGTTCAGCTAGGGTTAGACACCAAAAGTAGTATGAATAGGTTTGGGACGTACTACGGTTTTTGCTAAATGTTATTTACACACATTATTTTTGCATTCAAGTTGACTCTTAGGGTGCTTTCACACTTGTTAGTCCATTAGAGTGGTTCGTTTGGACCCAAAAGTTGTTACAATGTTGCTATTTTCAACTGGCTCAGTTTGCATTCACACCAGTGTTTTCACAGTTGAACCAACTACGATGAATGTTATATCTCCCGCCATCGTTTGGCGGCGCTGTTCACAAAATAAGGTGTTTTAGATGACGTAGGTGAACACTGATTGGCGCAGCATGTGAAGAAGGAAAAATCCCAGAAGAAAACAACAGGCTGGTTTATTCCATGGATCGAGGTTTATTCGTAAACAATGAACTATGCTCTCCTGTTCGTTCTTGTTGCCATATATTCGTATCATTGCTTTATGCAGCAAGCACAAATACTGCTGTTGTTCCAGCATGAAGCTCGCATTCGGTACGAGAACATTACACAGTCGTTTTTGGCATGGAGAAGATGCATTGCGAGACGTTATCGTTATCCCAAAATTCCCTGTGCAGGTTGCTATGGAAGCTCCCGTAGACCAAAAAGTCTGCTGCGCCATCAAGCCGGTCCGAATGGAGACAGGTTTGTGTTCTCACCAGGACTGAACCGAACTGGAGTTCACATCGAAGCGGACCGAGCCCACCTTCGGGAGGTTCTTTAGTCCGAACTAAAAAAATCTGGTCGGCTTTCACACCAGCCCAAACGAACCGTACTTGCAGGTGTTGCGGACTCCAGTCCGCTTTAAGCAGACCAAAAGGCGTAGGTGTGAAAGCACCCTTACAGCGTTTAACCAAGGCTGCGATCTTTCTCTTCCCTCTAAATGCTGTGTGTGCCATAAAAAAACCTGCCAGAATGCTATAGCTGCAAGTGAAAACTGTATTGCAAGAGTGAATATTGTCGGAAATTTTGGGGTAGAAATGGATGAGTGTATCGACTGTAGCAAATGACGAGCACATAAATGTATTTTTGGGCTGCAGGCAGAAACTATTTGTAGGTATCAAAATAAACAGCTTCATGAGCTTTCATTTATGAGCTGCACAGTTGTTTCAAAGTCATACGTCAGTAACTCTGAGTACACTGAGGTGTCTGGGGTTGTTCCTGATAGCTGACAGAGGTCTCACATCTCCCCCATTACATGGCACGCTATGCTCCACACACAATCTGTCAGTGTTTTCTCATAGCGCAGCACTGTTACCATGGCAGCGAGAAGGAAGTGAGTACTGTTGATGGCACGGTGTTAGTCAAGACAGTCACAGTTGGGGGAACTTTACTAACAGATCTGGGTGTTAGATGCGAATGTGCCAAATGTTAGTCCTTGTACACTGCTATTTTGCTTGATCTTGTAATTGTAGTCTGTAGAAAAAGCGTTCACTTCAGTGTTTGGTGACTCTTCGCAACGCCTCAGCACTTATAACCGTGTTTGGGCAAAAGAGAGAAAGCAGCATCAGTGAGGTCAAGCCAAGGGGTAGATTTTAGCACGGCAGCCTGCGGTTTTGTTTAAAAAAGCTTCAAAAAGTAGTCCTTTTGTTCTCCTAATAATTTTTCCAACTCTTATCGATGGAGAAGTGAAAAGTGAGATTGGTAGTGTTTATTGACAATCACTCCTCTTGTTCTGTCAGAATTCAGATACTCATTTTTTTAAACACTGCAATTAAATCAAATCCATTAAAAAGCTTCATCTTAAAAGTTGAGTTTTTCATAAATTAAACTGGACTTTAACACCTCTCACTGTAAGTTGTTTAAATGTGTTCAGAAGCCCATATTCTACAGACAGTTTTGAGACAAAGACAGATTTTCTGTCCAGTTTTGTGTAGCCACATCATTTCCTATGATATCAATTTAAAGTGTCATTTATCGACAAACATTTCCAGAAATTGGAGAAATGAGAAACTGTTTCTGTGTAAAATGACCACAGGCAAACAAAATAAAGCCTATCTCAAAGTGAAGTGAGCAGAAGCCCATCTGACTAATGTGAAGTCAGAGGCAGATGGTGTGACTCTGTCCTGTCACACTTATAGCTAGACTCTGAATTGGAGAAAGCCTTGTGGTTAAATTTGCAGGGCTCTGATCCTTCTGCTTTTAAACTTGGGACTTATCAAAGCAGTTTTATAAGAGATCTTTACACCGAATGAAAGCGCTTCTTTCAGAGTGGTATGTTGTAATAATCCAGATTGAACTTTGAATGTACTGCATGTCCTGAAGCTGATTGTGTCAGTACAAATTCACACAAACGAAGAAATATGTGACACCAACACTGGCATTTTGGAGCAGGGCTAGCATTTCTGTCATAATTGCTTGGACTAAATTGGCATATGTGGTGGCCAAGATGTCGGGTAAGTAGTCGGTAGCTTAATTGTGATCTCACAGTCACCCCATACAATTCATAGTTGTATTACTCTTGTGAAGGCCTCCGCTGCCTGTATTAAACCCCTAACCTTCTCCATATGCATTCCAGTGAGAGCAGCACATGATTAGCCATGTAAGGCCAGCGTTATACTTTCTGCAAGTGCGTAAGGGGCCACGTGATGGGAATTTTGTCAACTCCTCAAGATTGCAAGAGTCCATGTAAATCCCTCTGCAGAAGTCTGCTGCAGCCAAAAATATGAGTGTGCACATGACCTACTGTGCCCGTATCGATCAGAGTCCTTCAAGCTTACTGCAGTGGAATACTGCAGGTCACAAAAGGATATAAAAATAACGACTGCTGTCTAGATGTGCATCTGCAAGAGTAAAATCAAGGTGTAACACTTGTAGGTATTACAGCTGTGTCAGTTTTCCGATGCAAGGATGCAGATTTGACTACAGGTTTCTGGCTTACAGCTGAATAAGTGTTCAAATGAGGTGACTGTTGGATCAACAAGCAGCATGTGAAGCCCCTATCCCAACACAGTGAATGACAACACCAGAACCGGCGTGCTGCTTCCAACTGCTTCTTTAACATTCTGAATCAAACATTCGTAAATACCACCCGGATAGCTGTTCAAAGAAATTTGGCTAGGTTTTAACTTCACACATCTACTTAATTTTGTGTACATGCAAGTACCATGCCAGGAATGTCTTTGAGCATAAACTAAACTAAGGCTCTGTTCTCACCCGCCTGATCTGCTACAAGCACTTTTCCCTTCAGACATGGCTGGACAACGCACAACCAAAAATGTGTTTGATTTACCCATACCCTGCCTTTAAGATAAGATATAAGATTGGATGTTGAAGCCTGTAAATTCCCACAGCTCTTTCATCAGCTCCTATCAGCAGAAACCGCTACTTAAACGCCAGCATAAATATCTGTTTCAGAGCGCCGCCGATTTGAAGGAAACGTCAAGGGTGAGCGCTACTAACGTAATTTTTCAGTTAATGCTAGTCCCATGCCAAGACGCTGTCCAGTTCACTACAAGTTCTCACACCACAGCTTGAGTTCTGGCAAAGCCCAGTTGTTTCTTCTCACCCCTGTCTGATCCCAGTCCCCGGAACAACAAACAGGCTCAGATGTTAAAGGCTGTGGTCCATCAGACATGTACAAGTCTATTGATATTGGCAATGACATCCATGTTCATTATTCTACTAGTTAACGTTGTAAATTTATCCTGTGTGATTTGGTGTTACAAGCTCTTCATTTTGAGGTGAATGATAGTTACAGGAAATTAGCCTAAATCTTAATCTTAGTGTGTATCCACATACTTTTATACTTCATGTTTCCTGTGTTGTCTGTTTAAAAACCTTGCTGGCTGAGGCTGTGAGTGCAGGCAGAATTTCATGTGTTCTGAGGGTTTTCCAAGCTAAGTGTACTTTGGGATGATATTGGACTTTAAAAGAGACAACCCACAGAACTCTTTTTTTATTCTCCTTTCTTTTTCTTTTTTTTTTTTTTTTAGATTTTCCTACCCACCATATAAGGATTCCAGTTAACAGTTTGACCATGCTGGAAGTTTTCAACAATAATGTAATAACTTGTGACTGAAAGCAGTGAGTGGTCATGATACGATGTTCTGACAGTCTTTCTGACTTCCTGTCGCCTTGCTGAGCCTCTCTGTTGCAATCAGTTTGCTGTTTCCTCTTTCTCATATGGCTTGTGGCCTCGTGTTGCATGAATTTCCGCCAGATTTTGACCAATTTCCCTTTGCGGGATTAATAAATGTTAAAGTAGCTTTTCTTCTTGCAAAGACACAAGAACAGTTCTTCCATTTGCCTTCACTCTTTTCATGGACTACCTAAACACAGTTTGTGAAGGTCATGATTTGCCTATCACAGTCACTGTTACTGCCATTTGCATCTTTGCTGTCAGACTAAACATAATGGGAACATAGCCTGCTTTGAGCCACAGAGAGTACTGTTTGTTTGGCCGGTCCAGTTTGGAGGCGGGAAGGAGCTGCAGTGGCAGAAGGGAAGGAAAAGAAGCAGAGACATAATAGGGAGTAAGGCATCAAGAGGAGGGAGGGAGGCATGCATGCAGTACAGTGTGAGTATGTGCTGTTTCTAACTGTGAGGTAGGAGGAGAGGAGGAACAGGAGAAGGAGGAGGAAGGGGTGCTTCCTCTTTAGTTTTGGGTTGAGCTGCTGATGTATCCCAGCAGCACCAGCACACAGCAACAGGAAACCTTCGTATAAAAAGCTGCATCGCAGGGGGAACCCTCCTCAGAAATCTCTCAGCCACAGCATGACCAGGACCGAGAGCCTGAGAGTTTGGACTTAACAAAACAATGCCCAGCCTAATCGTCGAACCACTCAACACACATCACTTCATCATGGACAGAGATGACAAGAAGAGAAACAAGAACATGTGAGTGAAACTTTACCACAGAGCTGGGGTTTCCTGTAAATGTACTGACTTGATGAGAAGTTGCTTACATATCTATTTAATACCAGATGATATCTTGACGAACCTCTGTTTTTGCTTTTTACATTCTCGTAACAAACCTGTATAAGAAAGTCATATCTACTTCATTGCATCTCCTGAAAATAGTAAATAATGTCATCTAACTTCACTTTATGCCACATGCTCTCTTTTCTAATTACTGACATGCCAAACATGCCTTGACAGATTCACTGGAAACTAATTTACTAGCAGTAAATCCAGCAGGGATATATTCATGTATTTCTTATTTTTACGCAGTGGAAAGAACTTTATGTGCCGACTCCAGTGCATGTTCTCACACTCGTCAAGCTCTGAGAGGTAAGGAGACTTATGGAGTGTTTTGCATACATTTCAGTTTTAAAATAGCCAGCCTGCTCCTATCATTTCCATCTAAGGCATCATGAAAGGATTCAAATGATCTAGAGACACCATGTTTGCTTTGGCACAGCTCGCACATACGTCAACATATCCCAGGCTTTGACATTTTTGTATGAATTTGATAAGCACATCTGCTATGCTTTCTTGATTTAACTGCTTCTGTGTCCTTGCAGCCTTATTTTACCCAAATTTGATTCTGGTAAAGTAATCCAACTTACATTCTCTCTCAGCAGGCTAAGTTTAGAAGATACCCAACAATGGTCACAGTCACTGGAAAGGCTTCTCGAGTCTAAATGTAGGTTCCTTATCCCTTGAGAATGAGAATACTGCCAGAACAGTAAATTATGTTTGTGCGAATGAGAGTTGGAAAAGAATAATTGCTTTTCTGTTTTGTAAAAAAAGCTGATAAGGCGGTGTTATCTGTGCCTCATGCTTGGTTTTCTGTGCTTCCCTCAGATGGATTGGCTACTTTTCGCAACTTTCTCAAATCTGAATACAGCGACGAGAATATTGAGTTCTGGCTCACCTGTGAGGACTACAAGAAGATCAAGTCTTCATTCCGAATGTCCTCAAGAGCCAAGAAGATTTATGAGCAGTTCATTAAAGCAGAGTCGCCTAAAGAGGTAAATCCAACTCCGAAAGGAGTATACATTCAAACACAGACACTGTTCATACACATATATGATACCATACATATTTAACAATGGCTATGTATCAAAGCAGAAAAATGCCAGCTCTGACGTTGAATCTCTTGCTCGTGGCTCCACTCCCCCTAATTCCTATCTGTGTGCCTCATTCCAGATCAACATTGACTATCACACCCGAGAGCAGATCAAAAGGAACGTCAAGACTCCCACCATGCACTGCTTTGATGACGCTCAGAAGATAGTTTATGGTCTAATGGAAAGAGACTCGTACCCACGGTTCCTCCGCTCGGACATATATAGAACTCTCCTGGAAAACCTCGCCGCCGACGCCACAAAGGGATGAAAGTATGGTCAGAAGGAAAGAGAACGGACATTAAAATCCATAACTGGAATGTTTGTGCTCCTTCAGAAGGAAGGACTGACAACAAAGAAAGAAGGAGGGTCGGCCAGCGCGGCACACGGACACATAACTAAGGCCTCACACCTCGGCGTCGCCATTAAAATCCAGAAGCAAACTGTGCTTTAGTTCTGCCTCGGGGAGGATCCCCACACTGAGCACCACACACCTGAGGACTGTGTAAGAAGAAGCACATCAAGCACTTATGATAATGATCCTGTAGTTTGTGTTTGCACTGGATGATAAGTTTGTGTATGTCAGTGTGTGTTCGACAGCGAGTGAATCAGCAGGGTGACTGCGTCCTGCTTTGACTGTTGAGCTCCGTAAGCAAAGCGTTCAACAGACGCCCTTGGGCCTTCTTTGCAGAGGTGTTTCCTATGCAGATAAAGATAGAGGATGTAAGATACAGCGGATACACTTGATTAACTGTGTGTGTGAGTGCATGCGTGTGTGTTTGCAGAAAGAGAGAATTTCGCTGTAGTGTTTAACCGCCACAGACTCAGAATAAGCTGTCACAAAGGAGCTGGCCAATTACCCAATGACAGCACTAAGGAAGACAGCAAATCCATAGCGGACAGAGGATTCAATACTGATATGTCATCCTCAGTAAAAGGCTGTAGAAGGCCACTTAGTTCTACAAGACGTATCGTGGAACACTTTAAAGGACCTTTCTTTCTTTCTTTTTAATCTAGATCGGACCCATGCGGGGTTTTAAAAACTGATTGCAGATATTTGTTTTAGATTTAAGCTGTCTAGTGATTTTTTTGTGCCAATATTTAATATCTTCAAGCTTGATCAAGTAGTTTCTTTCAATAAAAATCCTGGATTGTTATATTTTTATGACATCAAAACAAAATCATGCACATTTTTGCATGGAATCTTAACAGAATGTTGCACTCTAGCAACTGAGAGCTTCCCATTTACGGCCAGTCATGTCTAATTTCATTCCTCCGCACTTGACTTCTGGCCAAAGTCTAAACCAAATTCTCACAGCACTGAAATATCAAAATTTGTGATTTTGTGTAATAAACTGCTCGAGTGGAATAATTATAGAATAGGATGTTTCACGTTGCATGATGGGATGTTAAAACTGCTTGTATACCCTGAGAATAGGCCTTTTTACTGCTTTCTAAAGCATGTTGTGTGAATGTATTCTTAGGGAGTTAATAGCTAAGTTAACTTAAAAAGATAAGCATTGTTTTATTTATTATTCATTGTCACCATCTGAGTACAACGTTTGCTGCAGTGTTGAAGTGCTTGTTAAAATGTTAGTGATTGGAATGACATTAAATTATTTAAATTGCCTCCTTGAAAGTCAGTGAACTTTTTCAGCATCACGACAGTTTCATTTCATCTCACTCACAGCGTTTCACATCACAGCTTTTAATGCCGTGTGCTCTGATTTCAATCTCATGGTCTGTTTTAAAAAGACAAATCGATCTTAAAACATTGCTTTCAAAAAAAACAATGGGGATATTTACATGTGATAGTCTGCTATGTGTTTGAAGCAGCACTGCACTGCTTCTGTATGGGAATATAAAGACTGTGTCAAGCAGTGGTGGAGTAAAGGATTACTACATATTTTATACTTCATTCTGCAAATTGGCAAATCATGTACATTACTTTTTTTTTTTTTTTAGAAATTGTGTTCCTGGTCTCTCATATTTAAATATTTTAGCATTTTATTTGAGGACTAGCCAAGGAGGTGAAGTACAGATATGCAGTGATCTACCCACAGTAACAAAACAGTAACTTCTGAATGAGCGTGAACTGTGGGGCTTTGACTTTTAATGTCTTTTCTTAAAGTTTATGAGAATTGACATAAAAGAAAGCAATCCCTGAGATATCACACAAAGGATATCAGTTTCCTGTTACCGTCGCTGTTTATCTCTGAACGGCATCTGCTGACTTGAAAATGAAGTACATAAGTGATACGTGCTGCTTTAGAAACAGGAAGGCCTGGACTTCCAGTTTCTTGTGAAATCAGACATTGTGAGAAATGAGATTTTCTCTACCTGACTTTGTACTTTCTATTTTCCTTAGTGGAATGCAGACCAGCTGAGTAGGCTTCATCTGAGCAGATTAACACAGCTCGCAGAGATTGAAGATGTGAAGTCACGTTCTGCTGGAACAAAGGCAACATGTAGATACTAATGCCACTAAATGCTACAACAACCAGACTTGAGAATGTCCCCGATTGCATTTTTATATTTAGAAGCACGGCTCCATTTTGTTCTTTTTCTTCTTCATCCTGAAAGGTGTATGTGAAGATGTATTTGCTTTCATCCCAAATTATTCAACATTTCAGTGGCTACTTAATGATCCATGCTCATTTTTTAATAAATCATATCGACATTTTACAGACAGTTTTACAACTTGTTACAAAACGGACACATCACGGGCTGTAAGTCACTTTGAACAAAGCTGTCGAAGCAAAGTTTCTACAGGAAATATTCTTACCTCCTCCAAGTGCCAACAGGCTCGAGTGAGGTGGAATCTCACCTCTTAAAATAGCGGCAAAAGCGCTTATAAGTATTACTTCAGGAGAAATTTCATATCTGCATTTCATTTCAGAAAAAAATAACAATGGGAGTCTTGCTGGATGATTTTAAAACAGTGACTGATCAGAATGCATTTTAGAGCTGCAATATGCAAGATTTTGAAAGTATAGCAGCAAATAACTATCTGCTATGCACCGATACGGTGGAGTAACTATGTTGTCGTCAAATTCCCCATGTGTGCTCGAATCCAAGCTTCTGTTTTCTCTGATTTTCAGCCAATGTGGCTGCATTTATATCTTAGTACATGTGAGTCCTTCTCTTTGAAACTGTTTGAAAATGCCTTCCTACACTTTTTAACAGACCAGAAGTGACCTCCCATGTCACACTGGAAAAGCTAAAGTGCAGTCCCCTGTTCAGCCAGTGCAGCAAAAAAAAAAAACAAGTCAAGAAAAACAATGCCATTTATTTATAGTTCCCAAATTTGGATCCACTCCTTTTATTTCAGCTGCTTCATTAAGGCTGTAGTCAACCACTACTTCTTCACTCATGCCAGTTCCACTGAAGTCTATGTGTGTCTGTTTCCACACACAGGACCACTCCAGTCATAAAGACCAAGAAAACAGACACAGAAAGAGTAGAAGAGACACAAGTGGAGTAAAGAAGAAACAAACGAAGAGAAGAAAATTTCCTCAAGTCGACACTAACTTGTTCTGGCTATTCAGTGTACAGGACAGGCTTACATTTAGTAGGTAGGATTTCGGTAAATCCACCACTGAACCTGTGCTTTCAAATTTATTTCTTGTGCGATAAACTGCCTGACGTGAAGGTGGGGAGTGTTAAAGGCTTCTTGCCTTGATGTGCACACCTACTCGGCATTGTAACACTTCCAGTACTGCTCTAGTATCTACTTTCTTTGCTCTTGATTAAATTTGTTTGCCGTTGCTCACAATCCCTGTAAAAGATTTTTTTTTTAAAAACGAACATAGAAATCGAAACCAAAATTGGAAGAAATAGCTTAATGACATTTCTGAAACGTGAATAATTGATATGGAATGCTGGCTTGGAATTATGGCTTGATAAATTCAATCTAAAAGGTGGTACTCTAGTGAAATTTAGCTAGGCACATTTTTAAAAAAAACACAAAGTAAGTGAAGAATTTCAATCTAAAACAAACTAGCAAACAAACAAATTCCCTCTCCAAACTACTTTGTACATGGGCATTGGTCAGGACGTCTTTTACGTCGTCTTCCTGCAGCATCGGCCATCCTGAATTACAATGGTAGCATGTAATTCAGGATCCAGCCCAAACCTAATAGTTAGGGCTGGATCATTAATTTTGTTTTATTTTTTGATGCCTTGCCTGTGCACAGTCTTTTATAGTTGTTTAAATATACAATATAAAATTTCTGTTGCTTTCTACTAAGACATGTAAATTAATGATGTTTGTTTATTAGCATTCAATCATGGGAGTTGTTGTCCTCACTGGCACTGCAGATGAAACTTTAGCTCATGTGATGCAAAAGTTTGCACCTTCTTCATTCTTGTTTATAAATTGATATATGGCTTTTTTCTCATCTTCTTTCCACAAATGTAATCCAATGTAGAACTTGTTTCTCCAGCTACAAAGGGTAAAGGGGATATGATGCCACTGACAGGCGATCAAAATGAACTGCACCATTGCCTGAAGCAAAACTGTAGATTTCTCTGGCTTGTTGGACATTTCAGGACTATCAAATCAAAAAAATATTTACAAAATATTAGACTGGTTGTTTATGGATATTTTAATGTGGAATTGTTATGTACATATTGTACCTGTCATGCCAATTAGAACAGGTAACAATCGGCAGGCAAAAGTAAACTATGGCAAGTAAGAATGCTGATATATCAAAGTCTATTAAAACATTTTCTAATTTGAAACATGCCAACGTGCACAAAGAGTTTGGACCTGGGAGAGGCAGGTTGTCAACAGTACACCAGGTGATTTAAGGTCATACAGTCTGTGATTGATTCATATGTTCCCTCATCAACACTGCGTCAGTTTAATTATGTGCTTGTTTTATAAATATGCTGTTGAACGGGGCTCAGTTAAAGTGCAGCTTCATGTGGACATGTCAGCAAAATAGAAGCAACACGTCACGTGTAAGTGGAAACTCTGTCAGCGGTTTAAAAATATCCATAATATCCACAGTAGTAATTACTAGGTCTACATTTGTGACTCTACATTATTGGTGAGGGCGTGGGATAGGTCTCCACAGATAAACCGGTCTCGCTATGTTTTAGTCTTCTATAGGAGGTGTGAGTTCCTTACAGTCAGCTTCTCTGTATAGGGAGGTTCATCTGTGTTGATGAATGTGCTGCCTCCATGTACAGTACAAACACATGTTCCCTTTTTGGGCTGGAATGTATCATTGTGCACTCCCAGCCACGTGATATCTTTCATGTGCAGATCACCATTGGTAGACTTCGTAAAAAAAAAGAAAAAGAAAAAGTATCCAAATGAAAGTGTTACCTTTGGTTAAAGCTGCAGTCAGGTGCTGTTAACCCATTGCAGAAGAACAGGACGCAACAAAATGGCTTAACTATGAAGACATGGAATAAAGGATTGAAATATTGCATAGCTTACATTCTCTGCAACCCTCTAGTCTGCAGCTTTTTTTCCATCTTTAGTGGAGCAGAAGCTTGAATGATGTTTCAACCACATGCATCATGATTTATTTGCCAAGATTTTTTTAGAATTTTACTTTTATTGCTAGGCTGACTTTTTTGAGGGTGCAAGGCATTTCTCTGCGAGATTAGTAAATGTGTATAAGAACGAGTAGATAGATATCCATCAAGTGATATGCTGAATAAACCACCTGCCTCTGTAGGGAACGTGTAGGAACTAAATAATCCTTGCTCGCTCTAAACCATATGCTAATTTTAAACAAATCTCCGACAACAAGGTGTTGAATAAAGTAATTAAGGCGAGAAGCTGTTAAATCTGTAAAACCTTAGCCATTATGCAAAACATGTATTGGGTAATTTGATAGCTCAGATGGCACATGTTGTCTCCCGATCATGTTCCAGGATTTCGTGGGACTCAGCACAAATCGGCCATTCTACAAACAGTCTTCATTAGGCCAGATGGTCCACAATTCTATGTCATTGTTGGTTGTTCAAGAGGCAATAGAGTAATCAATCAGTAATGTCTCCTCTTGTCTTAAGTTGACAGAAAACCCAAAAGTGAGAAAAATGCTGTCTATTTTCAAAGCGTCCATCGTTGTAATGTACCTGCAGCAGCTGGGGTTGTTGGATGTGAAGAGACTGTTAAATTGCTCCTGTGAATCTGGTTAGAAGTCAAAGACAAAGTGACTTTGGTAAGGGATTATTGCTACTGTATGTCCTGATTTGAATTGGCTAATGCACAAATCACAAAATATCACTTGTAAAGCTAGCAGATAGACAACAACTGAGCGTGTGTGTTGCCCATTTCTGATACTGACAATAAAAACATTGATTTGTACCTACATGAAACCAGAAACTGATGTAAGAGGACTAAGACAGTGTGACTCATAAACCAAAAAAATTAAACCAAATAAAACATTGACTTCTTGTCCTCCTGAGACTGCTGTATTTGTGGTACCTTTCTTCACGCTCTGTTGCTTCAAATGTATGGTTTATATGAAAGCTGGATTCTGACAGCAAAGATGGGAGAGAGTTAGAATTTGCTTTGGTCATATAATGGTGATGGCTTTTCAATACAGAACCCAAAGAAAAGACAAAAGACCTAGAGCAAAAGAAGATGACATGTAGTCTCTTCTGGCAGCAGAGATCACAGAAGACAATAACGATGATGACGGCAACATGGGAGGTGATGAGACAAGTATCAGCAGGGTGTTACAGGTGAGTAAAGACATGCACAGCGTGAATAAAAGGCCAGCCACATTGTAAGAATTTTCAAAGGCTGTTTGACGTCTGTGACTAGTCCATCTTGCAGAACAGCAAGTTTTTCTATCAAATACATCATTCACACTAACTCAGGGACACGTTGAATCTTTTCCACTTAGAATCGATTGTTTTTGTGTCCTTCATAAAGACATGCTTCAGAAAATATACATGAGTGAAATGAAGAATTGAATGCTTCAATGGGGGCTGCACAGTGGAGTAGCGGTTAGCACTTTCACCTTGCAGCAAGAAGATCCCCGGTTCAAATCCCGGCCTGGGATCTTTCTGCATGGAGTTTGCATGTTCTCCCTGTGCATGCGTGGGTTTTCTCCGGGCACTCCGGCTTCCTCCCACAGTCCAAAAATATGCTGAGGTTAATTGATTACTCTAAATTGTCCGTAGGTGTGAATGTGAGTGTGACTGTTTGTCTGTATATGTAGTCCTGCGACAGACTGGCGACCTGTCCAGGGTGTCCCCTGCCTTCGAACGAGTCAGCTGAGATAGACTCCAGCACCCCCTGTGAGGATAAAGCAGTGTATAGAGAATGGATGGATGGATGCTTCAGTGGTCCTCACTGAAAACAAAAAACAGTTACTTTTAATGTGGAATGCCAGTAAATAATTATGTTTTCAAAGCATTAAATGCTAAACTATTAGTCTATTAATTTGTAGCCATTGTAGCCAATGACTTTTGGGGAAAGGTCATGGATGGTCTTTATCAAGAGTCATCAGAGACTTTGTTCTTTTTTCCAGAACTACACAAGCTGGGCTATAAAACCAATGAGGAGTTGCATGCTAGAACCATAGACTACGTATAAGATGCACGTAGTAACTGTGACATTATCCACTGGTTTGTGAGCAATCATTTTGAAGGCCCAAATTTGTCATTTGGTTGTTAGCATCTTGATCTTTTTTGAAACCGAGATATTACGTGAAGGGTCGATCAAACTGTTTTACTTTTGCTGTAAAACATACCCTGCTTCATCGTCAATTTAACTCCAATTGGGATCGTAATGTAGAAAATGAAACTCATGCTGTGCTAAAGAAGTGATCGAGATAATGAATTCATTAGGAAAATGTTTGCTGACGTAATAAATCAAGTGATGAAAAGGGTCTATTTCTCATAGACTTCTTTATGCAACCAGAGGATTTGCACCCTGCTGGCTGTTAGACAGAATGCAGGTTGTGATGCATTTCCACAGTGTTGTCTGATGGTGTGTTTCCACAGCCTCCATCAATTTCTCGCTTCCCATTCATTATCTACGTCTATGGGTTTAAAGCACAGATGCAGTACGTCGCCCTCAAGCTGCCTGTAGCTCATTTGAATAAAGTAGCCTTCACTTCAACTTCATGCAAATGAGGCGTGAGGAGCGGAGGTCTGATGAAGCTTTCATAAAATGACTAAAGTTGCCATTGTGGAACTAAAATGAGGACTAAAACGTCCTGCTTCAGAACTTCGCCCGCTTGGTGGGCTCACCAGTGGGCCACCAGATGGTCACATGACAGCAACTGTACCGCTCAGTCCAGTAGAGGCGTCGAACCAACAAGGCGGCTCAGTCACAAACTTTCTCTTTTATTTCGAAAACAGTTCAGAGAAAAGTATTTCTGAAACATATGAGGTGAGAAATAAGGTGTGCAGTTGCTGAATCTGTCCTCATTTTGGTTCACCGACGGCTGGTTTTGATGTTTTCCGAAAGTTTCGCCAGGCGTTGGACGTCCCCTCCCCACACCTCATTTGCATAAAGTGAAGTCTACTTTATGCAAATGAACTGCAGGCAGCTTGAGTGTTTCACACAGACAATGAATGGGAAGTGAGAAAGTGACAAATCCCAGGGACAAACACCATTAGAGAGTACAGCCATCTTTTAACAGCTATCTATGGATGCTACGAATAGCTTCACATTGATTACAACACATTAAGTAGCCTTTTTCCTAAATTAATGATTCGTTGCCCCTTCATATTTAACAGATTTGAGAGTAATGCTGAACTTCTCATGAAAGTCTTGGCAAGAAAGCCAAAAAACTAAATATTCTTTCAACCATTTACAGTTGATTAAAGCAACACCAGTAATGGAAAAGTGAGAGGTGTCTTCAGTCAGCACGCTTCAGCTTAGACAGATGTGTGTATTTGGGGAATAGGCCTTGTTTTTGTTTAGACTTTTTACGTTTCTGCTTGGACCATGTACTGACCTGTACAATATTAACTTCAGAAATGTTCCAGCATTTATTGGTATTGTGTTTTATTGGTGCTATAGTGAATTTTAGTGGCTTTGGCTGCCTCTGGAGCAAAATAATGTCCTCTTGTATTTCTTTTTTATGGCCGAAAGCTTTCCTTTCCTTTGCTGACTGACTGAATTCCCCTCTGTGGACCAGTGAAGTTTATCTTCCACCTCCTCCAAAGGACAGCAATATTTTTTATGATGAAAGTGGGCAAAAATGATTGTATGAATAAGCAAATAAATAAATAACGTTTACAGTGTTTAAATGTCTGATTGCAGGATGGACAACTGCCCATTATAGAGAACTGAAATTTGCTGCTCTCTCAGCCAGACAGAAAACTTTTTTCCTGCAGTCAAACCCTCAAGCAAGGCGTGCTCGGGCATGATTCTGCATCCGTAAAATCGGTAGCTATGGTGACACTGTTAGTGCTAATAAAATGTACTTCTATTCTATATTCTGCATTTTGATTTTGCTTGGGTCTTCAACAGGCTGAGCAAACCTGTACTTCCACTTGTGACACCAAAACAACATAACATGAATACGTCACCATGGAGACATGCTGCCATCCCAGGAGCTGCTGTAGCGTTGCCCAGAACAGACAGACAATATCTACTGCTCCTGTCTCAGCTTGCCCAGCATTGTAAAATATGGGAATAGGAGGTCACAGTCAAGACACAACATAAAACCCTTCACCACTGTGATGCTGAGCATGAACAGCAGAAGACGTCAGCGTTGTATCAGCCTTAACATAACCAGTACAAAGACACTCACAAGGTAACCCACTCCACCAGTCATCCTAATGACGATGCAGGTGCAGTCAGAATGCTTGTCTGACCTCAAAAAAAATACACCAATTAGGCAAAACATTGCAACCACCTGCCTAATATTGTATTTGCCCCCTTTATGCTGATAAAGCTCCTCTGACACAGTGGGGCATAAACACAGGACCTCTGGGGATGTCCTGTGGCACTGGGATGGTGGCAGGGAATTCTGTGGGTCCTGCGGGTTGCAGGGTGGGACCTACATAGATCAGGCTTATCCTAGCACATCCCACAGATGCTCAGTAAGATGTGGCTCTGGGAAATGTGGAACCCGGGTTAACAGCTTAGCTCTGTCTTGTTCCCCAGGCCACTCCAGAGCATTATTTTTGTGGTGTGTCGGGGTGCATTGTCCTGCTGAGGGTGGCAACCAGGCGTAAACTAACCGTGACGTCACCCGCTGGTTTCAACGCCGAGAAAATGAAGCCCGGATTTTGCTACTTCCTGGTCGCCATTTTGGATTTTTTGGAGCCAGTGACGTAAAAAGCGTCATCAAACAGGCTGGACCGGAGAGCAATTTAGGACAGGACCAGTCAATGGGACTGTCAATCAAGTATAGCCACGCCCCCTGGCTCCGCCAACTTTAACGATTTATTTAAAATTCAGTATTGATTTATTTTAAGATCGGCCACCTGATCTCTCATTTTGACCATGAAAACTAACAGGAAAAAAATCCTGAGCTGTAGAACATCAGTCTATCAAATTTTATTTTTCCAAAAATGAATTGGGGTCTATGGAGCAAAAGCTTTTTGGAGCCAACCCTAGTGGACGGCGTGATATTGCAAGTTTTTGACACTTCCAGGTGGGCTTCAATTTTGGAGCCAGATGCTACGTCCATCTTTATATACAGTCTATGGTGGCAACTGACATCAAGGACTGCTGTTGCCATGGGGGCATTGTTTGACCTGCAATGTTTAGGCGAGTGGTACTTGTCAAACATCCACATGAATGTCAGGAGTCAGGACTCAAGGTTTCCCAGCAGAGTGTTGCATTTTAACAAGATGATCCATGCTATTCACTTCACTCGTCAGTGGTCATAATGTTGTGGCTGATCGGTGTATGTTTGCATTGTAGTAACCCAGTTCCACAGAATAAGGAAGATATCATTTTCAAATTGTATTTTTAATTAGCATACAAAACATTAATTTGAAATGTTTGTACTCGCAAAACTTGTACTGCAAGACACCAATCCAGACTTTGAAATGACACAGAAAACTAGTTAAAACAAGCCAACTTAAAAAACTGAGGATTTTCATGGGTTGTTTTTCAAACTTTTCGATTACTTGTAATTTAATTTCTTGTGTATTTGATTGTGCAAAATGGGCCAACAGAGCCAATTGGCAACCCTTTTTTTTAGATTTTGTGTGCATATACACTACTAGTCTACTCATTCAATGCTTTATATTTATTTGTATTATTTTCTACATTGTAGATTAATACTGAAGATTAGCACTTTTTTGTTTACAGCAGAATATATGTATTCTTTTATAGTTTTGATGTCTAATCTAAAATATGCAACATAATTAAATTAAATCCAATAAATGAGAAGGTATATTCGATTTTTTGACTGGTAGACTATGATTAAGTATTCTCCGAGTAGTAAATTGTCTGGACTATAATCACACTTTTTAACTTAGTGGTACTCAAATAGTTTACAATGTTTCCCAATCACCCATCACAGACACATAATAATCATAAATTAGTAATTTTAATCAACCTATAATAATAGCAGTCTTGTTGATGATATGCATTTATTAACAATTCAAGTTATTTCCCTATCCCGCTAAATTGATCCTGAGAAATAAGTTTAACCAAGTGTGTCAGAGCAACCTACAGCTGTGATCTAGCTCTAGGAGGTACACACTTTGCTGCCAAAATGGAAATCCAGTTTCACAGCACATCTTTCTCTAAACATTTGAACCTTCACGCTAACTCTAAGTGTTGACAGCTGTTAAGCAGAAAAAGAAAAGCCCCTACAAGGGTTAAGAGTGCAGCTGGCCTTTACAACAACACAAAGAGGACAAACTCTGCAAGCCAGTGCTGGGAATCACCTTCTGCGTAAGGCCCTCTGGACCGAACTCGTGCCTGAGTGGAAACTTGGCTCTGCTCTTCATCCACTTCTAAACAGACGGCTGCTTACACACAGTCTGCACATCATAATAAACACACGAGGTGAACACCATGTTTTCACCCAAACTGGTGCAAAGCAGAGATGGAGGCCCGTTCTATTCACAACACAACGCAGCAGGTGACGCAGATGCAATATACCACTGATAATGCAGAACAAAGTGTGATTATTCTTTACATCTGTGTGTCCTGTTCCTCAACAGAAATGCTCTTTCGGAGTTTCTGGGATATGACGTCGTCGTCAGTCGTTATTGTTACAGGAACACAGAGTTTACTGCGCTTAATTGGTACCTGCTGTCCAAATGTTGCCCAGATGGTTAAACCACCCAGACCATGTATCAGTTTTGCTCCTCTGTTACATAATTGCTGCTCAATTGTACAGACATAGCATATCATTCTCTCCCTTTTAAAAAAACAAAACAAAACAGGATAATTAAGATTATTTTCTTTTTAAGGGTACTTTTCCCTTCAAAAGTCACACAGACAAACTGTACCTCCTTCACTGGAATGACAAACGTTGTGACCGCAGATTTGAATACAAACAAGTGGATGGAAAGAGGGCAGAGTGGGTGTCAAGTGAAAGTGCTGTGGGTTACTCATCAACCGTGCATGGAAACTGGACCTGCAGGTTTGGCCAAACAGTGATCGTTTGATTCATCTGACATCCTGCTGCCACAACCAACGAAAAAACAAAACGGAAATTTGTGCTTGTATATACACAAAAACATGAAGGTCTGTACGTGACTTCCAACATATTAAACCGACTACCTGAGCTTTAGTCAGTGTGAATGAGTTAGTACTGTAGCCATGAAGACATTACTGACAGTTTATTTAATGAGCTTTTGCAAAGCTGGTAGAGACTTTGGATTCATTTTTGTCATATTAGTTCCCTATACAGACAGAGTTCTTCATTTGTAGGACTATTTAATCTAGTATATGTCAGTACATAGAGCTAGGTTCATTAATAATTTTTTTTAATATTCCAAATAGTTTAAATGTAGGCTGCAGTGGACTGGTGGTTAGCACTGTCACCACACAACTAGAAGATCCTTTGCCTTCACCATAACTGAGCTGGCATAGACTCCACAACCCTAATGAGAATTAAGCGGTGTATAGATAATGAAGGAATAGTCTAAGTGTTAAGTCGGATGGTGTTACATTTACCAATAAACTACGGAGAATCATGCAGTTTTGCAGCTCTGTGGAGCTTGTTAGCATGTTCTCACTCGTTGTTTTTTATTTTTTAGCTCAAAATGATTTAGATTTCTTGTGGCGCACAGCTACTTTTAAAAGACTAAAAAAGACAGAAATAAAAGTGAAGACAGAGAATACAATCTCACAGAAAAAGCAAAATGCGTGCTACCTTTGGTGCACACAACAGCAGATAGGCTAAAGTTAGAAATGACTAGTTAGCAAAATAAAAAAAAGCTATCAGCTAAAGACCTACACGACTTTCAAGATGTTGAGAGACCCAAACAGCTAAAAGTTTAATGTACATTCATCATCAAAGACTGCATACAGAGATGCGTCTTAAGCCGGCCTTCATTCTAGCAGCTACCAGGGGGCAACTCATATGGTTATAAGAAGAAGCCAGATTGTATAAAAGTCTATGAGAACATGGCCCTACTTCTCCATTGATTTGTTACCTCAGTAAACATTTTTGGCATATATTCATGGTCTCAATTGTTTCTTTCAAGACTTTCAGAATGCTGCATGATTTATATTTTATAAATCATGTAAAGAAAAGAAAAGATGATTAAAGCAGGGCATGTAGTCTATGAGTTCTCAGGTCACTTTCTTATTGTGTCCAATTTCAAAAAAGCCATGATAGCAACAGTAAGATTTCAAATTCTGCTTATATTTTGTGAAAATCAATGTTTACAATACACACTCAAATGCTAAAAAATGTTAATATTGCTCAACTTAAGCAATAACTTGTCCAAAGTCTATATTTTCAACTTTTTTTCTGGTTAAAAACATCAATGTTGATGGACAGCCAAAGTTTTAAACTGAGTTAGACACAGTTTTAGGTGTCATAAGTGTTAACAGGATGCATCATAACTAGAATATTTCATACAAGGAATTGAACTTAGAAACATCAGAAAATGTACAAAGGTTCAGGCCACTTTGCACTTGCAGTGGAAAATGATGTGTAGTTACGTAGTTTTATTGGGAACACAACTGAAAGAATTCAGACAAGATAGTGAAAGTGCACTGAGTGGATCAGTATCATGTTGTACAATCTCCTTTATCGTCATTCAGCTGACAAGCAGCAGTCTGTCACATTCATGCAGGTGCAAGAGACAGCCTTGATAACCTGACGCTTTGCATTACGACTGCTGATACGTTCATGCTAGCACAGTTGCTTCAGTAGCTCCCCTTCAACCTCCTCCTATGGTGTTGAAGTTTTTGGCAGTGTTCCCTTTAATAAGATCTTCTGTTTGTGCGTGTGTTTGTTGAAGGAGGATCAGTTCCCCTAGCAGCACCTCACAGCTGCTCAGATTCTTCTGAGAGATCCCTCAAAAAGGCTTATCGGCTAAATCTTACTGTATAACCCTTTGCTATAAATGGTCAATTCTTTAACTGGAGGGTCTCTGACTGACTGAACCATGTTTCCAGTGAAGCAGATTCTAAGTACTCTTTGATGCCTATTTATTGCTCTTAAAACAAGTCATCTGTAACCCTTTTTGACCTATAAAACCACACGGGAAGTAACCACCAAAGGCAAACAGGTTGACTCTATTAAAGCTTTCAATAAACTAAAGTAAATATGCGTGGAATGTATAACTGCTTTTTTTAAACACCCTACATACAGAGTTAAGAGGATATTACATCATCGCCTTTGTACCAACCTGTCCTATCTCAACACGCCATCACGGCAGAAGTCATGATGCTTCACGGCTCCACACCTTGTATGAGTAATCCACTGAGCATGAACACTGCAGGTAGTGTTTGAAATACAATGAATCAGGTGTACATGACGGTGTTCATACTGTAAGAGACAGTCACTCCTAGCAACAGGAAAAGCACGTTTCATGGTTAAACACGGTGGGTCTGTTTTATGTTTTTGCATTTTATTCATTTGTAAATCTCATTTCATTTTGTAAAATTTAATGGGTCTGGACACACAACGCAGCTGCAGTTTTGCAAAATGCCCTCAAACATGTCAAAAAAAAAAAAAGACGGGGGGAGTAAAGTCCCATTACTCCCCAACGCCACTGTATTTGAAGGATAAGGGAGTTCAGTGTGCTACGTACGTCACATCTTGACCTTACATTTATAAATGGAAACCCACAGGATACTAGGCATATGGAGGGAATGTTTATGCAATGACAGCCTATCACTGCCTCAGGCCCTGGGAGTCATACCAGGGCAGATCGCTGTTTACGCAGCAAGAGCCAATGATGTTAAAGACCTGCCATTCCAGGCCCGCCTCCCGCCTGCCGCACTCTGGATAGTGGCTGGAGAGAAACTATAAAGCCGTCTGACAAGCCAAGAGGGAGAAGCAGAGGAAAGTGAACCATGAGAGGAAACCTTACTAGTGTGTCATCCCAAAACATGGCGTTTAGCGACTGCATGAAACCCACCGAGCTGCCCGCAGACAAGAAGGGGATAAAGTATGTTCATGTGGCGTTCAATGGCGACGTTCCTGATCACGATGACTTCATAAAGGAAGTGAAATTCCATAAAACACTGATGAGTGAACTCTCTTTTTTTCACAACAGGAGGAAAAACTGGAGAAACAGAATACGATTTCTTCTGAAGTCAAACTCTTCTCCTTCCATACTGCATCTGATGAGAAACCGACCGTACAGGTAAGATCTTTTCATTGTGTTTTCTGTGCAGCATCACATTTTTACACACAGACATTCTGTGTGTGCTTCATGCCAGCTTCAGTTTACTTTATCTATGTGTATAATTTCAGTGAAGTTTTAGACACATTTTGCATGTTTGCATGTATTGTTGCATGACTACATGATTATTTTATGCCTTCAAAATATTTTAATTGTAAAGGGAGAAAGAAACATGAGAAATTATGTCTGCAGTTAAGTAAATGCACTAATTAGCAGCATGTTTCTGCAGTGTAGTGCTTTCACTAAATGATGATAACTTGAGGAATTTACAGTGACATTTTACAAAAGGTGCTTTTACTCTAATTATGTCTCACATGAGCTCTGTTCTCTCCCCTCAGGCCGAGCGCTGATGACGTGAACCAATGGGCGCAGTCGCTTGACAAACTGCTCAGTCATAAATGTAAGCATCATTCACTCCTCTATTGGTGCATTGTTGCATAAAAGAGTCTCAAAGGTCACACAGTAACTGTGAGTTGAACAAGAGTGCTTTATTGGCCTCAATAAAACAAAGCCTGTAATAGCTTTGCATTTGCTTTACGTTAACGGGCAAACAGCCAGGGGATGTCACCAGCCTCGTCTCAAACACTTCTCCCTCTCTCTCTCTCCCTCCCACAGATGGAAAAGCCGCCTTTTGTATCTTCCTGAAGTCCGAGTTCTGCGAAGAGAACATTGAGTTTTGGACAGCCTGTGAGGATTTCAAGACGCTCACGTCGCACAAAGATCTGGTGTCCAAGGCCAACAACATTTATGAGGAATTTATTAAAAATGAAGCTCCCAAAGAGGTAACAGATGCTTTTAGTTCAGTTCAGTTCAGTAAATTTATTTCAAACCTGCACACAGCTCTTTTGACAACAGACATAAAATTATATCTTGGTTTGAAAAGGGGATGGATGAAGCAAAAGCTTTTAAATTTGATGTTAATCCAAATAAATGGATTGTTTGATTAGTTCCCCAAGCTGATTTTAAATCTAAAAAACTGACATAAGATTCATTGTGAATGTTTCTCTTTGGTCACAGATAAACCTGGATTACCACACCAAAAACGGCATCATCCAGAACCTCCATGAGCCCACTGAAACTAGCTTCCTGGCCGCTCAAAGGAAAGTGTACAGCCTGATGGAGAATAACTCGTACCCCAGATTTATCCACTCTGCCCTCTACAGAGAACTGTGTGCAGCTGCCAGGGGAGAGGGCAAGCACATTAAGTCCTAGTCAAACCAGACGCCCACTCCTGAAGTCATTTGTTTACTGCTGTGACTGTGAATAGACTGCAGATAATGTTCATTCCAGACACTGCCTCAGTATAATAGAGCTGAAAGCAAATTCAGAGCATAAACATTAGCAGAGGGTGTGTAAAATGCAAAAAACTGAAACTATTTTTAGTTGATCCTGCTGAGAGCTTTCAACAAGGAAGCAGGGATGATTGGGATGGATTGCTGTGTGGTGCTACTGGCGGTACAGAGACCATTGCTACCTGATGGTTAGATTTTCATCACTGGAGCATTACCTGCACTTTCTTTATTACACCAGTTTTTGAGCAGTGATGCAATCCAAGAAAATGCTGTTATAAAGCCACTGCATTCAAAGCTTCAAGTCCGTATAACTGTGCATCGCTTGCCTCACATTAAACCGACAGTGCTGCCAGAATGTATTTTCTGTGATGATATCCACTTGAAGACTCCGGACTGGAGTCATTCACACTTCCTGTGTAGCCCGAGCCTTTATTTTCCTGCTGTGTGTACAGCAGTTTTACACACAGAAGTGCAACTTTAATTTATTCAATGACACCCACAGTTTCCACTGATGGCTGCATTTGGCCTGAAACTACTGTGACAATGTTATACACTGTAAATATTTTGATATTGCTCGATATGTTTAAATGTTAATGTAAGCTTGGCGCAGCTGGACTGCTTGTGAAATAAAATGTATTGTTCGATGCTGAAATGTCTCTCATATTTTTTTACACACTCAATGCAAACATTACAGATTTCTTGGGGAACATTGTACGCTACCACTTAAAGGCTTTCAGAGGTTCCATCCACATCTGACTATGTCTCTGTTCACTGTTGCTACATTACTGCTAAAGCGAATAATCAGATTAATTCATTCAAACTTTTTGGCCACTCAGGGGAAATAAGGTGCAAACACAAAATGAATATTATATCAACATATTGCATAATTGTAATAATATGCTACATGAATGCAATGAAATTAATATGTAACATTTTACACACACTTTATTAGGTACACTTTGGTAGGAAAAGATTGAACCCCCTTTCCCCTCGGAACTGCCTTGTTGACTGAACGTCCAGGATGCCAAACTCCCATTCCACCACATCTCAAAAGTTCTATTGGATTGAGATCTCATGGCTGTGGAGGCCACTGGAGTACAGTGAACTCATTGTTATGTTCAAGAAACCAGTCTGAGATGATTTGAGCTTTGTGACATGGAGCATTATCCTGCTGAAAGTAGCCATCAGAAGATGGTACACTGTGGTTATAAAGGAATGGACATGGTTAGCAACAATAGTCAGGTAGGTTGTGGCATTTAAACAATTCTCAATTTGTACTAAGGGGCCCAAAGTGTGCCAAGAAAATATCTTCCACGCCATTACACCACCAGTAGCCTGAACAATTGATACAAGCCAGGATGGATCCATGCTTTCATGTTGTTTATGCCAAATTCTGACCATCTGAATGTCACAGCTATAACTGAGACTCATCAGACCAGGCAGTACTTTTCCAATCTTTTATTGTCGAATTTTGGTGAACCTGTGTGAACTGTAGCCTTTGTTTCCTGTTCTTAGTTGACAGGAGTGGCACCCGGTGGGGTCGACTCCTCTGGCTACTTCTCCCTTGATTTGTTACCTCAGTGAAGACTTTTGTCACGTTTGTGGTCTCAATTGTTACTTTCAAGATTTTTGGAATATGGTGTGGTGTAAATTTTGTAAATAAAGATAGCATTTAAGGTAAAAAGGATGATTAAAGCAGGGTATGTGTTCTATGAGGTCTCAGATCACTTTGTTATTACGTACAGTTTCAAAAAACTATTATAGCAAAGGCAAGATTTCAAACCCAAGGCCCAGAAAAAGCAATTCACAAACCCAGCTTATTAAAAAAGAGTTTATAGTTTCAATTACTAGTTAGTTTTAAGGTTGTTTATATGTGTGTGTGTGTGTGTGTGTGTGTATATATATATATATATATATATATATATATATATACACCGGGCTTTGCAAAAGTTCTGTTACACTCGGTTTCATGATCTTTAGAGACGTTTACATGTCGGAGTGAAAAATTCCATTAACTAAACTGAAAGTTCTACCTTATAGGCAGGTGTCCTTAATACAAATTTTTTCTCCGGTGAAGTTGTATCAAGATGGAAGTCAAAAGAGTTGAGATATCTGCTCTCCTTTGTGCTAAACATCAGCCGGATGACCGTCCACAGAGTCGCGGAGAGGCTAAAGAATGGTGAAGATCTTTCAGGTCTTCACCATTCTTGAAAGATCACCTGAAAGATCTTCACGATTCTTGAGCCTCTCCGCGACTCTGTGGACGGTCATCCGGCTGATGTTCAGCTGCTTGGCTCTGTCAGACTTGTTGTGGCCAGCATGAAGGAGAGCAGATATCTCAACTCTTTTGACTTTCATCTTGATACAACTTCACCGGAGAACAAATTTGTGTTAATGACACCTGCCTATAAGGTAGAACTTTCAGTTTATTTAATGGAATTTTTCACTCCGACATGTAAACGTCTCTAAAGATCACGAAACCGTGTAACAGAACTTTTGCAAAGCCCGGTATATATATATATATATATATATATATATATATGATGTTGTTACGACCCCTGGCGGCCATGTGGTTGGAATTGGACTTGTAAAGAGTCTGTGTTTAGAGGTGGCTTTGGAGACTGATATTGTTTACAGCTGGCTGAAGACTGAGCTCCAGGTCCCACCTCGCAGACATCAGGAGGAATTGATTGGCCTGAAGCTCCAGACCTGCTCTCAGCCCTGGTTCTCCACACCTCCCAACACATCGGATTGGTCCACCACCACAACTCCTCGTCAAAGAAGACCCCATCCATCATCACACCTGCATATAAATCTGCAACCAAGCTTTCTGTCAGGGTGGCTTGGAGTTAATGTGACCAGTTTGCCCTAGTGAGTCTTTGTGTTTTGCATGTCCTGTGTGTTCTGTAGCCGCTGAGATGTGGTTACTCAGAAAATATAGCTTCTGTCAGTGGGTGCTAATTTGATCAGAAGTTGTATGTCTTGGTGAAAACTGCAGCTTCTGTTAGCAGCTGATTAATGAGTTTCTGTTGTTTGGTGTGGGTGAAGCTTAGTTGTTTTGTTTTTGTTTAGCTAGTTTAACAACTATGTTAGCCTTTGTTAAGTTTTATTTGGTTCTTTGATTTAACAACATCCACCAGCCTGATTTTCCTTGGTTTGACCACTTTTGTGTTACTCCTGTCACTGAGCAAAAACAATTGCTTTACCTAACTAATTTCATCTGGTTGTTTTTGTTACACCCAGCTGACTCGAGCGGTTGGGTCATAACAGATGTTCTTATAAATTACAGTCAAGATTAAAACATGACAAAGCAATCACAGGTTGATACACTATCAGTGTCCTCAAGTTATCAGTCAGATTTACCTTTCATTCCTCATACTTGGTTTCAAATGAACAAGATGATGACGGCCAAACACTTAAATCTAACTCCAGGTAACATTATGATGTCTACATTGATCTTCTGTATACTGTCTATGATGATAACCTTTAATTGTGACATGTCAAACATGATAGCAAACAGCAGAAGCAATATTAGTACAATGTTCTGTTTCCTTTAAACTGTAGTTTTGGTCGCCACCAATGACGAATGAAAATCTCTTTAGCTACTAAATGTTTCACAATCTTTACTAGCAACAAACCAGCTTTGTCTGTGGTCCAGCTGGTGTTAGAAAGGTTGGATGGGTTTATTAGAAAGCTGCAAACCAAGTGCTACACTGTTCAACACTATTGTATAATTAAAAATAACAAAAACATATTTTATAGAAGCTTTAAACATCACTGTAATACCTAATTTCCTGTTAAAGACACATAGCTCTATTAGTGACTACTTTACTGCTTTGAATGTGTTTTCTTGTGACGCCAAAAACCTAAAATAGCTAAACGGTAAGATAAATGTCACGCACTTTAGGTGTTTGGTTTAACAAACAAGTCAAGACATTCTACACGGATGTATTTTCAGAAACCACGTGCTGGATGTTCAGTTGTAAAACAACATTCCTCACCTTTTCGAAACATTGCATTCCTCTTGGTGCAAGTTCCCGTACTGTAACAACAATGTTTTAAGTTTGAAGTGCAGAAGCAGCAAGAACACGTGAGGGACAGCAGGGAGAGTGCTCCCCTGTCTGCTGTGTGCTCTCCCATACAGAGGCTGTGAACTCACCGTGGAGGCTGACAGTAGCCAGACACCCCGGACACTGCTCCTGACAGGCCCGGTGCTCTCCTCAGACCTGTGGCCTGCTGTCCTAGTGTGATGAGATCATCTTTTACAGCAGCAGCTCTCCACAGCCATATGCTCTGCTGGCCTACAGGTTAGAGGAGTAGACTTAAGATCTGGAAATGACTGCTTTAAACCCCTCAGCGGCTTTAAAGCATGTGTTTTTAACTCTATTAATTAACCCCATGAGTGTTCTACTATTTTAAGAATAATTTCCCTGCTTTTACTTTTGAGCTCTTGTCTTGGTCACTATAAGGGAAAGCCATTGTTTTTTATACCTTGCTTTTACAGAACAACTTCTTTAGATTTTCCACCCTTTGATAATGCATATGTATAGAAGTTTGGGCTCACTCAGACAATTTCTTGTTTTCCATGAAAATTCACATTTTTATTCATGTTCTAGCAGGGGCGTCACTAGGTTTTAAGGACAGAGGGGGCATTGCCGGAAGGTTTGCTGTGTCTCCCAGCACATTCTCAAGCGTATGGAGGAGATTCCAGGAGACAGGCAGTTAGTCTGGGAGAGCTTGACAGGGCTGTTGAAGGTCCTCAACCCATCAGCAGGACAGGTATCTGCTCCTTTGTGCAAGGAGGAACAGGATGAGCACTGCAATAGCTCTACAAAATGACCTCCAGCAGACCACTGGTGTGAATGTCTCTGATCAAACAATCAGAAAGGGATGTAATGAGAGTGGTCTGAGGGCCCAGCGTCCTCTAGTGCCCGCTGTGCTCACTGACTGGCACCGTGGAGCTCGGCTGGTATTTGCCATAGAACACAGGAATTTGAAAGTCCACCACTGGTGCCCTGTGCTTTTCACAGATGAGAGCAGGTTCACCCTGAGTGCATGTGACAGGCATGAAAGGGTCTGGAGAAGCCGTGGAGAACGTTATGCTGCCTGTAACATTGTTCAGTGTGACCGGTTTGGTGGTGGGTCAGTGATGGTGTGGAGAGGCATATCCATGGAGGGACGCACAGACCTCTACAGACTGGACAATGGCATTCTGACTGCCTTTAGGTATCAGGATGAAATCCTTTGACCCATTGTCAGTCCCTACATTGGTGCAGTGGTCCTGGATTCCTTCTGGTGCACGACAATGCCCAGTCTTATGTGGTAAGAGAACTCATGCAGTTCCTGGAGGATGAAGGAACTGATACCATTAGCTGGCCCCCATGCTCATCTGACCTGAATCCAATAGAACACCTTTGGAACATTATGTTTTGTTCCATCCGACACCATCAGGTTGCTCCTCAGACTGTCCAGGAGCTCAGTGATGCCCTGGTCCAGTTCTGGGAGGAGATACCCCAGGACACCATCTGTCGTCTCATTCAGAGCTTGTCCCGACATCGTCAGTCTGCATACAAGCACATGGAGGCCATACAAACTACTGAAAACCATTCTGAGTTGCTGCCAAGGAATTTCAGCAAGATGGACCAGCCTGCCACATCAGTTTTTCACTTTGATTTTGGGGTGTCTTGAATTTAGCCCTCCTGGGGGGTCGATAATTTTCATTCCCATCAAACAATGTGGCATCTTTTCATTCCTAACACATTATCCAGTCCATATCACTGCTAAGATCCAGTTTGTTTTTTCCCCGTATTGAAATATGATGTATTTTCAAAGTGTTCATTGAATTTTTTTGAGCAGTGTATTTTGACAATGTACTCCACTGACATTTTTTGAACCACATATCATACATGACAATTTTAGGCAACATCCTATCATTTTGCGCTTTTTGAACCACATAATAATCTATGGTTTATGGTCTATCATTGGTGTCTATGGAGTGCACGGGGACTGTCTGCAAATTGCAAAACCGCTGCAACAGCGAAGAGAGACACAAATATTCAATAACTTCACTCTGATACACTGTAGTGTCACCAAAATTATTATAGCCTTCAACTGGCTCCTGTTGACACCAATGTTATTCCTGCAATTTGAAAGACAGCTACTTTTGATAAAACTGGACTTGTAGCACATTGTCTACCTTACAATGATGGGAAAGAGGCATTGTTTATGTTTTGACAGCCTATATCTAATGAGTTACTGATGCCAGAAGTCCGAATCTGTGAATATCTTTCTAACTTTACTGAACTGTGACCCAGAGGAGCTGTGTTGGGCGTCCTTTATTTTCATTACTGAACGGTGGCAACCCTATCTACAACTCTAATAGCTATTTATACTACTACTGCTGCTTGCACTTTTAGTATTACTACTACTGCTTGTACAGCTATACCACAGCTGCTATTCATCGTCCGGTACTTGGTTGTCAAGCTGCTAGCTCACGTTAGTGTTTTGCTTCAGGGGCGTGTCCTATCTACTTTTCTATACATATCTACGAGCTACACACAGGCTTTGGTGCGTCACTCAGAGAATCAGCCTGACAGCTGCACAATGACGGAAAATGCAGACCGGATTTTCACAAACCTTGCATTCTCTGGAGTAAAAACTCGAACTGGATAGCCCCAAAAGTTACATATTCCCATAACAGCAAAGTTAAACTGTTTTTTTTGCCTGTGTGATATTTGGAGTGTGGCGGGAGAGCGTGTGAAGGGACTGAGTCGGGTGTGTCTCACGGCCAAAGTGTGAGAGTTGGCAGCCCTGCTGTGTGCATCTGATGCTGGAGTTGATGTTCCAGAAGGAAGTCACCCCAAAGATAGTATATGGTAAAATAAATAAGAGTGCACGCCTAACTCTATGAACAACCAGAACCTTCAGTGCATTTCACACTAACTAGCTAGCTAAGTAGCAGCGTCTTACGCTGCCTCCTGTACAGGGGGCTCTGTCCGACAGAGTGTCCAAGCCAGCTTCTTATTTGTCAAACGGGAGCATTTGGTTCATTAATTACATGGGCCTTTCTGCTGTTAGCTGTGGGGCTGGAGCTAACTTACTGTTACTATCAGCAGTGATGAATACTTACTCTCCTGAAAACATTTCGTATATCCATTCTCGTTCACGTTCTTCTAACGCTGCTCTAGTCAGTTCTGTGTGCTCCTCCCGGTAAACACATGCTGCAGGTACCGAGAGCAACCTAATAAAATGTGGACTGGATTTCAGTGATGTGGGCGTGCTCTACATGAACAAGTGGAATAGACTGGATAATGACGCACTGGGTCGGACTCTCTACCTTCTACTATGAAGTGAAGGGAAACTAAGATTTATGATCATATTTAAGTTAATAATGACTGGTTATGTGATTATTTATTTAAACTCATATTCTGGCCACATTATATCAAATTTGTCAGCAATTTTGTAAAAAAAAAATTTAAAAAAAAAGAACATAAAACTATTTAGGGGGTTAGGGTTAGCTAATGACGCCACTGGTTGAGTCTTTGTTGGGCCATAGTAGCCCGTAACCAAGTCTTTAACCGACACAGCCTGGGGATATTGTCATTAGCACACACCCACTACTAAACTCAAATTAAGCTAATATGCATAATTATCCAAGATTTATTTTCCCCAAAGAAGCTGAAAAATATTTTGTGACAAGTATTTTTTTTTAACAATCAAAACTGAACAATCTTTGACTTTAAAATAAATCAGATATCTGTCAAACTGAACATCTAGTGATAAATCATGGTGATAACTACTGGACTAACTACTAGCCTACAAAAAATAATAATAATCTTCAAAATCTGGATATCTCTATAGAAAAAAAAATCTAATGTCAGTAAAATATAAATTGGGCTTAAATCTCACATTAATATCCTGACAGACGTTTTTGAAAATCCTGTCGTCTATATTTCTCCCCCTCTTTTCCCTCAGTCCTCCCCTGTCTCCCTGCTGATCAAAAAAAACAAACATTTACACACTAGCATAATTTCCCACCCACGCTGGAAACGGTGTGTGGACTAAACCACTTGAGGAATGGGGGGTCATAATCTTTCAACAATTAAAAAATAAAAAGTTTTACGTTTATAATTTCCAGCGCTTGTGTTGTGCTTTTATTAAACATTACTATATTATTATTGTTCAATTGTTTTTGTGTGCTGACAATGATTTTTTTGGGGGGGGACAACTTTATGGACGGGGGGGGGGGGGGGGTAGGGTTAGGGTTAGGGTTAGGGACGCCGCCCCCCCCCCCCCCCCCCCAGATGTCCGCCTATGCGTTTAACTAATTTAAATCAATGAAAATTAAAAAAAAAAAAAAATTTGCTCACACTTTATTACACAAATAAGTGGCTTGTTAAAAGGTTAACCTGATGTGCATTTAATGTGCTATGTTGCAATAAGTATTTCAAGAGCAATTCACCTCAAAAGAAAGGACACAGAGTGTATCTGTTAGGTTTTAAGGGTTGAGGCTTGTTTTCTTGGTTGGATTTTCCTGCTACAGGGATGTCAGTGTCAATCTGTCAGTCTGCCACATTGATCCTGACTGAAAGAACTGTTGGACAGGTTGACATGTGATTTGGCATGCCTGATTTCCTCAGGAAAAAATGTAATAACTTTGAACTTTTCTTTTGGACCCAGCATTATGTCAAAATCTCATTTGTCCACTTCTCCAGTTTATGCCCAAATACTTAATACCTAGATTTCTCTTTGACTTATCATGAGCAAGGTTTCTTCTTTTTTTTTCTGTAAATGTTTATCTTTATCAACTAAAAATGGCAAACATTTGCTTGCTCCGGCTTCTGAAATTCACTGTTTTCCTGTTTGATATTATTGGAAAATTGAAGACATTTGGGTTTTGGACTGATATTCAATCATAAAACAAGCAATGCCAGACAATCCTGGGTTTGTTTCCAAACATTTTAATATGCAGAAGGTCTCATGTGAAAAATAGTGAGTAAAAACAGTTCTGATTTGCAACCCTCATGCTCATATTATTTTTCAAACTTCCATGTCTGGGTATGGGACTGCTGTTGCTATGGGCCTCTAAAGCCTTTGGAGGCACTGCATGTGATAATGTGCTGTACAAATAAACTTCTCTTGACCTTTCAAGTAGGCCTACCCAGCACACATTCCGTTACACAGCAGTCTGGCTATTTTTAAGCCCTCTTTTTTTTTCTTTTTTGAAGCATCTGTATCAGCATCTGTCTACACCAAACATTCTCTGCTTTCTGACCTCACCCAAAGACAAAGAATAAAGCAGCAATGATAATCAGCACATGCTGTAACAAAGCAAGTAGTAGTAAAGGTATTCATGGACGCCCTGCGGAACTGGAACACTGTCACAGAAAATACGTTCCGTTTGCTCATCTATGTGGCCTGACAGGTTAATGAAACAGACACACTATTCTTTCTCTCTAAGCTGGTAGTAAAACCTGTGGGTTTTCATTTGTTGCCATGCACGATCTTGGCAACAGACAACTGGGATCAGATCCAAGGAGTACTCGAGGTGTGTAGGTAAACACTGGATCCAAAATTAGAACCTCGCCACATCCTACTTTGGTCAGCAGACTGCAGATACGTCAGACTACACAAGCCTTTAGACGCAGGCTCTGTTCAGGCACAAATCAGCCAAGTACAGCTTCTCAGCAAAGTACGATCCAGACGTTGATTTAGACGTTAATGTAGACTCCCATGAGCAGATCATCAACAGAGTGCTCCGGGAATCTTCCCCAAAAAACATGCGTCATTAAAACTGATCCAGTGTTTTTCTGGATTTTTTTTTGAAGGACTTGGCTGCTTGATTGCGTACTCATATCAGTCAGATAGAAAACATAGATCTGAATATCTGAATGCTGAATACAAGATCTGGTAATAATGTGCAGAAATGATGCTGTAGCAGATTAATTTATGACAATCTGGTACATGGCTTTATGAAACGTATAATAAACAGTCGCTGTCATTTCACTGCAACACCACTAGGTGGTGGCAAAGCTCTACTACTACTATAAATACTTTGGATGGAAAAACAGATGGAGACAAGTAAAAAAAAAAACAACAACCCACAAACATCATCCACTTTGTGTGCCTGAATGCATGCAGGTGTCTGTGCTTTAGTAAGCATCTATCTAGGCACAGAAGGTCCAGAATTAGCACCTAATAAGTTCCAAATGTTCGCGAGATCTGTTCATGGAAGACCGATGGTGTTGATGGCAGCTTTTTCAAAGAGCAACATTGTAGTTAATCAATTTTAGCGCACTTTGTTCAACTTGTTTTTTTGCATCCAATGTATCAGTCTATGAGCAAATATTCAATTTTATATATATATATGCATGCACTACCATTTAAAAGTTTGGGGTCACTTAGAAAAGTCCTTATTTTTGAATTATTCCAGATGAAAAAGTTAATCTGAATAAACTACCTGGTTTATTCTGATGTTAATTCCAAATAAACTAATTCCTGTGTACGTTCTATTCATGTACACCGTTAATTCTGCTTTAGTTCATTCTGCGCATGCTCGGCTCCTCACGCAGTGAGGACGCAGCGATGTACACATTCTGCGACTGAAGTAGTATACCATTGTCGCGTTGCAGTTCCAAAATTACAATAAAAAGCAAAGCGAAAACCGTGCTTCTGAGTTGTTCCTCCATGTTGTTGGGGAAAAGAAAGGCCACGGCAAATGGAGTTTGTTTTCTTCTGGTAAACAGGGATACGTCACGTCCACTCCCTGTCCAATCAGAATCCTTTCCAACGCCCAAGCGTTAAAAGGGAATTAAGGAAGGGGGATAAATGTGCGGTCCACGTGAACTTTAATTCAGAATTAATATTTCCATGTGAACGCGAAGCACAAAATTTTAATTCCGAATGAGTTAATTCCAAATTGATAATTCAGAATTATAAAACTTCATGTAACCATGGCCATTGTTAATGTGGTAAATGACTATTCTAGCTAGAAATTTTTAATGGATTATCTCCATAGGGGTACAGAGGAACATTTCCAGCAACCATCACTCCTGTGTTCTAATGCTACATTGTGTTAGCTAATGGTGTTGAAAAGCTCATTGATGATTAGAAAACCCTTGTGCAATTATGTTAGAATAAAAGTGTTCGTTTTCAAGGAAAACATGAAATTGCCTCGGTGACCCCAAACTCTTGCATATATATATTAGATTTTTTGGTTGGATGGATAGATAGATAGGCCAACTGCGATGTCAGAGGAGAGAGCCTTATCTTATTTAGAAATATGTCCATGAAAACAAATAGTTCACAAACATCTACACATTTTATTATGAAAATAAGAGAGAACATAATTTTAGCACATAATCCTTCTATCATGCATTAGAGCTGATGGACATACATGGAGAGAGTATTTTTTTTTCCAAGCAGTCTCTCTGCTACACCTGCAGTGCAAGTTCTTAATGTCTGGATGGTTCACAGGATGCCACGGTGACAGAGTGCTGCAGACCATCCACGGTCTTTACTATGAATATGACAGGTGATGCACAGTATCTCTGTGTGGCTCACTGATGGAAGAGTGACTGGAGCTTTGTGGATGGAAGTGTGTTTTCTGTGTAATCAGAGGTTTCTCTGGTGAAGTGCGTGTTGTTCACTTGGCCTCCTGGGCTTTTTTGGCGTTTTGTTTCTCCTTTGCCTATAGAAACACACACAGACACTTCAATTAGCATCTATCTAATATTTCAGTTGTAAGCTCCATTCATCATCTCTCTTGTTACTGTCTATTACAATACCAAAAAGTAGAAGAAAAAAAGATTTAGAAAATGCACTGCATAGTTAGATGTCAATTTATGGAGGTGCCATTTCCTATAAAATGTTCTGTATTTATACAGGAATCAGGGTATGAGTCTAATCACTAAATGTGAATAAACTAAAGACATCAAACTATAGCTGTTGTACACACAAAAAGCACTCAGATACAAAAATAGCTTCCATTCAAAAGGCACTGCATACTTGTAAAAAAACAACAACACTGCCCTCTAGTGGACAGAAGAACTACTTCAGCTCAAGCTTCTGAAACAAAGCATTTCTTGGAAGTATTGTGTTGGCAATTTTAGAACATCAGTAAATGATTTTTCCTTTACAGGCACCCTTCACCTTGACAAAAGTCTCTGATTATCTGTTCTTGTATAGCTCTAAAAGCTGCCCGTTGTTGGCTCCCAAACACCTTATTAAAATGTGCATGTTTAATGGAGGGACAACCAACAATGTTAGAAAATGTCAAGGTGCTTATGTCTTCTGAGACGCTCATGGACTGAAAGTAAACAGGGCTGCGGAAAGCTGCAGAAAGGGAAAAAAGAAATTACCTTTTCCACCAAAGGTATTAACTGCTGATACTCTGCCAGCGTTTTCAGTAGCTCCATGATGAAAGGAAGGTAGTTGTGTTTCCGTCGAATGTTTTCAACCTGTAAAAAAACGCATGTGGGTGAAAATCCTGCTCACCTTTACATTTACAATCATGTCCACATTTATTCAAAAGTTGCCTTTCCTGTAGGCCAGTATGGGTATTTTCTACATCAAAACAGATGTCGCATGAAATACAAAATGTCATAGTAGGGAACTGAGATCTCACTGAGCAGGATCCCACCTTGTATCTTTTAAGTTTCTGATTTTCCTCTTCAATAAGGAGCTGGTACTTGGCAATCTCTGACTGGATGGAGCTAAGAAACGTGCTGCTCTGGTCTGTGTCCATGGGTTCATCCTGAAAACAGAAGGGGGAAAATGGTTTCTATCCAGGTTATGTTCGCCCTCGTTCAGGCGGCAGATACTGAAAAACAAAACAATCAATACGAGGACAGACGGTGATGAGTCTTCTGATTAAACTGAAGCGGCTCACAAAATTTCAATATGGATTCAATTGCTGGTTTTACTCCAACAGCAACACAGGGAAATAAACTGAAAATGTATGAATTTTATTGCTAATAACCAGTACGGCAATAAAAATGTTCCAAAATTCAATATGTGAAGTCAATTTGTACACTCTGTACGGAACACTGTTAGTCCTTCCAGGTTTCAACGCTCTGAAAACCTTCTTTTTGCTGGCTTCCAGTAGGTTTCATCTTTCTGCTCCTTGTGGTGGGGTGTGATGAGCACGCCTTGTGTTGTGTTATTAGGAGTGGTTAGTTATTGCAACATCTGCTAAGAAAACAGGGTGCAGCAACAGTCTAAAGCTCTCAACCACAAAAAGAGGTCAGAGAAACAAGGATTTCCAGTTTGTGGTGAAGTTAAAAGATTAACAGCTACACTACCAATTAAAAGTTTGGAATGCCGTTTCTCTTCACTTAGTTGATTGGTTCTTGTCATAATGCGGATTCTAACAGTTGTCAAATGGAGCCGTCACCTGTGTAACAAACTGAACACAACTGATGGTCCCAACCCTATTAAGAAGGCAAGAAATTCCACCTGTGAAGTGAAAACTTTTTCAGGTGATTACTTCATGAAGCTCATCCACAGAACGCCAGGAGTGTGTAAAGCAGCAATCAAAGCAAAGGGTGGCTATTCTGAAAAATCTAAAACACGTTTTGACTTATTTCACATTTTTTTGTTTACTACATAATTCCATACATGTTCATTCATAGTTTTGATGCCTTCAGTGAGAATCTACAATGTAAATAGTCGAAAAAATAAAGAAAAAACATTAAATGAAAAGGTGTGTCCAAATTTTGGACTGCTACTGTATTTCATAATTCAACATTGTCCTAAAAGATGGGCATTTTCATTTAACTCCAAAGCTGTTGAATGTTAAAACATTTGACTTTTTCTAAATCCCAAACATGAGTCACTGCTTATTTGCATGAGCTTTACTACAAGTTTCTCTCATCTCTAAATGTTGCAATTCAATAGACGATGGCTGCATTACGCCTGGTTTCATCAAAACAATGGAGCGTCTGTCAAGTGTCTCGAGAGAAACGAGACAAATATGAAAAACAGATTACTGGATGGAGTCCACAAAACACACCGCTGTTTGCTTTTAGCTTAATCCCAGCATAGCTATGATTTCCAGCGTTTGAAAGCTCCTTGCTGATGCATTTTACATGTAGCTTTCATGGGGGAAAGCAAAACAATAAATTATTCTCTGCCATGTTTACTCTGGATTCAGCTCTTCTGCTGCCACTCACCTCAGTTAGCTGAGTCTGAAGCTCTGCAATTTTCCTCTCATATATCATCTTTCTGTCTGATACGATGGCCATTAGGTTGAATCGGATCTCTCCTTCACTGTACCTGAAGAGGAAACAATGAATGGCTATTAGAAAACATAATCGATAGCAGCTCCATCTAAAATAGCCGTGTATAAGATATTTACTTCTGTATTCTTTTCTCGATCACTGGGCGGACTGCGCTGATCCAGTCATCCTGGTTACATGCACCTGGTGACAAACAAAAAGAGCATACTGTATGGACGCCTGCAGTAACTGCACGCACACTGTAGATCCTCATAAAAATGGCAGTTGTATGGGTCATGGACCACGGCCAAGAAGACAAAAATCAGCTGTGCACAGCAGGGACTTTTAAAGGATAAGCCACCACTTTATGTTGAAAGCAGGAAAAGAAAAATAACAGACTGTATTTTTAGGCTTACCCAGGTCGATTGGTCCCTCCCTAAGTCCATCCAGCTCATATAACCTGCCGTTTACAGGAACATAGCTCACAAAGTGGAAGGCGTCCTCGTCCTTTGCTGACGACTTCGCGTCAAATTCAAACATTTGCTGTCTGCGCACACAAAAACACGCAATTACTAAATCAAAAGGTAACAACTATGCAAGTAAATCAAGAAAAATCTACAAATGTAAAAACAGGAAAACACTCTACACATGAAAATCACATCACGCACACAAGCCAATGAATGAATTTTACATACTTTTGTCCTCAATTAAATTTATTGCAATGCAATCTGTGAAAGCACTTTACATGAGGAACGTGGGTTATTTAGTCAATGTATGAATTAGATGAGAGAATCAGAACTGACGAATGTTTTGGAACGACTAACAAATGACACACTCACTTTCACAAAAGCAGACTGGTGCATTAGCAACAAATTGGCCAATCACTTTTCACCGAGTTCGAATTAAAAGCTAAAAATAACACGAAGCCAATCAAACAGAGTCTCTCCGGCAGGAGACGATATGAGCAGGAGCTTACCTGGCAAAGCTGTTGTGAACTTGTCGGATCACTTCAGAGTTGCTAAGAGCCAAACCTTTCATCTGAGGAGGAGATGCAGGATTATATCGCTGACTGTACAACCCTTTCCTGACAGCTGCAGAGGCGTAAAGGACTGTATGGAACTCACTGTTTATTCTTTTTGCTTTTAAATTTCCATTAACTAATGATGGCAAAATGAATAATTCCTTGTTTTGATTATAAAATGACTCCTTCATAATTAAATGTAATTTCTGAGCGGGCTTCGAATAAAACCAGTACATTACAACAGCACAAAGTAATGCTTTTGAGGTAGAAATACTCCTAAACCAGCATCATATATTGTGTGTTTTGCCTCAACACTTGCAGGACTGAGTCGTCACAGTTGTGAAGGTAAGAGGATAAAACTGCCAGTACTGGGAAAACAGGGGTAAATGGCTGTAATGTTCCAAAGGGTAAAGCATTACTATCATTCATGTTGAAATGCTTTACTTCATTAGACTTTAAGGCTAATGCTGACAGTGTTTGGATAAAAATTTAAATATTCAATCACAACGATAACTCATCAAATGTCTTGACAAATAAATTCCCAAACTTGCATCAGCAGTTCAAACAAAAAATACTAACAACATTTTGTTTACATTTTTTCCCCCCCGCAGAATGAAGAAAGAAATGCCAATAACTTACAGCTGCATCAAAGCTCTGTGAAAACTCCCGGAACTCTGTCAGTGTGTCTCCAAGCAACATGTCAGAATGGGAGCAGTTGAGCAGAACGCTGACTATCGCCTGGGTGGCACAAGCGTTGTTAATGACCTGAAAACACACAGATAAAATGCCAAATAAGTAATCAGACACACTCTTATTGATGCATGCTATAAATGTAAAAGTGTGCAGACAGGGTGTAGACAGAAACTTGATAAACCCTTTATTTCCTGCAAATAATGCACAACAAGATCATCTTATACTGCACTGGAAAGAATAAGTCTCTTATTAGGGGGGAGGCTCCCTGCACTTTGTAGTCAGCTGTGTACTTCATGTCAAAGGCCCAGTGATTAAGAAGAGCAGCAATTCATTAACTAATTCATAATCCAATTTGGCTGAACTACTCTGCAGAAAAGATAAAAATATCTGTAATTACAGCTGGGTTTCTCTTTTGTTCTGGAGAGTGCAGTGATAACCTGATGCACCCTTGCTTAGAAAAATAGCACTGAATCTTTATTTTGGAACTGAAAGTGAGCAGTTACCAGTTATTTTTATGTGTGAGACCCCAACCCCTGTGCCTCAGGTGCTTCCTAAACAAGGGGACACCCTCTTAGAATTGCTCCACCGGTTAAATCGGGGCTTCCCCGTCTGAGTCACCAGACGTGGTCTGGCGTTCTGATAGGTTCCACGATTTACATTCATATTTTCTGCCCCTAGGGTTGGTTCATTCTGTGATTCAGAAATTACTACAGAACCCTCTTCTTGGTCTGCTGGACTACAAGAGGGTCCAGTTCCACTGAGGTGGACCCCTCCATGGTGGACTGGTCCGGCCGAGATGCCTCGACCCCCAACTGCACCATCTTCTTTGTCATAATAGATTTGATGTCGGACTCGGTTTTGTCCATGACATTTTAATATGCCTTAAGTCCCTCCTCATCCATCTGATTGCCACTACCAAGGTTTTCTCACAGTCTTCTCCCACCACCAGCAGGGCAACCGTGGGGGGTTGTTCTTTCAGGACCTGGCCATAGTGCCCCTCTAAGATGTGGATTGTGGTGGCAGTCCAGTTTTTTGCATTGCGCTCATGTAATATGTCTGTGGCAGGTGTCTCCACTGCCAGGCAGACTGCCTCCATCGGGTGTGTTTCCACCATTCTAAGGCTCGCCGGCGTGGGAATCTTATGGTCAAGACCCACGAACTGCAGATGGTGCTGTGCTTTGATAAAAGTTTTAAAGGCTCTCATAAGCCACTGAAAGTTCAAAAGATTTTTGTTACCATCAAAGGTCCTCAACTGGACACATTTGGAAGGACACAGGGATACATTTGTATCTACAAAGAAGGAACCATGTTTAAATAAAATAATGCATACAAAATGTTGTTCAGTAGTTTCACTTATATGCATCAGATGCAAATCAATATGGGAGCACAAAGCTAAAATTCAGTTGCATTAACAAACCCCAATCTCGCTCCATCCCTGGCTCTTCACCACCCCATCATATCCTCTGATAACAGAGCTCCCTTTCCCTCCATCAATCTAACCAGAGACTTGCAGTGGCCCAGCACAGCAAGACAGATTTCGCAGTATAAAAGCATCCCAACTTCAACTACACAATGCACTGTCAGGGGTCTGCTCTGAGGGATCACAAATTTCATGTCAGGATGAGTGTAACAGGTGCAGGGTCTTCATCTATTGAGACCTGGTCCAATCCAACCACTAGGAACCTTAATCACATCATGATGCTGTGGCTTCGCCCTGAACCCCCTCTGTGCACCCCGTGGTTTCAGTTGCTTTCTTCTTCTTCTTTTTAATGTGTATCAATTTAAGCATACTCATTTAATAGGCTATGAACTAATTAGGTGTTGCAATATTAAAGGGCTTTCAATGACAAAACTGAATATACCTGTTTTGCAAAGAAGATGTGGTCAAGTCTTGAATCCTGGACGATTGATCCTGCTGGCTCTTCACCTGGCTGCCATTTGAACAGGAAAATCAACCCGTGAACTGGTCTGGAACAGAACAGATACATTAAAAAGTCTGTCTTTAGAGGAAGCATGCAGTGATAATAAAGTTGCACACATGAACATACTTCAAGTTGTCAAAGTTCTCTGGCTCCATACTCCATATCTCCTCAACCTGGGCTCCTTTGCAGCCTGACAATGACAAGTAAAGTGCCGAACATCCATTTACACTGTTTGAGTACGATCCAACTGTACAAATATTCAACAAACTGAGTCAGAAGCATCTCTCGGCGGCGATTTGACAGCAGAGCAAAGCACAGCAAATGTCATCATTCAGGGGGGTTTGTTTACGCGCCGTTGTTTTGAGCGCTGAGTAATGCTAGCCATGTAGCTTATCTTATTAAGATAGCAAACATTGCCTCATTTACATGCAACCTTTAAAAGAAAACAGCGTTTGCGTGGCATGTGATAATTCAAACATAGTGACGTGTTCCGCTTTTACAAAGAGAATCTCTGGCTGCTAAATTGGATGTTACTATTAGCCTCGGGGCAGCTAGCTAGCTAGCTTGCGCAATCTGATAGCCACGTTACATTGAATGAGCAGCTAACGTTAGCCTCCGAGTCACTCACCAAACCCTTTAATGAGCTCTGTGAACACCCCGGGGTCGCTCTCCATCAGACACCACTCGCCTGCGCTTCCAGCCATTCTTCACGATGCTGTTTTTTCAACCTACCGAACACATATACAAGATTATAATGTGTGAGCTTAGCAGTGTACCCGCTAGTAGAGCTAATTGAACCGAAGCACTGGAGTGACCTCAACGCGGTGCTTTGCAATGTGGGCAAGATGGGTGCGCACGTTTTGCTACCAAGCGTACACCGCAGAACGTGACGAATGAATGGCTATAATAATTCGAAACATCTGCGAAAAGTGTACTTGTTGAAATATATTGTTCGAGTATTTCTTTGTAAAGAGAAACGAGAAAAGAACAATTTCACATGTGTAAACTCTAGCTTTCTGATTAGCAGGGACCAATATCCGCCCTCCTACGAGAGGACGAGTAACAAAAGGAGTACTTCTCTGTGAACACGCAAAGACGGACACTGGAAGCTGATAACGGACTTTAATTCATATTTGTTCATATTTAAACACATACATTCAATGCATTAACATGAGTGGCTCTGACTTTCAACACAAACCAGCATCACGATTCCTCATCAATTCACCTGTTTAATAAAGTAACAACCTACCCAATATCAGAGAAATTCTGAGACACACTACCAAATGATAAAATCCCATTTATAGTGATAGAAAAAAATAGTAAAATATACAAAATGACTACAATTTTTCACATAGTTATTCAAATAACTGAAATGTCAGAATAAGAGCACAATTAAAATGTGCTAAATATACAAAATGCATTTTTTTTTTTTTTGCTCTTGCAAGACATGGACCATCAATAGAAACGACCCAGAACATGATATTGTTCACAGTTCAGTGATGCATCCTATTGTTCAACTGTAAAACATATTCATAAAAAAATTGTGCAGAAGAGAAGTATGAGAAGCAGTTCCACTGTTCACAGTTGTTGTTTAAAAGACGGATCCTTTAAAGGCATTATGGAGGATGTTTTTTTTTTTTGTTTAATTTGTCTGATTCACATAAAATGAATATACTGACCTTTAGTGGACTTGTATCTATGGTCTCTAAAAGAATAAAAATAAATAAATAAATAACTGTGGACATGGCAGGACCTGGAAAACATCAGCCAATCAATGCGAAAACATCAGCCAATCAATGCGCTCGGACCGAGGCGTTTGGTTTGCTCCCTTTCCTGTCAATCAAAAATCTTCCGGCTCAGGCCTAGTTACGTAGATTACGTACGCCTTGGACTTACGTTTTTCTGTATGTGTTGCTTTGGTATAGTTTCGTACTTCGTTGGCGACTTGTTTTGCTCATCTTTTGTGACATAATGGCAGATAAAGATCCAGGGGGACACAGCCGTAAAAGACAACTTCACGAGTGCTACGCAAGTTTCTGGAGGGGGGCGTTTCTTCGTAAATGTTAAGAGGGGGGAGGTTAGAGGGGGGTGAGGGAGAGGTTGTATGTGCGCATGCGATTGCTACGTTCAAAGTCGTAGGAAATTAAATCTCCTCTAATGCCTTTAATAATAATAATGGTAATAATAATACTGTACATCCCTGAATGAAAATGTGTGTAGTTTCAGCATCAAGTACCCAGTGAACTTTGATATATAAATAACATTCTCAAGCAATGTACAACTTGCAGCAAGAGATCAAGCAAACATTGAATAAATACAGGGTTGAAAAACACGCCAAGAACGGTTAGTCATTTAGCAGATTCAAACTGTCCGCTGCCTGAGCCGTCAGAGCTGCTGGCAGCGCAGCAGGGAGCACACTGCTCGATGAGGGGCACCAGCTTCCCCTGCTGATGGAGCTGCTTGGTGTCGGAGCCGCCCCCGATACAGTTGCCATTGATGAAGACTCTCGGCACCTGAACAAATAAATCATATCATGACATCAGCACAGCGTGAACGATTGGAAGTTATATGAGCGACCTGACATCCTCAAGTAGCAGCCTTCTAGCTGTGAGCATCGTTCAAGTCACAGCCTCAGACACATTACAGCTTTACTTTAAAATATAGACCTGCAAACTTAGAGACGGGGTGTCAAACCATTTTGAGATCGGGGGCCACAAACATCTCATTTTGATTTCAAGTGGGCAGACCAGTAAAATTAGAGCATACTAACCTATCAATAATGACACATCCTAATTTTTCTCTTTGTTTTAGTGCATGCTTTTTACAAAACATTATGAACAACCTGAAATTTCTTAATAAAAATAAGATAAATTTCAACAATATTATGCCCCAACTTACCATTTACACATTTGCATTATAACATAAAGATCAGAGTGTATCTACAAGGGCACAAAACATTTGTTCACAGGTATCTGGAACTGAACAATAGACTATTTTACTTTATGATTAAAACAACTTGTCGAGGTCTAGAAATGATCTGAAATTCAGTTTTACAAATTTACAATTTACAGTTGATGTCTTCACCGTAATTTTTACACTCTGTGAAGTCGTCCCGCGGGCCAGATTGGACCTTCTGGCTGGCCGGTTTTGGCCCGTGGGCCATATGTTTGACACCCTTGCTTTAGAGAAATGAATTTGCTCAGCAGATCAACATTTTAGTCGATCCAGTGTTTTCTCATCTTGTATTAGTCCAGGGGTGTAACAGAACGCAGAGTAACTTGTCCATGCCTTTATCTCCTCAAGGTTGGACTACTGCAATGGACTCTTCGTCGGGATTTCTGAAGCTTCAGTGTATCCAGAACTGCACTGCCAGGATCCTAATGAGAGCCCGTAAATAAGCCCACATAAAACCTCCATTCTCCACTCCCTACACTGGCTACCTGTCTCATCATGGATCGACTTCAAAATCCTGCTACTGACCATGAATGCGCACGCACATCTCTATCTCTAAGAACTGATCACTTTCCAGTCCTCCGCCGGTAGACTCAGGACAACAGAAAAACTACTTCTCCATATCCCCATCACCAGACTCCACACCGTGGGGGACAGAGCATTCTGCTCAGCTTTCCCACGTCTCTTAAAAAGACTCCTCATCCAGCTGAGGGCAGCACAGAGTCTGGAAACTTTTAAAGCGGGACTAAAAACCTACCTGTTCAAAACAGGTTTATAACTGCTGAATTTGTACCTTTTAATTAATTGTCATTTAGCTTGATTTAAATTGTCTTTGTTTTTAGTTTGTAGCACTTTGAGACTCAGACGAGTGAAAAGTGTGTTACAAATACATTCCTCTTATTATTATTATTATCATTAATAATAATAATCCTTGATCTAGATAATAATTGTCAGTTATAAAGTTATGTGTGCATATGAGGACTGACAGCACTAGTGTGGTCTGGACAGGATGCTGCTGCACACGCACTGTGTTATAAACACTGTTGCCTTTTGGCATTCATAAAGCATAATAAATGTTCCACTTCCCTCTCACGTTTATGAGGCACAAAGTCACAGAACACAGTCCTGAAAGTGACCACAAGCAAGCCAGACAGACAGGCTGAGAAATACACTGTAACATCGCACACTCTTACTGTTACTTGCATACACTAACGTTCAAAAGTTTGAAGTCACTTAGAAATGTCCTTATTTTTGAAAGGAAATCATTTTTTTCAATGAAGATAACAGAAATAAAATCAGAAATCCAGTGTAGAGATTGTTATAGTGGTAAAAGACTATTTTAGCTGGAAACAGATTTTTAATAGAATATCTCCATAGAGGTACAGAGGAACATTTCCAGTAACCATCACTCCTGTGTTCTAATGCTACATTGTGTTAGATAATGGTGCTGAAAGGCTAACTGATGATTAGAAAACCCTTGTGCAGTTATGTTTTCATGAAAACATGAAATCGTCTGGGTAAGCCCAAACTTTTCAACAGTAGTGTATTTCAAACTTGGAGAAGTGAGAAAGGGAGTTGACTTGATGGCTGTTTCTGCAGTTTAAAAATTCTTCGGCAACTCTCACAAAAATGCAGTTACTATGACATTTGTTTTAAAAATAAATCACTTAACCAGATAAAATGTGGAATAAACAGCTAAGCTGTTCCTATTTCAGTTTGTAAAATGAATTAAAGATTCCCTCTGGTGAAAATCAAGCTTTATTTTTTGAACATGACAGCATGGAAGGCAAATCGATAGTAACACAAGAAAAGCACTGAGACAGCAGTACACCGCCAAGGCTGCTCAGTCACTGTATGATTTCCAACAGATGAAATCTTTAAAAATATTTGTGATCCACAGCGGTGGATTTGTAGTAGGATCGCAATCATGTGATCGTCAGCAGGCAGCTGACAGTGTTCACTTGTTGTCATAGTTACAGTGATGCTATCTTGCAATCATACAGAAATCTTTAACAAATCCGTAGATCCAGACTATGAGCCGCATCCATCCATCCATCGATTCTCTATACACCGCTTTATCCTCACTAGGGTTGCGGGGGGTGCTGGAGTCTATCTCAGCTGACTCAGGCAAATTCAGGGGACACCCTGGACAGGTCGCCAGTCTGTCACAGGGCTACATATACAGACAAACAATCACACTCACATTCACACCTACGGGCAATTTAGAGTCATCAATTAACCTCAGCATATTTTGGACTGTGGGAGGAAGCCGGAGTGCCCGGAGAAAACCCACGCATGCTCAGGGAGAACATGCAAACTCCATGCAGAAAGATCCCAGGCCCACCCCGGGATTTGAACCAGGGATCTTCTTGCTGCAAGGCGAAAGTGCTAACCACTGTGCAGCCCACCATAAGCCGCATCACTGCCAAAATCTAATCACTTAGTCCTTGTGTCATTTCTGACGTTCGCTCAAAATTTCATCTAAATCCGTTAGACCATTTTTGAGTAACGTTGCCAACAGACAGACGGACAAATCAACAGCAATCATCACATAATTGCGCCGCATTCTTTGGCAGAGTAATAAGCTGAACATGCTGTGGCTGAGGATTTCCACCTTGAAACTGCAGTGTACCAATGTCAGTCTCCAAATCAGTTTAGACTTCTAGGGTTTCATATGTAACAAAACAAAACAAAACAAACCAAATGATAACCTGTAACATTATTCTTCTTTGGAATTAGTGTCTGGTTCAAACGTGTGGCTCAATTACTCCAATATTATAACTGGTCACTGTGTAGAGTTGTTTTACAGCAGAGTTGTGGGTAAAGAGAGAGGCAAGTATGCACTCTAGGTGACATCTAAGCCACTTTTAAAGGAAAAAAGGAATTACTTTCACAGAAAATTCTTCTTCATATGTAACTTTGACACACAGAAATTTGTTTTTGAGAGTCAAGCTGACTACTGGGGAGAGACTAACAAAATTCATAGCATTTGCATGTAGACACTGAATGCGTAGACACATACTGATCATATTAAACAAAATGCATGTTTTTGTAACTCACGTAGGCCTAAAAACTATTTAGCATTTTTCTATTAAGGGTCCTTATGTACGGGTGGCCTTTCTACAACATGTTCTCAGAACGATTTCATATGGGAAAATGACTAAAAGAGTAATAGCAGAGTGATGACTATGGTCTAAAAAGATGCAACTTGCCCTGGGGTATTATCTTGAGTCAGATTCAGCTATTTTGAGTCAAGATCAAGTTCTAATTCTTGGCTGCGGCCCCAAAGAAAACACTACTCAAGTCAACCTAAATTTAACTTAAACGCAGAGCTGCCAGAACAAACAAGCTGTCAACCATGAATGTTTGGATTATTTTAATTAGATGCTAAAATAACAGGCTGAGAACTTATGTGGAATTCTAATCCTTAAAATATGACGTGATTTCTTACCGTTCTGGCACCGGTCATCCGAGCTAAGGCCTCCTGCAGTCTTCTCCCATCGTTGTGCTCATCCAGTTCAACTACTTTGTAGGTCGCACCGATTTCATTGAACACATTTTTGGCCATTTTACAATAAGGGCAGGTGGTCTTGGAAAATATAACAACGCAGTTCTGTGTCACCACCTCCTGAAAGGGCATTCAAAACAATAGTTAATTAGATGAGTGGAACACAGAAATAGCTTCAACATGTCAGAGCTAAAGTGAGCTGCTGAGCAAAGACAAGAGGAATCTGAACTCTTCCTTTTATTAAAATACCCCTACTGTTACTTTAATTATGAAATAGAAGCTGCATAAAATAGAACTACATCTATTAAACGCTGTAAAATTCTAATTCACTGTAAAGTAAAGGTGGGCTTCCAAAATAACCAGCAACGGTCCAGCAATCAGTATCACAATACACTACATTTAGGTTATAGGGGAAGAGCAAATTTTCAACTAAAAGGTAAACAGACCAACACAGACAGAAGGTAATAATATACAGGAATAAACTGACAAAATATGTCGAGGAACACATCTGACGAGACAAAGTCTGCAATTTAAGGCCTACATACTGCAGCGCATCTGACATGGTTTTAACTGTCGTGCGAATGGCTTTATAATTTTTGATAAATGCCATCCTATTTGTGTGACAGTCACACTTTTGATGGTACCTCCTGTGGTAATGTTTCATCATGTTTTTTAATCAATTGCACAATTGAAACTTCATATACTCCGCCAGTCAAAAATGTGCACACTTATTTCACAAGAAAGCGGGAAATAAGTCAAAACATGTTTTAGATTTTAGATTCCTCAAAACAGCCACCTTTTGCTTTGATTACCGCTTTTCACACTCGTGGCATTCTCTCCATGAGCTTCATGAGGTAGTCACCTGAAATTATTTTCACATTACAGACGTGCCTTGTCAAGCCTTCTTAATGGGGTTGGGATTAGTAATGACGGACTGTCGTTTCTCTTTACTTAGCTGGTTGGTTCTTGCCATAATATGGATTCTAACAGTTGTCAAATAGGGCTGTCAGCTGTGTACCAATCTGACTTCTGCACAACACAACTGATGGTCCCAACCCCATTAAGAAGGCTAGAAATTCCACACATGAACCTTGACAAGGCATACCTGTGAAGTGAAAACCATTAGAGAAGGCCAACGGTTTGCAAAGCAGTAATCAAAGCACAGGGTGGCTATTCTGAAGAATCTAAAATATATAACATGACTTGTTTCACACTTTTTTGTTTACTACATAATTCCATATTTGTTCATCCTTAGCTCTGATGCCTTCAGTGACAATCTCCAATGTAAATAGTGATGAAAAAAGAAAAAACATTAAATGAGAAGGTGTGTCTAAATTTTTGACTGGTAGTGTGTATTTAACCAAATTGCAGTATCTGTTCAGTAAATTGCAATTAAATCTTTTAAGCCTTAGTACACGCTGCTGTAACAGACTCACTGCAGCTAACAGATCTGGAAACATGCACTTACCTGAACATACTGTGCACATGCTGTGCTGGACAGACCTCCAGCACTGGAGGATGTTAAATTCCCCATTCTGAAAAAAAAAGACAAATCATAATATTGGATTACGTTATTTTAACCAGTTGATCTAAAGCTGTACATGCGAATATAATGGACACATGCTGAGTATGTCTATGCATTGACCTTAGAAAGGTGAAAAATCAAAAGATGAGACGAAGTGAAGGCAATAAATCTGAATCAAAATAACATCCAGGATGAGTGACGCTCTGAATATAGCCATGTCCATTATTAATCGTTATACTACGCTTTCACAAGCGCTATTTCACTTCTTAAACGCCTTGTCTACAAGAGCAGTGATGTTTATACACCAGGTAATCCAGGATTAGGAGCACATATGCTCTTAACTGCACTAGTAATTAGTCCTTACTTAAACTTCGCAGGCGCCAAACCAAACTCCTGTAGGATTTAGCAAGATTAACTGTAAAAAGAAACGCTCATTAATGTTCCACCGTCGTAAAATGTAGCTCTCAGTCTTTAATGAAACGTGTGCGGCTTCTTTAAAATTCGGTTGCATTTGATACACACCACAGTACTTGTTTCAATTACTTTTAAACGTCTAATTAATTCCTATCACCAGCGCCAATTGCAAAACAGTGACTGTTAGCTAACGTTAATAACAAACATACCAATGGTAAAGGTTGATATTTTTAACTACTGCTGTGCTGGTGGATTATATGTATGCCGAATTTGTCAGAAGTATCTACTAAATCAGAAAAAGTTCTAATCTTTGTGCATTTATGAAAGAGTAAGTCATTTTAAACCGATTCATTTTGAATTGCTTGGTGCTGTTATGGTACACTGGCGGGTGGTGAGCATGCAGCAGTGAGTAGACAAGCTTATGTGTCTATGGTCAGAAAACGACGTCCACCGATAATGTATCATTTCATAATGTTAGCGGTAGGTTTTAACAAGTGTAAGTGCTTTTCATAAAAGCTTTTGGTTGATTTACAGAGCTAGCTAACTCGGTGTTACTGTAGTCAAACTGGTGTGAATGACCTTCGGCAACCGGTCCATGCCGCCCGAGGAAGACATCCTGCTCGGAAAAACATGGTGAATAAAGAACAAACGGCAAAAAACGAATCAAGCTTCTGTCCTGGATGAAACATGCGGTTAGTGCAAAACCAGTTCTGATCCCACACAACACCTTGCCTGTTGCGGTACACCCACTTTTGCCTCTTATTTTCACTGTTTACGCATAGTGCCTACCTTACGTGACCACCGGAAGGACTTCCTCACGCAAGTATGAACGCAATGTTACGTCAGCAGCAGCATGAAGGTGATGGCGCGTCACAGAGAAGGTCTGCTGCTTGTTCAGTGTAAATAAGTCGGTCTGTGGTGTAAATCTACATTCTTAGTTTTGTCTTTTAATTAAAAACTACATTTTCATCCAGAGCAATGCAGCATGCTCTGATTTTGTTTTATTTCTGAATTATCTCCACCAAGGAACAATGGAGGTTATGTGATGATCAGCACTGGTTTGTCTGTCAGTAACATTACTCAAAAAACGGATTGACCGATTTAGATTAAATTTTCATGGAAAGTCAGAAATATCAAAAGGAGCAATTGATTAGATTTTCGCAGCGATGTGGATTATAGTATTTATCCTCTGATTTGTTGAAAATTCCTGTATGATTGCGAGATAGCATCACAGTGTCACTGTAACTATGACAACAACTGAACACTACATCAGCTGCCTGCTGACAATCACATAATTACAAATCCACCACTGCAGACTTATCAGGACTTATCCATCAGAAATCATACAAGGAACAACTGACTAAATTTTGGAGGTGTTTCCAAATCCCATCATTTCCTGCTGGCCGCTACATATTTAGGTCATGCGATTTGGTATCCGTACATAATGCACACATGCATAACACATTGCTGTGCTCACTGTAAGGTAATTTTTAATTAAAGATTTCATCCATCAGAAATGATATGACTGAGCAGCCTTGACAGAGTACTGCACTCTCTGAGTGCTTTTCTTTTCTTGTTTTTAAATTATTTTATGGGCTAATCATCGGACAAGAGGTTCATGATACACTGCACATCTAGTGAATGTATTTATTGGAATTATTACACTTAATGCTAATCGACATTGGTCTTCTACCGAAAGTGCCGAAGTTTCAGGGTTCTGTGTGGTATCTTAGTTGTTCCTAGGATTGGGTAGTCCTGGACAAAGATAAAGAAGTCACTGCCCCAATGCTTTTTACCACTGGGATTTTGTCTTGGTCAGTCAGTCTAATGTGAATTACACAATGATTTGGCACCTCAGCATAATTCTGCCACAGGACGGATAAATTAAATATTCTTTTAACAAATCACAATGGTCTTAGGCAAAGTTACCTAAGGATGCAGCTTTGGTGTTCCTTCATAATAGTGACCAGTGGAATTGTTGTGGTGGAACTTTGGTGAGGACTGTCGTTCAAATAGATAATCCATGGAGAAAAAAAATAATCACTAGTAGGGCTGTACTGCATGGTCCAAATCCTAACCCTGTGGTTGCTGTCTCTGAGAGGAGAAAGCTGGCTGACAGGAGATGCTAATCAAATCAAATCAAATCAAACTTTATTTATAAAGCACTTTTCATACAAAAAAGCAGCGCAAAGTGCTGTACAACATTTAAAAGCATTAAAAATAAGAATACCCATCCTGCCCTCCCTCCATATAGGCACACAACTGCACGCGCACACACACACACACACACACACACACACACTCACCACTGGCTGTAGGAAGACATGGCGTGGCACTGACGATTGTGGAAAACGCTAATGGCAAGCTTTTACCTGCAACCTACATCTAGTGAGTCAGACTTGTGTGGACTTGACCTTCCACCATCTTGGCAGCCATCACTCAGGTGGTAAAGTGGGTAATTGTAAGGTTAGCCAGCCCTGGGCAAGACACTGAGTAGTTGCTCTTGCTGGCAGGCGAGCACCATGAATGGCACCTCTGTCACCATTAGTGCATGACAGCGAGTGGGTGAATGAGAAACGCACTGTAAAGCACTTTTCAGAACCTAGTTAGGGTTAAAAGTCACTATGTAAGTGCAGACAATTTACCAGTTTGCTTCTGTTCCAGACAGTTCTTCTTTCAGCCCTTTGTACTTCTTAGTGTTCTCAGGGATTTTCTTCCTGATGTGACTGTCGGCCACCTCATCTCTCACTACTGCTTTCGTCTGCTCCTTGTCGACCACCACTGTGTGTGGTCGGTCACCCAGCATCTGCTTGTTAGTCTAAAACTTGAAGTTCCATGTGATTCTCTTCTGTTGTTCTCAGCTGCTTTCAGTGGTGTGCCTATGTGGGAAATTGAGACTTTTACCCCATACTAGGCACAGATGTCCCTGTACATCATTCCTGTCACTTTATGTCTCTCAGTGTACTCTGTCCAAGCTCTTTACATCCTGCTACTATGTGCTGGAGTGTCTAAGGGCCTTCTTTGCACAGCTTTCACCTGGGGTCCTGTCTGTTGTCACAGACCTCTGCTTCTATGAATTCAGGGCTCAGGGCCTGTTCTTGTGCTAACATGATCAGAGGCTTTGTGTTTTCCTACTGACTAGCCACTGGTAGGATTTCTTGATGGCAGCTACCTCCTCTATCTGCTGATAATACGTCCTGTGGAGGGGTTGGATCTTCCATGATATTTCCTGTTGCCTCTCACCACCCTTCATCTTCTGATGCCTGTGGCCCCCTTACAGGCGGTCATTTTGGTGGACCATCTTCCTGATATATTCATGGATGTTCTTTGTTTCATCCTGGAAAGTGGCTCTGACACTCACTAATCCTCATTCACATCTTTTTGTCCCCTCAGGGTTGTGGACTCTGGGTGGAATTCTTCACGCATTGCAAACTTAGTTTTCATCACATCAGTGATATACAGTACCGTTCAAAAGTTTGGGGTCACTTAGAAATGTCCTTATTTTTGAAAAAAAAAATATTTTTTTTTCCAATTAAGATAACTAATAATAATTAATCAGAAATACAGTCTAGACATTGCTAATGTGGCAAATGACTATTCTAGCTGGAAACGGTGATTTTTAATGGAATATCTCCATAGGGGTACAGAGGAACATTTCCAGCAACCATCACTCCTGTGTTCTAATGCTACATTGTGTTAGCTAATGGTGCTGAAAGGCTAACTGATGACTAGAAAACTCTCATGCAATTATGTTAGGACATGAATAAAAGTGTGACTTTTCATGGAAAATTGTTCACTTGACCACAGACTTTTGAATGGTAGTGTATATATATAAAATACATGTGGCTTTTTTGTTATTGTTTTTTTTTTTTGTACAAGGAGGCGAAACTAACAAATGTGCTATAGCTTTAAATCAAGCTAAATTTCTAAATAAACTTACAAAACTGTTTTCTGTTTGGTAAAATGACCAAGTAGCTATATCTATAGCCACATCTCAGGGAGTTTATTCACTTTCCCTTTTGCTCCATCATCACTTTCCAAATGTTGGCTCTTTTTCTCTTCCTATCGGCAGTAGAATCAGTTTTTTGTGCTGAGATGGTCCATGGAGTACGTTCAAGCTGCAAACAGCCTCCATAAAGACAGGGGAACAGAGTACCAAAATACATCTGTGTATGTATTCAGTTGGAATAATTAGCATCAGATGCTGACAAAACTGAGTTGTAACAAATTGTCAGATTTGTAATAATTGCATTGATTGGTGACATGCTGGTGCCAGGACCACCTCACATGCACAGTCCTCTCCTCTCCATGCAACCTAACCAGTAGACAGCCATCCACTCTGATTCTGGTTCTGTTCAAGGTTTCTTCCTGTGTTCCTAATTGAAATTGTCTCCAAGTGCTGCTCAGTAGGGGAATTGCTGGGTTCCCTCTATAATATTTGGAGGCCTTAGCCATAAAGCGATTTGAGATAACCTGTGTTATGATTTAGCACTATATAAATACAACTGACTGAATTGAATTGAACAGAAGCAACCTGTGCTGAGGTTAAAGAAACCAGCAGAAAGAACAGATAACATTGTTCTGTTATCTCACTCTGCCTGAATGACAGACAGTAGAAATACTGGTACAAATGCAGATTATTTCTTCTTTTATCCTCAAAGGTTTCCAATCCCACTCCCTCTTCAATTGCAGGAAGACATGCACTAGTTCAGAATGAACTGTTTTCCTTTTACTATGCTCATCCACAGTCCACTGATAGGCAATCAGAAATCTAAAGATATCTGATGAATCACAGAAATGCTTCACTTCAAAATCAAACAGGATTTTTTCAAAGCCAAGGACGAAATGCACTATTTCAGAATGGATTCGCACCATCAAAGAAATCAGCAATTTTGCCCTGGAGTGGATAATATCCGCACACAAAACTAAAAACGTTGCAAAAGACTGGAGAACGGCATAACGATTCAAACACCTGCTCACACCATCAATATCTGTGATAACAGACAAGGAGGACTGGAGATGAAATAGATTCAGCGTCCAACTGATCCACAACCTCAGTCATTCTGATCAAGCTGGAGTCTTTTCCTGTCTGGCTGAATTTTAAGATGTTACACTTTTCAGTCACGGAAAAGGTAAAAGTTTTGCCTTGGAAGGAGGCTTGATCAACCATCTTCATACAACACAGTGTGTCTGTGTTTAGATCACAAGTTTATCACATGTAGAATCTTAGAATCATATGATTATCTTCACCAAAGGTTGATCGTGGGGCAACAGAAAAACTGACTCCCACAGACAGGTCATATGGTTTCCATGGCAATAGGCAGTAAAAATCATAAAACCTCGGAATGCAATATATCTACATTTTATGTTGTTAACTATAATAAGAGCTACATCTCCTATTACTGGACTAAATAAACAGCTTAAGGCAGGGGGGTCAAACATATGACGATGACAAAATACAGAGACAACGTGAAGTGCTATTTTTCAGTAAAAGAAACTTGTGTTTTAAATTTTTCAACTGTACTGCCACAGCTTTAATGTGTTTTTTTCTGTATAAATGTCATACATTTACAAGGCAGGGGGATAACCAGGCGTAAACTAACCGTGACGTCACCCGTTGGTTTCAACGCCGAGAAAATGAAGCCCGGATTTTGCTATCTTTTTTTTTCGAGCCAGTGACGTAAAAAGCGTCATCAAACAGGCTGGACCGGAGAGCAACTAGGGGCAGGATTGGCTGTGGACTCTCTTATCCCGCCCACGTTTTACCGCAGAGGCTTCTGTTGCTGTCTATCAAGTATAGCCACGCCCCTGGCTCCGCCAACTTTAACGATTTATTTAAAATTCAGTATTGATTTATTTTAAGATCGGCCACCGGATCTCTCATTTTGACCATGAAAACTAACGGGGAAAAAATCCTGAGCTGAAGAAAATCAGTCTATCAAATTTTATTTTTTCCAAAAATGAATTGGGGTCTATGGAGAAAAAGCTTTTTGGAGCCAACCCTAGCGGACGGTGTGATATTGCAAGTTTTTGACACTTCCGGGTTTGCTTCAATTCTGGAGCCAGATGCTACGTCCACTATATATACAGTCTATGGGGATAACTGAACCTTCATTCCTTATAGTTCCCATTTTCGTTTCTATGATATGGTGGTCAGGATTACTACATAAATGTGTGAATGAATGTAAATTTAAAATAATTTCTAGACCTTGACAAGTTGTATAACACTAGATTGTTCAGTTCCTGATACTTGTGACTAAATGTTTTGTACCTTTTGTAGACACACTGTGATCTGTATGTTGTAATGTGTAAATGATAAACCGAGGCATAATGTTGTTGGTGTTGCACTTAATTTTCTAAAGAAATTTCAGGTTGTTCATAACGTTTTGCAAAAATATAGTTCATTAAACATGAACATTTTCAGAATGTACTTTTATTTACACCAAAACAAAAAAGGGAAAAATTTGGAGTTGTTGTTATTTGTAGGTTATTGTGCTGTGATTTTACTGGTCTGACCCACTTGAGATGAAACGGGGCTGAAGGTGGGCCCTGAACTAAAATGAGTTTGACACCCCTACCTTAAACGTATCTAAGCTCATTCTGGTTTGGATGTGTCAGCCCTGTAATATTCTTCAAGTCCAGCTGCAGAAAGACTCATCTAATGGTCGAAAATGCAGTTTGATGTTGTTGGACAGAGGATATGATAATCGGCTACAGCACTTGAAAGTGACACAAATTTTAAAAAAACCTTCATTCATGTGCTATTTCAGGCACAGTCTGGAGAATGTGCGCACCCCTCCTCATGTAAAACAGGTTGGTAATGAGGCATGCAAAAACATTTCAAGCTTCAATGGAATTCTGACACGTGGAACTGGCATTTGTTGACAAATTGTCGGTCGATGTATTTGCGCCACTGAATGCCATAGAGCCATCTAATTTATAATACATGTGATGGAAAGGCCAAAGTAATATCTAGACGGTCTCCTGTGAGAGATGTATACACTGATATATGCAACTTTACATAAACACATTTAATATGCCTGTCACTGTATGAAAAATCTGTCTGATATTAGTGACAGTACAAGAGCATGCATAGAACAAAGGTCATACATGGCCAGTTATTAGTTACTACATCAAATGATCCTAAGTTTTTAAGAGAAGCTTTAAAGTCTCTAACATTAGTGAGAAAATGGACTTTGTTCTCTGTGGATAATTTGTCTTTGGAAAAGAATGAGCAGCCATTAGTGTAATCTATAACGCACATCTCTTTGTCATTAGTCCTGCGATGCTTCACTTTGACAAATTAGAGTCAACATGGGGTAAGTTGTTGACATTGCTTCTTCTGGTTTAACATTGCTTGCGATACAAATCTGTAGAAGACATTGAAAACATTTCCATAGACTTCATTTTTCCATGTCATTTCTTCTTTGTCAGGATTTTGTGGGGTTAGAGCGTGTTCCAGCATACTAAATCACACTGCTACATGTACATCGGCAATTCACCGCCTCACATCCACCTGATTCTGTTTACGTCTTTGTATTTGGTGCAGGAAACCAACACAAGCACCAGGTACATGGCCCCCACAGGGAGGCAAGGTTGAGTTACGCTCAGTAAGAACAAGTTCATACAGTGGGTTGTGTGACCATCTTGGAAATGAAAGGGAGTGTAGTTGTTCAAAATGGCTGTGCTCTTGTGAAAAGCCAGTCATCATATTATCATTTAAATATGTGGATAACACTGCACATTTCCACATGGCCTCTCCTGGGAAATGTTTGGAGGCTATTCAATCATCCAACAAACACTTCTAAAGAAGCACACTGGCAGCTTCACAGTCCCTCTTCAGTCATTGATGTAAGCCTTTGAAATTCCTCTCAACTTGTTTCTCTCCACCCATGCTTCTGCTACTCGCTGCAGCTCCAGCTCACCAGCTCACCTACCACTCTGCTCAAACACTATAAAACTACGCTGCACAAGACAACAGCTGCGTTTCCACGTAATTGTCAAATTGATTTGAAACACAACGAATGTCAAGTTGTTTAGATCGTATAACGGATTGCAAACAGGGATAAGAATCCAAAAAGTCTCATCTTTAAAAATGACAGAATTGGATCCTTAAGTTTATTGTCTATGAAACCCTGGACATCTGAATATCTACTACCATTCAAAAGTTTGAGGTCACTTAGAAATATCCTTATTTTTGAAAGAAATGCAGATTTTTTTCAATCAAGATAACAAAAAAATCATCAAAAATACAGTCTAGACATAGTTAATGTGGTAAATGACTATTCTAGCTGGAAACGGGTGATTTTTAATAGAAATCTACATAAGAGTACAGAGGAACATTTCCAGCAACCATCACTCCTGTGTTCTAATGCTACATTGTGTTAGCTAATGGTGTTGAAAGGCTAACTGATGATGGAAAACATGAAGTTGTCCGGGTGACTCTAAACTTTTGAACGATAGTCTATGTTTTCTGAGACTGGCAATAACATACTGCAGTTTCAAGGTGGAAATGCTCAGGCTTGGCACTGTTGCTCCTGATGTGTTTGCTAATACTCACAAAACACCGTGTGACAGTCTTAGCATAATTAGGAAAACCTGATTTTGACAAGAGATGGTCTTTAAGGAATATGTATTTTATCTGTAAAAGGTGATAAGTCAGATTGATCCCCTTTTTCATTCTTATGCAAATACAAAATAAAGGGTGAGGGCACAAAAGTGACAAATCACACAACATATAATCAAATCTTAATGCGAAATGTTTGCTTCTGGAGGTTACAGATGAGCTTCTTTTCACTGACAAGCATATCAAGATTTATTACTTTTTAATGTCAACGTAAGTCTTTTTTAATGAGGCTCTTTCTCAGCAACATATTTGATGTGATTTTAAAGACTGAGCATTTTGATTTATAATCAAACGGACCATTCTGAGCTTCAACTGAAATTACATTCCCACATGTTCCACCGCCGTTGTTTGTAAAGTGCTTTTGATTTATTTATGCCAGCTTTGAAAAATGAACTGTAAATGAATAGTGTTCAGTTATTATATTTTTTACACATCATTTTATTTCTGTTGTCTCAACCTTTGAAGACAGTAAGCGGTGAGCTCTCAGCTGTTTGCTTTGAGAGCTTCCCTGCACATGATTATATTTTCTCTACAGTTAGCAGTTGCTTCAGGCCAAGAAGCTTGATACTACAGAAAAATCTCAATTGTAGTCTCCATTGATCAAAGTGTTGCTCTTGGCCACAGTTTGATTGAGTGCTGTGGAGTTTCTGCTTAACAGGCAATCGGCAAAGTGCATAATAACTCATTTTAGTCAGTTCATCAATAAGCTAACACCAAAATCTATAACACTTATCATGCAGATAAGTAAAGTATGTGTCACTGTGATTTTTCACTCCGTGCGAGTTTCAGTCGGAGATGGAGCTCAGCTGCAGTCAGATTCTCTATTTTCATGTGTTGAGAAAACTATCACTCATTACCGGCTACATTGTTGAGGGCCTGGGTTCAGTCCAAGTCTGCCAGATCTGGCCTGAAGGGGTCGAGGCTGAGCCAAGGCTACAATGGGAGAAAGTCAGGGCCTAGTAAAAGGCAAAATTGGTTGTTGAAACTGTGCTACATGAGATTTTCAAAATATATAAATGCTATCCACCTCTGCATTATTTTTCTTTTATTGTTTTTTGGTAAAAAAAAAAAAAAAAAAAAAAAAAAAGGAATACTTCAGATTTCTCTCTGGAGCTTTTAATTGTCTTAGTTAATAGAGTTGCTTTTATTTCCAGAATTTCACTGAAAAGTTGACATTTTTTTCTCACAAAAACAGTGAGATAAACCATGTACTTAATTATCACTTAGTAAATTAAAAGCTACACTGTAAAAAGTATATACGGTGAAATTCATGCAACTGTGGTTACCAGAATGCTAATGTAAAGTTACGGTACAACATTTCCTTGACTTACGGTCAAGAAAATGTATTGATACTGTTGATTTAGCTATAAAAAATAATCTGATAATGAAATGTAAAAAAAAAAAGTTTTAATTTTGAAACAAATGTTTGTTTTACTTGGAAATTTACATGAAAATACCTATAAAATAAAGCTCTATGACCTATTATAAGTATTGCACCATTTTTCCATTATCATCACAACAGTTAGTGTATTTAACATTTAATATATGCATTTTTGACATATACAGCGGCCTCCATAATTATTGGCACCCCTGGTTAAGATGTGTTCTTTAGCTTCTAATAAATTCTTTTTTTTCTAAATAACACAGGACCACAATGAAAAAAAGAGCAAAATCCAACCTTTAATTAAAGTCCATTTATTCAGTGGGGGAAAAAAATCACACATTAGGAAATAATTCTTTTACATCAAATCATGTGTGCCACAATTATTAGCACCCTGATGTTTATACTTTGTACAACCCCTTTTTGCCAACAAAATAATACATTTTTGTACAATGTTCAGTGTGAGAGTATGCTTCTGCAACAAAAATTGAATTTATTTTAAGGCTTTCATCACATCTTAACCAGAGGTGTCAATGATTATGGCGGGCGCTGTATGTAATAATTGCCATATATGTTAAAGCTGTCATAAATATTAAAGCATATGTCCATTTTTAACACAAAAATACTATTTTTAACATGAAATAAATACAAAAGCCGTCATGTAACTAGTTGTAAATATTACAGCATATTTCCATTATCAGTCCGTACATTTAACTGGGAAATAATGTATTCTTTATGAGAAATAAATGCGAAAAATTACAGTATTGGATGTTATACATATTACGGCATTTTTCCATTAAATAGCTGTGTAAGAGCAGGAAAATGTATTTTTTTCAAGAGAAAAAAACAAAAAGCAAATCCTCATTAACTTATTTACAGTGATTAAGTTTTACATAAACTGAACCAAACTGTTGCAGAGTTTACAAATTTTTACTATAATGGTTTCAAAGTTTTTCACTGTAAAATGTATCAACTTACAGTGTAGGGCAAACTGGTAACTTCTAAGAAAATGTCTGAATCCCCTTTCAGACGAGTTTCTTTCCGGGGGGTTTCCGATGGCATCTGAATGTGTCGGCTTCATGTCTGAATGAGCGAACTGGTCATTTTTCGTAAACGTTCCTAATCTTACAAGGTTAATACTGGTAACATAACTGCATGCAGTCGTATCAATGCACAGGAAGCTCAAGAAGCATACTTCATACTGTGTGAAATCATTTGAGGAAGGCTTGTTCCATCTTAAAGCACCAATACTGGACCATAAGCATCTCAGGGAGCTCCAAATAAACAACGTTCCCATTGGCTTTGCTATACAATTACAATCTATTACAGACTGATGTGTCCATGAAAATGAAACTGTAATTAATTAATTATATTGTATAATAATTGTGTAATTAACAATATGGAATGTTGGTTTTCACAAAATGTTAAAAGGAGCTAAAGTTTAGTGTATAGGAGCTTTTCCTCTCAGTTTATTAAATACTTGCAGAATAAAACAGCAGCAGGATCCATATGAGCACCTCCAAGCAAGACTGTCATCCTCATTCACACATGTCGAACAACAGCAGTAATTGCTTTAATTAATTAGATTTATAAATTATCCCTGACATGGAGGCCGAGCTGATCCGAATCTGATGGCAAGTCACTCTGTTTACAGTTTCTCTGCTGCAGTTAATTCAGTTTGCTCGACAGTACAATTTCATCTAGCAAGACACTTTTATCCAAAGCAATGTATATCTGAGAGCAGATACAACACAAGCAAAGATCTAGTCAGGCGAAAACAACCTGGATAAGAGCTACAAAATGAGTTCAAGTGTGATAATAGGACCTTGGAGCCTACAGGTAATAGGAATTTTTTATTTTATTTTTTTTTTGCAGTCTGTCAAGTGCAAAGGTGTTCCCTGAAGAACTGGGTTTTTCGTCTTTTCTTAAAGACTGACAGGAAAATGTTTCATGCAGTGGTTCTCAGGTTTAGTCCTGAACTTCACCACAGCTGTTAGAATATTTTAATTTTATTACTGGTAAAGTAGTAGTGAGATTAGGATCATGCATGGACAGAATTAACAGTGTTTAGCTAAATAACTAAGTCTATTATTTGGACAGTTTGATCAGATTGTCTTTTGTGTATTAGTGGAGTATAAAGTGTTATGCCTCATTTGATGTACAGGATAATTTTGCAAAGATGAGAAATATGAGGTGAATCTCTCTGTCACAGTACAGGTATGTCTGAATGAAGCTGTGATGAACATTAATTTAAAGGGACCTATGTATGAATTACAGAATGCCACTACTTTAACACATTTATGAAGCCATCAGTGTTACAGTAGTTCGTGTCTTACAAGAAAGCCAGATTTGATTTCTCAGGAATCAATGGAGACTAAAATGCTGCTAAACAAATATTGGACTGACACTTTGTCAGGGTGCCCAATTTAAATTAAATTCTCTCTGCTGGATGTGGAAGAAGGCAACTGTTTGCTAAAACGTTCGCCATATAAAACTTTACAAATCATCAGATGTGATAGCTGTGTGTTTACCAGCTTTGTGTTTTATCTGCCCACGAGTGGCCAAAGATTTGTTCATGCAGCTTTAAAAAAAAAGGTTTAGATGTTTCTTCAGACATTTGAAGATATTATAATCAGAAATAAGAGTTCCTTAGGAACATTAAGTAGAATTTAAACAGTTCCTTAATGTAGCCATTAGTTTGAAAAAACCACAAACCAACACCTTCACTGGAAGAAAAAAAGTACACTTAAGAGAGTACATAACTTCAGGCCTTTTTACATAAAAGTGAAACACCCTAATTATAAAGTAAAGATAAACAAGGGGTTCCTAAAATGCAAAAACTAAAGCCCTTAAGACACAAAATCTGAAAACACTTAAGAAAAAAACAGAACAACACTTAATTGATATGTTAAGTACATTTTTCAGTGAATGACTTTCCCTTTAATTCGCACATTCACCTGCAACTGTGTGATGGAGAGTAAAAAAGTACATTTACTCATGTGCTGTAGAGCTGTTGGGACAAGCAAAGACCTTAAAGCTGCTGTCCGGAGTTTGAATCGCAGCGTCTCCCAAAACACTGTTGGTCCCACCCTCCCTCTGATTTCGCCCCTTTATTTGTGCACGCGCGCAGTACATGAGAGAAGTGCCCGGAGTGCTGCAGCATCTTGCCTGTTTGGCTGTTTTCCCCTCTTCTACATTTAGTACATTTAGTAAATAATAAAGGAATTACATTAGAATGCTGTATTGAGTCTAACTTGTCCTAATACCAAAATAACATGAATCTGCTAGGATGAACGAGTAAAGTTTCAATATGTGATTACACTCGTGTATCCCTCTTGATGACGTTGTTTATCAAACTTAGTACATTTACGCGTGTATATGTGTTACATTGTTTATTTATTTCTATCTAGAGTTCAGAATTGCATGACTCCTCTGACGAAGAGTATGTCCCAGACGCATCAACATCTTCCTCCAGAGGTCGGGCATCTAAACGAAGCCGTCAGGCGGGCTATGGAGGCCGTGGTCGGGGAGCGACGCGAGCACCCTGAGCCAAAAAACGTCCTGCAGTCTCTTGGCCTGACAAGCCGTGGGATTGGTAACTTTTCTGGAAGTTGCTGAGCCCTGATGCTCTCTCCTCCACAAGCAAAACAAATGTGCTCGCGGTTGCGTAGTGCGTAGCTCGCCCACCTCTGCATGGGCTTGCTTGCTGTGCGCGTAACCATTGATTGACAGCATGACAAAGCTGAAGTTCGAACTTGATTGGTCGGCAGCGACCGGCGCTTTTTGGAATAACATGGGGGTCTATGAGAGGAAGGCGGAGCTCAGGAATAAATTTTCATATCGCATTATACTAACTTTATATTATAGTATCGAACTAGACTAACACATTTAAGCTTTGTTAAAAATGATACATAAATTGAAAACAAACAGAAACTCCGGACAGCAGCTTTAAGGTCAAGCAATACATATTCTGCATCAACTTGGAACAATGATTCAGACTGCGACATGCGATGCTGAAATAAACAGAACGCTGTTAAAAGTGAAGGAGGTCATAAAATGGTCTGGGGACCGGACTCAAGTACAATGATAGCCCTGCAGTCAGCTAAAAATAGAGACTCCTTTGTACAGATGACAGAAACCACGCTGTGTGAGCATACAGGGCTGGAATTAGAAATAATGCTGCCATGTTTCTCTCTGTAACGTTCGGTCTCAGGGAGCTAAATTTTACTTCAAAGGCCTTCAAAACATCTGTGCATCGCAAGTGGCAATCAGTCCTGATGGATCGACCCTGGCTCTCCTGTAGGGTGAGTGCATTTTTTAGGATCTGCACTCCGTTGTTGACTGCTTACCCAACCACTGCCCCCAAAAGTAGAGTGGCCTCTCGGTGTAAAACAACAGATTCTCAGACGGAACAATTTATGGTACCATCACTATTAATCATCGCCACGGAAGGGAAGATTGCCTAAACCATCCAGAGCCCTAATAGAAATGTAATTCTCCCACTGCCTCAAGTGCTTACAGGGGTTAGCTGTAGATGCATTTTGCCCACTTTCATTCTCGGCCCTACAGTGGCATGGCAATAAGCCGTCCTGATTTAATATCCGCATGCATTTTCTTGGACGTGTAATCAGTCCACAAGGTTCTAGCAAGAAGCTGTCATGAATCTCTTTGGCTGAGCTGTTCCCTCCTTCCAGCCCCACCTCCTCCGGTGGACAATCAGCAGCTCGCCAGCAGGACATGGCAGATCCGGCAGCCGTTCCTGATTACACTCATGACTCAGGCCGCCGATTGGCTGTCAGGGTGCAATCATGCATAAAGTTTGCTTTCTTTTCTCTGGTTTTTGTGGTTTTCTCTGGAGCTGCACTGTCTCTGGAAATTTAGTGAAAAAGACTGAGCTTGATTCTTTGAAATGCAAATCAACACACAAAAAGAACATAATTAAGAGGAAGGAAGACAGGCAGAAGTTTGACATTGAAATAATGGAAATTTCTGGTGACACCCTTAAATTTTGACAGAAAGAACTCATGCAAACAGTCTGTCCGTAATACTCAATAGTAGCATTTTATTTTTAATATTATAACGTCATATCATTCCCTAAATATTGCTGCTGTCAAATTTTAACCAAACCTGTAGCCTTTCTTGCTGTATCCTTCAGTTGCATTCATTAATAGAGCTGCCTAATGGGTGGCCCAACATTTATGATAGTTTCTAAATGGTGAATTCTGAAGACTTTAGTGATTTTCTAACCTTTACTCTAGTGCCACCAGACAAGTGACAACTGTGATTATGAGTGAAATGTCTTGTCCACTGTTACATGGACTACTGTGCAGTTTGGAGCATATATTCACTAGTTTATAGTCACATAACCTCATAACCACTGTGTCTAGCTGCAAACGACAGTTATTCAGCTACAGGAGAAAAACACTCTGGCTTATTTAGTATTTCTTTAAACCAATCACAATCGTACTGGGCAAAGCTAAGCAAAGGAGATGCTCTTAGTGTAATAGAGATAAAGAGGAATTGTTATGGTGGAATATTTGCTCTAAGGCAGAAAAGAACTGTCACTAAAATGTCTAGTTCACAGAAAAAAAAGACTAGCAGGGCAGCTTCAATGAACAGTCCAGATCTTCAGCAAAACTTGAAATTTTCAGTGTGTTAGATTGCTGCTTGGAGGTTGTTGTTTTCCATGGTGAAGGGGATTTTGAAAAAGTAACATGCTGATTGCAAAAGGCTAACCGAATAGGGTGTAAAACGTGCAATGAAAATGGCAGGCTTATGCATACAGTGTACATCTGGTGAGTCAGACTATATAACGTAACCTGAGGAGCATCAGTAGAAAGCAACTGGACTTCTTGAATATATTGAAGAAACTGAGAGGTGAAACATCTTCATGAACCTGAAGGAGAAGTCCAGCTGCTTTACACTAAAGCTTCTAGGGCTACCAAATCTACATAGACTCAAAAGTTTGGAGTCACCCAGACAATTTCATGTTTTGCATGAAAACTCACACTTACATCCATGTGCTAACAGAACTGCACACGAGTTTTCTAATCATAAATTAGCCTTTCAATGCCTTATATAACACAATGTAGCATTAGAACACAGGAGTGATGGTTGCTGGAAATGTTCCTCTGTAAGCATAAGGAGATATTCCATTAAAAATCAGCTGTGTCCAGCTAGAATAGTCATTTGCCACATTAGCAATGTCTAGACGGTATTTCTGTTTAACTTATTGTTATCTTCATTGAAAAAAATCAGCTTTTCTTTCAAAAATAAGGACATTTCTACGTGACCCCAATCAGGATCATGGACAGTCACACATTCAGTCTTAGACCTTTCCTCAGGCTGGAGTTAAGCGGGGCTGGGTGGGAAGTGTATGGACTAAGAAGAAGAATAAAGGTCTAATTTGTGACATCTCCACTGAAACAGAGCTGTTTCATAAGTAATAAATATCGCTTTTAGGTGTTTTTGTTCCATCCCATTGCCTCTTTTTGAATAGTATGTGTGGGTTGCTGGGATGTTTTGTGTTTTTGTGGATCTTCTGGGGCTCTCAGTGACCCCCCACTGACCTTTATGTTGCTCGAATAAGAGATGAAAACATTCGTTTTGAGGCAATGCTGTACAGCACAATGCTTTTCTTTATTTATAAGAAACATTTTTTCGGACTGGCACAGGGTGTTTATTTTTTCAATTATTCATTATCAGGAAGCCTAAACCCTCAAAAGTATATGAGCCTTTTTTTTATTGTGTTCCTTCATACAACTTTCTCCTATCAGAGCACAAAATGTTTTCTTATTTTACATAAATCCAACCAAGTTGCCATCGAGATGAAGGATTACCCAGAGAAAATTCAGAAACACAAATCCACAATTCTATTTGCAGGCTTTAAATGGATTCTGTGCTCCTCTCCTGCTCATGTGTCATCTTTAGTTTTTAAATGTCTCCGCTGAAAGACTGGACGTGGCTTGTGTCAGCTGAGATGGGCCGCGCTATTGACGGTGACATTTGTTTTAGGGAAGGTTACGACAATGTGTCAAGTAAGTATTCCCCTTACTGCTGTCAACACGAATTGCTGTTTTTGTAGTTGTTGTCAAGGGGATGGGTGGCGGGACGGCAGTTGACACAAATTGAATTGGTGGCATGTCAGGTTAGTGTTTAGAAGCCTAAAAAGGACAGGTCCCAATTCTTTTGACTGAGTGTGTGTGTAAGAGAGGTTGTGTGTGTGTGTGTGTGTGTGTGTGTGTATATGTGTGCGTGTGTGTGTGTATGTGTGCGTGTGTGAGTGGGGGGGTTTGTCTCCTTGTTATTCAGGATGGACACTGGCCAGTGTGTGTTTCTGCGATAAGAGATGCGGACACCAGTTGTTTCAGTGGCTCGAGGTGTCGGAAGAGATTTCACAGCTCCTTGAGCACAGTAATCCTGGAGCTCTTGATACAAGATGGCAAATAAAATGGCCCCCTGGAAGAATCTGAAACACTCACTGAACCCTACTTCCCCTGATCTTTATCGCTCCACAATGTGGACTGCTTTTGTCCCTTACAAATACGGTCAACAACACCTTGCGAGACTTGATATATTTTCCCCAGTTTGATTACATACATTCATCAGACATTAATCCAAGCTCCACATTAAAATTGTAATGCCTGCATGCATTAATTAAATGTTAAAAAGTGCTCAGTGTTCTGCAAACCTTGTGATTTTCACCACTTTGTTGCCTTTCTGTTTGATTGACATTTAAATCAGAGGCAGTGCCTGTTGTCAAAAATGAAATATTCATTGTTATTATTTCAAAGTCTGGGCTACATAATAATTTTACAGTGAGTCAAGCCATTAAAATTTATTACATTAATTTTTTAAAAATCCTTTTTAACACATGATTGATATTTTAACAGCATAATGAACACATTAAGGCCTGGATGTATTATAAAAATGCAAATAGTTTGAATGAATGTTTGACAGATCAATTCATCACTTTAAAATATCCCATGCACTTTAAATCAACATGAAAAAATGAGAGAAAGGGTGGCTTTAATTCCACATGGTGTAACCATCTATTTATCGATCGACTATGAGTCAAGGTGCGTTTTGTGCAATTCTGATTTTGGACTGAAGAGGGCAGAGTTGCTTTGTTGTATGAGAGTCACGAATCCTCACACTGAATATTTAACTCTGAAGGATCTAACCAGCTGACAGGTAAAAAAGTTTGCCCACAGCAGAAACAACTCAACACTTCTGACACTGTGGGAAGTTGCTTTCAAAGTCAACAAGAATTGGATTTGATTTAATATCTATAACATGCATTATTATTTTTTTCTTTTTTCAAATTTCATCCCACACTTAAACAGAACATTTACTAACACAACAGCATGGAACACAGTAGCACACATCAGAGGGAAAAGGCAGCATTTATCTCTAATAATCCTCGACCCCTGAGGCTCAGTGGGCCAAGGTAGATAAGTAAACGGCCTGTCGCTGCTGCTGTTTCTGTGTGGGTGGCCTGCAGCAATCACAGATGACGTCCTGTTGGCTGTGGAAGCTGGCGATCCATCTTCCCCAAACTCTGCCTTCTTCTTCTCCTTCTTCGCCTTCTTCTTCTTTCTCTCTTATCTTTTTTAAGAATCCTTCCCCCAGTGCAGTGTTATCAGTTGGCTTCAGAGCCCCCGAGCAGAGCGCCAGGTCTCTATGTGTTGCTTTATCTGGAGCAGGAATAACGTTGACCTTGCGGCAACTTAAACACTTTATCAGAAGCACAGTAATCTTCTTTGAGGGAAGGCGCATCAGCAGAAGAAAATAAACGAGTTGCGGGCTAGCGGGTCTCCAGGTTGGCGCTGTGGGGTTACGGCGCTGCTGGCCTCCAGTCAAAGGCAGCGAGGTTTCAGCATGCTGAGACTTATTGTCCTGAAAGAAAGAGAAGTGTGCTCTTTGTAGAAGAAGTTTTATCCACCCACAATGGCTTCGAGTGGAAAAAAACATTTATAATTCATGTGTGTAAGAAATCAGGTACTGGGTAATAAGTGTTCTGTCATGATTGTTTATGCATGTTGTTTATTCCTTTTGAGAAGAAAATGTATGACTGACAGTGAATCCTTTCATGTTGCCACAGTGGTATTTTTATACGTGCTGCTGAGAAAGGCTGGTTTTCTACATCTGGATTCCAAGTATTTGATCTGAATGACTTGAAGGCCGTGTTTGTTCCTATACAGACTCATGATTGACACATTTTGCATTTGCTACAAGTCCTCTCTAATAATAAACTGTTCCTCATGGAGACAATCCTCCTCAACCCGAGGAAAAGCAATCCATTTATCACTTTCTTCTCCATGCCTAATGCCTCTCTTATCTGCAGCCTCTGTTCCTTGTGGTTCTACCCCACACTGCATGCTGAAGGCATACCGCTTTTAAACCTTCACAGGGGCTACATGCAGTATCTGCTGTGAGGACACAAACTGTGGTGCTGAAGTGAAAGTTCCAAAACATGGGCCAGAGTCTAAGACTTGACGATGTTCAAATGTCCAAAAAGCCTCTTTAAAGATCTTCAAAAAAATCACAAGGAAAAGTCAGCATTCAGAGGCAGCAGTATTTCTTGTTGATGGAAAATCCAGGAGTTCTCAGCAGTGATAACACCGCAAGCATTACTGAAGATACTGAGCTGTGCATCATCTTTTATGCTGTGGGATGTGATTATTTTTCCAAAAGGACATATTTTCTGATAGACAGTTTTGACACCATTATACTTTTCTAAATTTATTGATCACATCTTGACATCAGGCTATCATATTTGACCACGAGGTCACACCCTTCAGAAGACATGCGTGGTAGATTATCATTAGGTCATGTTTTACAGACAACATGCCCAGACTCTTCCTTAGCCCCCCTGCCCATTTTACCCTTATTATTTTGTGACAGATTTCATGTATATCATACGATTAGGCATTGCTACTCCGCCAAGGAATGCAGTGGAGTTATGTGATGATCAGAGTTCGTCTGTCGGTTAGCAACATTACTCAAAACTGGACCGATTTGGATGAAATTTTCAGGGAAGGTCGGAAATGACACAAGGACCAAGTGATTCGATTTTGACTGTGATTCGGCTTATAGTCTTATTCCATGGATTTGCTAAAGATTTCTGTATTGCAAGATAGCGGCATGGTGTCCCAGTAACTTTAACAACAAATTCACAATTGTGGACTTATCGGGAATAATTTGTTGGAAATGATACAAGGAAAAATTCATTAAATTGTTGGGGTGATTCTGAGTCCCATCAATTCCTGCCGCTTGCTACATATTTAGGTCACATGATCTGGTCTCCGTAAGGTAATTTTTTTATCAAAGATCTCATTTGTCAGAAATGATATGACTGAGCAGTCTTGTTGAGTGTTTTTCTTATTAAGTTTCTTATACATTTTTAACAGTTATGTTTCCTAAAGTTTACACCATTATGTTTTGATTACTCCACATTTCATTTTTTCTATAAATACATGTTTTACTTTATGGTCTTCCAGCTGTGATCAAAACATAAATCATTACTAGAACCTTCATTATTATGTATTTCATATAGATGTCTTAACTCCATTCTTCACTTTAATAGCACTTGCCATAATTAAATCATCTTTTACTCTTAGCACATCACACCCAAATCTATTACACTACAGTGCTAATAGGAATTTGGAAGAAAACAAGTGTGTGATAAAATATTTTCATCAGTCAATCGTTTGATCAGACTATAAACAGAGAGATAATAGATTTTTAAAGAGAAAATTTTCCTTCACCGCATAGCACCCATGGGTGTAGGGGACAGCAGCAGCACTGTTCATCTTTCAGAACAATAATCAAATCAAAGTTCTAAGTAATTGTTGGCAGGATTCTCAGTAGCTCTCTGTGTGGGGTTTGTATGTTCTCATTCCTGGTTTCTTCACAGTTTCTCTGACATTATAAAGAAAGGTTAATTGGTGATCATAAATGTCTTGTTTTTATAAATCTAAATGTCCATACAGTATGTGGGAGGAGCTGCAGCCCCGCAGAGACAAATAACTGGATGTACTGTATATAATGAATGAACGGATGGAAACTGAAAACACAGGCTGTCATTTTCGACTTTTCTCTGTTTCGCATAATGCCAGATTGATAACGCAGTTTAAGCCCTAGTAACTCCTGTTGTCCTCATTAGTGTTAACCCAGGTAGATGGCTGCTGTATTTACTATAGGAGGAAAAATAACAGTCAGCCGCAGACACATCATTACCGTTACAACCTGAAACGACAAATTGTGCTTGAAGCAAGTAGGAAAAGGTTCATTCTTCAAGAACAAAAAATGTCTGCTATGTAAAGTATATATTCAGTATATATAGCTCCATGATCCAATTATAGGGTTAGGCCTGGTAATCGATATTAAAATATAGAGAAGCCGAATAAAATAGTGAGAAAAATGGTAATGATGTTCATCCAAGCAGCCACAGCTTCATGTTAGCGCAATAACCATCATTACAGTAATGACTGTCTATGGCTGCAGGGCTGCACCTTTGATTCTGTGCCTTTGACTCTGAATCCGTCTATTCTATTGCATTTTATGCATGCTCAGAGGAGCACTCCACAAGTTTTATGATGAGTGGAAAAAAGTTGTGAGACACTGATTAAAAGTAGAATTGCAGCAAAACTGTTGCAGCAGTGGAGGAGAGATCCTCAGTCTTTACTGTGAGGAAATGTTGGATCCTACACCTCCTGTAACTCCTCTGTAGAGCCTCCTGACCTCATGGAGGGTCAGAAGGAGTTGCAGAAGAGGATCTAAATTATTCTCTGAGTGCTTTTCTTGTCTTACCTATGTTGACTCAACCTATATTGTTCGTGTGTATTGACCTATATAGTTATTTAACCCTCTGAATCCCATTCCAACTGTTTCTGCGTGTGTGTGTTTTTGGCCCCTTTTACATTTTTCTTTACTGTAGACAGCAATACAAAGTCCTGCACCTCTATGGAACTACCATGGTTAGAACAAGAACAAACTCATAGTTTCTGTGCACTATAACGAATTTAGACTTGCCATAAATCAAAAAAAGAAAAAACTAACAAAAAAAACCCTTCAATCAACACATACATTTTCCAAGTACCCCATAGGTGTTATCATTACTCAGAAAAAAACTGATGTACTGAGGATAATTTACTAATTACATTTTTAAATTATTTCCACACCTCTGTGTGAACACAGCCCTTTTCAGCTCATTAGTCCTTGATTTTTTGTCACCTGACTGTTGGTTGCAGTGGAGTCAATAATGGCTTCTTCCTGGTGGATTTGGGGGTTCAGATGGTTAAGTTGGAGACATGGTGGTAAAAAATCCCTTTTCTGTTTCTATGTATCTTTGATTTAAAAACTGGACCAAATTCCACAGACCCCCATAACCATGATGAAGCAGACAATTTCTGAAGTTTATTTCATACATTAATCATCTCCCAGCTGTAGTAGCAGATCCTGTGCCTCGTATAAAAAACACATACCTGGCTAAGACCTTATGCTACAGTACCTATAAAAAAGTATTTTCCCCCCTTAGAAGTTTTACCCTTTTATTATATTTCAACACTGAATTATGGCCAATATAGTTTGCATTTAAAAAAAGGTTATGATTTTTTTTTTTTCTATTTGAAATTAACACGCATTTCTTTGGGAAAATCTGCTATCACTTTGTCTTGAAAAAGGCTTTTTAGATACACTTTTGTTAAAAACGGCAAAATTTTCTTGACTCTTGTTCAGTGCTGAAAACTAATTAAAATGGAAAACTTCCAAGGAGTTTGGACACCCTTTATAGGCTCTATATGCAAACATCACAGAAACTTGCTTGCAAAGCATATAGTTACTTTGGATGGCATTACATTGGCCTCCACTATTACTGTGAAGAACTTCAGAGTTCTCTTTGACCAGGACATGTCCTTAACTTGTTCATAAAACAAGTCTGTAGGATTTCCTTCTTTCACCTGAGAAATATTGTCAGAATCAGGAACACTCTGTCTCAGAGTGATGTGGAAAACTAGTCCATGCATTTGTTACTTCCAAGCTTGACTATTGCAATTCCTTACTATCAGGATGTCCCACTAGCTCTCCGAAACACCTACAGTTGGTTCAAAATGCAACAAACGAAGCTTAGAATTAGGGCTGACTTGGGTGACCCTGAGAGGATCAGTGGAAGCATGTACAGGACACAACTGACTTCTTCTTTGACGTCCCTTAGTTATTCTGCTATAGGCTTCTTGATACACTGAGCCCTTCTCTCATTTACCAATGTATTCGTTATATAAACCGGTATTGGATTGCATTCATTCTGTGTCCTTTCTCTGAGTATCTCTGGTCCAAGAGCTGGATGTTTTTGATCTGCTGTTGCTGTCCCATCAGCTGGTTTAGTCTCGATCATGTCCACTGTGGGATGCTGCTGCTGTCTTTCCTTCAGCCCAATCCTTCCAGCTGACCATTTCCACCACTCTACTCTGTATCACCCTTACCATACTTGATATGCTCATCCATACACTGTGTGAATCTTTCTACAAGCTATATATGTAGTATATTTAATTCCAGAGCCTTACACACCATAGCATTAAACTTATGAATCAGTTTCAATGTTGGCTTCTACTTTGTACACACGTGGACAAATTGTTGGTACCCCTCAGTTAAAGAAGGAAAAACCCACAGTTCTCACTGAAATCACTTGAAACTCACAAAAGTAACAATAAATAAAATTTATTGAAAATTAAATAATCAAAAACAGCCATTACTTTTGAATTGTTGATTAACATAATTATTTAAAAAAAACAAACTAATGAAACAGGCCTGGACAAAAATGATGGTACCTCTATAAAAGATTGAAAACTATTTGACCAGAGTGACATGATTAACTCAGGTGTGTCATTTAATTGACATCACAGGTGTTTCCAAACTCATAATCAGTCAGTCTGCCTATTTAAAGGGAGACAAGTAGTCACCCTGCTGTTTGGTGAAAAGGTGTGTTCCACACTGAACATGGACAACAGAAAGCGAAGGAGAGAATTGTCCCAGGACATCCGAAAAAAAATGATAGACAAACATCTTAAAGGTAAAGGCTATAAGACCATCTCTAAACAGCTTGAAGTTCCTGTGACAACAGTGGCTCATATTATTCAGAAGTTCAAGACCCACGGGACAGTAGCCAACCTCCCTGGACGTGGCCGCAAGAGGAAAATTGATGACAAATTGAAGAGACGGATCGTTCGAATTGTATCCAAAGAGCCCAGAGCAACCTCCAAAGAAATTAAAGGTGAACTCCAAGGCCAAGGTACATCAGTGTCAGATCGCACCATTCGTCGTTGTTTGAGCCAAAGTGGACTTCATGGGAGACGACCAAGGAGGACACCACTGCTGAAAAAAACTCATAAAAAAGCCAGACTGGAATTTGCAAAAATGCATGTTGACAAATCACAAAGCTTCTGGGAGAATGTCCTTTGGACAGATGAGACCAAACTGGAGCTTTTTGGTAAGGCACATCAACTCTATGTTCATAGACTCAAAAACCAAGCATACGAAGAAAAGAACACTGTCCCTACGGTGAAACATGGAGGAGGCTCAGTAATGTTTTGGGGCTGCTTTGCTGCATCTGGCACAGGGTGTCTTGAAAGTGTGCAAGGTACGATGAAATCTGAAGACTATCAAGGCATTCTGGAGAGAAATGTGCTGCCTAGTGTCAGAAAGCTTGGTCTCAGTCGCAGGTCATGGGTCTTCCAACAGGACAACGATCCAAAACACACAGCCAAAAACACCCAAGAATGGCTGAGAGAAAAGCGTTGGACTATTCTAAAGTGGCCTTCTATGAGCCCAGATCTGAATCCCATTGAACATATGTGGAAGGAGCTGAAACATGCCATTTGGAGAAGACACCCATCAAACCTGAGACAACTGGAGCTGTTTGCTCATGAGGAGTGGGCCAAAATAGCTGTTGACAGCTGCAGAACGTTCATTGACAAATACAGAAATCGTTTAATTGCAGTGATTGCCTCAAAAGGTTGTGCAACAAAATATTAAGTTATGGGTACCATCATTTTTGTCCAGCCCTATTTCATTAGTTTGTTTTTTTAAATAATTATGTTAATCAACAATTCAAAAGTGATGGCTGATTTTGATTATTTAATTTTCAATAAATTTTTATTTATTGTTACTTTTGTGAGTTTCAAGTGATTTCAGTGAGAATTGTGGGTTTTTCCTTCTTTAACTGAGGGGTACCAACAATTTTGTCCACGTGTATATATCGTCTAGCTTACCATACATGTATCCAACTGTGTGCTATATGCTTCCTTGACCCACACCTCCCTCTTCTGTCTCTCTCTAAAAGGGAGGTTTTTTCTTGCCACTGTCACCTTAGGGCTTGCTCTTGGTGTTCAGGCATCTGGGCTTGTAAAGCATCTTGAGACAATCTGAATTGTAATTGGCGCTATATAAATAAAATTGAATTGAAAACTTCAAGGAGTTTAAATACTAAAATCAACCCATGATAAACAGCAGGGCTGTAACTATGTGGCACTATATGGCACTTCCCCAGACAGAGGTGAGCGTCTTGTCTTACAGTAACAAGCAAAGCGAGTCATACAAAGCCAAGTAACGCACTTAAAAGGCCATAACATGTTTATAGTGACTATAAAGGCACTGCTGGACTCTCTGACGTTCCAGAAGACATATACAAAGAGAAAACATCACCAGAACTATTTTTGGAAATTCAACAACGATCCTCCAGAGCAGCCAGAGAGAGTATACGTACAACTGTCGTCATGGGCTGAGCAGAGCCATCTCAAGGTTTACTGTTACATCTTTGAGGTGCCCCTTTATTAAACAACCTGAAAGGAAAAAAGGAAAAGAAAAGATGCTTTGTGGAATAGGCAGACATTTAGGATGGGTTGATTTTCTTTTGCATTCACCACATGCATATATGAGTCATAACCAACAGTGTCCACAGTACAAACAGCCATTCACACAATCAGAAGTGAGCAGCAGTTTGAAATCGAGCATGAAAGGCTGCAGTGTGACGGTGTCGCCTTGCAGACTTGGCCAAACACAAATCAGTCTACATGCTGTTTTCTTTGATCCACCCCTCTGTATAATAGCATGAGCCTCTGTGTGCATAGTATCTGTTTTCTCACCCACCATGCCGTCACTTTCCATCCTCCTGCCGCCGCTTCTTCTCCGTCATTAATATTCTGTCTCTCGCTGCATAACTCAGGGGATCAATCACTGGTTACCATGGCAATGAAACCACCCATGCAGGTGTGTGTGTGTCGGGATGACTCCTCGGCTGTGTGTGTGTTCGGTGTACGCTGACTGTACCTGCTTCTCACCAGTCAGCGCGGTGAGGCCTCCGCTGGTGATGCTGCTCTCCTGCACTGCCCCTGCACTCCGAGTGGCTTTGACAGCTGTCTAGTCGAGATGCTCTCACCTGCCACACTTGGCTTCCTTTCAGCTCCGTGCAGAATAATGACCAAATTCAAAAGAAAAAAATAGAAAAGACACACACACACACACACACACACACACACACACATGTTTGTACTTCTATCTTAGTGAGGACATTCATAGGCGTAATGCATTTCCTAGAGCCTTACCCTAACCTTAACCATCACAACTGATTGCCTAAACTTAATCCTTACCCTAACCCTAACCAAACCTCAATTCATACCTGTTCTCTAAAAACAAGTCTTCACCCTCAAACATTGCTGTTTCAAAGTGAGGACCGGCCAAAATGTCCTCACTTTGTAAAAATGTCCTCACTTTGATAGTTAAATGCAGAAAATGGTTCTCACAATGTAGCAAGTACAAGAACACACACACACACACACACACACACACACACACACACACACACACACACACACACACACACACACACACACACACACACACACACACACACACACACAGCGCTGTCAGCCTTGTTTTGTTTCTGTCTACCTAACGACACTCTTTGCGTGAAGGCTATTTATTGAAATGTCTCTAAAATGCTAGCAAGGCTTGAATAAAAGGAGCACCGCAATGGAGGAGTCTGCCATCATAAAACAACATTTGGCCCTCTCGCACTGCACTTCTTTCAGTAGTGGAAAGTTGTCGAGGCGCTAAAAAAAGAAACTTGGAGGTTAGAAATTTCCCTCTCAAAGGTTCACGGCTAATCGCAGTCACACAACTCCCGCGTGGCCAGAGAGAGAATGATCAGAGAATAATCTATTTCTGCAGAACTGATGCAGTTAAGGGGAAATTGGATCTTCAATGTATCCTATGTTTTTTTTTTGCCTTTCTTCCTCTTTCATCCCTTCTCTCGAGCCTCTCTCCGCCACTTGCCATGTCTTCCTACAGATTTCACACCTCGACTTATCTCTCCCTTCCCACATGCTTTTTCCCCCCCTGCTTGCTTTGTCACTTTTTTCCAACCCCCCACCCTCCACTTCCCCTCCCTCTTCCTTGATTTCTCTCCCGTTTCCCCTTTCAACTCTCCCAGCGATGACTGACCCACAGTGTATTTATAGGAGGACAGACTGGATAATTAGAATGAACCAAGAAGGATGGCGCTGCTTTTAACAAACAGTTGACTTCATTATCTCTCCACAGTGGGAATGATGAACTGTAGCTGGACATCGCATGCACAGGGCTGACCTTGTGAAAGAGAGATTGCTGTGCATGGTAATGAGAAGGTGCGTACAATAAGAGAGAAAGAATCTGGCGGAGACAAACAGCATCATATTCATAAGGCCTCGGGATGCACAACCAAGTCAATGAATCATGTCTTCTAACTGCTGAGAGTGAGGTGGTCACTGAGCGGAAAGGAACAAACCAACACCAGGAACTGGTATGACTGAAAGCAGCGTGGAAATGAAATGACAAAATTGGCGGCATGGCTTGACTTTCGGTCAATTAAACTTAATTTGAGACAATGACCCGAGTGAAGCCTCTGGTTGGTAGATAAAATCAGAGATTAAAATCACATTAATTCCCTTCTTTATGCCCGTGGTGCAGCGATCACGTATTCATCACGCGCAGGAATACTCTGACGTGTTTTACAATTTGCGTCCAGCAGAAGATTCAAAGGAAAGGAGTCCCACGGCTTCTTGGAAAACACAAACGCACATAGACACAGAGCGTGCGCATAAAGTCACCCTTCAAAGGGAATGCTGTTTCGCATTTTGTCTGATATCTTGTGTGTGTGTGTTTTGTTTTTGATGTGATCTGGAGCTTTGTGGAACACTGCTGAGTCCTTAATGAAAGTCAGTGGAGGATGTTGGGGAGGGGAAAGCAAAGGCAGGAAAAATACGGGGAGGAAATATAAATAAATAAAGAAAAACTCCCAAGCTGCAGACGTACGCTTTTGTTCCTCCAGACAAGCGAGATTGATGCCCCCTTCCTCCAGAGGGTAATATCGCCCAGACCAGGAAGCAGCCAACCTTGAATTCCTGCATCGCCTCTGAAAGTTGTGCCTTTGGTGTAGCTGCAACAGCTGCGGTCGCACTTCATAAAATGTTACAGTGGATGGAGAGCCAGTGAAGGATGTACTGAATAAAGAGTCTTTAGAGGTTGAACAGACTGTTCTGCTGCACATCAAAGTCTCTCAAAACTCACAGCCAATGAGCACAAAGTGTTGTGTCTTTTATTGCTGCTGGTGGCGACAGACTTAAACATGCATTCAAAAAGAGTACAGTCTCAAGCAGCAGCTTAATCAAAACAAGTGAAAACATTGCAGAAAGAAGTGAGACTATTCCCTACTTCAGAGGATTTCATTGACTTAAATGATGGATTCTTGAATACCGCGGCTCTCTAAATGAAAGCAGGACTTATTCAAGTTATTTCAGATGTGGTGGATATGAATCACAAAGTAGCCAGTGCTCCTATGAATATAGAATATAAGCTGTATTGGTGTATAGTGCATTATTTCTGCTCAAGGTCTGGTTCATCACAGTCTGTGAAATTGATTAAAATCTCTCTAACAAATGAATCTGTCCTTAAAGTTCAAAGCTTTCAGCCTCATCTCACAGTCTTTACTCAGTGAAGTGGGCACAAGATGATGGCGATAGAGATCATTACTTCAGGCTTTGTTCAAATAATAAATTGTTTTAGACAGTTTGAAACAGCACATTAAGAGGGAAAGTTCATACACCGAAATTAGAGCTGGAACTTGCATGTAACCACTTTCATAGTTTCTTATTTTTCTAAAATATCGAGCTTGAAACATTCTTGTTACAAGACCCTACTGTAACATGTTGAAATTGCTTTACTGTTCAAAACCCAAAGATATTCAGTTTACAATAAAATGACACTGACAAAATCTACAGAATCTACAACACAAAACTGTCAGCAATGAGAAGGTTCAAGCGAAAGCCTTGACAGGTAAATTTAGAGTGCTTTAAGGAGTTACAGCTTCGGAACATTCTGCCACGAGGCTGCAGTATCTATTAAAGGATCCACAAAAAAATAAAAAATGCCTTATCGTGAACTTAACGAAAGAAGAAGAGCTATTTACAGTGTTTAGTGCAAGTGTAACCATGCACAGTCACACTGCGGCACTGGCTGGTTCATTGTGTTATTTTTATTAAAGGAGTTGGAAGGCCAATATTGTCTTCTTTTGTGCCGTTTATTTCTGATAAGATACAGAAACCTCTGGTCAGTGGCTCAGTCATGTCATGCACAGCACGCTAAAGAGCACATTCATTAAGTTAATGTTCGCTACATAGCTAGCTCCTGGAGTGTTTCAAACTCCGTAATTACCTGTCTGTAACCCTGTTAAAATTATTACACAGTGATTTCCAGGACCCTTTGAATGTTTTGAATGCATCGTAGTTGTTTCTCGCCAGGTAGTGCAATTTCTGAGCTCACCTGAACGCACCACCTGCAGCTCTCGGTGTGTGTGAATTGAGGGACAGGAGAAAGGAGAAAAAGGAAAAAAACCTGTGCAGCCGCAGAGCAAAAAGTCCTCTTTGGTGACTAAATGTCATGATATTTTGTGTTGAAGTGCGATAGAACTGTCGTTAGAAACGGAGTGTGAAGCGAAACTCACCTGGTAGCACCTGGTAGAAGTGAAACTGATCGCGGGAGCGATTCGGACGAGTTTCCCGATCTTTCTGGACTATTCTGGTGAGTTAGCGGTCTGTTAGCTCTGTTAGCAGTGTCATCCTGCTTTGATATATAGGAAAGAAACCAGTCAGAATAGCTAACGAATGTTTAATGATCCTGAGATATGTTTTTGTGATGATGTGTGATATGCTATTAATGTGCATTACTGTGATGAACGGGTAGCGAGTTAACGAGCGTTAGCTCAGTTGCGGCCTAGTTGCTAGGCCGAACATGGCTTCACAGTCATTGCTGTAGCTTATGATGCTAAAATGATGTGTTGCTGCATATGTTCGTGGTTCCTGTTATTTATTTCGTTCAATGGAGCTATATTGTTTAATGAACACTGGAAAAAAAGACTAACAGAGAGTCATTAAGTTGATAAATAATTCCACTGCATATTATGCAGGCTGGTTTTTTGTGAGGGACGAGTTCTTCGGTTCAACTGTGATTCCACACCACCGCCGCTGCCACGTGGAGGCCCTTGGTTCAACGGCAACCCGCGTCACCGCCATGCTGCATGGAGGCTCTTGGTTCAACAGGATCACAGTGTGGATACCAGTGTGGTAGGACAGGCTCAGTCCTGAGGAGTGACACCTTTTATTTGCACTTTATTTTCTGAGATCTCAGTATTTTTTATTCATTTTCTGTATTTTTTTCTTTTTTTCCCCCCATTTTTTCCTCAAAACGAACTGATAAAAGGAAAACACTGTTTCTCATTGGAGGACCCTGAAAGACAGTAAATGAACTGAGTGAACAAAAAAAAAAGACAATATAACTCATTGGAGGGAAAGAAACACTTTTTTTTCTTTTTATACATATTTTTTTGTTGTCTTTATTTCCCTAATATACCGGTACCGGTTAGGTAATTTTCAGTTCATACTGTGAATTTCATTTCATTTGATGTGGAAAAATATAAGTGTTAAACTACATTCTGTGTTATGTGTTGTGTGGGTTGGAAATCAGTTGCTTTAATGCTCAGTGCTACTGCCAATCTCCTTACCCGAACCTAGTAATAGACAGGATCTGATAGGAACCGAGTAGACTGAGGAACAGGTTACATGTCCAACCACATAAAAACATTAAATACATGTGAACACACTCCATTCAACATCTGCATAGATCATATTGCACATGTACTCATAAAATAAACAAAAGAACACCAAGAAAAACCATTTATGATTCTGTGCTGTGCTCTCTGGCCTACCTCGTGCACGCCTCTCTGGAACTGACAGCCTGCCACCAACGCCAGTTGCATACTGCAGCTCCAGAGAGGGCGCTATTGAGCCAATAACAATAAGTGCAAACAATTTGCAGCAAGTAGAATTATTACATATGCACTGTTACACAAGCTTAAAGATCATAGTCTCAAAAAGCACATTTGGATTGCAAAATGACATCAAGAGGAGCCTGTTAAGGAATTTTCATCCTCATTACCCAGAAATGATGTGAGGTCATGTCAGTAAACTGCACACAGCACACAGATAATTAGCAACGCAGCTGGTCTGTAGTGTTCCATGATAAAGTACAACAGAAGCATGATTACAGAAAGATGCAAAGCAGCAAACGCCACTTTCTTTGGATGGTGTTCGCTTTTATCTGTCATTTATTGGCAGGAATTTGCCTTCCTCTTATCAGGATGGGAAGTTTTTTAAATGAAGCTCTATTTTTATTTTTTTTATTATATCATGGAAAACGGAGTGTCTTTGCAGTCCTGCTGGAGTGGGAAGGTCACTCCACCATCGGGGAGGCAGGTGGAGCAGCGTTGGAGTCTGGGCTGAGTGATGTCCAGGCTACCGTTGAGAAAAAAAGAGCTGCCAGTTACAACAGAGATAACAGGGCTGGTGTGCAAATAAAAACCTGGACAATATGACGGTATACCTCCACAGCACCATTGCTTACAATTTAACACTACTTGACACTTTCCAGTCAAGTACCTTCAACCATTTTTTACCATTGGGAATGCAGCAAGTAATGATTTCAATATTTAATTTAGTTTTAAGCTAACCATTTTTGCTATACTGTACCTGTCATTCTCATTTTGGAATTCTTTCATTTGTGTTTTTCAAAAGCATTCTGCATTTTTCTGTACATATTCAAAAATAAACAATATGTATTACTGTATTCAATAATAAAAAGTAAGCTCCTTGTTTTAAAAAAAAGTCACAGCTGTTTGTTAGCATAAAGCACATTTGTGAATGAAGAGCTAGCATCATAGGGGTTAGCGCAGCTTATAAACACTAATTCACTTCAATTTTATTTATATAGCACAGATTCACAGCTTATCTCACAGCACTAAAATTTGTAAGGTCTGTATCTTACTATGCTAAAACAGAGAACAGAAAACTCAACAATTCAAAGATGCCTTTAGATTCTCTATGAACGACGGTGGACAGGAACGAAAAAAAAAGCTCTAGAATAGAAAGGAGGGGGAAAAAAAATCTCAGACAGAACCAGGCTCAGGGAAGGCAGCCATCTGCTTCGACCGGTTGGGTGAGAGTGGGGATGATGGGGGAGGGAGATAGCAGGAAGTGAATCCAACAGAGACATTTAGATACTAAGTGATCTTGTGTTTTTGCATTTTTGGAGAAAATAATGAAAGAACCCCATTAGAAATTATATGTCACAACATATTAAAACTGAATTTGTTCTAAGGGAATGACTCACGACTTATGGAGAAGAGTTCCACGATGCCAAAATGGTGGTTGTAAGATACGTCCTGCCCTCTCCCCAAAAGTCAATCGTCTGCTTAGCAACAGTTAAACTTGGAAATATCAAAGCAATTATGTTTTTCTGTTTTAATTTAGGGCAAAGTGAGCAAACCTTCGAAGCAGTTTTTAATCACTGTTACCTGGTGTACATTGAAATTCCCCTTACAGCTCTCTCCTGATTCAATTAGATAGTTAAATAAAGTTTTGGTGAAACTAGTAACCACATACACGGCATTAGCTGGCAAAAAGAGATTAATTTGCAGCTAAATATATTATTTTTAAATTAATCTGTCAGAAGTTCTTATCTACATATACAATGTCAGATTGATTTGGAATCACATCTGTGTCCAACTAACACACACACACTCTTTAAGCTCACTTTTTGTTCTCTACCTTTCGTGGGATTTTTCTGACGTGACAAAATATAGTTGTCATCTGTTTGGCAGTAAACTGAAATCTATCATATCCTCTGTTCAATGCCAGTGATCATTGATATATTGTTGTCTTTTTCTCATTTTATTTATCTTAAAATATCAATTTTAAATTAAAAATGTTCTTTACCTGTTAGTCCAATTAACAGATATTCAACAGCACATATTTTCTTTATGTATCCAACTGTCTACTTGGTGTTAGAAATCAGCACAAAGGGGCTCAGCAACTCAATGGCAGCCACAGTTTGGCTCCAGGCAGCACGATAGGTACAAGCTGAGAATCGTGATGAATTTTAAGTTATAAACTTGAAAAATGGTGTGAAACAAAGCTGAGTCCTGGTGCCATGAATAATGAGAATGCTGAATTTCTATTTATTCATCCATAACAGCCTCCATTTGAAAATTTCAGAAAAACGCCAGTAATAACAATACATGATATCACGGAATTGAATATAAAAAGCACTTGTGGCACATTTCATGCTTAATGTCTGCACATTTTAGGTGTTTTTGTGTGTCAGTTAAAATAACAAACTAGAAAAGCACTCAGAGAGCGCAGACCTCCGCCAAGGGTATTGACATTCCCACAGAGAGGAAAACAGGAAACCCATGCAGTAAAGGATCATGAGCTGGAATCAAACCTGCATCTCTGACACAGTTCTGTTTACAAATCACCTTCTTAACCAGTTGAGCTATCTGGACACCTTGTTCTAATTTGTTGGACGACATACTAACCTATGATGTTTTTGTCATATTTTGGACCACATACTAAAACATACTAAAAAAATTAAAGTGATCCAGAATCCAGGATCCTTTCCGGATTGCCACCAAAATTAAATCAGCTCTTCCTCTTACCATAGTCTACATCCCCTCAAAATTTCAGCAGAATCTGCCCAGGCGTTTTTGAGTTATCTTGCTAACAGACAGACAGACAGACAAACACCGGGTGTCACATAACCTCCTTGGCGGAGGTAATAAAATTGGCATTGTTTGGGTAAAAGTCAGGAGGAGGCAGTAGCGCGACTCTCTGGCACGCCGTAAAGTACAATACAAAACACAAGCTAGCAGACTGAACAACACTATATGCCAGCTGGAGTCAGTGGAGACCAAACCGAACAGTTTTTTTTTTTAACCAAAGTTTTAATTAGTTTTATGTTCAGCTGTATGTGTCATTTGGGCATGTACACACGTGGACAAAATTGTTGGTACCCCTCAGTTAAAGAAGGAAAAACCCACAATTCTCACTGAAATCACTTGAAACTCACAAAAGTAACAATAAATAAAAATTTATTGAAAATTAAATAATCAAAAACAGCCATCACTTTTGAATTGTTGATTAACATAATTATTTAAAAAAACAAACTAATGAAACAGGCCTGGACAAAAATGATGGTACCTCTATAAAAGATTGAAAATTATTTGACCAGAGTGACATGATTAACTCAGGTGTGTCATTTAATTGACATCACAGGTGTTTCCAAACTCGCTTGGTCTCAGTCGCAGGTCATGGGTCTTCCAACAGGACAACGATCCAAAACACACAGCCAAAAACACCCAAGAATGGCTGAGAGAAAAGCGTTGGACTATTCTAAAGTGGCCTTCTATGAGCCCAGATCTGAATCCCATTGAACATATGTGGAAGGAGCTGAAACATGCCATTTGGAGAAGACACCCATCAAACCTGAGACAACTGGAGCTGTTTGCTCATGAGGAGTGGGCCAAAATACCTGTTGACAGCTGCAGAACGCTCATTGACAAATACAGAAATCGTTTAATTGCAGTGATTGCCTCAAAAGGTTGTGCAACAAAATATTAAGTTATGGGTACCATCATTTTTGTCCAGCCCTATTTCATTAGTTTGTTTTTTTTAAATAATTATGTTAATCAACAATTCAAAAGTGATGGCTGATTTTGATTATTTAATTTTCAATAAATTTTTATTTATTGTTACTTTTGTGAGTTTCAAGTGATTTCAGTGAGAATTGTGGGTTTTTCCTTCTTTAACTGAGGGGTACCAACAATTTTGTCCATGTGTGTATGTAAACCGTTTGAATGTAAAAGCACCTCACCATGTTCTCTTCCCCACAATGTCAACTCATCTACCAGCTGATCCCAACAAATCTGCTTTTGTTGTCGACATGCTGCTTAGTCAATCTTACAGTAATTATGAACAGCTCTTCCCACACCTAAAATATTTTATGCATGTGCGTTTTGACCTCACTTTACCTTTCCTGTTTTTCCTGTTCATTGTCTTATAAAGGTACAGTTGGTAACAGATGTGTGAATGATCGGTACTGCTAAAGGTGTGCCAAAGTACACTTGTAAAAGTTATGGAGTAGTTTTCTCAGTTTCCAACAGGAATTCCCTTTTACAACACAGGGGGTCCTCTGTTTACGACGTCATCAACCTACGGTGTTTCGCTGTTACGTCAGAACTGGTTCCGTGAAACAAGCTGACAAACTGAGTGGACAAATACATCGTCATGTGGCGCTGTAAGACGGATTTGTTTACATTCGCCAGTTGTACGTCACCTTGGATTGTGCTACATTCGCTTATTTTGTGCACTTCATTATGGCTCGCAAGCATAAGGCAGACTCTTTTGATTGCAGTCCTTCCAAGAAAAGGAAAGCCATCTCCATGGAACTGAAATCAAATATAATAAAACGCTCGGAACAGAGTGAAACACCGACGAACATCGGTCAAGTTGTACAAACAGTGCAACACATTGTAGCGACCCTCTGTGATGAATGCGTGAGACTATCTCATTCTCTGGTCATTTATTCATTTTTCACACAGGCTGCTACGGCTGTAGTCCATCGCCAAAATAACTACAAAAACCCGATAACTTAGCTCCAGAATTAGCCGCCTGTATCGTACTGAGGAGCAGAACATTCCAGAGCAACACACAAAGATCCAAAGACCCTTTTCAAAGCTGTAAATTTGGTAAGACACCATTTCAAAAGACAGCTAACCCAAAATTCACCCCCAAATGGAACATCTGCTGATCGGATCGTTACTACTAAAGGACCACTCATGGCCTCTGTATGACTTTCAAAGGTTCAAGGTTCAAAGGTTCTTTATTCTCATTGTTTTAAAATCGAGAAGCACAGCATTTACATCACTGCAATAAATAAACTGTAATAGAAATTCATTATGAGACGGATAAATTTCTTTTTTATCAAAGACTCTTTGAGACTTAATCTAAACTGACAATTTTCTCAGATAAGCTGAGAATGGTGGCCCTAAATTAACCAGAGCAATTTTAATCATAAAGTGTAGTTTCTACCATTAGGCATGTTGCAGCCTACACTTTTGCTACATCTACATCTATTTTTGGTTCAGCTGTATGAGGCTAATTTCTGCAACACTTTTGCGAAACATACACTCATTTATGGTTCCCGTGCAAGACAATTTATACATTTTCTGCTACATGGCGTTCCCAGCTGTGTCTCTCTCGACACACATACGGGTACAGAGCTACACACACACACACACACACACACACACACACACACACACACACACACACACACACTACTGCTGACTCTCAGCCAGTCAGAGGTGAGCTAGCTAAACTTGGCAACTGAAAATTAAACATTGAAACCTCAACATCATCAGCAATATAGTCCGTTAAAATAATCTTCTTGCAAAAATGATCCATAAATGCATGAAAGTCATTGGTATTCATGACGTCGCTGAAGAACGGCTCATATCGTGATGCATGTAACAGCTTTGTTACATTTTCGTCAGAGTTCCAATTTATGGTGAAAATCAACTTACATCACACCGTAGGAACGGAACTCCATCCAAAGTCGAGGACCCCCTGGATAAGAAAAAACTTGGATGTTGCTTAGCTAAAACTAATTGACATCTTACATTACTGGATAAACCCAGCTGTATAATTAATTGTAAGACTACTTTGCCATGACATTCACATAACTTAAAGAGCAACTTTCAGGTTGGTAATCCTAATGAATTATTGTGTTGGAAACGTGAGCCAAAAAAAGTTTGAAAATACACACTACCATTCATAAGTTTGGGGTCACTTAGAAATGTCCTTATTCTTGAAAGAAAAGCATTTTTTTTTCAATGAAGATAACATTAAATGAATCAGAAATCCAGTCTAGACATTGTTAATGTGGTAAATGACTATTATAGCTGGAAATGGCTGATATTTAATGGAAAATCTACATAGAGGTACAGAGGAACATTTCCAGCAACCACCACTCCTGTGTTCTAATGCTACATTGTGTTAGCTGATGGTCTTGAAAGGCTAATTGGTGATTAGAAAACCCTTGTGCAGTTATGTTACCACATGAATAAAAGTGTGAGTTTCCATAGAAAATGTGAAATGGCCTGGGTGACCCCAAAATTTTGAATGGTAGTGTAAATTATTGTTGCTTAGAAAAGAAAAAAAGAAAAAGAAGTCGCACTTCTCAAGTGAGGTCCACCCACTTCAGACGAGTCAAAAGAAAAACAAGAAATATGACCAAAACCTATTCAGTAGTTGATTGAGAAAACACATCTTTTAGGGTCTTTAATGTTCGATATTTATCCTAATTTATCTTTATATTTCAAACACTTAGTCTATATATATTTCCATTTTCTCATCAATAGCTTTGAAAACTTTCAACTGTGAATCTGGAGGTTAAATTCTGCATTTAATCATTGCTTTAAATGATAGCGTATGTTCACATTCACACAGACATTTTCAGCAGATTTTGTAAAAAAACACTTCCAATTTCAAGAAATAATGGCCATCAGTGAAATAAATTTTTGGCATTATGACAACTAGTGGAGAGCAGGGCATTAGCTGACACTGTTTTACATCATGGTACTGTTGTTACATATTAGAATATTAAACAACTAGTAGTGGCCATTTAATTCTAGGTGGAGCACTGATAGTGTAACAGAAACTGAGGGTTAGCAGGTATCTGTCATATCAAGCTTTGTGTAACATTAGAGAGTGACCAAAGCAGAAGAGAGCTGATTGCATTAAATGTTTGAAAAAAACAACAAAAGAATCAATACAATAGTTTTCACTTTGAGTTATTGAAAACCTAAAGTGAATTAGTTTAATTAGGTTCATACCTAAATGCACTAGTTGAGTATCATCTTTAAATGGATGAAGCTAATGTGCAGTTGTTATGTTAGAAACAGAATTAAGAGTGCACTGAGTGGTTAGAAAATATATTAAGTGACACAGTGAACAGTTTTCGACCAGCGTTCCTTGCTTGCACCTTTTGCAGCAACAGCACTTCTTTTTTTTCTTTTTTTTACCGTAATTCATTTTTACATCCTTCATTGCTCTCTATTAGAATAACTTGTCTGCTTAAAGTAGTCGACACATCATGGATCCATTTTGTGCGAAAGAAGACTCACATGTGATGTCAAACGTGATGCCCACAATCTCTGTCTGGTTTTTCAGCTTTTATAGTCTTAAAGTAACAATCAGAAAAGCAATAAGAAACTTGTTCAATAAAACAATACGAAAAGAGCAATAATTGTAAAACCCACAAGTCAAATATCATAATAAAAAGGAAGCAGCATTTGAGGACCCCAGTGTGCATGATGGGATATTCAGAGCTACAAGGTGAGAAATACAGCTTGGACCCAAGCTGTTCAAAACTTTAAAACTGGTCAGTAAAATTTTATAATGAATTCCAACACTAACAGGCAGCAAGTGCACTGGTAAATGTAAAATTATGTTGCTGCATTTTGGATTCATTGTAGAGAGGAGAGAATCTATGTTCTGTTGCAGATGGAGAAAAGGGAGTTGCAGTAATCTAGCCGCCGTGAAATGAAAGCACATGTAACTGATTACTACTGTTGCTCTATGTAACTAGAGTGTAGCTCATAACACAGTGCAAATAGTACTCATTTAATTCACTCAGGTTCAACTCAAGGAGCGAGGGGAAGGTTACTGAAATGATAATCACAAGTGTTTATTCTGACAACGCACAGAATACGGAAAATCGCAATCGTATGCAAATCCCCAATGAAATCAAAAAAATAAAAGGAAAGGAAAATGTCCCTTCACAGCTTATTGCTGCTCAGTCCAATGTCTGTCAGTCTGTCCAGTGAGGTGTATATGTGCTGTGTACTACCTGGGTAGAATGTGTTTTAGTGTGCTTGCTTCAGCTCTTATCTGCTCCACGTATCAAGGAAATGATGAAAGTGACGAAGAAGACGAATCCAAATCCTTTCTGATCCTGCTTCACGCTGAACAGGAACTCTGGACGGCATCAAAGGTGTTGGAATGAAATTCCAGCATCAACAAAAAAACAATCTGCTATAGCAGGAAAGAAATCAATTATCATAAACTGCACAGTATTTTATCTTTCATTCTCTCAAATCAGGGGCAAGTGTAACCACAATACTGAAAGCAAAACATTCAAATGGTGAATTCTACTCTAAAGAAATAAAACTTCAGATCCATTAATATGTTTCATTAACAGCGTTAATCAATCATGTTACACAACTATCCCCTTATCTCATCATAAATCATGTTTCTTACATTTTCCACACGTGTTACACTTTCCAGCACTGAACGTGACATTCAGAACGGCACAATAAAAATCACAAAGCATGAAGGTAAATGCAATTTAAAACACAAAACTTTGCATACTTGCTTATTAAAACACCGTAACTCATTCACATTTAACTCCGATTGGTTTTAGATGTTCAGAAAGATTAACTGTTACTGAAGTATGACCTAGCGAAAAATACGAACGTGAATTAGCAACTTAGCATGCTAACTGTAACTCACCGGAGTCCTCGGCCATACGACCAAAAGAAAACAAAGTTCCCCGGTCACGGTGGTCCAACACTTCCTTATTGTGGTGTTATGCAGAGTCAGGAATCATACCTGTTCAACTTGAAGTTTCTTCATTGTGCTGCATAACATCTGCAAATCGTTTAGCGTTTCATCTGTCAATGTAACGCCAGAACATAGCCGTAAAACTAGAGTCAACAACACTTCCGGGGAATAGCTGCGCACGTAACCTTTCACAATACAATGCCATAACATCACATCACCCTTTCTTTGAGTCTTTTAAGACATGAGGTTGCATGTTAATAACACTTAGTTTCCATTTTATGCACGAAATGTATTATTTCCTTTTGGCTCAACATTTTAATAACATTTTAACTGTAGCGAGAAACTCTTAGAACAGCTTAGCGTGATGCTTTTTCATTTAGCATAGTCTACATACCTACCGGGTGGTCTAACAACTCTACCACTAAAGGTAGTACGAACTGGAGTTGTAGGCAATCTGACATTAACTGAGTCCGGTGGATCAGGCTCAGGATCCGCATGTGAAGGAGATGAGATTGCTTGTCTTTCACATTCATTTCGTTGTAGTCCACTGACAGGAGTGACAGGGGCATTGAGAATAGGCTTCAAGTGTCGGCGATTCCTCCTCAGTACTCCTCCTCCCTCAGTTTGGACGAGATATGATCTTGGAGAGTCACACTTTTGTAGGACCGTTGCAGGTTCCGTCCATCCCTTTTGACTGTCCATTTTCACTGCGACACTGTATCCTGGCTGAAGTTCTGGAAGTGGTTTGGCACCGTACCTGTCATCATAGGTGCGTTTGTAGTTTCTTTTGGTTCTCTCATCAGTTTCTCTGACGAGTTGAAGGTCCGGCCATGCAGGTTGCAGTTTTGATTCCAAAGTCGGTATTGTAGTTCTGATCTGCCTTCCTAGCATGAGTTGGGCTGGGCTCACGCCAGTGGCTTGGATAGGAGTTGACCTGTAAATCATCAGAGCTAAGAAAGGGTCTGTCTGTCTCAAGATCCTTTTGGCTGTCTGCACAGCTCTCTCAGCTTCGCCATTAGCCTGTGTGTAATGAGGGCTAGTGGTAATGTGCTTTATGTCATAGTCTTGCACAAACTGCATAAAGGTTCTTCCAGAGAATTGGGGACCATTGTCAGTAATGAGTTCATTTGGACATCCCCATCTTGCACAGATGTTCTTCATATTAGCTACTGTGGTCTCGCTTGACATATCTTTCAGGTGTGCCAACTCTATGTATCGAGAGAAATAGTCCACAACAACTAGATAGTTTTGCTTGTTCAGTTCACAAATATCTGCCGCTACTCTTTCCCATGGTCGACTAGGTAGCGTAGTAGTAAGCAAAGGTTCTCTCTTCTGAGTTGGTTTTGTCTCTTGGCAGTGAGCACAAGTACTGACCATTTGTTTGATTTCACTGCTTAGTCCTGGCCACCATACACTACATTTAGCTCTTTCTCTGCACTTCACGATTCCCTGATGTCCATCATGAATACGCTGTAAAATCTCAGGCCTTAGCTGTTGAGGCACTACTATTCTGTCATTGAATAACACCAGGCCGTTTGACACTGTGAGAGAATGTCTATTGGTGTAGTAGGGCTTTATCTCGTTTGGTATCTTAGTTGAGTATTTTGGCCAACCTGCCTGCACAAACATTTGAACCATCTGGAGATCCACATCCTCTTTTGTCTGCTGTTTCATCACATCCAACTTGGTAGGAGAAATGGGCCATGAGTTTTGTGTTGACTCTTCATGTGCCTCTATTTCTTACAACAGTTCTGAAATTTCTTGAGTTACAGCTGTTTGTGGGTGCCGCGAAAGAGTATCTGCAACTATCAGATCTTTCCCAGGAACATAGACAGCTGTGGGGTTGTAGCGCATCATACGTAACAACAGTCTTTGGCACCTCAGTGGCACGGAGTGAAGATCCTTGCTGTTTATGAGCGGTATTAGTGGTTTATGATCACTTTGCAATGTAAAGGAGTCTAGACCATAAAGGTATCTGCTGAACTTCTCGCACGCCCAGACCGCTGCGAGACACTCCTTTTCTATTTGTGCGTATCTTTGCTCGGCCTCAGTGAGTGTTCTTGAACAAAAGCTCACAGGTTTTAGCTGTCCGCTGTGATCCTGAAGTAGGACTCCACCTAAACCACAACTACTAGCATCTGCACTGACAATAGTTGGTTTAGTTACATCATAGAATGCAAGTATTGGTGACTTTGTGACAAGTTCTTTCACTTTACTGAATGCTACTTCTTGAGAAGTATCCCAAGTCCAAGTCACGTCACTTTTGAGTAGATCGTTAAGCGGTTTTGTGAGCTCAGAAAGGTTTGGTAGATATCTGCCTAAGTAGTGAATCATCCCAAGGATCCTCCTCAGGTCTGAAATGTTCTTTGGTGCTTCAAGCTCTGTCACCGCTTTAACTTTAGCTTTATCAGGCCTTATACCATGTTCGTCAATGCAATGTCCGAGATAGTTAAGTTGTTGCTGACGCAGAAGGCATTTCTCATGGTTTAGTTTTAACCCTGCCTCTTTGAGCGTGTTTAGTGTCTTTTGTAGTCTCACCTCATGTTCCTCTGAGGTGTTTGAGAATATCAGTATATCGTCCATATATACTGCGACGCCTTCATGTCCTTTCAGAAGTTCGGTCATTTCACGTTGAAAGATTTCTGGAGTGCTGGTTATTCCAAATGGTAACCTGTTGAAATAGTACCTGCCAAATGGAGTTATAAAGGTAGTCAGTTTGGCACTCTCAGGATCCAGTGGTATTTGCCAGAAACCACTTGCTGCATCTAACAGAGAAAACACCTTGGCACCTGCAAGTTTGGGCAGAATATCATCAACAGTTGGTAAGACATATTTTTCTCTTTTTACTGCCTTATTTAGCACTTTCAAATCAACACAGATCCTGGGTTGCTCTTTGTTCTTCTTTGGCACAGGAACCATCGGAGCACACCACTCCGTTGGCTCTGATATTGGCTGAATCACGCCACAGTCCACCATGCGATCCAGTTCTTTCTTCACCTTTGATAGCATAGGCACTGACACTCTCCTTGCAGTTGTCACGCTGTAGGGAACTGCATCTTCTTTTAAGCTGATTTTGATGGGCTTGATTTTCAACTTCCCCACGTCATTAGGGCAAGATTCACTGATTTGTGTAGCAGCTTTTATTTCTTCCATGCGTTTTATCAGGCCCATGGCAACCGCAACATTGCAACTCAGGAGATGACTGTTTTGTGAACCTTTAATCACATTAACTTTAAATCTGAATCTTTTCTCTTTTCTCATTGTAGTGGCTATAAAATAACCAACGCAGTTCAGTTTGCCACCAGGACTTTCTATCCTGTTCTCTGGTTTTCTAAGTTTTGGCTTATAGGCAAGCTGTTCAAATGTCTTTTCTGATATCACACTTGTATCAGCCCCTGAGTCAATCTTGAATGTTATTTGTGTACCTTGTATTGGTAGTTTTACAGTCCATGCCTTGGTTGAATCTTCCACGTCTGTGATTCCTCCCAGAAAGTAGGTCACGTTGTCGTCACTTTCTTGTTTTGGTGCAATAACCTCGTTGACCACACGGGAGCGACAAACGACTGCAAAATGGCCTAGCTTCTTACAGCTCCGACACTCAGCATTTTTAGCTGGACATTTGTCATTCTTTGGATGTACACGACCACATCTAGTGCATTTATGACCTTTATTCATGTTTTGATACTGTTTCACTTTGGCTCCTGCATGTTGTGCTTTGCTAACATGGCTTTCGCTGCCTCTTTGTTTGTCTCTGTGTAGCTGGCGCTTTAAAGCCACTTCACTTAGATTTGCAGTTGCATTAGCTCCTTGTTCGCTAACATGCTGTTTCACTTGCTCTGTCTCACGTGTTCTACTGCTTTAGTGAGTGTTAAGTCAGGCATCATTTGCAACTTCTCTGACAGTTCTTTGTCGAGTATTCCAATGACCAACCTGTCACGGATATTTTCTTCTTTAACACGGCCAAAGTCACATGTGTCGGCTAACTCGTGGAGTGTTCTGATGTATTCCTCCGCGGTTTCTCCTGCTCTTTGAGTGCGCTGATGAAAACGAGCTCTTTCATGTATTGTGTTCACTTTAGGCACAAAATAATTGTCCAGTTTATCCAACACAATGTCGTAATCATCTTCCTCTTCCCCCTCTTCGAAAGTGAAAGTCTTATTCACTTGTTCTGCTTCTTTTCCAAGCGAATATAGCAGTGTACAGACCTGGACCTCACCGTCCTCTAGGTTTAGCTTCGTGGCTACACGGTAGCGCTGAAATCGCTGCCGCCATTCTGGCCAATGCTCCGGCCGAGAAAAATCAAAAGCTTCTGGAGGTGGGAATTTCGCCATCTTCGACAACTTCTGACACCATGTGGTGTTATGCAGAGTCAGGAATCATACCTGTTCAACTTGAAGTTTCTTTATTGTGCTGCATAACATCTGCAAATCGTTTAGCGTTTCGTCTGTCAATGTAACGCCAGAACATAGCCGTAAAACTAGAGTCAACAACACTTCTGGGGAATAGCTGCACATGTAACCTTTCACAATAAAATGCCATAACATCACACTTATGACAGCGTGCAGACACACGCACTCAAAGAAACGAACAGTTTTATCCTCCAAAATATCTTAAATTTCAATCGTAGCAATCTTCGCTATATCATTACCACATTCTTAGCCGAAGTGTCTCTTTCCCAGCATGCAATGCGCCTGTCTGAAGAGTTACATGCTGCCTGTACACCAAGTGCCCTCTGGTGGCTAAACTGAGTCATGACAACCACCCCAAAACACAGTTCATCTCAATCACTTTCTTATAGAAAACATTGTACATAAACTTAACAAGCGAACAAACATTGCAATAATCAGTAAAACCAACTGTATTTTTCTCAGGGTTACACACAGATGACAGTTTCAAGGTTTTTTGTAGACAGAAATAGCTTCGTTTACACAATTTTGCTGAATTAAAAAAAATGTGCATGACATATCTGATATAGCTTTACAAAGTTAGGTTGCTGTTAATTACAAAAGCTGCACACTGCAAAAGCTTCTACACTGTGGTGTGATGAGATGAGACAATGAGCCGAATATGTTGATGAAGTGAGTGGTGGAGGATTTAATGGTAATTAAGTATCTCTGTCTTCTCTGAGTTTAGTTGATGGAATACGGAATTTTGAGTCATCAGTTTATGACAGTATATAAATTGTAAACAGAAGCACTGAACCCTGGGGAACCCCACAGTGCAGCCTAGACAAACTGCCAGTGGTGGAACATGAGATAGTTCCAGAGCTGGGTGCAGTATCTGAGTTCACCTTTAGTTTTAAGGAGTGGACTGGGGACTGAGAGGAGCAACTGTGATGACAACTCATGTGAGCAGGGGGCAGAAAATGCCACTTAACACTTAAGTTAAACACTTAAGGGTTGAAAAACAAACACTATTTTTCTTTTCTTTGTACCAGTTAAGAGCCTGACGGGTGCATTCTGAAATGCAGTTGGGTTTTAATTTAACAATCATTCTGAGCTGACAAAAACTGGCATAAACAACTCACAATGCTACTGAGTTGTTTATTAAAATTAAACAAGGAGAACAGGGAGACACTAAGATTTCTGACTACATCATTTTCAGAGAGCCAAATGCATTGCTCAGGCTATCAACTAATCGAGTATTTATAATTATCTCAGTTTTGTTTCCATCCAGTTAAATGAAATTTCCAGCCAGCAGCATTTGATATCATCAAAACAGCTAAAGAAACTTGTCATTAAACAAGTGTGGTCAGGTGTAACTGGAAGACAAAACAGTATGTCATCAGCATAGCAACAAATAGATATTGTGCTTTTTAAAAATGTAAACCAAGGGTATTGAGGAAATGAAAAGAGTCAACAGACAGAACTCTGGGGGACATTACAGTGAAGGGCAAGTGAGAATTAATGGACAAGAGGCTGTCGTGGACCTCCAACAGAGCACTCTATACTGCAGAGAGCCCTAAAACCAGAATGGAATGTGAAATGGATGTAGATGTTTCTTTAAATTGGACAAAATCTGATTGAAAACAACTTTTTCCAAGGTCTTGGAGACAAATGGTAGCTTATAGATGCGTCTGTGACTATTCAGGTCACCAAGGACTCGACTGGGTTTTGTCAGTACCAGTTGCACAGCTGCCTGTTTGACAATGAGGTAAGTGACTCCATTAATTAGACAGTCCTTAATTAAAGCCAATATCAGGGGGCAAATTGTGGCAAAGACATCCTTAAAGAGGTGAGATAGTAAAATGTCTGATGAACAGTGTGCGGAGTCATATAAAAGACGATCTTAGACAGCTGCAAGGACGACCCTGGTTAAAACTTGTCTCTTGTGGATTGTGGTCTGATGTAACAGCTAAATGAATACACCTTGCAGATGTTCATATTCACAGATTACATATAAGCAACATGAATTTGGGTTTGTCTCAAGTGATTTATGAAGTTACCTACCTGTACTTTGACCTTGAAGTTAAGTGTATTTTCCAGTCTACATATGTCAAACATTATACGTGCCAGTCATCATACAGCCTGTTTGCTTCATGTTAATTGTTACACAAGTGACAGAAGTGAATGTTGTGTATGACTACCTTTGAAACGGATCTGTGTCTCTGCATGGCAGCAGAGTTAGTCTGGCAGAGAGTATAATACTGAAATATTGTAATACCAAATGTGACAGCTTTCATGTGATTGATCCAAACTGACTTTGCATATGTCGAAAATTAAATTTTTCTGTGACAACTTTCAGCCAAAGATGCTAAACTTTATAGGTTCTTCTTGCATAGAGGGACATTCACAATCACATAGTTTTCTTTTTAACCCAATAGTGTTTCAGTGGTTGATTTCGCAGATTAGCACACATCCAGCTAGATATGGCTTTAATTAGCACCTGCTGCTTTTGCTGCCACTGGTTCATATTACTGGGATTTCACATGACTCCTCAATGGCAGACACCTGAACGGCTCTACTACAGGATTGACAGGAGACTATTAGAGTATATGCATTAGTTCTCCTGTGTGTAACAGCTTCTCACATGTCGGCTGAAGAAATGAAGAACCAACGCGTCTAATTATGCACATTTCAGCTTTTTTTTCTATTCCCCCATGTCTGGCGGAATTCAGGTCTGAAGTCCATTCAGCACATGCAAGCCTGGACATGTGACAGCAGTAACATTTTCATGCATAAGAAAAGATAAGATCAGATAATCCTTTATTGATCTTCACATCAGGGGAAGTTACAGCAGCAACATCTGTCAAAGCAGCACTAACCATATGTACAGTAATAATAACAATTCTATTAACAATACCATGTACGATATATACAAGAATGAAAAGTGAAAATGAATAAATGCAGTACTACTACACTATAAATGACATCAGCATAAAGTGGCTTGTGAAATAAATGTAAGTGTAAAGGTGCAAAATGCTAGCAGTGCAAAAAAATGTTGTGAAGATTTTACCATGGTTTAAGATGATATGATATTGTTCAGCTTATGTTAACATCAGCCATCTATGCTGATGTTGCACAGTCTTCCAGCAGATGGAATAAATGACCTGTGATAGTGTTCCTTCTTGCACCTTGCAAGAAGGAGTGCTATCACAGGATCCCTAAGTCTGCTGCTGAAGGAGCTGCCTAAAGACCCCAAACAAACCCTCAGTTGGATTCTCTGAATCTGGTATACTTTGTGCTTTTGTAAATGTTTAGCTCCTTGCTGTATATTGACATTCGATCTTGAAAGGGCCTGTCTTAAGTAAATGTATCCTTGATCATTGACAGAGCAATGGACGTAATTTGAATGTTGCAAGAAGTTGTGTTATGTCAATGGACTGAAAGTACAGGCGAAGAGGTGGATTCTTTTGTAGGCCTATTTGGGAGATGACAGTTTCCATTTGTTCTTTAACCTCAGCCATCACTACTAAGTGTTTATCCCCAACCTTTGCCCTTACTTAAACTGAATTCTAACCTTAACCCTAAAATCAAGTCTTATCCTCTCGACAATGTGAGGACCAGATAACATGTCCTCTCTAGAATAAAATTCAAATTAGTCCACATAAAGATAGCTGTACAAATAAGAGGACATATAGGAAATCTAGAGAATGGATGAAAATCTACTTTAAAACACTTAAAGATCTTGTCTTATTTCCAATCTTATCTTGTTTTTAACCTGTCCATAAGACACATCATGACCATAGGAAGTAGTGAGCACCATAGCCGAGCATTTCCACGCTGACACTGCTGTGTACCAAGGACAGTCATGGATTAAGACTTCTGAGGATTCATACATGACAAACCTAAGAAAGCCTTAGCTACATATCAAACTGTGAATTTTGTGTACTGCTTCTTCCCTACTTATATGTTTTTTTCCACCAGTCAGTCACAACAGTAAACCCCCCTGCCTAATCTTGGATTTTTACTTTGACACTTACTACCCACCCAAAAATTGTCAGACAAAACACTCTCCCTCTCATGGCAATAGCACAACCGTATTTCAGCGGCCTCGCCCAGCAGCATAGTGAACCCCCTACACCTCAAACATTGCCTAGGAATAGCAGAGAAAGAGCTCAAGATGTTGACTCTCCCCAGATCCAAGTCTGATCGAGCATCTGTTTGAGTGGCAGACCAAACCTGGTCCATGGACCTCATCCTTCAGCCCATGGACCCAAAGAATCTGCTGTCAAAGTCCTGATGCCAGACACCCCAGGACACCCCAGGAGGTCCTGTGTCCATAGCCCAGTGGGTGAGAGCTGTTTTGGCAGCATGATGGAGACCTAACCACATGAATGGCATGATCCAAGGTTTCCCAGCAGAACACTGTATTGCAATGGGATGATCAGTGTCCAGTGGTGAGAAATGTTGGCAGCCAGCACTGTCAAAAGCTGCAAGATGAAGTCCTGTCACTGACATCAGCTTGGCAGCATTTCCTTCATCACTTTCAGTGTGCACACAGAAGGAAATACGAAGACACACACCTCAGTCCTCCTTCTTTGTCATGTTTCATCCACGCACCCAGCTGTAGCACCGCTCCTTCACAACACCTTCATGAGACCTTGCTGGTGGATACCAGTTGCTGAACAGCTACTAGACAGGATGCAGTCATTTGCAGGAGCATCAGATATATGACTGAAAGAAGTGATTGTGACAAGGCTCTTTGCAGATGGTAGACAAGTCTGACAGTCTCATTGTGCTTGTCCCTCCGATCTGCTCAAATGGCCTTGGTTGACTGTAGCAAGAGAGAGGGAACAAAAAAAGGAGAGATGTGTGGAGAGCTGAAAGAAAAATTATGACAGAAATTTCACTGACAGCATTCAGACAGACAAATTTAGCAGCTTCAACTTGCAGAAGTGTACAAGCAATTAAGCAAAAGAAGTGAATATAGGACAGAACATCCATCCATCCATTCTCTATACACCGCTTTATCCTTACTAGGGTCGCGGGGGGTGCTGGAGCCTATCCCAGCTTACCTGGACAGGTCACCAGTCTGTCGCAGGGCTACATATACAAACAAACAATCACACTCACATTCACACCTACGGACAATTTAGAGTAACCAATTAACCTCAGCATATTTTTGGACTGTGGGAGGAAGCCGGAGTGCCCAGAGAAAACCCACGCATGCACAGGGAGAACATGCAAACTCCATGCAGAAAGATCCCAGGCCCACCAAGGGATTTGAACCAGGGATCTTCTTGCTGCAAGGCAGAAGTGCTAACCACTAACACACTGTGCAGCCCTGGACAGAACATTTTTAAGTTTATTTTAAAATCTCAGTCTCTATAGTACACACACACACACACACACACGTTTGTACTTATATCTTAGTGAGGACATCCATAAGCGTAATGCATTTCCTAGAGCCTTACCCTAACCTTAACTATCACAACTGATTGCCTAAACTTAAGCCTTACCCTAATCCTAAGCAAACCTCAATTCATACCTGTTCTCTAAAAGCAAGTCTTCACCCTCAAACATGGCTGTTTCAAAGTGAGGACCGGCCAAAATGTCCTCACTTTGTAAAAATGTCCTCACTTTGATAGTTAAATGCAGACAATGGTCCTCACAATGTAGCAAGTACAAGAACACACACACACACACACAAAGGAATAAAGGATGCACAGACGATGACTGAATCTCCCTCCTGCCTAATTGAGGTGATTGATGCTGTGCACTAACTTGTAACATCCAGATTTTCATTTAAAAAAAAGCAGAAATCAAGATAACAGCACAGGGGGCCTAAATAAAAGTGGCAGCCTTGAAATTGGAGCAGATATAAGTCCCCAGTCCTCATTCAACTCCCAAAACGAACAATTTCAGATCTGGTATTCGTAGCTTTCCTCATTTTTAATTGTAATTAGTTTGGTGTCATCAATGACAGAGTAAAGTTCCTGGTCATAGCTGTACTGGAAACAGGTTTGACTCTGTGATCCTTTGCTGTGGAGACCACAAAAAAGTCTTTATTAACATTATCAAGTATACCAATGGTTCTCCATGATCAGTGATAAAAAATGTTGCATTCTTCGTGCATTTTCTGCCGATCTTCATTGTCAGTGCAAATGAAACACTCGTGGAAGGGAGCTATGGCAAAGATGAACAGTGCAAGAGGACGCTTTTTGCCACTGTACCATAATTTAGTAATAAGTAACAAATTGTTTACATGAAGACACTTACAAATTAGGATATTCTGAAAAATTTGCATGTTTGTTGCGTGTCAATATTTGGATCCTTGATTTGTACAGTTTCTGTTCAGAGCAGCTGTGGAATGGTTACGCCTAGAGAAAAGTGGAAACTCTGGTTTCTTACCTACTACAGGCTCCATCACCCAATCTCTACACCTTTACTTTCGACATGATAAGACTTCTTGTGCCACTCAAGCACTGTCCCTCAAATCAAGGCTATTTATGTTATAGAAAATCAAACATACCACACAGAGCAGTTAAGCGGAAGTGGTTCTTCTTCATAGTTCACAAACAGATATGACAATTTTCACTCAGAATACCAGCCAGGCTACCAGGGGACTGAGCCTTCTAGCGGGCAGGCGGAACAATTACATGAACTCAAATTTGCAGAAGTAACAAGTAGTCACGCATACTATAACAAAGGTAGACAGGAGAACTAAACCCTCTAATGGGCAGACAAAAGTATGCTCCAATACAGATTTACAGAAGTAACAAGTAGTCACACGGAATACCAATTGACTATGAAATAACAAGATGGCTAACCCATGAAAGGTACAACCTAGGCAGGAGAGCTGAGTAAAACAAGAAGGACAACAAGGAAATGCTATGACAAAGAATTTACGCTATGTAGAAATAACCTGGAGGCTTGAGGTAGGTGGATGGAGGAGCTCGAGCTCGAGCAGGTGAGAATCCAGGCTGGAGAAGGGAACACAATGAGAATTAGCGAAAGGCAAAATGCCACAAGAAGCGGAACTGAACTGAGAGCAGTACTAAGGATTGTTTGTTCACAGTCTGGCGTCGAGTGGTGAGTGAGGTCTGCTTTTATGGCCCAGGGAGCAGATGATTGAAGCACTCCCACCTCCAGGTCAGCTGATTACTGATGCAGAACACCTGCCACCTCCTGCTCCTGCTGCACCTGCAATTGAACTCAGAAAGGGAGTTTAATTATCTGGAGCCCACAGCTGCAGGTGTGACAATAGCATGTCTTCTCAATGATATCACATGTTCCACACGTGCATCCATTACATGTTTTCCACATGTCCCTACATGGTCATGATATGTGATCACTGGACATTTACCATCCTTAAAGCTGCTGTCCGGAGTTTGAATCGCAGCGTCTCCCAAAACACTGTTGGCCCCTCCCTCCCTCTGATTTCGCCCCTTTATTTGTGCACGCGCGCAGTACATGAGAGAAGTGCCCGGAGTGCTGCAGCATCTTGCCTGTTTTGCTGTTTTCCACTCTTCTACATTTAGTACATTTAGTAAATAATAAAGGAATTACATTAGAATGCTGTATTGAGTCTAACTTGTCCTAATACCAAAATAACATGAATCTGCTAGGACGAACGAGTAAAGTTTCAATATGTGATTACACTCGTGTATCCCTCTCGATGACGTTGTTTATCAAACTTAGTGTATTTACGCGTGTATATGTGTTACATTGTTTATTTATTTCAATCTAGAGTTCAGAATTGCATGACTCCTCTGACGAAGAGTATGTCCCAGACGCCCCAACATCTTCCTCCAGAGGTCGGGCATCTAAACGAAGCCGTCAGGCGGGCTATGGAGGCCGTGGTCGGGGAGCGACGCGAGCACCCTGAGCCAAAAAATGTCCTGCAGTCTCTTGGCCTGACAAGCCGTGGGATTGGTAACTTTTCTGGAAGTTGCTGATCCCTGATGCTCTCTCCTCCACAAGCAAAACAAATGTGCTCGCGGTTGCATAGTGCGTAGCTCGCCCACCTCTGCATGGGCTTGCTTGCTGTGCGCGTAACCGTTGATTGACAGAATGACAAAGCTGAAGCTCGAACTTGATTGGTCGGCAGCAACCGGCGCTTTTTGGAATAACATGGGGGTCTATGAGAGGAAGGCGGAGCTCAGGAATAAATTTTCATATCGCGTTATACTAACTTTATATTATAGTATCGAACTAGACTAACACATTTAAGCTTTGTTAAAAAATGATACATAAATTGAAAACAAACAGAAACTCCGGACAGCAGCTTTAATGGTTGGCATGTTAGCAGAGGAGAAGGGATCACTCACTAATTCTCCAATTTGGGACAACAGAAGGTTGTCTACATGGTTTTGTGATTTATTTATTTTTTGACGTGATCAAGCAACAAACTATATTAAGTTTACTTAATATACTTAAGTTTATTATTTTCTTCACAGAATCCCATGTTACTGTTATTACAGTGCTACTGGTGTTTTTGTCAAATTGCAAATAGAAGTAAGTCTTTCTTAAAAAGAAAAAACAGACCATTTTCCCCCCTGACTTTTGCCCAAACAATACCTGTTTTATTCATTATTTTAATGCTGCAAAATGACACACAAAAAGCCTAAAATGTGCAGACATTAATCATGAAATGTGCCACAAGTGCTTTTTATAATCAATTCCATGACATTATATTATTGTGTTATTACTGGCATTTTAGTGAAGTTTCAAATGGAGGTTGTTACAGATGAATAAATAGGAATTCAGCTTTCTCATTATTCATGGCGTCAGGACTGAAGCTCAGCTTTCTTCCCACAACATTTCTCAAGTTGAGAACTTAAAATCCATGACGATTCTCAGTTTGTATCTATTGTGATGCGTGGACTGTGGTTGTAATTGAGTTGCTGAGCCCCTCTGTCCTGATTTCTTTTCAAAAAAGTTGAATCAAGCTTATAGAGTCAGTTTACAGTTTATGGACTCCTTCACGGACCTCATTCAACAGCTTATCTAGTCCTGTGATAAGAGGAAAGGTTTTCATAAGCTCTTTGTGTTCAAACAGATGCCAATGAGAAAGAGAGATGTCAAAGAGAGATTGATTCATGAATAACCTGTTTTAAACAGTTGTTGATCTGGGTTTGGTTTGTGGCTCACAGAAGGCGTACCAGCAATGCTACTTTTAATTTAATTTAACAGGACGAGGTTTTCATTTAGCAGCAGAAGTTTGGACATTGAACACACCTTATTACAAGAACAGACAGTAGACCTTAGGTAATGGACAAATAAAAGAAATCGATGTCGCCATTGGCTACTTCATTTTGTTAACTACAAGTCTTGTTTGACCTCAACCTTGATACCAGAGCTGAGATTACAGCTGCTGCTTCACCACACAGGTAAGATGTTAAGTTCTGAAAAACAAAACAAAACAGTGGTGCAGGAAGTATTCTGAATGTTTACTTATATTTAAAATACTTCAGCTACTCTACTGAGGTGAAAGTTAAGGTACCATCAGCAAAATATACGACTAACAACATTAAAAATATCAAGAGTAAAAGTTCTGAGTGTGTATTCTTAACTGATGCAATGATGGACCGGCATTATTTGTGAAGTTTACTTCAGTCACAATACTGCAGGTAAATTAAACAGTGCTGCCTTGACGCTGTAAGAGCTGAAACAATGAGTCGATTTAGGGTGAACAACAGACAAAATAACTCTTCCATCACTGATTAATCATGTGAGGGGGAAAATGGCAAACGATAGCCACTTTCATCCTCGAAATTTTTTTTTTTTTTCTGAACTGTCTGTAGCAAGACTGCAAAGGCCCTGGAATTCCTGAGCTGATCAAAACTCAGATAAGCTGTCCCTCTCCAGCACTGACCAACACCCATCTCTATAGGAGGATTGAGACATTTGTATTTCTGTAGGTTTTCATTCACAGAAGGATGGAGCTCCTGTGAACATTTAAACCCCTGGAATAATTTCTTCTTTTTAAAAGACAATGACTTACAATTATATGCTATGGATGTTTGTTTAATGAACTTTCATGCTAAAATCCCTTTTCAGCTTCAGGAGACCCTCAGCCGGAGACGTCTCTGCATTCCACAGATCAGATAACAAGTCGTAAAACTTTATGGCAGAAGGCTGGAACAGAGAGAGACACACTCTTTAACTGAAGAGACTAATTACTTCAAAGTTCATATTTCTAAAATTTATTTTGCTCTTTCCTGATTACCAAAGTTATAGTGAGATTATGTTGTACATCATATCCGAATTTGACAGTTATATTTGTTACAGAAGCCTAGATATCGAAATGCCTTGTTAATTGACCTCTCCCACAGGATTTTGGACTGAATTCCCTTATTAATCTCTGAATTTCCTCTCCATTTAGGTTGAATGATGACCATTGTATTTACCTGTTACCAAATCTCTGACTTGTTGTTATATTTTCACTGTGATACATATTTTTAATGTCATAAACATAAACATATAGTTATGAATGAAATGATTCACATCATATGAACATATGTATTAATCTACACATTTCACTTTCACAAAACTGAATATGGTGGGATAGACAGATCGTGTTTTGCGCGTTTAATATCATATTTTAATCCATTCTGGACTCCTCTTTCTTCTCTACTTTGTGAGAACAAAGAGATTCCAAATTCCACCAGACTCGCGCCTAAAAGTTCTCTCTCTTCGCCCAGGTCCTCCCCTTAGCTGGACCCACAGATAAAGTCAGCCGTAGCCCACATCATCGCTCTCTCTTACCGACTCTTCTCTCTTGCTATCTTAGCTTTCTTACCTCTTACCCCTCTCTTCCTCATCTGGCCCTGAGAGGCCAACCAGAGATTCCCATTATTTTCTTACCTAAAGCGCGTTTTTCCTATCTTTGAAATTCCCTCACCATCTAAGTTTGTTAACTATTTATCTCTTAATATTTTTGTAACTTAAGGAGACATTTTGCTCAATTTTAAACCAACGTTATTCATTTTAATCTGAAGAACCAATTCAGAACCAGCATTTATTTTTCTTAATTTTGACAGTTTTTCATCAACACCCATTTTTCTTGGCTAAAGCCTGAGAACCATCATTTTTAAGCACTCAGCTGAGAACTCCGGAGATCTGCTGGATCAGGTCTTTGCTTAGAACCGAGCAACCCGCGGCAGGACATCCAGGCGGCCATAACGACGACGCACCGTTCCGAACCTGTCGGTCCAGACCGTGTGCATAATCTGAAGGCCCCGCAAGTCCCAGCCCCATGACGGTTCACTTCAATAACTCCAGCTGAGTTTGCTCTGATTCCATTCTATGGGTGATGTACTAACCGCTTGGTCAATTAATTCATTTAATCAATTTATTCTTTTACAAATCATTAGAATTCTTAATCCAAATTACCGGTTACCTCGTCAGGTTAGCTCTGGCTAATCCTCACCATATTTCCTTCTCTCTCACACCTACTTCCACGTCTCTCACACATGCACACACCACACACACACTCCCACATTCCACACACACGCACGCACACACACACATGTAGTCCTGCACGCACACACACACACACACCATATCTACATTGTATATAGTTCACTTGTCATTATTTTCATAGAATAGTTAATAAATACCTCATTTTGGATCAAACTACAGTCTTGTGTTTCTTTGTGTAGAATGTGGTCAATTTAAACGAGGATTCAAGACTTTTTGATGTGAGATTGATCAAAATTTTTATGAATATTATTTTTTTATTAAAATTAATATTTTTCCCTAGAGATCTAGGGTGGTGCCCCAATTATTAATAACGAGAGCTATAAATCATAACGTAGTACCGCTACATGTCTTCCCTAATATTCCCCAGTGAATATCAGTCTTAGACTATAAATTGGAGAGAAAATTAATGTTTTTGTCATTTTTCATGATATTCTTGCAATTTCTACACAAACAAAAGATTAATTGAGAAGACAAATTCAGTTAAAGTCTCATCTGGTCATCGTCAGGGATTATTAAATACCCTGAGCTCAAAGCACTCAACTTTTGGCAAATAAATCAGCACAGGGGGCTGATTTCTTTCCCAAAAGCTGAGTCAGGCTTGTAGACCTCAGGTTATAGTTTATGGACTCCTTTAAGGGCCTCATTCTACCGCTTATTTAGTCCCATGATAAGAGGAAATGTTTTCATGAGCTCTTTGTGCTAAAACAAATGCCAATGAGAAAAAGAGCGATGTCGAAGAGAGAATGATTCATGAATAACCTGTTTAAAAGAGACAGTTGTTGATCTGGGTTTGGTATGTGGCTCACAGAAGGCGTTCCAACAATGCCACTTTAAATTAAATTGAGCAGGAAGGCATTCTCATTTTGCAGCAGAAGCTTGGAAATTGAGCACACCTTATTACAAGAACAGACAGTAAACCTTAGGTAATGGACAAACAGAAAACATATTTGTGTGTCTGCATGTTTACTTGTATGCCCTGTATTTTATGCCAGGGATTAAGCTGGGAGGGATGTTTGGTTTCTAAATGCCTCTTCAGCTTGCTCGGAACCATGTTAGCATTAGCTAACTTCTCCCGACAGAGGACACATTCGGGCTGAGGAGTGTTGACATCCCTGGTCCAACTGAAGCCATAAGACAGGTAACTGTCATGATACCATCTGCTGACAGTTTGTTTTTCTCTTTTCTTTCAGTGGGTGATGGTTGGTGGTTTGCTCCGCACAAGAAATTGCTCCATTTTCGCTCTCGTTTAGTTTCTCTCAGGTGTCAGTCTTATAATTCCAACCTGCGCAACTGCATGACCCGCAAAATATGAGTTCTCTTTGAGTTTTTTTTTCTTAAGAATTGTTTTTAGGTAGTTTGCCTCTGTATTATGAAATGAGTGCAAACAAAGCAGTGATATAGTAAATTAAAAAATAATTTTTTACTGTAATTGTGTATTGCAATAATAATGTGTGGTTGTCACAAAATCCCACGGCACCCTGGCACTTGCCTCACGGCACAGCATTTGGGAACCACTGAGGTATTATATGAGAGCTGACAACTTCTGAGTTGTGCTACGGCTTGAATGTAAGCAGGAAACCACTCCAAGTCTTTGCATGTGCAGTGCTGCTTAGGATATGAAATGGCCTCTTAAATACCCTGGGAATATAATTAAGCTTCAGCATGTCAAATAGGACATAAAGTATTACGGAATCAGCTGCATTTGTTGTCGTGTTCGTTGTTTTTTTCAGGTACCAGTCATTGAATTTAACAAGAAATTGAAGAAAACAAGGGTGGTCTAACTAAATTTTTCATGAGCCTGTTTCAGCTTACTTGGGTCGAACTAAGGGGACGCCCTGGAGAGGTGAGCAGTCTATCACAGGGCTGCATATGCAGACAGTCACGTTCACATTCACACCTACGGACAGTTTAGAATTAATAATTCAGTCACAGCCTTGATGCCAGTATTTGATTGCTTAAAGACCTTATATGGTGAAAATCAAGCTTTGAATCTCATTAACATTTTCATATGTTTTTTTAATTAAAATGTTTTTATGCTAGCTATATCTGGTTTGGATTTTTTTTGCCCCCGTGAGCATGAAATCAATTTTGAAGTTTTATTTTGATATGAAGTGGCTGCACAGTGAAGTAGTGGTTAGTGCTTTCGCCTTGCAGCCAGAAGATCCCCGGTTCAAATCCCGGGGTGGGCCTGGAATCTTTCTGCATGGAGTTTGCATGTTCTCCCTGTGCATGCGTGGGTTTTCTCTGGGCACTCCGGCTTCCTAACACAGTCCAAAAATATGTTGAGGTTAATTGATTACTCTAAATTGCCCGGAGGTGTGAATGTGAGTGTGATTGTTCGTCTGTACATGTAGCCCTGTGACAGACTGGTGACCTGTCCAGGGTGTCCCCTGCCTTCACCCGAGTCAGCTGAGATAGGCTCCAGCACCCCCTACGACCCTATTGAGGATAAAGCGGGTGTATAGAGAATGGATGGATGGATTTTGATATGAAGTTTTCTTTTTTCACTTCAATAAATAAAAATCAAATAATTTAACTCTTTTAAAAACAGAACTTTACACAATAGTTTGAGGGTAGTACAGTTTAATGCTTACTCAATAAAGCAATATAACATCAAGACTATTATATATAGATGTGTATTTACTGGGCACGTGCAAGGCAAAGCAACCTAGTGGGACACTAGGGAGTTCTACGTTCAGCGCAACTTAAATTAATTTATGCACCTTCATGCTAACTACATTCTGTGAAAGACTACTTTGGTAGACAGCACGCTCACCTGTTCTCCACATGATGTAAACTTGGTAACATGTTATAGTATGTCTTCTCAATGGGAACACATGTTCCACACGTGCATCCATTACACGTTTTCCACATGTCACCACATGGTCATGACATGTGATCGCTGGACATTTACCATCCTTAATGGTTGGCATTTTCCAGAGGAGGAGGGATCACTCACTAATTCTCCAATTTGGGACAAGAGAAGGTTATCTACATGGTTTTGTGATTTTTATTTTTATTTTTTTGACATGATCAAGCAACAAACTCTTTTAAATTTACTTCAGCACTCTCAGTTTCGAGTAAGATGCCAAAGACAGCCTAATTAATTCATGCCAATGTGGCCTTAGGCAGCACACTGAGCCCAAAGTTACCTGGGTTCAGCATCATACAGGTGTATGACATTTATACTGCTTGTTTCTACTATTATCTATCGATGAAGCTATCAGTATTACTTTTTGATTTGGTAACAAAAACTAAATCAGAAAATATCTTAGTGGGTATAATTACAGTCTAATATTCGATTTGAGATAACACTTATTTATCTAGACATAAATACGACAAGGCGCTTGACCCCGTCAGCCAGTGAATACAAAATGTCCCTGTCACTAACTAAACAGTCTTTCCCTTCTTTAGTCAACCCCAAACCCCCAACTGCTTTAGCAAACAAAGGTTTGAGAGTTTCATCCCCCTGTTGCAGTGCCCCAATGTCCTCAGGTACTTCCCACATATCCTTGGACAGTCCCATTTTACTGTCCGGCAGCCTGGACATTAGCCCCTTCTCAAACCGGCGCTGCCGGCGGGACTTTTTTGGGCCTTTTGTGCCACCCTCGAACAGGCTGCTGTCCAGAGTGGAGACGGGATTTGGATCTAGTCCCTTCCCCTGTCGCGAGTCAGGCATCACCCCTGCTTTGGCCTGGGCATGAGTGAGCACTGGACCCAACAACGCCATACTGCAGTCCCATCTTTGGCCACCAGCAACACATCCAGCAGCACTGGTAGGTCCCAACCCAGGATGACAGCAGCAGGCAGCTTTTCCACCACTCCCACCATCAGCAAGTAGGGTTGCTCATCTACCACCACCACCAGATCAGCAGTAGGGTAGGCATGACTGCCCCCGTGCACACACACAATGGTGTCCTTTCTGCTGTAATTCACCATGCCCGTGGGAATCAAGTCTCACAACTTTTGCAGCTTGTCACCCAGAATGTGACTAGCTTGTCCAAGAAGACACCACACAATGTACCACAGCTCCCTTTTATACCCCTAGTCCCTCCCCTGGACAACCACCAACTTGGCAACAGAGGGTTTAATGGCAAAAACAACACCTCATATAAAGGATTTCAAATTATTCCAATACAATCCATTGCAGTAGTAAAAATAAGTAAACAAATAAATTAATTACTGGCTTTCCCAAACAGGACTTACAACCCGCCAGACACATATTTAATAATTTCTTCCCCAATAATGGAGGGTTCCATGTCAAATGATATGAAAAAGCGTGCCACCCAGCACTTTAAAGGCGTGCCATGAAAGCAGCTCGGCTTGGTCTATGGAGGAGTGAACGGGATGCAGTAACAGCAGATGAGCGTGTGTGTGTGTGTGTGTGTGTGTGTGTGTGGGGGTGGGGGGGGGGGGGGGGTGCATCGGCACCGATTGTGCACCATCGGACGCCGACCGCAGCCAGCACAAAAGTCCGGTGGTAGCGACCAGTGCATTAAAATGATAATGCATGATTTAGACCAAACGTAGCTTGCAGGCACAGGGAACAGCGGCGCACTCTCTGCCCCGGCGCTCACCGGCACGGAGCGAGAGAGAGACACGCGTCGCCGGGGAATGACGGGAGTGTTCAACGGCGCTCCGTCACATACTGTTACTGTTATCACATTGCTACTGGTGTTTTTCTCAAATGCAATGGAAGTTTTTCAAAAACAAAAGCAAAAAACAGACGGCTTCCTCCCCTTGACTTTTGCCCAAACAATATCCATTTTATTTGTTATTTTAATGCTGCAAAATGACACACAAAATCCTGAGATGTGCAGACATTAATCATGAAATGTGTCCCAAGTGCTTTTTATAGTAAATTCCATGATATATTATTTGCGTTATTGCTGGCGTTTTTGTGAAGTTTCAATTTGAGGTTGTTACGGATGAATCCATAGAAATTCAGCTTTCTCATTATTCATGGCACCAGGATTGAGGCTCAGCTTTCTTACCATAACATTTTAAAAATCATCACAGTTCTCAGCTTCTAGCTATTGTGATGCCTGGAGCCAAACTGTGGTTGTCATTGAGTTGCTGAGCCCCTCTGTCCTGATTTCTTTTCAAAAAAGTTGAATCAAGCTTATGGAGTCAGTTTACAGTTTATGGACTCCTTCACGGACCTCATTCAACAGCTTATCTAGTCCCATGATTAGAGGAAATGTTTTTCATAAGCTCTTTGTGCTCAAACAGATGCAAATGAGAAAAGGAGAGAGATGTCAAAGAGAGATTGATTCATGAATAACCTGTTTTAAACAGACAGTTGTTGATCTGGGTTTGGTTTGTGGCTCACAGAAGGCGTACCAGCAATGCTACTCCAAATGAAATGAACAAGGTGATGTTTTCATTTCGCAGCAGAAGTTTGGACATTGAACACACCTTATTACAAGAACAGACAGTAGACCTTAGGTAATGGACAAATAAAAGAAATCGATGTCGCCATTGGCTACTTCATTTTGTTAACTACAAGTCTTGTTTGACCTCAACCTTGATACCAGAGCTGAGATTACAGCTGCTGCTTCACCACACAGGTAAGATGTTAAGTTCTGAAAAAAACAGTGGTGCAGGAAATATTCTGAGTAGAATAGAATAGAATAGAATCACTTTATTCATCCCTGAAGGGAAATTCAGTTGTCAGGGTTCTTATCTGTTTCATTTTGAATTGAATAGCCTGACTGCTGATGGTATGAAAGATTTTCTAAATGTTAACTTATATGTAAAATACTTCAGCTACTCTACTGAGGTGAAAGTTAAGGTACCATCAGCAAAATATACTACTAATAACATTAAAAATATCAAGAGTAAAAGTTCTCAGTGTGTATTCCTAACTGATGTAATGATGAACCGGCATTATTTGTGCAGTTTACTTCAGTCACAATACTGTAGGTAAATTAAAACAATGCTGGCTTGAAGCTGTAAGAGCTGAAACAATGAGTCGATTTAGGTTGAACAACAGACAAAATAACTCTTCCATCACTGATTAATCATGTGAGGGGGAATAAATGGCAAACAATAGCCACTTTCATCCTCGAAAATGTTTTTCATCTGAACTTTCTTCCCTAATATTCCCTAGTGAATATCAGTTTTAGACTATAAATTGGAGAGAAAATGCAGTTTTATTTGTGATTTTCAGTATTTTCTCACATTTTATGACAGATGAAGTATGAAGAAAATTCTGTTAATGTCTTATCTGGTGGTCTTCCGGAGTTTTATATACTCTGAGGTCAACGCATGACTTTACCATTACATGAAATCCTAAATGTAGTTATTGTTTCAGGAAATGTGGTTAGATGAAACGAGAACCTCAGTCACCCACGTCATCTGTTTCTAACTGAAATTAACCCTCAACTTCAGTCGACAGCGGCTCTAAACAGCTCACAAATGAAAGATGTTTCTTCTCTGAAGAAAGTGTGTCACGATGATAACAAAGTGCGCTGTTATACTGAATGAAGGTCATATTCTCATCGACATCAGTGAAGCTTGTTTTGCATGCATCACACATATTGTTGAGGCACAATCAGCTGCTTATGTAGCTATGGGAACGAAGAGAGCAAACGGGAGAATGGTGTGTGAACCTGGGAAGTTTATTTCATTCTGTTGATGCTGTTTTTTCCTCCAGATGTGAAGCTGATGTGGTGACAGAGACGACACCACAATGTATGCCTTGTATGTCACCACCGTGCCACTCCCCCAGCCTATGTTCTGATTATTGACCGCTGCAGAATCGCTGGGGCTTTAATTAGTGCTAGTGTAACTAATTGACTTGCACAGAAGAGACATTGATGGGAGGCAAGAAAATGAATTAATGAGGAGAGGCATTGGCAGATTAAATGGTACTGCTGAAAAGTAAAAATGGATGTCTGATCTCCCAATGAAATGGACATTTACATCGAAGAAAACAAAACAAAGCCATTCATGTGGTCTGCATGTGAGTGAGTGTGTGGGTGGGTGTCGGTGTGTGTGGGCATCTCTGTGGAGTGTGTATCTCCATGTACATGCACAGTTATGTGTTTGTGTGTCTCTGTGTGTAGCCTTCATCAGAACTCATGGAACTAGATGTTCATTTAGTTGACAGCAGAAATCTCTCAAACGCTGGATATGCTTCGATGTAAAGTATGTTAACCTTTAAAACAAAACCGGCCCTGGCCCCTCTCATTCTCCTGTAATTGCTTGCACTGGGTAAGCACACTCGCCTGAAAAGGTTATCGTGTTCCTTGTCAGTTGTCATGATGAATGAGCAAACATAGCAGGAAATGAAAACGGGAAGCTTAGAAAATCTACTGAAGCCGGCATGTAGAATTTGCACAAAATAATGCTCAGTTGTTCAGTATCGGCAAATTATTAAACAGCAAACAAACAAAAAAGGGAGGCAATGCAAGCAGTAGGTGAAGGAACACACTCAAGAAGGAAGGATGGATTCAACGCTGCTACACTGCTGCTGCATTAATATTCACTAGAGTCTAGTACAACCTCCAAGTTTCTGCTGGCATATTCTGTTTTCTCCAGTGATGTGTGTCCACTGTGTGTGTGTGCGCGTGTGTGTGTGTGTGCGTGCGTGCGTGCGTGCGTGCGTGTGTATGACAGACAGTTAACATGCACAGCAATGGGGATGCATGTATCTAGTGTGGATATAATCATGTGTGACGTGTACGTGCATCTTTTCTGTGCATCTATACACACATGAATAATTACATATGCAGTCCATGTATGTTGTGTATATCAGTAATGCTGGTCTGCATTATAGTTTGTGCTACTTTGTGCATCTGTTCACACACAAAAACGATTATGTGTGCAGTGTTTGGTTTGTCTATCATTACAAAGTAAACGTGCTCGTGCTCACGGATTATTTGCATTGACGACTTAGTGAACCAGGATGTGTATACATGACCGTCTTTGTGAGTCTCTCTGTGAACAACTTCCGGGTGGGCAGCAGATGTAATCATGTACATTTTGTCCACATTGCTGCATGTTTGTGTGTCTGCATGTTTACTTGTATGTCCTGTATTTTTGCTCGTTTGTGTAAGAAGGCCAAGCAGCCTGGGTGATCTCAGGGAGACAGTCGGCAGCATTGATAAGCTGAAGGTGGAAGGTGAATGGCAGGTGAAGGCTGTTATCACCAGAGGTTTGCTCAGGATTCGGCACCACTGCCTGCTGGACCCTGGAAACTCATTCTGACAGATGCATCTCGTCCCTGGCTGTTAACACTTGGTGGGGGGCTGATGACACTTGCTCGACCAAGCGGTTCAGAGTAGCGTTAGCCAGCGCCACGTAGAGCAAACCTGCAATTTATACTTCTGCCCCAGGCATTAAGCTGAACAATGACATGCAAATGTGAGCCCTCATCCCCCAAATCCAGAACCTGACAACCACAGTTTCCTCATAGATGCTTATCTACTATGTTCTGTTCTTCTCTAATTTAAAAAATCTCACTGTGAGATGATTTTGTGATGATGAATCAAATGCTCTGATCATTGTCATTGTGTAAACTAGTAGTTGTGTTTGCTGATATATATATATATATATATATATATATATATGTAGCGATGGAGAATTATTCTGAAAAAAACATGCTGCATCTCAGTAACGCATCGAGGAGCATCTGTTTTTGAACCGTACAGATGTATGCACAATAATTTTTACAGCAGCAGTTTTTCCTTCCACCTCCGATGTGCTCACAACAATAGTTTTCTTCTTAAAGCCACACCCCCAGAAATCAACTGGTTCTCATCTCTGTTCAATTAAAGGTCCCATAATGCTGTCATATTGATTCAGCTGGTCCTTTTCAAACTGTTAGCTTACAAAATGAGTCATTTACCATATTGGGCACTGCATCCACAGGAAGCTCTAATTGGAGCTTTTGCACATGGAAAAAAAAGAAAAAAGAATTACTCTGATTTTGTCAAAACGAACCACAAATAAAATGACTATGAATTACTATTTTTTCCCAAGAGTAAAATAAAAACATATCTTCAACTCAGACAATTGACATGTGGCTCAGTGCCAGGGAAAAGGAGGTGCTTTTGGAATGCTGCCAATTCTGTTTTCTCAATTTCTTCTTTTCTCTTTTCAGATTAGAGAGAGCAAACGCAGAGGAGGTGACCCTTATCATATCCTGAAGGAGATGAGACATAGAGCATGACCCTGTGTTTGTCTACAGTGCCAAAGAAGAGCCAGGGAGAAGCCTCCCTGGCCAGAGAATCGCCGCCTTCCTAGCTCCATCGGGAGCTTTTTTAGCCTGCTTTAAGCTGCACTTTGGGGCTCAAATGTTCTCCTGACTCCACCAGGAGGCTCTCTCCAACCCATCTGTCAGCTCAGATAACCCTCTGATTGTTGGCAACCACATGTTTGAGGTGACTGTATGTGACCGCCGTCGCCCATTCTTGAGCAGCAGCAGCCTCCTGTGACCCCGGTCTGCACCATGCAGTGGAGACGGCGGCACTGCTGTCCCATCAAGATGACCTGGACCGTCAAGCGCTCGCTGTTTCGGACCTATGTGACTGGTCTCCTCTCACTGGCTCTGCTCTTCACTCTCTTTTTACTTTTCAGCCACCAGGACTGGCTGCCAGGACACAGTGGGCCTCGTGAAAACCCACTGGCCTATGCCGTCAGGGGCTTCCGCACTCCCAAGGGAGAATCCAACCAGAGCAGCTCCCTGAGGAGCCTGTGGAGGGAGGCGGGGTATGTACCACCAAAGCCTCTGCTCAACCTCAGCTCTCAGCAAGCGGAGGGTGCAGCAGGAGAGGCAACAGGAGGAATAGGAGGAGGTGGGGACTCCATGAGCACTAACAATAGTTTACAGAAGGAGATGGGTGTAGGAGGGAAGCTCAGCGCTCAGCCCTACCGCTACATCCTGAACGAGCCCTTCAAGTGCAGGGACAGCACACCCTTCCTCATCCTCCTCATTGCTGCAGAACCAGGACAGGCTGATGCCCGCAATGCAATCCGCCAGACATGGGGAAATGAGAGTGTAGCAATGGGCTTGGGGTTTGTCCGTCTGTTTCTGCTCGGCACAGGAACGACTTCAGACACCGTCCTCCAGAGCAGCATAGAGGAAGAGAGCCGTGTTTATCATGATATCATCCAACAGGACTATCGGGACACTTACTACAACCTGACCGTCAAGACCCTGATGGGCATGAACTGGGTGGCCACCAATTGCCCACATGCCTCCTATGTGATGAAGACAGACAGTGACATGTTTGTCAATACAGAGTATCTCATCCAGAAGTTACTGAAACCTAAGATCCCTCCAAAGCAGAGGTACTTCACCGGCCACCTGATGACAAATCATGCACCAAACCACAACAAGGACAGCAAGTGGTACATGCCACCAGAGTTGTATACAGACAAGCTCTACCCAATATTCTGCTCAGGCACAGGATACGTGTTCTCAGGGGACATGGCCGAGCTGATCTATCAGGCCTCACTCAGCATACGCAGGCTTCACCTGGAAGATGTTTATGTGGGGATCTGCCTGGCGAAGCTGCGCATTGACCCAGCTCCACCTCCCAATGAGTTCCTCTTCAACCATTATCATGTGCCTTACTCCAGTTGTAAGTACAGCCAACTGATCACATCCCATGGATTCAACCCCTCTGAAATCATCAGGGATTGGAACCACCTGCAGAGCAACAAGAATAAGCCTTGTTAAGCCATTAACATAGTAAAGTTCCATGGAGAGAGGCCTCCATGATGGACCCTGTGACTACAACCTGCTTCAAAAAAGGGAAGCTGGTCCACTGTAACTACTGCTGGTGGAGGGCATGTTGAACTCAGCACTATACACTATATGGGGAAAAGCACATTGTTTTTGGTATTGTGTAGTAAAGAGTAGTGCAGTTTGTCACATTCTAGGAATAATATTTGAAAAAATTGAAAAATTATGACACAGTTGTGCTTACACAGACAAAGACAAATGTCCATGTAATATGTTGAAAAGTTACACTACCTAAATAGGAATGAATGATGAATCTTTGACATTGACCAGTTATGCTGCCCTGTTTCTCAGTGTTTACTTTACAGATCTATCAAAGAACACTGATCTGAAGAGGTTTATCTGTCATACACTGTATTTAATTTTAAAAAACATTTACATAAAAGCACCCAGAATCACATCTGAGATGACTGAGATTGTATTTTTTAAAGCCTTACATTGAGTATGACTCTGCACTTGAGCCAATGTGCAATGAATCAAATAATTAAATGTACTGAAATCTTATATATATCTATATAGTCTTTGTGGTACAGCTGGTCAACAGCTGTACCACCAATTAAGTCAGGGATACTTTTCTTCATGACACAGTGTTCTACTTTTGGGTTTTGTAATGAGAATCCTTAAAGCAGTTAATATAGCATTTTATATAGTATTTCTTTGAAGCGGGTGTAACAGTCTGGAAGTGCACGTATCTCAGCAAACACAAGAAAGGTTGGTGGAGTCAGGGTCCCAGAAACATGCAGCTATTGAAGATACAGATTCTGATAATATAATGGTTCATTTTAGCAGGAAGTAAAAGTGCAGTTAATGATGATTTCAGATTAAATGACTCACTTACCGAGAGCCATTGATATAGCCAGTTCTTCATATGGTGTAACTTTTAACAAAAAAAAGTGAAAGCAACACACACAACATCAACAAGAGGTGTCTTTATATATAGATTTTTTTGTGGGCCCAAACTTCTCTTCTCACTATTCTGCTTCAATGTTCCCTCACAGGTAGTTGCATTGTTGCCAAACAATCATGCCATCCAAAAACACAAAAGTGAACAAACAATGGACAAATAACGAAGTTTAGTTTTTACCAACAAACCAGTGATCATGGATAAAATGTAATATTGTATTCAGTGGACCTTGGAGAAATGCATTAACTTCCAACTAGAAAAGTAAAACATTTGAAGAAGTTCAGGTCAAGTAGAAACATTGTGAAGAAAAACAATGTCAAGGCTGAATGATGAGAGATGAATTAAACATTCAATGCCCCCAGGGAATATAAAATATTCTGCAGCAAAACACCTAAGTATAGGTTTAATTAAAAACGAATGCATATGCTTTTAAATGTCTGCCAGTGTTAGGAAACTGAACTTTAGCTTGCAAAAATGAATGTGTATTTTTGGATGTGTATCTGCACATTTTGAGATGGAGGCAGGCAATAAATGAACACACACTCCAGTGCTCAGGGCCTCCAAGAAAATATAGAAATGGGCGATGACTTGAAAATAGCCTATATCAGACTAAGGTAACCTAATTAAGCTAATGCAGAGCCGGTGTTGCTGCACTTTTCCCACAGACTTCACTACACACCCGTCAGTCTCATCTTAATCACCTATACGTTTGAGTGATTCTGTTAAACGCATCGTAGAATGGGTAAAGTTCACACAATGGTATATTTTAAGCTGCTAATCACTAAGCAGAAGAGTCTTTAGGGAGGAGGAAGCTGAAATGGTGAAGACAGCAGAGGGAGAGAATATCAAGATGTTCATCTCAGATAAACAGTACAGCAGCAAGGAATTATTTGATGCTGAGGCCACAGGCAGAGAGACAACAGCTTTGTTTGTTTTTGTGTTCACATTCACATCTAAGAGTGTGTGTCATAGTATCAACCTCAGTTTAATAGTTGTCACACCACAGCAAGTTAATTTACAGATATTTTATTGTATTTATCACTACTGCTTGCATCACTAAATGCATACAAAGTATCCATTTTGACAAACTGTTTTAGTCAAATTTACATCTGGAAGTAAGTCAGGGATACTTTCCTTCATGACTCAGTGTTCTACTTTTGGGTTTTGTGATGAGAGTCCTTAAAACAGGTAATATAGCACTCTATATAATATTTCTTTGAAGCAGGTGTGACAGTCTGGAAGTGCACATATCTCAGCAAACACAAGAAAGGTTGGTGGAGTCAGGGTCCCAGAAACAAGCAGCTACTGAAGATACAGATTCTGATATTATATGGTTCATTTTAGCAGGAAGGGCTGCACAGTGGAGTAGTGGTTAGCACTTTCGCCTTGCAGCCAGAAGATCCCCGGTTCAAAATCCCGGGGTGGGCCTGAGATCTTTCTGCATGGAGTTTGCATGTTCTCCCTGTGCATGCGTGGGTTTTCTCCGGGTACTCCAGCTTCCTCCCACAGTCCAAAAACATGCTGAGGTTCATTGGTTACTCTAAATTGCCCGTAGGTGTGAATGTGAGTGTGATTGTTTGTCTGTATATGTAGGCCCTGCGACAGACTGGTGACCTGTCCAGGGTGTCCCCTGCCTTCGCCCGAGTCAGCTGGGATAGACTCCAGCACCCCCCGCGACCCTAGTGAGGATAAAGCGGTGTATAGAGAATGGATGGATGGATTTTAGCAGGAACTAAAAGTGCAGTTAACGATGAACTTCAGGGATAAAACAGGGGAGCTAAAGAGTCACAAGGACAAAAGGTGCCACTGGTTGTTTATAATCTGGTCAAACATTAAGCTCCCATCTTCCATGTCAATACTTTTCAACAAGGTAGCATCAGTTAGCTGATCTACAATAACTTCCCTGATCATCTGAAGTCAGATGGCATGATGGTGACACATTCCAGAATATGTTGAACTGTTCACTTTTCAACATTTTTGGTTGCAGTGATTTAAAGTATGTTAAGAGAGACAAGGACAGAAGTCTGGTCTAGACTGTACTCAGAGCACTCAGGTAGTCAGAACTGGTTTTATGTCAAATTATGTGTTTCAGATCACAGCGCATCATTCATCATTCCCTCAACACAGTGTCCTAAGGTATAAGCAGTAATACATGTTTATAGCAAACTATTACATTGTTTGCGTCAGATATAAATGTTTATTCATAAGTAGCTATACCTCCTCCTGTGGTCACTCCTGAGTGGAGAATTAAACCAGTGTTTATAGTAGACAATATTATTACTGTACATTTATAAAGGCTTAAAATGTGCTATCCATTGCACCACATGGCTGCCCCTAAGTACAGCCACAATGTTGCAATCATTGAATCTTTGTGAAGTTTTTTTGTTGTTGTTGTTTTGTTTTAGCACATTACAGGGAAAATCCTGTCTTTTCAATGATTTAACAGAAATTTCATATCATTGTAAAGCATCAGGGATCGTGACAGACTTCATCTTCATCCAACTTTTTCCTTATCAGATAAAAATGTTGCTGTCCAGGCTATAGCTCCAGGTCCTTCCCACTTCCTTGTGTATTCCTGTTTTCAATTCCTTGTGTTTCCTGTGTTTGTCTCTCCAGCCCAGTCTTCATTTCCAAACTCACAGACTCTCCAGCATCTGGCTGCTCGCTGTTGCACAGCTGTAAAGTTGTTTGTATTTTCAGTCAAACATCTGCATGGTGTTTACAGATGTTTGTGGCTCTACTGGTAGTTTGCTGAAATACCTATAAAAATACTGAAATGTGAAAAACAGGAAGTGATGCAGCTGATCAAAATGAGACCAAAACACCAGTCCAAGTTCACTTTTTATTTACCGGTACTTCTTCATTCCAATGTGTTGTTTCCATATAACGTGTGCTTGGGTTCAGACCTCCCTCTTTGTTTGTCTTTGTGTGTCTTTAGGAGTGGTATCTACATTTTTATGTAATTATATCAGTCGGCTCAGTTGTTCTTCATTCCTTCAGCATGTGTGATTTAAACAGGTTTTCCAGCTACTCATCACCTGTCCAGTCAGTCTACCAGGGTGTTATCAACAAAACAGCTTCTTCATGTTCAGTTCTTTGTGTCTACAAGTTTTAGTATCTAACTTTTTTTTTGTTCTTCAGGTTGATAACTCATCATGTCTGCCTGCATCCTTACTGCCACCGGCAGCCATCTCCAGTCTTCTGTCTCTGCAATCCAACCTCACAATCCCCTCTCACCTTCTCAGCCTACATTAATTCTGACTTTTAACCTCGTTGGGCTTTTCCATTTGGAGCCTTTACATTAATTGTTACTCCTCGTGATAAAAAGCTTTATTTCACTACCGTGTTTCTTTTAAAAGCTTCTAGAATCACTAAAGGCATCCCACATGTAAGAGTGCAACATTGTGTATGGACAGTACTGCAAGTATGTGGGTAATGTTGGTTTTCCTATTTAACATCAGAATGGCATAGTTGTCTCATATGTATAATAATTATGGATGCAATGATGGTTTATTTATCTATGTTTATTGCCATTGTAACATCATGCAGTGTGAGATTCTGTGTAGAACAGCAGCCTCTTTGATTTGGATGATGTCAGTAGCTCCATAGAAGAAGGGCACTGCTAATGAAGACTGTATTTTGTGTGTTTTTTTTTAACTAATTACAGGACTTAAAGACCCGAAGCACAAGAATGACAACTCAGTCTCAGATAGGACAAACACTGAATGAGACAGCTACCAAGATTCGAGCCGTGTCGGCAAACACAAATTAGAATGTACAGAATGTGGGAACGGTCCGTGTACGTCACCGTCATTCTATTTTCGATTTGGGGTCAAAACACCAAAAACAGATAACGGCCGCTTCCCGTTTTTCGTTTTCAAAATAAAAATCAGAAAACAGAAACCAATCCGTTTTCCGATTTTCTTTTTTTTTTAAATAAAAACGGATATCAAAAAACAAATTAGAAGTTAAATTTCATTTTTTGATGTCCGTTTTTTAACTACACTTTTGCAAGACAAACATCAGAAATGACGGCGACGTACACGGACCCACTCTCCTAGAACCACATCAAAACACAAATGTTGTTAAACTGCACAAACACGAGTGCAAATAGTGCTTCCCTCACATGTTAACGTGCTTGGTGGTAGGGTCCATGCAGGGATCTTACCCTTAACCCTGCCCTCACAAGCCTTGACGTTTCTTGATGACAGGTAGCTGGCCATCATTTTGCGGCCAAATGATGATCCAGTCTGGAAGAACATTTAATGTTGAAAATTGTGTATTCTGAGCCAGAGCACCCAGAAGGTGGCGATGTTCACATTATTACTATGACATTTGAACCCGGTCTCACGGGGATTCGTGAAACTGTGACGTAAGTTTTTGTTTCGGTTTCGTGCGCACCAACACGATGTCGTCATGTTTTTCGTGCAGCTCACCACGAACGAAACTGGCTGTGGTAATCACATCTGAAAGTGGTTTATACTGGCGGATTCATGACGATCTAAGCTGTCCATCGGCGTTTGCGGCCGCCGCCGCGGCCGCCACCGCAGCCGCCGGACATCCGGCCGCAGCGGCGGCCGCAAACGCCGATGGACAGCTTAGATCGTCATGAATCCGACGAATTCGCATAGGAACTTAAAGAATGTCTGGCGGCCGCGGTGGCGGCCGCGGTGGCGGCCGCGGTGGCGGCCGCAAACGCCGATGGACAGCTTAGATCGTCATGAATCCGCCGGTATAAACCACTTTCAGATGTGATTACCACAGCCGGTTTCGTTCGTGGTGAGCTGCACGAAAAACATGACGACATCGTGTTGGTGCGCACGAAACCGAAACAAAAACTTACGTCACAGTTTCACGAATCCCCGTGAGACCGGGTTGGACATTCAGATATAGTGGATGAGATTGTTCACAAAGTATATAAAAACTAGGCATGCAATTATGATAGACCGCTTCGGCAGTGCTGTTCTGACTATTACATTTATTTCTTAAGTCACCCTAGTCCTGTGAATAAATAAGACAGCAGTGAAATCCATTGTACCCGATTTGCTTGCCCTTTGTGGTAACTCTTGTGATATTAGGCTATAAAAATAAATTTGATGACTGATTTGATTGCTTGACGTTTGTCATCCATTGAAATAATAATTAATAATTATCAACAAATCGGACGCTGATCGCTTTTTATGTGGTGTGTCATGAATCCAGGACCATAACAATAAATATCATCAAAATACACTGTTAATGGACTATGTATAAATGAAATTTCACTCGTTTTTCATTATCCGTTTTTATTGGGAAAATAAAAATGGAATAACGGTCAATATTCTGTTTTCTGATGTTTTTCTTGCAAAAGTGTAGTTAAAAAACGGATATCAAAAAATGAAATTTAACTTCAACTTCTAATTTGTTTTTTGATATCCGTTTTTATTGAAAAAAAGAAAATCAGAAAACGGATTGTTTTTCTGTTTTCTGATTTTTATTTTGAAAACGAAAAACGGGAAACGGCCGTTATCCGTTTTTGGCGTTTTGACCCCAAATCGAAAATAGAATGACAGCGACGTACACGGACCGGGAACCTCAGCTAGTTACCTTGCTGCAAATTTCCAGTTTGGGAAATCAGGAGATTTGGTCATCAGCTTTCAGCTGGAAACATGGAAAGAGGTGCAATGACTTCCCAAAGCTGAAGGGTGACCAAAGCGTCTTTACTTTCCCAGTTTTAGAACCGTGTCGGCTGAAATATACTGGAGATGCCACAAACATCCACCCATACCTCACTAGAAAACAGTGGATTGATATGTGCAGTGTAAAACTGTATCTGTGATGACAAAACAAGTGATTAGTGACTACTGTGCTGGTGTATGTGGGTTTGGTTGGTGGCAATCTATGAGACGTACTAGCAGTCTTCGGGTAAGATAATATAATATATCGTAGGCTGAAATTAGTATTTTCCGAACAGAATCGTTCTTTCTTAGATATGCTAATTGTTTCTTTGTTTTTAAAATACATGAATTGAAAAAAAATGCATTGTATGTCAGCTGGGTTGCTAAAGACAGAAAAAAAAATGTATATAGGAATGTTTAAGGAAAAAGCACTCATGGGTTGAGGTTTCTATTTCAGCCAGTATGGTCAAATGCCCCTAACATTGTTGCATTTTCGTACCATTTTCTATAATTATGCATAACCTAAACCTATCTCCTGAGCCTGAACTTTCTATTTGCTCGCTTTTTTTACTTTTGAGACTGACTTTAGAAAAGAAACTGCTGCTATTTATCACAAAGCACATAAGACTGCCACCATCAAAATGATAGAGTAGTATGAGAATTGAACCCTGGTCAATAGAAACAAAAATAAATATCAAGCCATGTGTGATAGTGATTTTCAATCATTGGATGCAAGAGTTTGAGAAAAAGTCCTATAGCTAAGACTACTAAATGGATGGTGGTACTTGTTTTGTTGGTCAAAGATAACTCCAATTTGCTGCTTTTTTCATGGTCCAGAACGTTCAACTACATCCTCAAAAGTTAACAAATCAGCCCTTTGTTTCGGACCCGGTAGTTGTGGAGTTCTACCAAAGTGCCAGCTCTCATAGTTGTTTCCTGTGACATCATCAGTTGAAATGGAAAGTAATGACGCTTCCTTTACAATGCAGTGACCAGCTTTTTAGGTCTCACAGTCACCCCCAAAGAAAACAAGAAAATCCAAATTCCTTCTCAAAGCCCCTGTCATTCCTGCTTGGTGCAATTCATGAAATAGGGAACTGGTCCCAGGTATTCATCACCCTCCATTAGCGATGATTAAAGTCATGGCTCACAGCGAGAAGATGTTGGGAATAAGGTTGGGTATCATTCATGCGTGTCGTGTGCAATCAGAGCGCCAAATTACCAGCATCCGGCAGCACTCAGCCCTTCAACAAATGAAGAAAATGAAAGAGGGCAGGAGAATGAAAAGGGAGTAAGGAGGAAGAAAAGAAGGATAAAAGAGGTGAGAGAAAACCCAAGGCAGAGATAGGTAGACTGCACTGCTTGCAGAGAAAGGAAGAAGCATTGCACGATGAAGTAGGAGGGCATAGAGTAAAGCCAGGTGACTGTACAGGTAAAAGAGAAAAGGATGAGGAGGAAAGAGAAAAATAGCACGATGGAGGAAGTGATGAATGAACAGGAAAGAAGCGGTGACTGATCAGTATTGAAAACCTGCACTGCTGTAAATGTGCTTTAAAAAAAGGCTAACAGTGGAAAAGGATTGAGATGTCTGCAATGATGGAGTGGAGGCTGCAGGCCGGCTTTAACATCACTGCTCACTGTTCCTCAGAAACCATGGAAGAGGAAATACACTTGAGGAAGAGACAAATCTCCTGACCTTTCCATAACAACCAGGCCTGCAAACTGACTAATGCCTCTCTGTGGGCATGACTGATGAATCCTAATGGAAGTTTTAGGTGTGGAGTAGCTGCGTTTGACAGAGAAAATGAAAAATATCACCTGCTGCAGCTAACCACTGTAGAGCACAGAAAAGCAATAATGACTGCGGCCATGCTAAGCAAAATGCCGAAATAAGATGAGAAGCTGATTTTCTGGTCTTTTTGAACCCCTTAAAACATTTTTATTTCTTAGAAAAAAAAACTGTTTTGTCATTTTAATGAGACCAGCATTAATTAAAGTCAGCACAGGCTTAGGCTAAACCTAAATTCACTGTCTCCCCCTGGTTCCTGAACAATGCCAGTTTTAATAAAGTCGACATCTTAGTGGTTTATCACTTATGAAACCCAATCACTGAAGAGGATAATTCAAAATAAACTCTCTAAAATATTTTAACTTAGCCAATATAAGTGCCATAGCCTGGAAAGGAATGGACACCATTTGTACAATGCGTTTAACTGTGGATAAATTATTTATAATTCAACTTAATTTTAACAAGTGGTTGCCAGAACTAACAAATTTCATACAGTAACACTAAGTAATTCAACTAAAAAGGTGTCTTTAGTCTAATTTATTTACCTTATCTTCTAACATAAGATAAATTAATATGACAACAATGCATTAAATTGTAGAAATGATTTATAATATTTGATATTAAAACTAAATAGTAACAAATGGGTGACAGCTCGCACTGAACTGAACAAGTCCCGCTAGAGTAACAACTGCATCCTGACAATTCTTTTTTTTTTTTTTTTTTTTTTTTTTTGGAATTAAAGAGGTGTTTAAATGTTACGGTGTTTTCCTTTTTTAGTTGTGAGCTAAAAATTATGAAATGAAACACATCAGTGTATGAAGACTGGTGCTAAGATTAACAGTACAGCCACTCTTTGCCATTCCCATGGTGTAAACTGTATGCTGCTGGCACATCAGAGACATGCACAAGATGTTGTTCGGTGGCGGTACCACCCATGTCAACATTCAACACTGATGGATGTATGGGACTTGTATAGGACATGAGAAGATTGGAAGAGGGGTGGTGACTGTCATTTTTCTCTTGTCCCAGCCCCCAGACGACCAAATTGAATTTCAAATAAAACAGTTAAAATGAAATTTAAATTTATTATTTTTCTTCAAAGATGTCTCTTGTAAATGTGGGAACATTTCTTTTAAATAACATAATTTTTATATAATAATTATTATGCATGGAAAGTGTGTCCCACAACATGTTACCACAACTTTTTTTCAGCTGGTAGAAGAAGAAAACAGTGAATCACATGAAATGCTGGAATTAACATCATCAAACAGTTTTCCAAAAGAATGGGTAGAGTAAATGTCTTCTCTTCTGTTTTTCATTTTTTCATAGCATTGTCAGCCTTGATTGAATGTCTTGCTCTACCTCATGTTATCAGGATAAGACAAATTCTTTTCACTTTTTTCTTTTTTTCTCTCTTTTTTTCCATCAATAAGTTTGTCCTCTTGGTCAACAGTAACAGCAGGCTAAATATCTAGCCTCTACTCATGAGAGAGAGAAAAAGAGAAGCTAATATTAGCGTGGATTAGCAACCCTGTTACTGTAATTAGGGTTAGCAAACAACAACAACAACAAAACATGTAATAAAAATTTTACCATTGAAGTGTAAGCTGAGCTAACCAAGCCTTTGATAGTTTATTAGCTATTATTGATGAATATGTAGCAGAACACTGTAAAAGAAAACAAATACTTTTCAAAAAAATTGAAGTCCAAATGTCTTCCAATTCTGAAATGACCCATACTCCTTAAGCTGTTATCTTCTTGTATAATTTGTCCATAATCTGTATATTATATATATGTCATTCATATATATCCTTATATCCATATCATATGTCTATTAGGATAGCATGTTAATTGCACCTGTACAGTATATTTAGCTTCCCAATAATCTATATATCATGTCCGTATTCATTCATATATATCCCGATACTATGTTCATCGACATAGTATGTTTATTGCAGTGTATATTACAATCTGTAAATCTGTGCATAGCATCTCTATTCGATGAATTATGTTTAATAATAATAATATGTTCAATTTATATAGCGCCTTTCACAAACCCAAGGTCGCTTTACATAAACAAAGAGAACAACAAAACAAAAACAAAACTACAAGGAGGAGGAGGCAAAATGATTATTGAAAAGATGAGTTTTGAGCAGAGATTTGAAAGTAGAGAAGGAGTGACAATCACAGAGGGATTGGGGGAGTGAGTTTCAGAGCTTCGGGGCAACAGCACAGAAAGACACCCCCCCCCCCACGGTGGAGAGTTTGGTTTGAGGGATGGAGAGGAGGTTGGAGCTGGAGGACCGGAGAGAGCGAGAGGGTGAGTAGGGGGTCAGAAGTTCATTGAGGTTTGAAAGTGAGAAGGAGAGTTTTGAATATGATGCGGGACTGAGCCAGTGAAGTTGACGAAGGATGGGAGTGATGTGAGAGGAGCGGTTGGTGTGAGTGAGGACACGAGCTGCTGAGTTCTGGATGTACTGAAGTTTCTGTAGGGATGATGCTGGGAGACCGAGGAGCAAGGAATTGCAGTAATCTATACGGGACATGATGAAGGAGTGAACCAGAGTTTGTGCATCAGTGTCAGTGAGGAAAGGCCGGAGGCGAGCGATATTGCGGAGGTGAAAAAAGGCAGTCTTAGACAGCTGCTTTATGTGAGGTTGAAAACTGAGGGTGGAGTCGAAAAGTATGCAAAGGTTTTTAACAGTTGAAGTGGGTGTAAGAGAGACAGTGTCAATGGAGAAAGAGAAGTGGGAAAATTTATTAAGGGGTGACTTGGATCCAATAAGAATGATTTCTGTTTTATCAGAGTTAAGTTTGAGAAAGTTGTGATGGAGCCAGGATTTGAGATCAGAGAAACAAACAGAGAGTTTTTGATGGGGGAAGTCAGTGGGGGATTTGGAGCTGAGATACAGCTGGATATCGTCAGCGTAACAGTGAAAATTGAGGCCATGTTTGCGGATGATGTGACCAATGGGAAGAATGTAAATGAGGAAAAGTAACGGACCAAGAACTGAACCCTGGGGAACACCACATGTGACCAGTAAGGTGGAGGATTTGTGAGGACCGAGGGTGACAAACTGTTTTCTATTGGTGAGATATGACATCAACCACTGAAGAGCCAAATCAGAAATACCGACGGAGGAGAGACAGGAGATGAGGATGGAGTGGTTGACCGTGTCGAAGGCTGCAGTCAGGTCCAGGAGCAGGAGGACACTGACTGAGCCCTTGTCTACAGACAGGAGGAGATCACAACACGCAGGAGGGCGGTCTCAGTGCTGTGATGCTTACGGAAACCTGACTGAAAGGTTTCATAGAGAGAGTGAGTGGACAGGAAGGACTGAAGCTGGGCAGCAACAACCCTTTCCAGGACCTTGGAGAGAAATGGAAGGTTGGAGATGGGTCTGTAGTTGGTGAGAGAAGATGGATCCAGTTCGGGTTTTTTCAGGATGGGGGTGACAGCAGCAGCTTTGAGAGCAGAGGGGACAAGACCAGAGGAGAGAGAGGAGTTAATGACAGTGGCAAGATGGCCACACAAAACAGATTAACAGGCCTTAAGCAGATGAGTGGGGGCAGGAACAAGCTGACAGGAGGACGGATTGGACTTAGATATTATTTCAGTGATTAAGGAGGGGTTGGCAGGAGTAAAAGAGGAGAGTTTAGAGACAGCAGGAGGAAAATTAGGGGAAGATGGTGGCTGAGAGGAAGAGGAGGAAAATGAGGAGTATATTTTCTTTATTTTATTTATTTTATTTAGTTATGTTTAGAAGAAACCATTGTTATTTCATATTTAGACTACATCAAGTCTTATTCACCCTGTATCTCTGTACATTTTTTAAATCTTGCACTTGCAACTTATTGCACTTTTGGTTAGGTACCAAACAGCATTTTGTTACTTGTACACATGTAACAACAATAAAGTTGAATCTAATTGAATCTAATTTATATTTGCATAGCATCTTTTGAAAACAAACAAAGGCAAGTCAAGACACCATTTATTATGAAGCACATCTGAGACAACAGCTGATACACCAAAGTGCCCCATACTAAAAGCAATGAGTGTCACAACAGAAATAACATAACAAGACTGAACATTTTAGTTAAGATCCTGTACTGTTATAAATTAATAACTTACAAGTTAAGGATTTTTTCCCACAAAAATATGTAAGCTACTACATTACTTGATTACAATACATAGTAAAGCTGTGTTATTATGTAGAAAAACTGAACTAATGTAACAATAAAATTATACACTACTGTATTATAAATGACCACACTCAACCTAGCTAATGTGAATACTGCAGCTAAACTAGTTCTGGAGGTAGATCTGAGTCTTTTAGGACATTTTTTAAATTAGATTTTTCTTTTTCTTTTTTTTTCTTACTAAACCTAATATTGACTTCTTGTGGTCTGAAGAGCTCATGTGCAACCGTTCAGGAAGTCTCAATGATTCATGTGTTTGGACTGTTGGCAGGTTGAAAGTGCATCTTGCATAAACTGGACATCGTTCCAACTGAGCACTGGTTCCAAAACTGGTTGGAATGTGTACTGAGAGTGCTGATCTGCAGAGTTTGCACGTTAGTAGCAGGAACAGTTACGTTTACCCATTTTGTGAAATCAGTAATCCAGACTGTTTGAAAGATTGTGGAAAGGTTTGTTCATTACCAGAAGAAGGTCTTCTGCTTACTGTTCATTTACACTGGGAGGAAAATGTGGCTCTCATAAATTGGAAACTCAGAAACTATAATTCCAAATCTCACCATCATCTTGCGTGTTGATTGTTTCTGAGAAACTGTAGCTTGGTAAAGTCTCAAAAGTGACGTTTTGAAGTTCCTTTTGAAAGCTGTGTCCTTCAAATCAAATACCGGTCTGCTGCATACACAGGAAAATGTGCTAAATGAGGAGGCTGTAGTAATGTCACACAAACAAGGACACTTTTTTTCAGTTCTGTGGAGTGAACACAACACACAGATATTTAGCAAACATTTTATTTATCTGGACACTATGGCTGATAAAAAAAAAAAACTTTACTACCTTTATTGTGACACTTGACAGTGACTGCAGCATCATGCTAATATCTGTCACAGCTCAGGAGAGGCTCACTTTCTATAACTCAGTCTACATCATCACCTCCTTAAAGACGATGTGCAGGCTGTGGGTGTGCTAACATAATTTAGGTAACTAATTCATGTAATTATTAAGTGTCTATTTACCATGGCAGAGACAGAGATGGGCAGGGGTGGAGGAAGTACTCAGATCCTTTACTGATGTAATCAAAACAGGGAAATGTCTCCTGTGACTGTCAGACAATAATAAAGTATATATCATTAGATTATTAAGTTTCATGCATTAATTCAAAAGTAATATTTTACTGTGGTAGAAACCTTAACTGTTACCACTGTTGAGTTACACAAAGAGTTCAAATAATAACTGAGGGAATCTAAAATTTTGGGGTTCACGATCCTGCCTGTGTGCCTGTTCTGTGGTGTAGCAAACTTTGGACAAATTAGCCTCATACAGCTGCACCAAACAATGTAGATAAAGTATAGGCTGCAACACACCTAATGGTAGAAGCTACATTTTATGATTAAAATTGTACTCGTTAAATTAGGGCCGCTATTCTCAGCTTGTCTGAGAAAATTATCAATTTAGACGAAGTCTCAAAGACACTTGGATGAAAAAAAATTGATCAGTCTTATTATGAAAGTCATAAACTCTGATTTCATTGACCTCCAGTTCCCAAAACAAAAGATTACAGGGTAGAACTGATGATCATTCTGTATAAACATTTCATAGCTAATCCTACGAACAAACAATGAATAACAGACAGTGAATAAATGAATTAACAAATGCAGATAAATTAATTAACTGTGATCGTCACTGGAAGCAGTTGATTAGAAGGTGATGAATTTAGAATGATGTTGAACTTAGCAAACCAATTATAATTTCTAAATTCACCTGTTTAGCAGAAGGTAAGTGATACTTGCTTTGTAGCAGTGAGAGGAAGGATTAGCAGGATGCAGCATGTGAAGCTGTGATGATCTGCTGGATGAGTTGGTTCAGGAATGCAAACACAAGGAGGTACTTTAGCACATAGATATATACAAACACTAGATGGCTCATGAGCGCTGTCAGCCTATGGGGAGCAACGTCACCACATGGCGGCCATCTTGGGACAGGGCTGCTCGATCACTCATAACATTAAAGTCAATGGAGCATGGATTTTAAAATCACTGTAGATTGCTAAATTTTCAACCGATTTTACAACAGCTTGGTTTGTTATAAACGTCAGAGATGTACTTGTTTTACTGCTTACATAAGAATAATTAAAACCATTGAATTCATATAATAATGAACACAGATATCATCTTTTTTCAGCATAAATGGATGTAAATGTAATTTTAATATTTAACATTGCACTTTTTTATTACTATCAGCTTTCTAATGCACAGATAAAAACAAAGCTCAACCAAAATCAATGCACAACAAAAAGAGATGATGTCTTTTCTTTTCATGAACCCGGTGCCTACATTACCCACAATGCATTTCGGCTGCAGGCTAACTAATCCAGGTATAGATGTATACAAACAATAAGTCTAAGGTCTCAATCAGAGTCTCTTAACAAGCAAATAAATACAACCACAACCACAAAGAATGTAATTTCACTTAAAGATTCGGTTCTCAAAAAACGTTGGTCTCAGGAAAACCTAATAATTGAAAATCAGATTGTGAGTAACACCATCTTCAATGTGAGTAGCCAGGCAGAAAAGACACACAACTATGCCGCATTTTTCAAAACGAAAAGCTGCGATTTCGGAATTGAGCCTGAATCATAGCCATGTTAATAAGGTTTGTAATAAACTAAACCGTTTGTAAATCAATCAAGAATTGAGCGAGTTATGAGTGTTAAAGTGAGGAAATCATCCACCTTACCATTGACTACAGTACAGTGCGCCAGAGCAGTCCCCTGTCCTAAGATGGCTGCCAAGTGACGACGCCGCCGACTCTGTCTCGAGACATCTAGTGTTTGTATATATCTATGCTTTAGCAGGTTTGAGTTGCAAAAGTGTGCCAAAATAAAAACACCAAGAGTCAAAGCTCATAGTTATCAAGAAAATGTCTGTGCTGCTATGGTATTAAAGTTAACTTAAGAAGTCAAACTTTAAGTAAAATGTCGAAAACAAAGCCCTAGTTTAAAGCTAAGTTATTTGTTTCTTTACGTCATCTTAAAAGAACCCAGTTTTAAGCCAAATTTATGTTCTCATGAAAAAGCCTGGTTCAAATCCATTTTTTTTCTGTAGGCCTTTTCTTGTTATTTTGCTCTCAAGAGTTCTATTTTTATGCCCAGCTGTATTTTTCTAAGAACCCCTTGCATTCCAGTATTCAACTCAACATCTAACCAATCATGGATGTGTTCCTCCCAAGGGGTGTTGCTGAGCTTCACTGTCCAGGAGAGGTCAGAGACCAAATACCTTAATAACTTACTCTTAGTTCATTTCTGAAATGTAAAAATCCAATTGTTCAATATTTATGATGATCACAGATCTGAAAAAACAGAAATTCTTTTTCTTCTTCTTTATCTTTGAAAGGGGATACCACCACTGAATACACAAGCCCATTTCCATAGGTGCTCAGCCTGCGAAACAGAAGAGGACACAATCAGTGGGGAACACTCAACCTACTGAAAGAAAAGATTCAACTATAGGCGATGGACAGTCACTCGTACACTTGCAAATTCACAGAAATGTATATCTTGACTCAAAATGTACAAAGAACTCAAAATACAAAGGACTGGAATATTAACATCCAAGGTTATAACAGCAAAGAAACAGTCCTCGAAAAGATAGCAGTTACAAAGCTGTACAAATTGAATATTAAACAAAAATAGACCATAAGGCCAAACGGAAGGAAATAACAAAACACAATTAATATAAATCGTGCACCCGACTGTGTACACAATTAAAAGAGGCCCTAAGGCTCATCCTTAAAGCAGATATGTTACAGACATACAAAAAAAAACAAAAAAAACAAGCTGCTTTAATATCAGTTGAGCAGTGGCAAGTCCAGGCAACGATTAGGCCAAACTGTGCTGAAACAGTGAAGAGACAACCACTGAGGTGAGGCAATTCTGTAGTTATCAAAGCAACCCAAAGCAAAGCATTGCCTCCATCGCTACTGAGCACAAATGATGCTAACAGGAAATTTGCGTTAAAAGCACAACAAACTAAAAAGACCGTGCCACAAAGTTGACTACATACCTACAGGAGGCTGCGTGCCACACACCTGGGATGGAGAGTGCATCAAGAGTGTTTAAGCTGCCGTGGCATCCTAAAACCATAGCGTGCATTTAACACGCATGCAGCATCCTGGCCTGAATAAACTATGAGGGAGAAACATAGAGTGATCTACCAGCAGCAATCTGCACACAGTAACAGGGCAATCAAACCAGCCTGATATCCCGCTGGCGAACCGAAACCAAAGCAACCGGAAGGGGCGTGTCTTCGGCCTTGTGGGAGGGAGAGCGCGCAGAGGGCCATAAGCCACCCTTTATAGTTGGTCAGTACGCCACGATTGGCTTACAACCTCTACCAAAAGGTAAAATATTTACACCAGCAGGACTATTCTGCTACACATGCATGTAATGATTTTCATTTTACGTAGCTGTTTGGTCAATAAATTGCAACATTACATACAAATAATGACTGAGTTTAAAACTGTCACCAACCTCCACTTCACTGTATCCATACTGTAGCAGTGACACACTGGATCTGATTCTGTACTCCAGCACGAAGCTCTGTGGTTTAAGTGCTGACACTCAGCCTCATGGAGTTATAGCCCTCTTTTAGGACAATGCAGCAGATGATCCAGAACCCACTGAAGAGGCAACAAAGAGTTTTTGTTATGATTAAACAATGGAAGTTTGTTGTTTTGTCAAATTATTCACCTGATTTCATTCCAACTAATATGAATCATAGAAACAAGCAGCAAGCACGCATACGCACTAAATTACTTTAAAGGCACTTTTACAACATTTTCATATGATTGTAGGGCAGCAACTGTAAATGTCATGCAATTTCACACTTTTTTTGTTTCAGGAACAAACATGTGTACTGTTGTTTGTCTAGTCTTGAGCCTTATTCACACAGACCCAGTATTACCAGGAGGAATCTCATAATTTGTTACAGTTGTGGTGGTTGTTTGTAATCTTAAACGTGTGAATCTTCAGCACCTGTAATTGGTGAAGTATTAATTCCATCACAAAATTACCTTCCACAGAGGTCCTATGATAATATCAGTCCCATGTGAAATGATGTCTCTGTGGTTTGGGGTCATTTTCAGTTTTCTTGTTCAAGGTTTTTTTGTTTTCTGAGCCTTTCTTCAGTCACTATCCCACTTGAGAATTATGGCGGCTGATTTGGCAATTCCAAAAAAAGCTTGGAGCATTTTGGGTGCAGAGAGGTTTATTGTACTAAACAGAATGAAGTTCCATTAACAGAAAAGAAAACTTAAAACCATTAGAAAAGCTAAATCTTGTAGAATGATTAAATGGACGACATGCATGGCAGCATGCAGTAAGGAACATTTTGTTGTCTTTCAGCACAACCAACTGTTTTTTGTTTATTTTTGACAGCCTATTAATACGGCAGTGGATAGTATCAGTAGATTCAAATGAAACACAGACGCAATTTATCCACAGCAAACGTACATGAAACGTACATGTGGAAGAAATCATTTAAATCACAGAAGGTACCAGTCATGGCTCAAGTCTGAACCCAAAGTGCTCAAACAGGCAGGCAGAAACAGGTCAAGTTATTAATAAATTGAACAAACAAGAAAAACCAAGCTGAACAGCAACTGGCTGAAGGAAGGTGAAGAGCAAAAGAAACCATGGTCTATTTAAAAAACTAAGGATTTTTCTACAACCGAAACAAGACTCCAAACTGAAAACAGAGGTGTACAAAAATGAGCAAATACCAGGGGTCCTCGACTTATGTCGGAGTTCTGTTCTTACTGACGTAACTCGATTTTAGCCATAAGTCGGAACTCCAACGAAAATCTAAACAGTTTCGTGCATCACAATATTGATCAGTTCTTCAGAAAAGTCATGAAAACCAATGACTGTCGTGCATGTATGAGTCATATTTACAAGAAGGTAACAGAATATTTTAATGGAGTGATGTTGCTGATGCTGAGGTTTCAATGTTTATTGTTGAGTTCGAGATTTACCTAAGGCCAGTGAACATGCCCATGTTTAGATAGCTCACCTCTGATTGGCTGAGAGTCAGCAGTAGTGTGTGTATATTTCTGTTGCTCTGTGCAGTGCCGGTGTGTGTTGAATGACAGAGAGTTGGGAACGTCGTCTAATTCTGGAGCTAAGTTATAGATTTTAGTAGTTATTTTGGCGTTGGCTACAGCCTACAGTAGCCTTTGTGAATGTTCAATAAATGACACAATTTCATCACAGGACCTGCAGGAACTTTGAATTACTTCTATCAAAGTGCATGTGTCTATAAGAAAAGGAAGATACTGGAAATAGGACCTGCACTTCACACACATCAGGGCACGAGAGCAAGACTAAAGGCAGTAGCACATGTCAGTCATTTTATTTATTTGTTTTATTTTATTTAACCTTTTTTTTTGACCAGGAAGTCCTGTGAGATTAAAAATCTCTTGTCCAAGGGAGACCTGTTTAGTACCAACAAAACACAACTAAAGACAGCTTTTCAAGTGAAGAACCTTAAGCCAACTGTGAAGCACAATGGTAGGAACAGTTTAGGGTTACTGCATGAGGCATCATATTATCAGAATGCTTAGAGGTAATGTAAGGGAATCTGTTTAGAGTTCAAGTTAAACTGAAAGTGAACCTCTCAATGGAAGGGACACACGCAAATCCACCATGGAACTGCTAAAATAAAATAAGGGTTATGGAATGGATGAGTTAAGCAGTAATACGCTCAGATTTGATTCCACTGAAATGTTGTGGTAGGATTTGAAACAAGCAGTTCATGACAGAAAACCCTCAAACATTTTTTTCAAATTGAGGAATTTTGCATGAAAGAGGATTCAAACACCTACCTGACGTTATTTCTGCTAAAGGATGAAACACTTCTGATACTGGTGTAAATACTTTTCCCCCTAAAGAATATGGCATGTGTTGATATTTTTGTTCAATAAATGACTGAAAAAGTTAATTTTCCTTCTGGTGTTGTTCAAGTACACTGCATTTGTTTACAGACACTGTTTCATAGAGGATCAAATGATAACTTGTTGTGTTGAGTTTGGTTTTAGCTAAACACTGTTTATCTGGTTTTCGATGTCCACATATTCAAATATAAGCTAAAGCTGAGACTTTTAACCATACAGTGATTGCTTCATATTAAATCACAGTGCAGAGCCTCAACGCAGCCTCAATAGAAATGTGTTGTTCTTTTCACACTTAGAAACTCAACCGTATAAACCTGGCTTGGATCCATCCTCACCAGAAACATTCTGAGTTTGTTAAGTCTTTGCATAATTCTTCAATCAGGTTTCATGTGTTCCTTTCGTTCCAATTTAACAGACATGGAACTGCAGCCAAAATAGAGTACTGGCTACATAGAGAGAGACCTCATTAACAGAAAATCCAAGCAAGGATACGTCACAGTAGCACCCACTCTGATTGACAGCTGATCTCTGACTGCCAGGACAAGCGCAGAAACACCACAGCAATGAGTGATTCACACCACAGATGGTGACAACAGAGGAAAAAGCAGCTCATGTACAGTATTACCATGGTAAGAACATACGCACGCAGCCATTTACGCATCTGAGCTTATAACAGCATCTGAAAATGGAGTGAGATTAGTTTTTTATTTAATCAATGCAGGAAACACGTCATTTCCAATATGATACGTGACATTTATTCTGAAACAACTTGAAAGAGCAAACAAGCAAAAATAAAAGTGAGACTTTGTAATAAAAAGGTGCATTAGTCCTCACAAATCATGGAGGGAGGCAGTAATTATCTGTGCTCAGGCCTGTCCGCCCTCACCCTGATGGGAGGCTGTGGAGGGCAGCAGCCGATGCAGCTCCTCCACCTCTTCCAGGCTCGTGTTTCAGCACGGTGTTTACCCTTGCACTTTCTGCCATGACAAACGAGAACAAATGGCAGGCCAAGAGTGCATTAGTAGGGTTATTGGGTTATGTGTCGGTAAAATATAAGCCTGACAAAATGCTTTTTTTTCCTGGAGAATTTCAGAGGTGTCATCCTCCAAAGCAGAGAGCAGAGCTCCTGCTATGGAACAATCCTTCTTAGTGCTTCAGGCAAATGTCTGCTGCTACACATTTGGGACCTGTGGCATGGTGCTCATTTTAATTAGGAGGATCTAACAGTGTGGCTCCCTAAACCTTTTCACCGTGGGACCTGAGAAACACAAATGTCTGCAATTCCATACTACGTCCTCTAAATCTAGTCTGAATTAATAATCATGACGCCTACACACTTATCTAAATACGGAAAACTGAACTTGCTCCTTGCAGAGGTTGTAACTGCAAAAATATATAGAGATTACCTGCCTACATTTTGGGATTAAATTGGGACATAACTTTAGAGACACCATAGGTGGATCAATTCATCATTTACAGTGACATACAACTCAGATTAACGATGTATTGTCAGAATTCCTTTGTTCTACTATAGTGCTTCAATCAGCCTATACAGCTAAGTTTCCACCAAAGGAATAACTCTGTACAGAAAGCCAGTGATGTCCTCAAAATGTACTAATATAGGGATGACTCACCTTTAAGCTCAGTCATGTTTTTCCCATCTCCTGCGGTAATTATTTCTCTATAGCTACTAGAGTGCACCATTATGTTCACGAAGCAGTTCCTTTGTTTGTGTTTGGTGAGGAACAGAGAGATCCCCACATTGCATTTAGTCCTTTAATACATCCATCCATCCATTATCTATATACCGCTTCATCCTCATTGGGGGGCTGGAGTCTGTCCCAGCTGAGGACACCCTGGACAGGTCACCAGTCTATCAAAGGGCTACATGCATGGATAAACAATCACACTCACATTCACACGTACGGACGATATAGAACCACCAATTAACCTCAGCATGTTTTTGGACTATGAGAGGAAGCCAGAGCACCCGGAGAAAACCCACGCATGCACAGGGAGAACATGCAAACTCCATGCAGAAAGATCCCAAGCCACTGTGCAGCTTTCATGTAATATATTCACAAGTACGGATTACAACACCCATCCATCCATCCATTATCTATACACCACTTAATCCTCATTAGGGTTGCGGGGGGTTGGAGTCTATTCTCGATTATTTAGGGTAAAGGTAGCAAACACCCTGGAGAGGTTGCAAATCTATCGCAGGGCTACATATACAGACAAACAATCACACTCATATTCACACCTATGGACAATTTAGAGTTACCAATTAACCTCAGCATATTTTTGAACTGTGAGAGGAAGCCGGACTACCTGGAAAAAAACCCAACCATGCACAGAGAGAACATGCAAACTCCAAGCGGAAACATCCCACACCACTGTGCAGCCTTCATTTAATATATTCACATATTGATTACAACAGCTGACAGTAAATGTAGACAGGTATTAGCATTTGGTAAAATGATTCAAACACATGCTTGTATGACTACTCATGAGGGGACAGTCATTCGTTCCATAGCTACTTACTCTAACCTTAACAAACTACAGACACTGTACAAATCAAACATAGCAGAATCATATCATATCAACCAATTTGTCTGTGAATAGGTAAAGTCCTTTACAGCTTGCAAGATCCAGATTTTTTTGTTTTGTTTTTGCATTTCCTGTGCCTTATTTGTATTGACAAAAATGTCCTTGTGAATTAATCTGTGAATTTTGTTGTGCATTTTGTGATCCTGAAACTAAATTACAGAAATGTCACCTACCGGTGACATCTGGGGAATTCCAGATGTATCTTTCCCCAGTCGCACATTCCAGTTCCTCCTGGACATTCCAGTATGTTGCCAGGCCAGATGAGATATGTAATCCCTCCACTGAGATCTAGGTCTAGAATCTGGGCCTCTACTTCGACGCATCATGCAGATGTTTGAGCTCACCCTGTCCCTGAAGCTGCACCCAGTCACCCAATGCAGGGAAACTGTTTTTGTTCTGCTTGAATCAGTGGTCTCATTCTTTCAGTCATCACCCAAAACTCATGACCATAAGTGAAGGTTGGCATGCACTTTGATGAGTCTCTTGAGAGTTTTGCCTTCTGCCTCAGCTTCCTCCTCACCTTGACAGTCCAGCAACACCAAATTACTGCTGACCCTGCACCAATCTATCTGTCAGCCTCACACTATTTCACTGTCATATGTGAACAAGATCATTAGATAACTAGACTTATTCAACGGGGCAGCAATTCAGACTCAGCCCCAACACAGAGGAGCAATTCATCACTCCACTTTCATTAAAAACTTTTTACGTCTGCTTGAGATGATTTTTGACTTTTAGATAAAGAGTTAATGTGTGTAATGGTAAGTTGTAGCATTTTTCCTTCGCAGATGGCCAAAGTTTTGTTGTTTTCTTCTCATTCAAGTTTTTTTTTTCATGGTTGACAAACAACTGGTTTTGTTTATGGCTTCATCCACACTTTTCAGTACAACCATGCATAACATAGCCCTTACCGCAGCCCAGTTTATTTGCTCCCAAACATTGACAGTGGAAATGAGCCTAACTCACATTAAATTTCTCCTTTGTGAGATTAATAAAGTCTATCTTATCTTATCTTATCTTTTCTTTTGTATGAATATATATTAGTGATGGGAGGCAAATAAAAAATACTCAATGTAATTAATTTGAAGCATTGTTATTAATTAACCACACTTAATCACATTTTTGTCAAACAGCAATATTTGACATAATAAGCAAAGTTTTTCAGTTCAAATTAATTTTGGTTGATGACTGAATTGATGAAAGGACATATAAGTCAACTGAAACAACAAAAAAGTTTGTTTCATTTACAATTATCTGCATTTTTTTAAAATTCTTTTTAATTTTCATATTTTTTCTACCACATTCACAAATTGCTGCAAATTCAAAATGCAATTATAGCAATTATATTCAACATTTTAAGACTTTTTGTAAACTCAAGCACTTTCAGTGTCTTGAACGGTGGTCTATTGTGGGATAGCGACCCCCTATGCCAGTACCAGGACCATCACAGCCAACGTTAGCTAGTGTTATCAACATTAGCTATGGTGCTAACAACAACATGTTTTGCACTGAAGTGAGATCGTCAGCTTGAAGGGCTTCGGTGATAAGAGAACTCTTTGTTGCACAATTTGCACACAGCCACGCTTTTATTCAAGCTGTCAATGGGGAGATTTTTTAAAGCTTTCCCCCAACAAGCTCAATGTGGTCTTGTCTTCCTTTTAAAGTTTTTAAAAAGTCACTTTACAGTCATATGGAAACACAGTTTATGTGTTGTGAGCAATGCAAACACATTCCTTTCTTCAATTTTTTTTGCAATGGCAGAAAATTTCTGAACATGTGTAACATTTTGTTTTTGTCTTTTATCATTGACCGTTGCATACCTAACACTACTGTGCTTGCTAATTCAATTAAATTTGGATGACCTCCACTGTAAATCAAAATCTTTCCAGTCCAGCTACGACCACTACCTTTGCTCTGTCATTGATGACACCAAACCAGTAACAACTGAACACGAGGAAAGCTTCGATATGTGGTTGGGAATTGCCTGTTTTGGGAGTTAAATGAGGACTGGGGACTTATATCTGCTCTAATTTCAAGGCTGCCACTTTTATTTAGGCCCCCTGTGCTGTTATCTTGATTTCTGCATTTTGTTTTAATGAAAGTCTGGATGTTACAAGTTAGTGCACAGCATCAATCACCTCAATTAGGCAGGAGGGAGATTCAGTCATCGTCTGTGCATCCTTTATTCCTTTGTGTGTGTGTGTGTGTGTGTGTGTGTGTGTGTGTGTGTGTGTGTGTGTGTGTGTGTGTGTAGGCTGCAAAGATATTTTTAAAATAAAGTGAACTTAAAAATGCTCTGTCCTATATTCACTTCTTTTGCATTATATTTGCTGCTTAATTGCTTGTACACTTCTGCAAGTTGAAGCTGCTAAATTTGTCTGTCTGGATGCTGTCGGTGAAATTTCTGTCATAATTTTTCTTTCAGCTCTCCACACATCTCTCCTTTTTTGTTCCCTCTCCCTTGCTACAGTTAACCAAGGCCATTTGAGCAGATCGGAGGGACAAGCACAATGTGAGACTGTCAGACTTGTCTACCATCTGCAAAGAGCCTTGTCACAATCTCTTCTCTCAGCCATATATCTGCTGCTTCTGCAAATGACTGCATCCTGTTCTGTGTGCTGTTCAGCAACTGGTATCCACCAGCAAGGTCTCATGAAGGTCTTTTGAAGGAGAGCACAGCAGTTTTACAAAGACAAGTTTGACTGATCACAAGGAATGCACCAGATGTTCTTTAAGGCCCAGTCACACCGCCCGAACTTTGCTGGAGCGTTCCTTGAACGTTAGGGAGGAGGGGCCAAATTTCGACAACACTCGTCACCGCGCACAAAATGGGAAAAAAATCGAAAACACAGGCGCTGGATTAGCGGTGCACCACTGAAGCTGGCGTTGCTTTAGCGTTGGTTTAGCGGTAGCGAGTGTTGGTTTAGCGGTAGCGAGCGTTGGTTTAGCGGTGACACGAGCGTTGGTATAGCGGCGTTCTGCGCATGCGGGCATTGGCTCGGCGGGGGTATAAAGTTGGTTTAGCGGCATACCGCTTGTGACTACGGAGCTGAATGGATCGTTTTGATACAAGTTCTGATAGATTTTTGATAGAAGTCGATAGTTGAAGTTCATCATGCCACATGGACAAAAGAAGAAGAAGGCTGGAGAAGGAAAGGCAGCAGCCTCCAAGAAGATCTTTACTGAGCAGGCAGCTGAAGCAATGGAGTCAGGTAAATAGATGTGGCCCACTGGTTGTGTCAAGAAATATTTAACAACTGTGAAAAAATACTGTTATGTATTTTACTGCTGGAAGGCTCGTGGATCCTCATTCCTCAGCTCCACCATCAGCTTGTCATACAGTCCATGTTCAGGCCTTCTCAGCATCCACTGTCTGACCCACACAACTCTGTCTCTCCTTCTTCTCTCTCTTCTCCTTCTGTCAACAGCTTGTTGCAATCTGAGGAGGTTCTGATTCTGCTGCTGGACTAGTGCACCAATCATAGCAAGTCTCTCAGCATCCATGGTGATACAGTTTTACTGTAACTTTGAGCAAATTCGATATAGATGAGGTCTGAACTCAACGGCATCTCGATTCCAAATGAGCTCCTGGTCCATTTCTCCCCGTATTTATAGCCAAATTCTGGTCCCGCTCCGACACCTCTATACCAATGCCAAACCAAAGTTCATGCCATGGATCGCTGCTTCAACGCCCGACACGGTTCCAGCAACCCCGTGTCCACTCATAAAACGCTTACAACCGCTCCACCGAAGTTTGTGCAACGTTTAATCGCCGCCTGGGCAACGCTAGTGAAGCAGCGG